>NC_133516.1:50145000-50770000 GCF_049354715.1 Callithrix jacchus
GAAACCTATATTCATGTTTCCATAATCTCAGGAGAAAAATGAAGGGTAAATTGACATCAGTGCTATGAATTCAGATACAAGAAAACAGACTCACAATGGAGACATTGAGAGTCAAGGAGGCCTTCTTGGAAGAGGTAGCATTAAATAATGGGTAAGATGTTGATGTATAAAAGTAAGGAGTGAACTAGTCTTCCAGAGTATAACCACCCAACGGGTTCACTAGTTGAGCTATGAATAGATGGAAGGCTTCCACACTTTTGACCATTTCTGAAAGCTGGGTAGCCTCCCTAGAAATGATCACTGGCTCTGGCAAAAATAAGGTAAAGGGAATAAACCCACAAAACAAGTGCCACCCCTGTCCTCCAAGCCTTCCATAATGTATCAGCCCCATGTAAGATCCAAATCAGTTTGGAAATAAATCTAAGAAGGTACTAGAAAATGTAAGTTTTGCCATCTTGATGCAGAACAACAAAGTGGTTGTCCAGTTGGCTTTTGTATTGTTTCTGTTGTCTCATCCTACTTAGAACTGATGAGCTTCTGCAGAATTTGTTTAATCAGCTCCAAAAGGCTGTGAGCTTGTTTATTCCCATATCATGCAGCAAGATGGAGTCAGTTAAATTTAGCTTAAACATTAAGTACCATTCAAATACTTTTTTCTCTTAACTATACAAATCCTGCAGAAAATAAGATTTTCATGTCTTAATTGTGATACCAAAAGTGTCTTTTATTCTCAGCATGCTTGAGATAGCAAAGTAATTTTCGAGCTGAATGTGATTGTCTCAGCCATGATTCAAATATTTAATCTAAAAGGAAAATTCCCAGAGTGCCTCTCTCATCATTTCTCAGTTCTATGGAGAATAAAAGCCTCAACTTTATATGATCTGATATTATTTCCATTATTGGTATTATGCTGTAGGCAAATATCCTTCAAGAGGCAAAGTCTGCATCCCTTGTGCTTAGCGAGTTAGGCATCACAAAGGCCCAATCTGGCCTTTACAATATGAGCTGCTGCTACTTTGTAATCTGTAGAGAATTTAATAACAATAATTTTACTTTATACAGTGCAGCCTTTAAGATTTACGAGTAGATTCTTCATACACACCGCGCACAAAATATATTTTTCTCTTTCAAGGCCTTTTCTTATTCAAAGATCAAATTTCCTATAGGTTTAGTTGCTTTAACGAAGTGCTGTCAGGTGTACTGTGTAGGGGTGGGTGAGGATCTATAGATTGATTACCTGGGGAATTGGATGAAAGCAACTTACTTAGCAACTCACTGGCATGATTCCAAGTTTTCTCATTACCCATTAAGAAGAAAATATCATAGGTTCATTGTCTTTTCTAAATTGCTGGCATTTTAATGTATCCCAAATAAATAATGTTACATCTCAAGCAGTTTTCTCCAAGTGTAAGTCTTCAGACCACCCACGTATAAATCTCCTGGTGGGATTAAAAATGTGGATTTTGGAGGCACTCCCCAGTCTTACTGAGTCAGAATTTCTGGGGATGGGACCAGTAATTTACATTTTTAAAAAGAATAGTATATGATTCTTATGTACACTAAAGGTTGAGACGTACTTGTCTCTGTGCTTTCAAGTTTTACTATTTAATTTTATTCTTTCAAATGTCATGTATAATAGTAGTCTTTAGTAGTCTTTCCAGACTTGTAGGTAAAGATAATAAGGTAGAGACTAGCTAAAGTATGGGGTTCATGGGGTTCTCAAATTCCGTGCTGAGGCACCCCTGGATACTACAGTGTTCTCACAGAACTTTGCAGTATGTTTTAAATTTTCTAAGAAAATACAGTGATACTTGACATTTGTTAGGCAACTACTAGTTCAAGGTAGTTCAGGTTCACACTATATCTCTTGTGTACCTGTTGCCATGTATTTTTTGATGTTGTCGTGTTTGTGTAGCCAGGTTTGTAGCAGTTGCTATGAACAAAAGCTTGTCCTATATGAAAACCAATGTAGAACAAGAAAAAAGAATGCTCCTGTCCAATCTGATTCTGGCATTTAAGAAATGTGCAGCAACATTATTTTATAAACTTTTATCTTTATAATATTTAATATATTCACATATAAAATTTTATATCTTTCAAATCATGTATATATTTTCAAACATGCTAAAACATTAGAACATAGACATCTATTAAGATGTTGGAACTACTTAATAAATGGAAATATTAAGTGTCTTGGGGGTCTGCTGTACACAGTGAAAAACTACTGGGACAATAAGTTACCACATAACCTTACTAAAGTTTGAGAACCTTTGGTTTAAGTCATGAATTTGTGGAAATAAATTATGAACCCAAGTCTACATGACTCTAAATGCTGTTTATGTTGAATGATGCTTCTTAGAGCGTAATCTCATCAAGGAATTTGAGAGTATAGATGTGTGTGGGGACAGGTTTGGGTGTGAAATGTTTTTCAGGACTGCATCATTAACATAGGAGTTCATTATTCTCATTCCTCTAAAATGGTCAGATTGAACTGATTATTAAGTAATAATAATCAGGATTCCAGCCCTGACTTCGCCCCCTAGCTTTGTGGCTTGGGCTACGCTATTTCTTTGTGTTTTAGGGTTTTAGTTGGACTTATCTACTCAACAACAGAGAAAATGAAGAGGATAGTTATAAATATCTATACAATCTTTAGTTGCCAGGCACTATGCTAAGTGTTTTGTGTCCTTATTTTTATTCTCAAATTATCCTTGAGTAGGTTCTTTTATTATTTCTATTTAATAAATGAGCAAACTGAGAAATGAAGAGGTGAAGCTCTCTACCAGCCAACTAACAGCTAACACAGGTTATCGACCACAGGAAATTATGCTCTTAATCACTGACTACAAAAGTTATAAATACATTTATTTATTTAAGTTCCTTTACAGTCTTCATAATATCTACAATTTAGGTAACAGAGTGAGATCCTATCTCGAAAAAAAAATACGATGAAATCTAGCGCCTTGTTCATATTTAGATCTCAGGAGACTGGTTTATATGGAGTCTAATAAAATGTTCACCTTCACAGTCTACATTGTAGAAGAGATCACCATTTTGGAGTAGACCAACTGTTAACCTCTGGAGATACCCTACTTCCTCCCAAATCCCCACAGATTGGTCATCAAGGCAGGAGGTCACAATGAATTGGAATGAAAGTGAGCAACCAGGGCCAGATCTGATCCCTACCTCATCCAGACAGAGAGCTCTAGAAAAAAAAATCGGAATCAAAGACCAGTGAGTGGCTGCTATTTATCTGCCTGTAGCTCTCATCCCTGAAACCCTTCCTTCCATACCAGAATGCAATTTCCAAAGACAACCAATGAATATAGAAATAGCGTTACTCTTTTACACATGACAATCCTCTGCCTCAAGGAAAATAGAAAAGGGGATTAACAGCACTCAGGGTGTAAGAAGTCAGAGGAAAACGTGAGAAATCAGCAATCCGTTGATATGAACAGTAGAGTGACATTTAAGCTGGCCAAGGAGACTCAGGAGATCATGTTCAAGCATTTCTTTAAGGCAGAGAGATATCATCTCATTCAAGCCTTTGCTCTCGCCTGGAAAACACTCTCACAGCTAGAAATAAAAAAAAATTTTTTTTAAAGAAAAAGAAGGCCTTTGCAAAAGCGTTGTGTTTACAACCTGTAATGTTGAAATTTGTTTTTTAAACAAAGGTTTTGGAAAACCAGATGTATTGCATTGAGAATTTATACCATATTTTTTGAGATGGGGATAGGAAAGGCTGGATCAAAAGATGTACTGAGGATACTTGGTAATGAGATGCACATTCTCTTCTTTAGGGATAAAGATAGAAAAGATTGGCCGGAGAGGGAGACTTGTTAACTTACATGCCTGGTTCTACCAGCTAACTAACAGTCTGCTTAGAATTTTTCCAGAAGGAATGGCTGGCTGCTTGACAGCTTTTCTTTTTACACTGTTTCCTTGGGACTTCACTAGCTGCCTGTGGATCAGATGTCTAATTGAGAAGCCAAAACATTTAGAAGTATAGAGGGATGGGCAGCCTACTTGGATGGAATTAAATTGTGTATGTGTGTTTGTTGTTTTCGTTTGTTTTTAAAACAGGGTTTTACTTTGTTATCCTGGCTGGAGGCAGTGACCTGATCATGGCTCACTGCAGCCTCAACCTCCTAAGCTCAGGTGATCCTCCCACCCCAGCCCCTCCCAAGTAGTTGGGACTATGAGTGTGCACCACCACACCCAGCTAATTTTTGTATCTTTGTAGAGATGGGGTTTCACCATATTGCCCAGGCTGGTCTTGAACTACTAGGCTCAAGCAATTTGCTCATTTCAGCCTCTCAAAGTGCTGGGATTACAGGCAAGTCTTGTTTAATATTCAGCAGCAGATGATGTTTATCTGGCATTTTCCTTCTCTGGGCCACAAAATCTTGACCACCATACTCATAAAAGTCTCTACCAGCTCAGACATTTTGAAGCAACAATATTTAGGAGTGTTCTATAACTCGTGGTCTTTATGGTGACAACAGAAGCAGTGATGGAGAATGATTGCTAACATTTTTGAGGCTCTATCATCTGACAACGGCTGTACACAGGACTTGCTATAGGTTAACTCCTTTAAGTGCCAAAGCAGACTTCAGAAACTTCAAGCCACAGAGTAATTTGCACAAGTTTAAATTTTCTGCCCTGAGTTGTTCCATATTCTTCAATAATGAGATGTACCGGTACTTCCCAACTTCTTTTTCTGACACAAGACACAAGACACAAGGAAAAAAATGTGTTAGCATGCTGGGGTGTACTTTACAAGCAAATAGCGGAGCGAGAGTGCTGATAGAATCAGTATTATGACATGTAACCTAACTGATGGAACTGTCCAAGATTTTCAGATCTTTCTATGAAAGACCTGGTTCTATCCCTTACCTTAGAAGGGTTTTTGCACTGGTTCAGCCTGCTTTCTTCACTGTGATCCCATATGTAGAATATTGCTCTCATCTTATGTCACCTCCGCTGTGATGTCCAGTTATTGAATCATGGCCACTATTATACATCATTTTCCTCTGGAATGCTCTTACTGCTTATACTTTTGCAGAAAGTGTAATTTTTACTGTTGAGTCTCTAAATGATTTTGCTTTCCTTTAACATACTCTGCAAATACTAGTTGTCTGCTTTACCAGTTCAAAGGGATGTCTTTAATGATGCTACAACCCCTCGCTCCTCTCTCTTGCTATCCTCTCCCTTGCTTTCTCACTCTGGATCTACCAAGACTGAGTATTCTCCAGGGAAAAGGCAAGAGTTTTAAATTCTGTTCTTGTTTGTAGGAAACCTCACTTTCTTCTCATTTAAGCTGGAAATGGTTCCCCTGTAGTGCAGCACCATAACACTTTCTGTATAACATAGTTAGCATTTATTTAGGAGAGGGCTTGGCAAACTTACTTTGTAATGTATCAGCCAGTACATATTTTAGGTTCCACAGGTCATATGGTTTCTGTTGCAACTGTGCTGCTCTGTCATTGCAACATGGAAGCAGCCACAGGCAGTATAAAAATGAATGACCATGGTTGTGTTCCAAAAGAACTTTATTTACAGTAACAGACATTAGACTGCATCTGATTCCACTCTGATTCCAGCTCAGAAATCACTAGCTTTGCCATTACTTTGTTAAGGAGTAGAGGCAAGAGATTACTTTTTAATCACATCATATATTCTAGCAACAGTCAACCAGGATATGCCTTTTGAAAGGGTACTGCTAATGATTGCTAGGGTACATTTTGAAAGGGTACATTTTAGGGTCTTTATTTGTATTCTTCTCTACAACTTGTTCATGATAACATCTCCAAGCCACTTTTCTCCTGTTGGGTCTTTTCTCCTATTGGATTCTTTCTCTCTCTCCATTCTATATTCCTAGCTGCAAGGGTTTCAGGTGGGGAAGAGTGTGGCATTATTGAAAGGCAACCCAAATCAGTAGACTTAGTGCTAGTCCTGATGCTGCCATTTACTAATTCCCTGGTGTTGATTCCTCAGAGCCTTTTCATATAGTATCTGTAAAGCACACATTCCTCACAGGGTTGTTGGAAAGGTAAAAGTATTTATAGCAGGAGCTTTTGACTTAAGTCCCTTCCTCTTGCTAGCTGTGTCATCTAGAGCAAGTTACTTAACTGCTCTAAGCGTCAGTGCCATTGCCTGTAAGATGAAATGAGACCTTATAAAATTTAAATGACATAATGTATGTAAAGTGCTCACTGCAGAGCTTTACACACAGTAAGTCTACACTAATGAGTATTAGTATTTTTATGTATGTTTATACTTATTTATCATTATACTTATAGAATGCTTCTTAAATTCCAAGCCAGAGTACATATTCAGATACAATATCTAAATTAACCTTATCTTCTACTGTCAAATATATTTGGTCACGCAAATAACAGAGCTTATTTCATCTTACTCATATGCTTCCTGAACTAGAGATTTGGATGATAAAAAATCATTGCAAGCTCCTGAGACCTATTTTCCTAATTTTATTCCTGTAGCTACATTTGAGAGGTTAGAGGAGGAGATATTTAGGCTGTAAGATCCAACTCAGGCCTTCTGTTTCTCTCTGAGCTTTTCATTAAATTTGACTCCTGAAATGCCAATAAATTGCAAAGGTCTTCCAACTTGCTACAGTTTTGTAATATTTCAATCCAAGCTTCTTTGTGATTCTTGTTTTTCCCCACTCTCCTCCACCCCAAGAACATCTGAAAGCAATTTTAAAAACTCAACATGCAATGTAAGAATGAATTGCTGCAATCTCTCAACAGTCACAGAGATCACATTCCTTCATGAAAAGTAGCATGGTTGAAAAACTGCAGTAGAAAGATCAAGGATACATTTTAAAGAGGGGTTTGGGGCAAAAGCAAAAGTAATGGATTTTAATAATTTTAAAACATGATTGATACAAGGTCTAGAAGCTTTTTCTTCTAAAGCAAACTGGATTGCTTATGCCAAAACCTTATTGCAAAGCTGATCCAATCTGCTGCTTGTTTCTTTATAGGAGACTAAATTTCCACCCCACTACCCTGCCATCCCCCCTTCTTTCTGGAAATTTGTCCTGAATCATTCCCTATGGATTCAGAAAATTCTGCTGTTTTCTAGGGCATGATAAAATTTGAGATCAATTCTCCCACAGGTTCTATTATCTTGACTGTGTTTCGTCTTTCGGGTTTTGGGGTTTTTTTGGCTTGGAGTATTTAAATCAGGATTTACCATCTTCAAATTCAAAGTCATATGTGCCTACTGTTTTCTTAGTTTTCACAAGCAAAATGCTTTCTAATTGCTAAAAATTTGGACCAGAAATCACAGTGCATAAGTGCCTATTTTTCTGGATGTGGTATTATCTTAGGAAAAGGTGTTACAAAAATAAAGATCCCTTAGAGACTCCAACAAAGGCTATACCCGATTAAGTCCTGCCCACCCATATAGACAAGAGGAAGAGTTAACAGATGTTTAGTTCTTCAGCATATGTGTTTTTTTTTGGACATGAAATGTTTTTAAATTTTCAGCTGGCATTTTTAAATTTCATAGAAAAAGATGTCTATATAAGCAAGCTGCAAATTGTATCTGTAAAGAGCTAGATAGTAAATATTTTAGGCTTTGAGAATTACAGGTCTCTATCACAAACACTTAACTCTGCCATTGTGGGGAGAGAGCAACCACAAGCAATATGTAAATGAATGGGGTGTGGCTGTATTTCAATAAAACTTTATTGGCAAAAGCAGGTAGAGGATGGGGTTTGGCTATTAGGTCTTAGATTATGAACATCTGATCTAGATTATCACCTTCTCTTGTGGGGATGGGGAAGGGAGCCCAGAAGATCAGCATGTCTGGGTCCATGTTTACCCAATAGCCTTGAGCCAATTAACACCTGCTCTTTTTTCACACAAAAGAACTGTATGATTTGCCACAGTCCCCACCACTCCCTATGAACTCCCAACCCAGTTTACTTGAGTCATTAGAAGTACTTATCCGGCCTCTGTACAATTTAGACTCTGTAAATATGATTTAAAGGTAGAAACTGAACCATGCCTATGTATAATTATTTGTATAAGAAGCAAATGTTATCTTAAAAACTCTGGTGGGCCAACGTATGGATGGCAAGACTATAGCAAGAAAGAAATTGGTACATACTCAGTACCTCAATTGGCTTTGTTTGATGAAGCACTATTTTAAGAGGCTGTGGATATAATCCCTGCTCTAGAAGACCTGAGAATTTAACGTTCTGCACAAATTCAGAAAAACAAAATGTTGAGTATGTGTTAGATACAATGAGAGATAAATGCTGTTCTTATTTAATTACATTATGCCAGTATCTTACACAAGCTGTTCTTATTCAAATATCTTATACTAAATAAAAGAGCTTCTCAAAGGCTGGTCCTTGGACTATTTGCAGTAGAATTATGAGGGATGGCAAGGATACAAGCTTATGATTAGATTAGAACTACAGATACCCAGGCCTGCCACAGATTTCCTGAATTAGCCTTCTAGGTTCTGTGTTTTTTAAAAGTCCCAAGGTAATTTCTTATACACTGTAAAATTGCAGAACTGCTCCTATAAAACAAGGACAGGTATTGTACTTTCTGTTTGTTTATTGAATGTAATTTAAATCCCTTTTTAACAGAAAAGCAGCAGGATACATCTTCAGGACAGAGTCAATTACATGTGCGAACATTTATTCCAGACACAATTAAGCATTAATGAAGAGGTTGTTTATCTGTCTCAGAAAGAGCTCTGTGCTGGGTCTCCTAATAAGTAGTCAGGTGGCATTGACTCCTAATAAGTAGTCAGGCTGGCACTTAACTGGTCTGGTCTCCATATTCTAATCTGAGGGCAGAAATGAGGACATTGCTAAAAGAGCAAGACCCTCATAGCTAGAAAACTGACTTTGAAATTCTATGAAAGAAATCCTGTGTTGAAGCATATGGTTCTGTCATACTTCATTAGTGAGGTGTAAGGAAAGTATTCTCCTAACAGGTGGCTTACCTGTATTCCAGTAGAGAGGGGCTTCCCACCTTTGGATGCTCATTGGCATCGCACAGGGAGCTTTTTAAATTCCTGATGTCCAGGCCATGGTCTAGATCAACTAAATCCAAATTTCTGGTCCTAGAACCCAGTATCGTTAAAATTCTTTTGGTGTTTTTAATGTGCTATCCAAGTAAGAAAAGCATCAGTAGAGCAATGGTAGCCAAAGTTACTTAATTAAAAGAGTAACCTTGGTTGCTTGTTAATAATGCCAGGTCTCAGTCCCTGTCCTGAGCAATCTAATTTATTAAGCCTAGGATGGGTTCTGGAAATCTGTGTTTTTGGTAAGCAATCAAAACAATTACTGGGATCATATAAATTGAGGAAAAGCACCACACCAGAGAATTTCTTAGTGTATTAAGCAGATTCAATGTAGTATAGGGGTTTTTCTTCAACTCCCATAGGTTTGTAGTTAAAATGAACACCTGTTACAAAAGACAGATTAACAAGAGAAAAAATAAAGTTTATTAACATGTATATTTCATATATATATGAGGGACACTCAGATGGAATAGCTTCATAAGAGTGTCTTTGAATTCCAGCTTATATAGCTTCTTCAAAAAGAACAATAAATTTTTAGAGGCAACAAGACAAAGGAAAAGAACTTTGAGTCTCTAGGGGTCTCAGTTTGAGGGGGAAGACAAACAACTGGAAGATAGAGGCTAGTTGTAATAGAAAAGCTTGTTAACATGGTTTCCTCTGGTATCATCTCTAGGCTGATGAGGGTGTAAAGCTGTCTTCAGTGGTTAACCTTTGTTCTCCTCAGTAGAGAGGGGGAAGTTTGCCTTTGTGTTTGCAAAGCTCTGCCTTGTTTTTAGGCAAGTAGAGTGAGGTCACAGAGCCATCCTGCATCTGCTTCTTCTTGATGGTCTTCAGCTCAACAGTTATATTTGGGATTCCTATTTGGGGGCAGCATGTTCTGTTATTCCACAATGGAAAGCAGGACCATGAAGAGCATTAAGGAATAGAAATGTATAATAGAAATAAGAATACACAATGGTAGGAGAAGTCGGGAAAGCAAGGGTCTGAAGGAGGTGGAAGATCTGAGGAAAGTCACTAACTACCCTCCTGAGCACTTGTAGGTAAACAAGTAGGAGCTTGCATAGGAATATCATCATCAGGGAGGAAACGGAGTTTCTCTTCAACTCATAAATTTGTAGGTGGGACAGATCACTGTAATAAGAGGCAGATTAATAAGAGAAAACAAGCAGGTTTATTAATGCACACGGTACACATCATGCAGGGGAAACCTCACTGAAAGGTATTTGAAGGCAGTGGCTTAGAACTCTAGCTCCTGTAGCATCTTCAACAACAACACACACAAAAAACAATAAATTTCAGAGAGTGACAAGGCAAAGAAAGTAGTTTTAGGCTTCCAGTGGGAACGTAAATATATAGAAGTAAACTAATGGAGTAAGGTTTGTTTGTAGATTCCTCTGGTGCCATATCTGAGCTGCTAAGAGTTGTCTCCAGTAAAGGAGAATTTATATTCCATCTGTATGTAGAAAAGGAGGGGGACAAAAAGCATTCTTCCTTTGTGTACTGTTGCCTAATTGTCTTTAGCTCAAAAATATTTACGTCAAAGAGACCTGTTTGTCAGTGACATATTCTGGCTTCTGTCAGTAGGAAGGCAGATGCCACTGCCACAGTGGGATGGCAGAAGAAAACTGACAGAGTGTATGGAAGGCTGTTGTCCCACTGTCAGTCACAGGCATGGGGACACTGGTGATTACAGGGTCAGGAGTTGGGAAGAAGACCTGGAAGCAAAGCAAGGGAAGGTGAGGACAACCTGGAACCCACCTCTGTCACTTACCTCCTCTATCTATGATGACCTTCACAGGGTACAGGGCTGACTTTGGAGACTTCTGTTCTGACCAAGTCTAAAACAGAATCAGAAATTGAAGAAGCCAAATTGACCCAGTGTTAAGCCACCATGCCTGGAAAATGGCTCTTTTGTTCCCCTAAAATTGTACCTTTTTAACAAATGAGATGACTCCCTTATCTGTCCTTATATTGTGCTCACTGGAGAAAAAAGCACACTTCACAGATTTGTTGCTCTCCTCTGAGCTGGAATTAAGTAATTTTTTTCTCCGGCCCTGATTTTTCATTCAGTTGTCTCCCACCAGCTTTGTGCAACTCATCTAAGTACCAAGCACTAGTAGTCTTGGGTCCATCTTTGGACAAACAAGGAGTCTGTAGCTTTTCTTTCTCTGGTTGTCTGTGTTCCTAGGAGTCACATTGTGAAGACAGACTTGAGTGTGTCTTTGTTTGTTAAGTAAAGCCTGATATAGCCTGTAAGCCATTTATAGGTGATTCTCACCTTATCGGTTTGTGCTCGGCTGCACCAGGACGTCATGTGACTATTGTGGTATGAGCACTCTAGTAGTAATTTTTATTTGGTGGTTTGAAAAGTTTCTGATGCTTTAAGGACCAGGTGTTTCTGAACTCGGTTTGCAGATAAATACATCGTTTTGTATTCATAGCCACTATTTGCTGTATAATCTGGCTGTTCATGCAACAGTGGCTACAGGGAAGTAGGGAACAATAGAAGGAAACCTCTAAATATTCAGAAAAAGGAAGGAAAGAGGAAAATTGATCCTGAGGCACAGGACAGAGGAGGGAGGTTAGTAAAGGAGCGAGGTCAGTCGGGAAAGAAGAGGAAGCATTCTTGTCAAAGATCGCGGAGCATTTCATGCTCCTAACATTTTAACACATGTGATGGACTCCCACAAGCAAAATCTACCAGGCTTGCTTTATTCCATGTATGGACTTAAAAAGAGTAAACTCTATTATAATTCCAGAATTAATCAGCCCTGACCTGAGCAGTACAAAATGGAGTTTTTAGACAAAACTCTGCAACTAATTCATATGACTTTAAGCAAAGTGTTTTTGATTTCTGGGCCTCAGCTTTCTTACCATTAAATGTGGTGCTTGGATGGATCAGAGATTACATATGAGCAGCCAGTGGGCTACATATGTACTAACTGACCCTCAAGTTTCCACTATAGGGGTTTTTGATTGTTTTTTGTTTTTTTTTTTAAAAAAAACCCTAGACTCCACATTTTACTTGAATTTCTTTTATTTTTCTAATGTTTTCTTCTGTCCCAAGATTTAATCTAGGATACCACAATGGTTTTAGTACAGGGTGATTTTTTTAAATGGAATTGTCAATATTCAAAAAGTGAAATATTTCACAGAAAAGATGTGGATTTCATACTTCCTTTGAAAGCCTAGGTGATCTGATGAAGATTTCACACTTCCCTTGAAAGCTTAGAGAACAAAAGCCTTGTGTTTCCATCTGACAATGATGCGCTGGAGCTGAGATGTGACTGCTCTTTTAGACATGGCATATGCCTACATTTTCCTCACTCTTCCCTACTCTCTATTGCCTCCCTGACAATGAGACTAAGTGACAGCAGCCATTTCCATCACTTGTTACCTCCTCTTGCTATACAGTGAAGAGAATATAAAACGTTTATTGTACACGTATCGAGTGAGCAACCAAAAGCCTAAAAAGCATGTTTCCAGAAAAAAAAAAAATTGAGCAAGAACAAATTTAAGGACACAAAAATACACTTAGATAACTGCCTTAGTTTATGCATTCTTCTATAGCAAAGTACCTTAGACTAGATAATTAATAAGAAACAGAAATGTATTTCTCACAGTACTGGAGGCTAGAAAGTCCAAGATCAAGGCACCAACAGATTTAGTCTCTGGTGAAACCTGCTCTCTGCTTCTAAGATGGTGCCTTGTTGCTATGTCCTCCAGAAGGGATGAATGCTGTGCCTTCTCATGATGAGAGGGATGAAAGGGACAAACTTGTCCTTTCAAGCCCTTTTATAAGGCAGAAATCCATTCAGGAGGGCAGAGCCTTTATGCCTAATTGCCTCCTAAAGGCCTCACCTCTCAATACTATTCTATCGGGAAATAAATTTCAACATGAGCTTTAGAGGGGACACAAACATTCAAATCATTACAAGCAATCCACTTCACTCATTCATATGGTCGATCAGAACCCTGTAGAAATGTTGGTGTGAAATCCCTGGGCAAGAGCATCTTTTCCATTTTTCTTCAATGTGGAAACATGGGAAGTGGTGTTTGGTGGCCAGACCAGAGTTCTGCAAAAAAACGATGAGAGTCTTGCAGATGGGGTCTATCATGTTCTCTTTTTTCAACCCTCTCTTACTGAGGGTAAGAGTTCCTCAGCCAACATATTCCTACTTTTGTGTTCTTTTAGTTTCTCTAACTCTGGGCTTGGGAAGCCAGGTTGCAGAATTAAGAATATGAGCTTTGAATTCAAACTATCCCATTTCAAATGGGATCCCTTCATTACTTCTGAGGCATATGACTTTTGTCCAGTCACTTAACCTCCCTTTGTCTCAGTTCCCTTTTCATAAAATTGGGCTAATAAATAGAATCAAGCCAGCAGGTTGTTAAGATAGATAAATGCACAAATATATTTATATATAAAGGGCATAGAACAATACCTGGCATGTAGTGAGTGCTTGGTGTATAGTAGATGATTACTACCACCATTATATCGTCACCCCAGGGTTTTAAATCTCCATAGCAGCCTTATAAAAATCCCCTAATCCCAGACTCCTTCTTAATTGGAAACATGGTAAAGAGCACTAGGGAATAGAACTTTGTGAAATTGATTAAGCATACTTTATGTAGCTCCAAGGAAAATACAGACAGGCCAAGTAAGTAAAAGATAGAGAGAAACAGATGTTAGTTCAACATCAAGAATTCTTTTCTTATGTTGAAAGCTAGAAAGCAGTAAAGTGGACTGCTTGTAAGGTGATAAGCAACCTGTCACTCATGGTGTTCAAGCAAAGACTGAATGATTATAGCTAGGCAAGTTGTAGGTCAAATTGGTAGTCACAAGCTACATGTAACTATTTAAATTTGTTATTTGAAATTAAATAATTGGGTTCAAATCCTAGCTAAAAGAAAAATATTTTAAAAATTAAAAATTAAAATGACATTAGAAATTCAGCCTCTCAATTACAGGAGCTACATTTCAAGTGCTAATACCAATAGCCACAAATGGTTGAAGTGGCTCCTTTATTAGACAACACAAATATAGAACATTTCCGTCATCATAGAGAGTTCTTCTGAACACCACCATTACAGAGGGATTCCTGCACTACATTTCTGTATCCAGTACTTGGGTTGGAATAAATAAGAAATTGAGAGACTGGGTGATACAGCACTTACTTGCAGACTCCTTGATTTCAGACTTAGGCATGGCCCCGCGTACAGCATTGTTCTGAGCCTCAGTCTCCCCATGTGTATTATATAATTAAAGCTTGTCCCTAAGGCTGGTTGTGAGTACAAATGGATAAAATTCAAGCTCAGTTTGTAGCACAAGGCAGTGTGCACAGATGCTTGGGTTCCTTCTTTCTGTGAAAGGAAAGGAAACGTGGAGTCAACATTCTCAGGTGCAGTAAAACAACCATGGTGTGCAGCCTCCCAAAGAGCAAGGTCTTTCTAAAACCAATAGCTATCATAACTCTCATCAGTGAGCACTTAACCATGTGCTGGGCTCTAAGCTAAAATCCTTACATGCAGTATCTAATTTAATTCCTGCCACCCCTGTGAGGTGGCTTCTCATACCAAGGATACTAAAGCTTAGAGAGAGTATATGATTTGCCAAGATTGTAAAGGGCTGTAAACAGAATTCAAATGCAGCTTCTTTTGACTCATGATGATTGCTACTTATAAATATTTATATATATGGAATGTTACATATACACACATACATACATACATATATTGTGCTAAACACATAATGCATCATTTCATTTAATCCTTATAGCTACTATGTAAGTGAAGAAGTTTTGAAAATCTAAATGCCTTGCTTAATGATACCTACCCAGGAACGGACACAGCTAGTATCTGGACCCAAGTCTCTCTAGCACCAGGTGTTTTACAACTGTGTTCCCAGGCTAGCATCCTTGTTTAGAAGACAGGTGAACAAAATCTTTAAGGGTTGCTGTCACTATGGCCTTCATCATGCAGAGACAAAGATACCATGTATGTGTTTCCACTTGCCAATGTAAACTTTTTGAGACAAGAGTTGTATCTACAACATTTATTTCTTCTAAGTCTCCCAGCACTGCACAGACTACATAGGATTCAGTAACTATTTGCCTAATTAGAATGGAAGTAAATCTTCTCAAAAAACATTGAAAAGATATGTTTGTTATATAGCAACTTACTTGAGTAGAACCTTGTTCATCTTCATGAAGAAAAGTAACTGTCTATCATGTATATATTTGTTATCACTTTAATCATTGACAGATGCCTGTAGTTAAGGTGGAAGGGTCCGTTTGTTCTCAGAAAAATGACTAGGATTAATAACAAGGCAAAAAGCACTTGATGTCAAATCTCTTAGAAAACCAAATAAGTTTTTGGTTTAATTTGTTGGTTTTGGTTTTGGCTGCTGTTTGTTTAATTTCTTAAGAAGCTATCATAACAGTTGTGTACTTTTAGGCCATTTCCACCCCTTCTATTGTGATGATGGAGCTCCCTATAGTAGTCAGTGAAGTGGTTCTCTGCTAAGCCAACTAAGTAGAAAACTCCAATTAGCTGACAACTGGGTGAAGTGTTACCAAGACTAGACACAGCAGGAGAAAATGACTCTTGGCAACTATATTCTTTCCAAGCATTCCGATTCTTGTATGTTGTACAAAATGCAGCCTGAGGGTGGACTGACTAAGCATTTTTATGTCCCTTTTAGACACGTAAGTGTTCTTGAGCTTGGAGATTCCCAATTATACCTGTTCAAGTTCCCAAGGAATTATGAGGAAGAATGTCTATTTTAGTTTAGATTCGGGATCTTGGAAATTGGAGACAGATTTTTTTCTTTAAAAGGTGATAGAATAATATTAGATTACAGAAGCATTCAAATGTTACACAAAATGCTTAAATACACTTTACATGTTGTTACACGTTGGTTCATGTGCCTTGTTGCTATTCTTACAAAAGTACTATATATTCCTTACATGGATTGTTTATCAGCAGATTGTTTTGGTAATATTTTCAGGAAACCAACATTCAACAAGTCTATTTATTCTTATTATAGTCATAGAGCTAAAAGTCAAATTCTAATCCCAGAATTACTGGTAACAACTATGTGTGTGTATTTTCAGACTTCTTTCTATGTTTATATGAACTTTCTGTATATGTAATTTTTAGTTGTTTTTATTAAAACACTGAATCATTCTGGTTCTGTTCATTTTTATTATTTTTATATCCTGGAGATCTTCCATGTCATCTTATTGAGCTGATAATAATATTTACAATTATAACATCCAAAACAGCCAGTAATTATTGACAGCATACCATATGTCAGACGCTGTACTAAAATATTTACATCTCATTAACATTTCAACAAATCTGAGACATTATCCTAGTTCTATCGTTGTCTTCATCTAACAGGCAGGAAAACTGAAACTGGAGAGGTCAAGCAACTTGCCCAAGCTGGAAACCATCATTCTCAGCAAACTAACACAAGAGCAGAAAACTAAACACCACATGTTCTTACTCACAGGTGGGAGTTGAACAATGAGAACACATGGGCACAGGGAGAGAAACATCACATACCGGGGCCTTTCAGGGGGTGAGAGCCAGGGGGAGGGATAGCATTAGGAGAAATACCTAATGTAGATGACAGGTTGATGGGTGCAGCAAACCACCGTGGCACATGTATACCTGTGTAACAAACCTGCATGTTTGGCACATGTATCCCAGAACTTAAAGTATGATACAAAAAAATTAAAGAAAAACTTGTAGCAGGTGGACTCTCTCAGACACTGTATAATATGGCTTCCCTTTTTAAGTGGTTACATATTATTCCATCTTATGCATGTCTCATTATCCCCACCTCCAAGGTAGACTATCTTTCCCCCTATACCACAAATCTACAGTCTACTCTCCTTCCCCATCTCTGCAGCTGCTCACAGCCCTCAGATGGAGTTATTGCTGGTGAATAAATGTTGCCTTCCTTTACAACGAACCTTATGAGCCTTCAGAATTACAGAGCCTATAGCATGTATTAGCGACACCATGCTGGTTCTTAGGTAAAGATGTAGCACAATGGAGAAGATCATAATCCTTCTATGACCATTATTGTAAACTGTTGTCACCAATTGAGTGATCTGAATTGATTTTCTGTTTCCAAATCTCAATCTACTTAAGAAGTTTAATCCCACCTAAAGCCACAGTCATCTAACATGTAGAATTAATCATCTTCTTTCAAGGTTATGGCCAATCCACCACTTTTTTTACCTGGGTCTACAACAAAATGCTTTTTCCTTGTATGAATCTGTTTGATGTCATAAGCTTTGTACCCAATGTGCTGTTGGCTACTCTTGGGACAGATATCATATTATTTATGCGACCCTTCTCCATGGAGAAATTTCCTTTTTTATTGTTCACATATCATATTTCAAATATGTGAAATTATTCCCATATGCTCTACAGCAAAAGATCAATATTCTTAAAATCACATTAATCGAAAATTGCGGAACAAACTTCAGTGATACTTGGGTTGACCACTGTGATAGGCAGAATAATGGTCCCCCCAGTGGTGCCCTGCCATCCCTAGGACCTATGAATACATTACCCTACAAGGCAAAGGGAGAATTAAGGTTGCAGATAAAATTAAGGCTGCTAATTAGTTGATTTTAAAATAGGGAGATTATCCTGAATTATCTGGCTTGGCCTAATACTAATACAAATACAAAGGAAGGCAGAAGAAAGCATTGCAGTGATATGATGTGAAAAGAACTCAATCTGTTGTTACTGAATTTGAAGATCAAGGAAGGGAGGCCAGGTGCCATGGACTGTGAGCAGCCTCTAAAGGCCAGAAAACTCAAGGAAATGAATTCTCCACTAGAGCCTGCAGGAAGGACCACAGCCCTACTGGCACCTTGAGTTCAACCCAGTGAGACCCATGTCAACTTCTGAACTACAGAGCTGTAAGATAATGAATTTGTGTTTCAAGCCACCAAGTTTGTGGTAAGTTGTTACCACAGCAATAGGAAACTAAGCCACCAAATGCCCCTTCATGGAGCTAAAGGTTCTTTCAGTGTCATAGCAGAGGGCTTTTTCCATCAAAGGAACCACTTTTCTAGTTTTATAAGGAGCCATTTTGTAGAATCTGTTAGTGAGGACCTTGATATGAGACATTGAATAAAACATGTATAAATGGAACACAAAAATACAAGTCTGCTCCCTTATAAGATCTCATATGAAGTGGCCTGTGGGTTCACCATTATGGTAGTGTATGTTTTTTAGACCCCCACTTCAGGATCAATCAATGCCACTCTACTATTTGCAATTATGATTGAAATATGGTACAGAACATCCCCCTTGAACAATAACAGTACATAACCAACTTTGATGGCATTTCAGTTTAGCCTCCTCATGCTAAATGTCATGATGATTTGGTAGAGATTGTTTACTCTGCAAATCCTCATAGAGGTGCCTGACATCTGGAGAATACTTTGACTGTACCACTATTAGCTGTCCCTTTGAGTGACCACTTGAACACATGTAAGACTTTTAGGATTAACAATTTAATCTTTTAGTAGAATATAGGTACTTATCCTCTCTAGCCATAATATGACATGTTATACAACATGGTATTCCAGTACATATGTTGGCATAACTAATTTTTTCATCATAGAGCAGGATGCCAAATTCACTTTTCACCCAATATTTACAGGCAAAGAAATGATGAGTAGAAAGAAAAGGGCAAAACCTAGAGTAGCAGCTGTTCAGTGGCTATGTCATTTAGTATGGTTGTGGGGTTTTCTTAAATCACAAATCTGCTCCCTCAGCAGATTGAAAATTTCAAGTTGGTACCATTAATATTTCCACAGTTAGTCATTTGATGTACTGTCTGTACATATAAGTATGACATATGCTTCTATTTAAACTCACAGCTCAGCCTCCTGCGAAGATACAACAATGCTAAAATCACTGATTCATATGGAAATGCTCACATTTTATGCAGAAACAAAATCACTGTACTATACATTAGCATTTTGACAACATAATGCAACCATGAAAAAAGTTTATGGTACTCTAATGAAAGCTAGAAGTTATTAATATCAGTTATTATTCATTGAATATTAAAAAGCTGGTGAGAGGCTTTTAAATCACTAAGTTTAATGTTCATAAGAAATACATGTTATGATTTCAGTCTTCTGTTATGATGATGGATAAAAGCGTGGTATAGTTTTATGCTAAGGAAATAATAAGGCAAAATGCAATTTTGCTGAAAACTCTAATTAATTACTATCATCTAAAGGATGATCTCCCCGTGGCCTTCAAGTATTTAAATAATTACTGTATAGGTGGGAAGTCAGCATCCATTGACAGCATCCATTGCCTCACCAAGTGTTGAGCAAGAAGAAGCAGCATTATAAAAAAGAATGAAATGGTATCATGCTGCAATATGGATGGAACTGGAAGTTACTATGTCAAGTGAAAATCCAGACACAGAAAGACAGATGCCAAATGTTCTCACTTACAGGTAGGAGCTAAAAAATTTATCTCATGAATATAGACAATTGAATGTTAGATACCAAAGACTGGGAAAGGTGTGTGGGTGAGTAGGGGCACAGAAAAAGAGAGGATGGTTAGTGGGTACAAGCATACAGTTAGACAAAAAAGCCCCAGTGTTTGATAACAGAGTAGGGCGACTATAGCTAGCAGCAATGCATTGCAGATTTCAAAGTGGCTGGAAGAGAGGACTTGAAATGTTATGGGCACATACAGATGGCAAATACTCAAGGTGATGGATACCCCATATTCCTGACTTGATAATTACACATCGTAGGCATGTAACGAAAGATGTCCGTCTTAAGTGTGTAAAATATTTTGTATCAATAAAAAATTAGAATGGAAAACAAACAAAAACAAGGTTAAACTGGAACCCAAGAAACCTGCATAAGACATGAGAAAGAAAGTGAAGGAGAGAATCAGCATTTCATGAGCGTGTATTATTTGGAACCTTTTGTCTTAGGCGATTTTGCACATTATGTTAATTTACTTGTGACACAAAAGTCTGTGAGATGTATCTTGTTTCCATTTTACAGGTGGCACTGACTCTCTTAAGAGGATAATGAGTTTACTTGAGTTCATAGAGCTAGTGAATTGAAGAGTTGTGTAAATCCAAAATCAACGAACTTTTTACTAACATGGTGTCACTCATCTACTAACCATTCCAACCATCCCCAAACTTAGCACTAAACGGTGTTGAAAACCAAAATAGCTGTCTAATACAGGGGAAAAATGCCTTCTACTTCTTTCTTTCCATGGAGAATCGAGTTATAAGGTTGGGTTGCGTTTTGCTGGTATGGAGTTTATGAATTGAATTTAACATGAACATATTAGACACCTTCTCAATGTACAAACTGTGCTGTGCTGGTTTCTAAGGAGGATGGAACCATGTTTTGTGCTACAAGCTTAGCGGGACTGCAAGGGATATTGGGCAGAAGCCATAATCAGAGTCTATACCAAATGCTGTGAGAGTTATAAGGGGATGCCTTCTAACTCTGCTCCTAGAGACTTGCAAAGCATTAATCAAAGAGGTGGCATTTTGGCTGGGCTTTGAATGATGTGTTCTCATGGACTGAAGAGGGAGAAATGGTATCTTAGATTCAGGAAACAGCGTAAGCAAAAACCACAGAGAAACTACTATTATATTGGGTTTGCTTTTATTGGTATGGGGTTTCTGGACTTGATTTAACATATACCTATCACACATCTTCACAATGTACAAGCTTCTTAGCTGGTTTGTGTTTGGTGTGTTTTACAAAAATAAATAAATAAAAGGAGGTTAGGTTCTTACAGGAATGGAGTGAAAATACAGTTAGACGCTTCCTTGAGTGAATGTAAAGTCATAAGGAGCTTCTAAGAAGGGGCTACATAACAGCAAGCTGTCTGAGGGATTTGAAACCTCGGAGGAGGGGGTCAAAAATCAGGAAGACAAGTGGTTGGTGGCTGATGTCAGTTACCAGGAAAGAGATGATACAGTAGCATTTACAAATGTGTGTAGTTCCAAACACATTTTATTCTGAAATCAGATGTGGGGCATATCTTAGTAGATAATAAATAGTAGAATGAGAACATAAACACTTTTAAGGCACCTTAATCCCAAATTAGTTTTCTCCTTTTTAACGATGTAAGCCCTGTTTCGTGGGCTTTTTCTGATAATACAGTTTAACTGTTCTGACTTTAAAATTGGTTGAATCAAACTTTTCTCTATTGTGGACTATATTGCTAACTAACTAATGGAGAATTCCTGATGTTCCTCTTTCTACAAGTTTACGATTTCCACTCAATCCTTGGCTCACTTTATTAAGAGTCTGAGAGCTGGTATTGAAGTGCATGCCTGGCACAGGTAGGTATTCAACACTTGTTAATTTGGGAAGTGCGAGAAGGAAGAAATGTTTGAGCTGGACTCAGTGGGTGAATGAGAGCTGCAAACATGAAGTTGAGAAGGAAGTGACTTTGAGGCAGAGAAAATGAAACACAATGGGTCCTGGGTTGCACCTTTCTGTCCTCTGTGCTAGGACCTGTGCTGAATGGCTTACATAAATTGTTTTATTTAGTCTTTGGAGCAAATCTTATGAGGTAGTGTTCCCACTGATAGATGAAGAAACCAGTGTTCAAAGTGACTGAATGACTTTTCTAAGGCCTCCTAGCTAGTACTTGGAACATGGAAATTCAAAATCCAAAAGACATACTCTTGATCTTTAGGGTATCTTACCCTACCCAGAGCAAGCTTAGGACATCTTTAATTTGTCTAACCCTTTCCTGAGAAAATATAATTAGAAGGAAGCATAAATAAAAAAAGTTTGTGCAATTTTAAAAATGTATCCTGCTTGATTTTCTTTAGAAAACTCATCCTGTTTCTTTTTAAAGAAGTAAATCATGGATTGGCTCATTTTCTTGCCTTGAATAACCAATGAAATCTTCCAATATATACACAAAGAAAGGCAAGTTATAGCTTTTTGCTTTATTAGCACCAAAATGAAATTCACAGGCAGCCTTGCGGGATTTCTCAAGGTTACAACATTGCCAACATAAGTTTTTACCAATTTCCCTACTCTGCAGTGTCTCAGGGGTCATATTGCCTCTGTCTTGTTCAACATGCCATGAAAAACTGTTTCTAGCTGATAGATTTGGGTGGCTTGAAAGCATGAGCTACTAGAGGTTAGGCATCTCAAAAATGAAGATTGCGCAGTGTGTTTGAGAGTAATTGCTCACAGGAAAAAGGCTGAGAAATGTCCCCTCTGGGGCTGGGAGGAGTGACAACAGAAAGTGAAATCAGAATTAAGTGTAACTGGAGGCCTTCCTGCTATCTCCCACCTCAGCTTTAAGTCAGCACTTAGGACAGAAGGATCTAGCTCTAGGAATATCCTGTTGTATTTGTTTAAAATACCGATCCCTGGACTTCAATCCAGACTTGCTGAGTTAGGGCTTCCCAGGGAGAGGCCAGATAACTGGGCTTAACAGGTACTTCTGGTGATTCCTAGCAGAAAAACTTTAGAGCCGTGGTTCATGGCAATTATTATTTACACTCCATAGCTTGGATACTGTGTTTGAGTCGGGAGGCACATCTCCAAAATTTCAAAAATGAAGTTACAAAATGATAAGAAGAGATCCTTAAAGAGAGATTTTGTACAAAGACTTAATTAAAGAGGGTAAAGATAATAAAGAGAAGGATGCAATTCAAGGGAACCATTTCTAGAGAAACACTTATCTTATAAACTTATGGGCATCTAAGTTTAAAATGTATAAACATAAAAGTTTCTAGGGAAACTTAGATATATATCTAAGAATAGCATAGACTATATATTCTTCAATTCTGTTTTTTTCATTGTAAATTTGGGGTGAAGTTAACTGAAATAATTAACATAGCTAACATTAAAATACTGCTTCATATGTGCCAGGCAGAATTTTAAGAACTTTCCATATGTTAACTCTTCTGTTAACTTCTGAATTTTTACAACAACTCTATGATGTGATTTTTTTTTTAATTGAGACAGTCTCGCTCAGCCACCTAGGCTGGAGTGCAATGGCTCATTCTTGGCTCACTGCACTCTCCGATTCTCAGGTTCAAGAGACTCTCCAGCCTAAGCCTCCCAAGTAGCTGGGATTACAGGTGATTATGTGTGTGCCACCATGTCCAGCTCATTTTTTTTTTTTGTATTTTTAGTAGAGACGGGGTTTCGCCGTGTTGGCCAGGCTGGTCTCAAACTCCTGACCTTAGGCGATCTGCCCACTTCAGCCTCCCAAAGTGCTGGGATTACAGGCATGACCCACAGCACCTGGCCATGAATATTATTTTTATCCTCATTTTATAAATGAAGAAACTGAGGCACAGAGAAGTTAAGTAGCTTATCAAAGTTCACAAAGTTAGAAAGTGGCAAGGCAGGGATTTTAACCTAAACATCTGTCTGTAGAATCTCCACTCAATCCTTTATTTAAGGTGATATGTTGCTTGTCTGTAAGAGACATTATGCCTTTGACTGTGATCATGAAGCTGAAAGACTCCTCTATTGGAGGGGGCACAGTTTTTTTTATAATAATAGTAGTTGTGTTTGTTATAGCAGCTCATACACACCAAGCAAGCAATGTGCTTAGCACTGTGTATGCAGTGTATAATGAATTACCCAGTAACTATGCTGAGGTCCATTTTGCAGATGGAAAAACTGAGATACTTACTTGTGATTCTAAATAATTTTTATAAAATAGAGAGATAGTAAAGAATATATCTGAATCGTAAACATTGGCCTCTCTTACTGTAAAACTCATTTTCTGGCCACTCTACCTGCTGCTGCTTATGAAATCAGAGAAGTTGAAACCTGAAAGTTATGTGTGACTTCTAATGCAAGGACCACAGCTAAAGATATTTATAGAACTTCCAAATTACAGAGAAAGGCAATAAAAATGGTTTGGATGTTCCAACAATAGAATGTATGAGATATTTTGATGCTGGGATGGATGGGGAGGTAAGGATGGAGAAGGGAGGTTGATCCAAAAAATCAAGGATATGAGCTACCACATAGGACATTTCAAATAAAGATGGGCATATTAGTTCATTTTCATGCTGCTGATAAAGACATACCTGAGACTGGGTAGTTCATAAAGAAAAAGAGGTTTAATGGACTCATAGTTCTGTGTGGCTGGGGAAGCCTCACAATCATGGTGGAAGACAAAAGGCACACCTTACATGGTGGCAGACAAGAGAGAAAGAGTGCCAAGTGAAAGAGGTTTCCCCTTTAAAAACCATCAGATCAGCTTGGTGCGGTGGCTCACACCTGTAATCCCAGCACTTTGAGAGGCCAAGGTGTATGGATCATAAAGTCAGAATTTTGAGACCAGCCTGGGCCAACATAGTGAGACCCCATCTCTACTCAAAATACAAAAATTAGCCAGGCATGGTGGCATGTGCTTGAAGTCCCAGCTACTTGGGAGGCTGAGGCAAGAAAATCACTTGAACCCAGGAACTGGAGGTTTCAATAAGCCAAGATTGCACCACTGCACTCCAGCCTGGGCAACAGAGCGAGATTCCACCTCAAAATAAATAAATAAATAAATAAAACCACCGTCAGATCTCATGAGACTTATTCACTACCATGAAATCTGTGTGAGGGAAACTGCCCCCACAATTCAGTTATCTCCCGTGGGGTCCCTCCCCCAACACATGGGAATTATGGAAGCTACAATTCAAGATGAGATTTGGGTGGGGACACAGCCAAACCATATCAATGGGTGAGTGTCCTTTCTAGTTTCCGTATTGTAGGTAGCTGAGTCTAACAGATAATTGTCACAGGATCAGTGTGAAGGAAGACAGTTTGAGATATTGACTTTCAGAAAGAACAGAGGGCACAAGGATGCTTGTGTAAAGCAGCAATTCATAGTCCTACTTTTACATCCTTACACCAAGTCCTTGTTTTCAAACCATTATACAATATGGTGTTGAGTCTTCTTAAGCATACATGTCTGCAATGGAGAAAGGGACTTCACTGGGTGGAAATGTAAAGAACCATGAAGTAGTGTCGTGTAGTGGATACAAACACATATAATACCTTTCCTTACAGGCAGGCAATATATGGCAGGACTGCAAAACAGAGGTTTCAAGGCCAGACAGTTCAAATCCAGCTTTGGATTTGGGGCAGGTTGTTTAAGTTTTCTAAGCATAAATTTTCTCTTCTACACACCAAAAAGAATAATTTTACTCATCTTGGTTTTGTGTATTTAAAATGAATTAAAGGAAGTTTCCATTGAAGTGCCTGATTAAATAGTATGTGCTCAACAAACAGAACCCACGTTGATTATTAGAAGCAAGATTTAGAATGAGAAACCAGAAATCATGTCTGTCTATCTAGAGCCTGATCATGTTCAAATGTGTCTATATTCTGACCTGTCAATTCTGACACTCTGGATATTGACCTTGACTCAAAGTTTCCAGAACTCACTGTCCTTGTCCCCAAGTTCTAAGTTAACCTTGGTTTTCTTATCTCTTAAACAGTAATAGTGATCTTATTGAAGATCATTGTAAGGTGCTACAATCCCTTATGGAGTGGTTGTGAACGTGGAGTCAATTACTTCACGCAAAGCACTTTAGACGGTGCCAGCACATAATGATGAGGTGGCCTATTTTTAAGACCCACCTGAAGCTTTAAGTGGGATGTTTCTGGCACAGAAATCTCTTCAAGAGTAATGTAATCTAGGTCCCTCACTGGAAATCAGAATTCTTATAAAGGACAGTGTCATTCTTCAGTAATCTCAACCTGTTTACCAGGTTCCTGCTTAACGTGGTAAATGTGCCTTATAAAATGTGCAAGACCCTTTAGGCTTTAATAATCTTGGAGTGGTGAGATTTTAATGGGAGAAAAGGAAACAAAGGTTAGGTCAAACGCACATTCAACCCTCTGGTTTAGTAACAACTTTCAATGTCCATCAGTGGTCATATGCCATGATTTTCCTCCACTGGGAAGCAAAGGTTAAACATGTCAAGAACCACACAAGTCACTTTGTGAGCAAAGAGACAGGACTGGAAGAGCTGTGATCATCAAAGTGCTGTTCCTGGTATCTGACATAACTCACATTGTGCTTCAGTGGTACGGAACCTCAGACACATTAGAATCGCCTGAGATTTTTAAAATCCAGTCCAACCATACCCCAGACAAAATAGAAGACTTTCTGTGGTAGGACCCATGCATCTGCTCACTTGCTTTGTCTGTTTGCTTCTTTTAAACTTCCCTGCGTGATTCTGATATTAAACCAAGGTTGAGAAGTGGGATATAGAAGTTCTAATAAGGCAGGTTCTGGGAAGGAGACAAAAAAATAAAGGATAACTGCTTGGGTGAAAGGAGTGGTTCCATTGTTTGTAAAACTAATGTTCAACATTAATGTCTCACTTAGCTGCTGCCTATATCTAGTGGTGAAACAAATTAACTCAAATGCAAACAGTTTATTTATATGTACACATCCCCATACATTTGTTTGAATCCCCAGTGATACTCTAAAAGCTAATTACCCTGAAAAATAAGCCATTCTACATATAAATATACATGCAATTCTGCCGGTTGATTGCCTGGAATTTTCATTTTGTCCACATTCCCAAGTGAAAAAACTCAGGAATTTTTTGTCCTCAAGTCACAGACAACTTGTGTAATCTTTAAAAATGTGCTTTACCTCACCATTGTCTCTTATAATACCTTAATCAAATTGAATTTATGAGATGAAACGAATGTAATAAATTAATGTTAGATTAATACAGGTTTTCTCTGGTTACTCAAAGGAAACCATCTTAGAGTTTTTAAACAAGGGAGGTGCTGAGCAGTGTGGCATTTGAGCCAATAAGGAGAATAGGCATTTCTTAGTCCCCGGTGGGAGGTCACCTTAGGGGCCAGAATTATAGTGACTTTATCACTAGACCACAAATTCATTTCTGATGGGCCTTAAAGCACTTACATCTCTATGGCCCATATAGATAGTCTGTACAGCCTATAACATACTCTAAAAGAAATCCCATTACACACAACATCATAAGGACAGTGGGAATGTCAGACTGTCCCCTAATCAGAGGCCACCTTGAGATTTTTTTTTACCTTTTTCTTTACCAGAAAAATAAAACCATGATGATTCTACTTATCTACCCTATTCCTGCCTTCATTTCCTCAATAGCATTTTGTATTTGCTTATTTGCAAAGGTATATGTGGGAAGGGGAACACAAAATAAAAATTTCTTCCATCTATGCCAATGAAATCTCCCCCAACTTACCCCATCCAAACCCAAGGGAAAGTGAGGGGCAACACATTTGTAGAGAAGTTACTATTTAGAAGCAAGGCAGCATCACACAAAAATGTATTCTGAATTCATTGCTTATACCAGTACTTCTCTCCTGCTGTTTTCTCTGTGAATTAATTTGATAGTAGATCCCGGACTAGTGGGTGGTGGGAGAATTATGAAATCATTTAAGAAAGCATCTGATAAACATACAATTTATTATGTAGAGTATATCAAAAGTAGACCGTTTTATTGCTTGATATGACCTTACAATATTGTCAGAATAGAGAGCCTATGTTTTGCTATAGCAGACACTTCACTTCTTTAAGACAGGTTTTGTAATATCAATCTGTCATGCCTAGTTAGAAGAGAGGTTTTCTGGAACATGTGTCTAGCACACACGTTGGTGCAGGCACACAAACCCCCATCCAAAATAAATCTAATGTGTCTAGTATATAAATTGTTCTATAATGAAAGGCTAACAAAGGCCATCAACCATTGTAATAGTTGAGATGAGCTTTTGATAAATCCTTAGATCAGAATATCTTTGATAGCTGATATAAAGAAAAAGATGATGCATTGGCTGGCATTCTATATTAATACATTATTGCTGAAGTTTGAAAAATTTGCTAAAGTGAATTTTTTATTCTTTGCCAATAAATGAGGCCTACAATAAGGATATATGTATTTAAACAAATGATTGAAGTTAGCAAAATATTTAGGAGGTCCACATCTTAAAATCGGTACTATCAACCCTGTCATTTCATTGATTATTAGCCAATAGTAGTCACAGTTCAAAGATGATATTGTCCTATATAGTTTCTTAATGATTGTTTTCCCTTAGCGAATTCTATTTTATAGTCCTTGTTCAATTTAAATCCTCCATTTCTTAGGGATTTGCCATTACTCACTCCCACATTGTTTTCGATTTCAATATAAATTGATACTGCCTCTTGTGTTGTTTCTCCAAATACTCTTCTTGTTAAAAACAAAAGCTCCTTCTTTTAGAATGGTCTGCACATTTGCGCGTTCTGATTGGGAATAAAACCAGGTTCCCTCCCAAAATATTTGCAAGTGCCACACCTTTAAAAGACAAGACAAATCCTCCTTTCAGACAAAAGAAAAGGAAATAATACTACCCATGTTCTTTTAAGACAATCGGAAGCTGAGTGCCAAATATATATTTGTTTTAAAATAGAAATGATTGATAATTTTTAAGAAAATGTTTTGCAACCTGAAGTTAACTGAAGTGAAATAGCTGAACTTTTACTGCAAAACTCAGAACAAATTGTTGACTACTTAAGAAAATAAATGTTACAGGTAGGGTGGTGGAATTCCTTTTTTAAGTGTGTGGGAAAAGAAAAATGATATTGAAAACCTTAAAGAATTAGCAGTTATCTTCATGAAACTGTATAGAAGAGACACAAAAGTACTCCTAGACAGTTGGAGAATGTTTTTTCTCTTTGTTAAACCTCCTCTTGTGTTTTGTGTTTTACTGTTGTTGTTGTTTTTTTTAATTGTCTGGATTCATAATCCCTGAATAAGTTGGGGAGTATCAGGGAATAATCTATAATCTTAATTAACTATCATGTGGTTGAATCAGTTTGAGAAGATATTTTGGGGTAAAATCTTCTAGACCATTGTTTTGCCTTTTTTCACTTTTAACTGTTTTTTATTTGCTTCTAACTAAAATTTAACTACTATAATAATCTAGAAATCAGTGAGGAAGAAAATGCACGACAGGCCAAGCAAGTCAGAAACACTTTATTTTTCTTATTGACTCTTCTGTTAAGAAAACATTGTAATTTTTTTTCCTTCTCCCCACTGATGCAATATAAATAAGCATGGGTCCACTCTTATTATAAAGAAGACTTCTCTGAGCCTCTGTTTTTTCATTGGTAAACTGTAGAGAATTCTTATTTCTTTTTGTTTAATTTTCGTTTTACTTTTAGTTCTGGGATTGACAGAATGTGCAGTTTTGTTAACGTAGGTATACATGTGCCGTGGTGGTTTGCTGCACCCATCAACCTGTCATCTAGGTTTTACGCCCTGCATGCATTAGGTATTTGTCCTAATGCTCTTCCTCCCCTTGTTCCCAACCCCTGACAGGCCTTGGTATGTGATGTTCCCCTCCCTGTGTCCATGTGTTCTCATCGTTCATCTCCCACTTGTGAGCAAGAACATGCAGTGTTTAGTTTTCTGTTCCTATGTTAGTTTGCTGAGAATGATGATGCTATCCAGCTTCATCCATGTCCCTGTAAAGGACATGACTTCATTCTTTTTTATGGCTGCATAGTATTCCATGATGTATATATGTCACATCTTCTTTATCCAGTCTATCACTGATGGACATTTGGGTTGGTTCCAAGTCTTTGCTATTGTAAATAGTGCTGCAATAAATGGGTTTTTGTGAAGCTAACGTGCTTGAAATTACTAAGCCAGATGTTGCAACCTCAATTGCACATGGGATGCATAAAATTTAAACATAAAAGTGGCTAAATTGGAGACAGAGAAGAGTGTTAGAGAATGTGGAGAACTAGTGAGCACACACTGTTTTTAATTGGGAATTGTGTTAGTGGTCAGTGTCAGTACCAGCTAATTGTTCCCATGGGGGCATGGTGATCCAGTGTTGCCAAACCTGATATTTTTCAGAGAAACTAGAAATCTAGATTCTTATGTGAAATTCTATTGAACTAATTTACACTTCTGAAAATCTTGATGTAGGCTAGTATCTAATGGGCCAATACTTTGAAGGCAGTTTGATATCTGCAGTCTAATACAAGGAAAGTATTTGATAAAAGTACCTCCTTATTTCTCTCACTTTTATCCAAAGTTTTGCATAAATATTTAAGTTATTTAAGATACCCCATAGGCTAAAAGTAAGTGAGCAAAGAATCATATTCATCGGTAGTCATTTGTTGGTTTCTGTAGTACAGTAAGGACAGTGATTACTATTTTGTGGTCTGGCCAATCCCCCAGGAATCTCTGAAGAACATAACGTTGCATTGTTTGGACTTCTCTGGTCCCTGATGGTAGTATGATGGTTTAGTGACAGCTGAAAATGTACATGCAAGTAAAGCCAAGACTGTTGTGGACGTGGATCCAGAATTTAATGGAGAATAATCAGTCCTAGAAACTGACAGCATAGAAGCCCAATCTCTGAGTTAATGAGCACTTTGATGAAGAGAGCCAGGTGGGTTTGAAGATGGACTACCAATCTTTGGTGTCCCTCTAGACAGGTGGTCAAAATGCCATTTTTACTAATTGCTAATCACATGACAAATAGCCTAGTATGGAAGCAGCAGGTGATATGAAATTGCAGGTGAAGAAATTTCAGGGCATAATGCAGTATAGCCTTGTTTTCAGAAAGAGGCCAATGAAAACTGAGCTGGAAAAACACAATTTGGGGAATAAACTGCAAAGATCCACATGCAAGAAAGGTTGAATTAATAAAATGAAATAGCAGAATCAATCAGATAGAAAACAATAAATTCAGCACTAAAAAAAAAAAAAAAAAAAAAAAATCAGCCATTAGGAATAAAAAGTGAAAGCCGCTAAGGAATAGCCCCAATAAGAAGCTAAGCCAAAGAGTTTGCTGGGAAATCCAAAACATATTTGAAGAACTGTCAAGGTTTATGAAGGAAACCAGTGTACAGGGTCCCCAGTCTGTCCTCGGGCAAACTTTCTATTGGAGATGGAAATGGATTCACTTGGCCTCAGTCTCAGTGGGGAAACAATTGTTCCCACAGTATGTAAAATTCACTTTTAAATTGCAACTTTTTACTGCCATTTATTGAGTACCAAGATGTTGCTTACAACAAACATTCACATCATAGCCTTGTAAATTGTGGCCAACAGACAATTACCCACTCGCTTAAATCCTCATACAGGTTGTGGAAGTGTGAGCATGAGGAAGAATCAGTGTTTACAAACATTGCATTTAAAATTATAGTAAACTGCCTACTCAGACAGGAACTTGCAGGGTGCCTCTACCTTGATGAGGTCTTCAAAGACCAAGAAATTTGATCTTCCATTACATTTGCTCTAATGTTCACTGAACTGTAAGCATCATGAAGACATAGAAATCACTTTTTTTCCACTGGTGCGATTCCAGCTCCTAACACAGTGCCTGGCACATAGCAGGCGCAGAGAAAATATTTGTGCCAGGAATGAGTACATAAATAAATTAATAAGGGAACTGAATCTAACAACTTGATTTGGCCTACTAGTGGTAACTACTATGTAATGAACACCTAGTAAGTGCTCAGCTTTTATGTTATTTCTTATTCTTTAATTATATAAGGGAAGAAGAACATTTACTTTACAGAGGAAAAAACTGAGGTTCAGAAAGCATGAGTAATTAAATTAAAGTCACATGACTAGTAAGTGGCAAGAGTGAGATTTTAATATGGATTTTAATATGTGGTTAGTTAACCCTAAAACCATACTCTTTCATTATGCCATTCTGTTTAGCTTCATCCATATCAATTCAGGGAGAGGGATTCAAGCTGTTCAAAGAAACTTAAGATTTAAATCCAGGTTATCTGCTCTATCCACTTTGCCTTTTCTAAGGTACCCCAGGCCCTCTTTCTGCTTTGTTTTCCTCATCGAAGCCCTTGGCAAACAATACCTTTTGAGAATGTTTCACACAGCAGACACCAGCACACTCTGTGTAATAAATGTTGATGTCAGAGCTACCATAAGAGACAGGAGTCATTTCATTTTACACTGAGATACGAGTCACCATCTGGAAGACCAGATACGCCAATCTTAATTTGAGACCAGATTTTTGAATCTAACTCCAATGTGAGGGAAATGCTTATCAGTATTCAAACTGAAGACTTGGGTCACTCTGCCTAGCAAACATTCATTTTGTTAGGACTCCCTTTCGTGAGTAAAAAAGTGAATGCATTCTGCAAACAGCTAGAGCTCATTTCTGTATTAGTTTAGACTCTTGTTTGACAGGAACAGAAACTCACTTGGGCAAGAATAAAACACAAGGAGGAAATTTATTATAAGGAAATACAATGTCTCCCGGAACCTGAGGGCAAGAATACATCTGAGACTCAGAAATAGACCAAAGATGGTGTCACTCTCCTCTTTGCATCTCTACCCTGCAAATTAGCTTTCTCTGCTTCTCATCTCACATGGTGAAACATAGCCACCCACAACTCCAGTGATTAAATGCTGCTATTTAAGAGACCAGTCGGATGCATATGAGAATTCTAAATCCCCTTTGGTGCAGCTTGAGTCAGTTTCCCAGTCCTGGCCAATCCACTGAGGTTTAGTAGGCAGGGGTCATATTTTATAAACATGATCATACTTTATATACACGGTAACCATATGGATGGAGCAGAACTGTAAAGGGCTTGTCTCTGTAACGAAGAAAGGAGTGAGGGGGAGTGAGTTCTGAGCAAGTTAACCACTCTCAGTTGCCTTCTGTACTGTTATCTATATATACTGATACCAAGAAAAATAACCCTTATGTGTACAATTAAATGCAAAGATGGAATTTAAAGTGAGAGTTCACTGATTATAAAGGTTTTAACGGATTAATATTTATGACAATAAATTGGCTGTTGGAGTACTCTACAATTCAGTATGCATTGATGCACAAAATGAATTTAAAAACTCCCATAACCATTCCATCATCTATAACCCCACCCTATGCATTTCTAAAAACCACGATGCTGTGCCAGCATCATGTTAAGCATGCATCTTATGATTTGGTATTGACGAAAGTCGCTTACTTCCAAGTCTCCTTGTTGTTAAGTTGCTTTCTAGTGAGATAAATGTCCCCATCCCTGCTAAGAACTCCAGCTCAGCCTTTTCATATTATCTCAATGATCTTAGACACTCTGTCTCTATACATTCTTTATGGATCACATTACTTTCAACACCTCTTATCTCTTTCCCTGCAAAATCATCCTCTAGTGCAAAAGTTAAAGAAGAGCATTATCTCCAACCACATTTCTCTCTTGGTGATGGCTTCATCAACTCTCCATAGACTAGTCACATTTCAGAATAATTGTATTTGAGGATGAATTTATCTGGTACTGATCTTATCAAAACCAAATCTTTGTATAAGAAGATCCCCTTTTGGCATGACTCTACCAAGTTTTTTGTTTTTTGTTTTTTTTGAGATGGAGTTTGCTGTTGTTACCCAGGCTGGAGTGCAATGGCGTGATCTCGGCTCACTGCAACCTCCGCCTCCTGGGTTCAAGCAATTATCCTGCCTCAGCCTCCTGAGCAGCTGGGACTACAGGCATGCGCCACCATGCCCAGCTAATTTTTGTATTTTTAGTAGAGACGGGGTTTCACCTTGTTGACCAGGATGGTCTCAATCTCTTGACATCATGATCCACCCGCCTCAGCCTCCCAAAGTGCTGGGATTACAGGCTTGAGCCACCGCACCCGGCCTCTACCAGATTTTTTGACATGTTCCCACCTGAACTCTAATTCTCCAAGCATAAGTAGCCTTCTAGCCTCATTTTTCACTCTGCTTTTGGATCAGGGCTTGTCATCAAAGGCAAGAGCTTGCTTTTGTTAGGAGCCGGACCGTTTCCATTGTGTATCCCACTCCAGACAGTGGTGTTATTATTTGACAATATCTCTCAGGACTTTCTATTACCATGCAACTAAGTTTTAAACCTATTTTGACTCACACATCATTGATTAAGATCAATAAGTGCTGGCTTATCCAAATAAAGCACATTCAGAGTCATTCAGAAAGTACCTATTGGCATACTTACTCTACACAGGTCACTGGGCAAAAAAGAATGGAGATGAATCAGATGTTGTCCCTGACCTTAAGGAAGTCATGATCTATACATCATGCTCAAATTAACTTTCATGCTTGGGAAAAGTCAATATCAGATTAACTTATAGATGATTTCCAAGGACCACTATGAATCATTCTTCTTTGTTCAATTCAATTCATTCAAACAGATATGAAGTCTGCTTTTTCATTCTTAACATTCTTAATTAACAGTAATAACTAATACTTTTTGAATGATCTCTGTGTATCAGGCTCAGTGCTAAGCAGTTTACATACACAAGTGATTCACATATGCAGCCAAGTTTGAGACTACTGCTATAGCCCATATTTTTGTATACGTATACTTAAATATCCCACAGAGGCTTATAACTTACGATGGAGGGGAAAGAAAACCTCTGATTTTAGCTCTATCCCAGTCAGAAGAGAAAGAATCTCTAAAGAAGCAGCCAAGGTATTTATATATATTTTAAAGCCTTCCAAAGGCACTGCCAGGGAGTTTTTGAGAAGCACTATCTTAGTTAAATAATGTTTCTCATTGGCCATCCACTCTGTTTTAAACGTTATCTTTTGTTTGTCTTTGCACTAGTATTTGTTATGTCAGCCCATTTCTAAGGGTCTGCAACACTGATCAGGATATAGGCTTTTTGAGCCTCAGGTCCTTAATCTGAACCAATTATATGATATTTCTGAGCTGAAAAAAGGACATTTCAGTGCAGCATTTAAGTGCTTCAATTTTTAACCTTGGAATTGAGTAACTTGGGATTCCATCCTGGTTCTTTTTTTTTTTATCTTTTAAGTTCAGGGGTACATGTGTACGTTTGTTTCATAGGTAAATTTGTGTCATTGGGGTTTTTTATATAGATTATTACATCATCCAGGTACTAAGCCTAGTACTCATTAGTCAGTTTTCCTGATCCTTACCTTCCTCCCACACTCTACCCTCAAGTAGGCCCCAGTGTGTGTTGTTCCCCTCTACATGTCCATGTGTTCTCATCATTTAGCTTCCACTTGTAAGTGAGAACATTCAGTATTTGGTTTTCTGTTCTTGCATTAGTTTGCTAAGAATAATGGCCTCCAACTTCATCCATGTTGCTACAAAAGACAGGATCTCATCCTTTTTTATAGCTACATAGTTTCCCTGAGGTATGTATATCACATTTTCTTTATCCAGTCTACCATCAAAGGACATTTAGGTTGATTTCATGTCTCTACTGTTGGGAATAGTGTTGCAATGAACATATTTGAGCATGTGTCTTTATGATAGAATGGTTTGTATTTCTTTGGGCATATACCCAGTGATATGGTTTGGCTCTGTGTCCCCAGCCAAATCTCATGTTTAGTTGTAATTCCCACATATTGAGGGAGGGAGGTGACTGGACCATAAGGGAGGTTTTCCCCCTTGCTGTTCTCATGACAGTGGGTGAGTTCTCAGGAGATCTGATGGTTTTATAAGTGTTTGGCAGTTCCTCCTTCACATGTTTCTCTCTCTCCTGCCACCTTGTGAAAAACTGTGAGTCAATTAAACCTCCTTCCTTGCTAAATTACCCAGTCTTGGGTATTTCTTTATAGCAGTGTGAAAACGGACTAATACAGTAAAGTTCTACCGCAGAGAGTTGAGTACTGCTATGAAGATACTTGAAAATATGAAAGAGACTTTTGAACTGGGTAGTGGGCAAGTGTTGAACACTTTGGAGGGCTCAGAAAAAGACAGGAAGATGTGAGAAATTTGGGACTTCCTAGAGACTGGTGGAATGGTTTTAACCAAAATGCTGATAGTGATGTGGACAATGAAGTCCAGGCTGAGATGGTCTCAGATGGAGATGAGGAACTTATTGGGAACTAGAGCAAAGAGCGCTCTTGCTATGTTTTAGCAAAAAGACTGGCAGCATTCTACCCTGCCCTAGAGATATGTGAAACTTTTAACTTGAGAGTGATGATCTGAAATTGGAACTTATGTTTAAAAGGGAAGAAAAGCATAGAAGTTTGGAAAATTTGCAGCCTAATGATGCAGTAGAAAAGAAAACCCCCTTTTCTTGGTAGAAATTTAAGCTGGCTGAAGAAATTCACACAAGTAATAAGGATTCAATTGTTAAGCACCAACACAATGGAGAAAATGTCTCCAGAGCATGTCAGAGATCTTGGCAGCATCCCCTTCCATCACAGTCCTGGTAGCCTAAAAGTAACAAGTGACCTGGAGGCCTGGGAGAAAAAACTGGTTTCATGGGCTGGGTCCAGAGTCCTGTTGCTGTGTGTAGCCTCAGGATTCAGTGCCTTGTGTCCCAGCTTCTCCAGCTCCAGCCGTGGCTAAAGGGAGACAAGGTTCAGCTCAGCCTGTTGCCTCAGAGCATGCAAGCCCCAAGCTTTGGCAACCTCAATGTAGTTTTGGGCCTGCGGGCACACAGAATAATTGAGGTTTGGGATCCTCTGCCTAAATTTCAGAGGATGTATGGCAACACCTGGATGTCCAGGCAGAAATTAGCTTCATGGGAAGAGCCCTCATGGAGAACCTCTGCCAGAGGCAGTGTGGAAGGGAAATGTGGGTTTTGAGCCTCAACACAAAGTCCCCACTGGGACACTGCCTAGGGGAGCTGTGAGAAGAGGGTCATCTTTCTGTAGACCCCAGAACCGTAGATTTACCAACAGCTTGCACCATGTGCCTGAAAAAGCTGCACACACTCAATGCCAGCCCGTAAAAGAGCTGCCCAAGGCTATGTGAGCTCACACCTTGCATCAGCATGCCAAGAACATGAAACATGGAGTGAAAGGAGATGATTTTGGAACTTTAAGATTTAATGACTGCTCTGCTGGATTTCAGACTTGTGTAGGGCCTGTAACCCCTTTGTTTTGGCCGATTTCTCCCACTGGAAACAGAAGCATTTACCCAATGCCTGTAGTCAAATTGTATCTAGGAAGTAACTAACTTGCTTTTGATTTTACAGGCTCATAAAATCAAAAAAGGCAGAAGGAACTTGCCTTCTTTTGGATGAAACTTTGGACTGTGGATCTGTGAGTTAACACAGAAATGAGTTAAGACTTTGGGGACTGTTGGGAAGGCATGATTGGTTTTGCAGTGTGAAAAGACATGAGATTTTTGAGGGGCTAACGACAGAATGGTATGATTTGGCCCTGTGTCCCCACTTCAATCTCATCTCCAATTGTAATCCCCACATATCAAGAGAGGGAGGTGATTAGATCATCAGAGAAGTTTTCCCCATGCTATTCTCGTGATATTGAGTTCTCATGAGATCTGATGGTTTTGTGTTTGACAGTTCCTCCTTCACATACTCCTGTCTCTCCTGACACCATGTGAAGAAGGTCCTTGCTTCCCCTTTGTCTTCTGCTGTGTTTGTAAGTTTCCTAAGACCTCCCCAGCCATGTGGAACTCTTTCCTTTCTAAATTACCCTATCTTGGGAATTTCTTTATAGCAGTGTGAAAATGAGTTAATACATCCAGTAAAGACATTGCAGGGTATTTCTGTTTATTGATCTTTGAAGAATTACCACATTGTCTTCCACAAGGGATGAGCAAATTTCCACTCCCACTAACAGTGTATAAACATTTCTTTGTCTTCCCAACTTTGCAAGCATCTGATCTTTTTTATCCTTTTAATAATAGCTATTCTGACTGGTGTGAGATGGTATCTCACGGTTTTGATTTGCCTGTCTCTAATGACCAGTGATGTTGAGCTTTTTTTCATATGGTTGTTGGCCACATGTATGTCTTCTTCTGAAAAATGTCTGTTAATGTCCTTTGCCCACTTTTTAATGGGGTTATTTGTTTTATTCTTGTAAATTTGTTTCATGAAGATACTGGATATTAGACCTTTGTCAGATGCATAGTTTGCAAATATTTTCTCCCATTCTGTAGGTTGACTGTTTATTCTGTTGATTGTATCTTTTGCTGTGCACAAGCTCATTAGTTTAATTAAATCTCATTTGTCAGTTTTTGTTTTTGTTGCAATTGTTTTTGGTGTCTACATCATGAAATCTTTGCCTGTTCCTATGTCAAGAATGGTATTGCCTAGGTTGTCTTCTAGGGTTTTTAGAGGTTTGGAATTTACATTTAAGTCTTTATTCTTAAATGTATGTTGTCTTCCATGGTTTTTACAGTTTGGGGTTTTACATTTAAGTCTTTAATCCATTTTAAGTTGATTTTTGTATATAATGTCAGGAACATGTCCAGTATCAAGCTTCCGCATTTGGTTAGACAGTTATACCAGCACTATTTATTGAATAGGGGATCCGTTTCCTATTGCTTGTTTTTGTCAGCTTTGTCAAAGATCAGACTATCATAGTTATGTGGCCTTATTTCTGGGGTCTCTATTCTGTTCCATTGGTCTATTGGTCTGTTTTTGTAACAGTACCATGCTGCTTTGTTTGCTGTAGCCCTGTATTATAGTTTGAAGTCAGGTAGCATGATGCCTCCAGTTTTGTTCTTTTTGCCTAGGATTGCCTTGGCTATTTGAGCTTTTTTACAGTTCCATATAAGTTTTAAAATAGTTTTTTTCTAGTTCTTTGAAGAATGTCATTGGTAGTTTAATAGACATAGCATTGAATCTACAAATTGCTTTGGACAGTGTGGCCATTTTAATGATATTGTATCTCTCTATACAGGAGTATGGAATGTTTTCCATTTGTTTGTGTCATCTCTGATCTCTTTGAGCAGTGTTTTGTAGTTATTTTTGTAAAGATCTGTCACCTCTCTGTTAGCTGTGTTCCTTGTTATTTTATGTTGTGGCAGTCGTGAATGTGATTGTGTTCCTGATTTGGCTTTCTGCTTGACTGTTGTTGCTGTGTAAGAGTGCTAGTTGTTTCTGTACATTGATTTTGTGTCCTAAGACTTAGTTGAAGTTATGAGCTTAAGTAACCTTCGGGCTGAGACTATATTTTTCTAGATAAAGGATTATGTCATCTGCAAAGAGGGATAGTTTGACTTATTCTCTTTATTACTTTCTATTGCCTGATTTCGTGAGCCAGGAATTCCAACACTATGTTACATAGGAGTGGTGAGAGAGGGTGTCCTTTTCTTGTGCTTGTTCTCGAGGGAACGCTTCCATCTTTTGCCCATTCAGGATGATGTTGGCGGTGGTTTCTTCAGAGATGGCTCTTATAATTTTGAGATATGTTTCTTCAATACCTAGTTTATTGAGTTTTTAACATGAAGGGATCTTGAATTTTATAAAAAGCCCTTTTCTTCATGTATTGAAATAATCATGTGTTTTTTTTTCTTTAGTTCTGTTTATGTGATGAGTCACATTTATTGTTTTGTGTTGTTGAACAAACCTTGCATTCCAGGGGTGAAGCCTGCTCGGTTGTGGTGGAGAAGATTTTACAATGTATTGCTGGATTTAGTTTGCCAGTATTTTGTTGAGGATTTTTGCATCAATGTTCATCAAGGATATTGGCCTGAAGTTTTTTTGTTGTTGTTGTATATCTGCTGGGTTTTGGCATTAGAAAGATACCCCATAGAATGAGGTGGGGAGAAGTCCTTCTTCAATTTTTGAAATAGTTTCATCGGGAATGGTATCATCTCTTCTTTGTATATCTGGTAGAATTCAGCTGTGAAACCATCTGGTCCTGGGCTTTTGTGCTTTGATAGGCCATTAATTACTTATTTAATTTCAGAACTCGTTGTTTGTCTATTCGGGGATTTGACTTCTTCCTAGTTCAGTCTTGGGGGAGTGTATGTGTCCACAAATTTATCAGTTTCTTCTAGATTTTCTAGCTTATGTGCATAGAGGCATTCATAATATTTTCTGATGGTTGTTTGTATTTCTCTGGGATTAGTGGTAATATGTTCCCTTTGTCATTTCTGATGTGTTTATTTGGATTCTCTCTCTTTTTTTATTAGTCTAGCTAGCGGTGGAGCTATTTTATTAATTTTCTCAAAAGAATGCCTCCTATATTCATTGATATTATAAATGGTTTTTTAAGTGTCTATCTTCTTTAGTTCAGCTCTAATTTGAGTTACTTCTTGTCTTCTGCTAGCTTTGGGATTGGTTTGCTCTTGGTTTTCTACTTGTTTTTGGTCTGGTATTAGGTTGTTAGCTGGAGATCTTTCTCTTTGATGTGGACCTTGAATGCTATAAATCCCCCTTAACACTGCCTTAGCTGTGTCCCAGAGATTCTTGTATGTTGTATCTTTGTTTTCCTTGTTTTAAAGAACTTGACTTCTGTCTTAATTTTATTATTTAACCAAAAGTCTTTCAGGAGCAGGTTATTCAACTTAGATGTACTTGTATGGTTTTGAGTGAATGCCTTTGTCTTGATTTCTAATTTGATTCTTCTGTGGCCAGAAAGATTGTATGTTATGGTTTCATTTCTTTCACATTTGCTGAAAAGTGTTTTACTTATAATTATGTGATTGATTTTAGAGTAAGTACCATGTGACAATGAGAAGAATGTATATTCTGTTGTTTTGGGGTGGAAAATTCTGTCAATGTCTATCACGTCCATTTGGTTGAGTGCTGAGTTCAAGTCCTAAATATCTTTATGACTCTTCTGCTTCAATAATCTGTCAGTGGGGTGTTAAAATCTCTATTATTGTGTGCGAGTCTAAGTCTCTTCTAAGGTGTTCAAGAACTTTGTTTATGAATCTGGTGTTTCTGTGTTGGGTACATATATATTTAGGATGCTTAGGTTTGTTGAATTCAACCTGTTACCATTATGTCTTTTTCCTTCTATGTCTTTTTTATATTTGTTGGTTTAAAGTCTGTTTTGTCTGAATCTAGGATTTCAAACATTGCTTTTTTTGGTTGCTTTTTATTGGCTTGGTAGATTATTCTGCATCCCTTTATTTTGAACCTATGTGTGTCCTAGTTCTATATTAACTAACTATGGGACCTTGGGTAAAATGATTGCCCTTTTTTAACCTCACGTACCTCATCTGTTAAATGGAGGTAATAACAGAGCCTACCTCACTGGCTTTTTCCCCCTGAGGATTAAATGAGATAATGTAGCATCTAGACTATTATAAGGAAAAGGGAAAGAACTGTTCGCATGTTATTTCCCATAGGTGGAATAAAGTTTATTTTCAAAAGTCTTCCAATGACTGTATAAATACCATGATATTTTCCCAGCATAAATCCTGGTCAAAGACTGAAGTACTTGTTAAACCAAGTTATTAGTAAATAATAGTCAGTATCAGAGTAAGTGGCTAAGAAAAAATGACTTCAAAACCTGAAGACCTAGATGTGAATCCTGACTTTTCATCGTATTAGCTGTGGGATTTTTAGATGGCACTTAAAGACTCTGGACCTGTTTTATCTTTTTTAAATAGGAGACACTATTTATTTCTACCTTGAAAGTTGTTATAAAGACTGAATAAATTAATCCACATGAATGACTTAGGGCAATATGTGGCATGTTGTAAGCGATATCAAGTATTTGATATGACTGGATTTATTCATAATATTATTGTTAAGCATACCTAGAAACATTACAAACTACAGTCTGTAGGCCAAACTCAATTTGCCTCCTTGTTTTGTAAGTTATGATCTATTGAAACACGGTCACACCTATTCATTTACAAATTATTTGTAGTCGCTTTTCAATTTTTTTTAATTGAAATACAATTGTACATATTTATGGGGTATATAGTGATGTTTTGATACATATAGCATGCAGTGATCAGATCAGGGTAATTAGCATACCATCATCTTGAACATTTATTTTTTCCTTATATTGGGAACATCGAATATCCTTTTTCTAGTTATATGAAACTGTATAATATATTAGTATTAACTCTGGTCATTCTACCATGCTCTAACATGGCTGCATTTGTGTTACAAGTAACCACAGAGTTCACATGGCCCCCAGAGCCTAATGCTTTCACTATCTGGTCCTTCACAGAAAAACTTTGCCGACTTACTATAAAAAAGACAGTGTTCCAAATTTATTCTCCACACTACAAATATTTTTTCAGTAACACTAGATACTGTTGTTATCCTTATTTTTTATAGGGGAAACAAAAACTCAGATTTACTACTTAAAATGTCCAAAGTCACACAACTAACAAATGAAAAAGCTGGAATTTGAAGCACTTATATATGATCCTACAATACACAGTGCCAATTATATTTTTTAGATTGTGTTAGGTTGTTTGTAGTGACAGATCATGTGTAGTGACTGAAGTGGTTATGAGTTTTTTTTTTTTTTTTACTCTCTCTAGTATCCTATGTAGATGGTACAAAGAGCACATTTTTGGAAAGTCCACATTTGGGTCAATCAGTTCCATTTTACAAGTGTTGAGAACTCATTTAGGGTGCTGTGCCCATGATCTAGCCTGACAATCCTGGAGGAGACTAGCCTAGCTTTAGTTAAGTTTTTCTACCACCATCTTTGTTGACAACTATCCTTCCCTTCCCTGGAGGGAACTGTTTGACTTCACCAACTGTGCTGGCTCCAGAAGACCAGCTGTGTAGCTGATGAATTAATTTTGTAGACTACGGCTTTCTTTTCTGTTGGCCTCTTGGGTGTCTGCTCTGTAGCTAGTAGGTGTGAAGTTTATAGAAATGTGTGTAGCTACAGCTTTGCCTTTCAGAAGCTTATTTTGTTTGAGACTGTACCATTTTCCTTTTATTCATTTGTGAAATATATTATATGCATAAGAATTAGGTCCTAGGAACAATTTCCCATGAGATCAATTTGCAAAACCCTTTAGTTTAGAAAGAAAGATCATTCTCTTGTGTGTATTGGTTTGATATGGAAATACATATACTTGCCCTACATCTAGATTGCTAGTGTGCTCAGAATTTTCTTTGTAGCATTCAATATTAAATCCATATACTCTGTGCCTAATTTTTTTTTCAGTGTCTGCATAGAGACATTTTCTTAAGGATGAAGCCCTTAAGCACAAGAAGAGTGTGATAGAATGAATCTCAAATCTACAGCTTCAAAAATCTATCTTTGTTGTTGGCTGAAAGCAGGACTAAAAATTCTGGTGACTATAAATCCAGACATTGTACTTTCAGTGATAATTAGGTTTCTTCAGAGATCTGACATTCTCTATGCTAGACTCAAAATGGGAGTCTATAATTTAGTTTGCAAAAGGGACTATTTTAAGACACTAAGGAAGAGATTATTGGACTGTAGACTATTTGGAGTTCTCCAGTTACACAGAAGCCTCTCCTTAAGGTCACTGATTAAATATAATGTTTGTGGAGCTTAGGGTATTTATTTTTTTATTAAATAAATTTAGGGTACTTTTTATTTTTACATTAAATAGTGCCATTCCGGCAATTTTTATGCATGGTATTCTGTGCCATGGAAATGTTTTACCTCAACAGAGAATTCTGGTATGAGTTTACTCTGCGTTCAACCTTCAACAAACATTTACTAATAAATAACTCTAAGCCAGGCATTATAATGGGTGCTTGGGAAATAAAAGCATGATGATGTATTAGGTTGATTTATTTTCCCAGATTATCTGTTCTCTTTAGTGAGTCTTTTTCCTGCTCTTACTCAGGACATAATCTGAAAGGGAGTTCTCTGCTGTAATCAAGGATTCTTCATATGAGGTCATCAGTAGTACATGTAGGTTCTAACAGGGAAACAAAAAGCTTTTCCCCCCTTCATGAAGGAGGAATTCACGGTTACTTTCTGAGACCACAACCTTGGAAGGTTATTTATAATATGCACTTCATTCAGCTCTAGGTTTTCATGAAAAACAATTATTTTTGTGTTTAACAAAAGTATCTAAACCATTTCTAACTATTTCATTGAAACTAATTCCTGAGATTCAAAGTGGAATTTCCCTATTTCACTAAAACAACTCATGTTACTTTATGAATGAATGTTAAGCCTTAATTCTGTAATAGGTTTATTCTATAGAGTTTGAAAAGGCATATTTAGTATTTCAACCTGTCATTTTTAGAAACCACAGTAAAATTTCTCTTGTTTTAACTCACATTAGAAAAAGTTAGGGCCAGAGAAATCTTAGCTGATGGAGATGCATAGAAAAATAACAATTTTTGCCAGAGGTTTTAGGGGACATGGCATTGATTGAACACATTAGAATCACTAGATATGAACTATATGTTTATAAAAAGGCAATATAGATTTAAAAGAAAAAACCTTGTGTTTATTAAATTTTGTTTGTTTTTGGTAACACTTTTATTAATAAAGCTCCAAAGCACATCAGCAAATTTAGTAATATATTACACAGAGGCTTCAATATACATTCATTGTCAATTTAAGCCTTTCTAGTTTTGTAAACATTGGTTCTCTAAGCCTTTTTTCATCTATATTTATGCATTTTTTCTCTAATGTATCATATCTGACATTTGTCTCAGTAATTTTTCTTTTTTGCTGTATTCAGCTCATTTTGCCACCTATGAATTTTTTTATCTGACCACCAGCATCCTTTTCCTAACACATTCCCACATCTACAGATACAGACAGCATGCTAACAGGATCTTTGTTTTGTCAGACCCTTTCGGCCTATATTCCAAAATGCTGAAACTGAGAACTCTACTGAGACAAATCATTCTTAATAAAGACACTCTTCTTTTTAAATAATTTATGGCCATTTACATTTCAGTGTAAACTACAGGGGCAGAGAGGCCTTTCGAATGTTGTTTTTGAATCTTAATAATTAGCCAACATTTCTATCATAATAGAATAGGAATCTCCTTGTGATTAGCCATTAATTAATACTTCAAGTTTACTTTGAAATCTGTTTCTTACAAGATTAGGTTGTAATTTTCACTTGACTTACACTTTTTGAGCAAACTTTCTTTCTATGTTACAATGAAAGTAAGAAAAGTACCTCTGACCATGGGTTAAAGGTCAAACTACTTTTTACTTAAAAATAAAACTGTGGGTTTGCTAAGCAGCACATTGCCTACATTTATAAGGATATATTTTGAAGTTCATCCATGTTGGTTGATATTTTGGGAAACATGCCTAGACAGTCTTTATCCTGCATCAGGGAGACTTTGTATCTGGTTGTAAGACCATGACTTGCTTTGCCTTGATTTATAAATGATTGCATGTCAACTTAACATAATATGTTTTTGACAGGGCTTACTAGGCTCACAAGTTTTTACCAGAGGAAACACTGGGCATACACAAAAAGCTTTTATCAGCCTGGCCTGTTTGTGGCTAAAAATATCATATTAATTTCTTAAATTATCTTTAATAACTGTCTCATTTTTTCTATTATGATTAAGACATTTAATATCTTTGTACACATAGATTTGTAAACTTCTGCAAGAATATCAGAAGAGATTTTAAGAATTGATATTAACGAGTCAAAGGTTATGTCCATAGAAATATTGGTAAATAATGCCAAATCATATTCTTTTAAAAAATGTCTGTTAGCGAATTCCCAGGCAAGATGGCTGAATAAGAATAGGTCCAGTCTACAGCTCCCGGCAAGACCAACACAGAAGGTGAATGATTCTTCATCTCCACCTGAGGTGCCCAGTTCATCTCATTGGGACTCATATAGTGGGTGCAGCCCACTGAGGGCAAGCAGAAGCAGGGTGGGACATTGCCTCACCCAGGAAGTGCAACGGTTCAAGAAACTCCTCCTAGCCAAGCGAATGCTTGTGAGGGACTGTGCCATGAGAGATGGTGCCATCCAGCCCAGTTGCTATGCTTTTCCCATAGACTTTGCAACCCACAGACCAGGAGATTCCCTCAGTTACCTATACCAGCAGACCTGGGTTTCAAGCACAAAACTAGGCAGTCATTTGAGCAGGCACCAAGCCAGCTGCAGGAGTTGTATCTCATATTTCAGTGGTGCCTGGAATGCCAGTGAGACAGAACTATTCACTCTTCTGGAAAGGGGGCTGAAGCCAAGAACCTGAGTGGTTTTGCTCAGCAGACCCCACCCCCATGGAGCCCAAAAAGTGAAGATCCAGTGGCTTGAAATTCTTACTGTCAGCACAGCAGTCTGAAGTCAATCTGGGACACTTGAGCTTGGTGAGGGGAAGGGTGTTCACCATTACTGAGTCTTGAGTAGGTGGTTTTCCCTTTACAGTGAAAATAAAGCTCCTGGGAAGTTTGGACTGGGCTGAGCCCAACTGAGTGTCACAAAGCCATGGTAGCCAGACGGCCTCTCTAGATTCCTCCTCTCTGGGCAGGGTATCTCTGAAAGAAAGGCCGCAGCCCCAGTCAGGGGCTCACAGATAAAGCACCCATCTCCCTGGGGCAGAGCACCTGGGGGAAGAGGTGGCTGTGCACACAACTTCAGCAGACTTAAAGGTTCCTGTCTGCCAGCTCGGAAGAGACCATTAGATCTCCCAGGACAGCACTCAAGCTCTGCTAAGGGACAGACTGCCTCCTCAAGTGGGACCCTGACCCCTGTTCCTCCTGATGGGGAGACACCTTCCAGCAGGGGTTGACAGACACTTCATACAGGAGAGCTCTGGCTGGTATCTGGTGGGTGCCCTTCTGGGACAAAGCTTCCAGAAGAAGGAACATGCAGCAGTTTTGCTGTTCTGCAGCCTCCACTGGTGATACCCAGGCAAATAGGATCTGGAGTGAACCTCCAGCAAACTCCAGCAGACCTTCAGAAGAGTGGGCTGACTGTTAGAAGAAAAACTAACAAACAGAAAGCAATGGCATCTACATCAACAAAAAGGACAACCATGCATAAACCCCATTCGAAGGTCACCAACATCAAAGACCAAAGAGATATAAATCCATGAAGATGAGGAAAAACCAGCACAAAAGGTGGAAAATTCCAAGAGGAATACCAGTATTTCTCTTTTCCTAAAAAAAAATCACAACTTCTTGCCAGCAAGGGAACAAAACTAGATGGAGAATGAGTTTGACAGATTGACAGCAGTAGGCTTCAGAAAGTGGGTAACAACAAACTTCTGTGAGCTAAAGGAGCATGTTCTAACCCAATGCAAGGAAGCTAAGAACCTTGATAAAGGGTTACAGAAACTGCTAACTAGAATAACCAGTTTAAAGAACATAAATGACCTGATGGAGCTGAAAACAACAGCACAAGAACTTTGTGAAGGTTACACAGTATCAATAGCTAAATCAATCAAGCAGAAGAAAGATACCAGGGATTGAAGATCAGCTTAATGAAATAAAACATAAAGACAAGATTAGAGAAAAAAGACTGAAAAGGAAGCAACAGAGCCTCCAAGAAATATGGGATTATGTGAAAAGACCAAACCTATGTTTGATTGGTGTGCCTGAAAGTGACTGGGATAATGGAACAAAGTTGAAAAACCCACTTCAGGAAATCCTCAAAGAGAATATCTCCAACCTAGCAAGACAGGCCAATATTCAGATTCAGGAAATAAAAAGAACACCACAAGGACACTCTTTGAGAAGAGCAACCCCAAGACACAAAATTGTGAGATTCATCAAGCTTGAAATGAAGGAAAAAATATTAGACAGTAAGAGAGAAAGGTCAGGTTACCCACAAAGAGAAGCCATCAGACTAACGGTGGATCTATTTGCAGAAATCCTACAGGTCCGAAGAGAGTGAGGATTAATATTCAACATTCTTAAAGAAAAGAATTTTCAACCCAGAATTTCATATCCAGCCAAACTAAACTTCATAAGTGAAGGAGAAATAAAATACTTTACAGACAAGCAAATGCTGAGAGATTTTGTTACCACCAAGCCTGCCTTAAAAGAGCTTCTGAGAAAGTACTAAATATGGAAAGAAAAACTGGTACCAGCCACTGCAAAAACATACCAAAATGTACAGATCATCGACATTATGAAGAAACTGCATCAACTAATGGGCAAAATAACCAGACAGCATCATAATGACAGGATCAAATTCACACATAACCATATTAACCTTAAATGTAAATGGGCTAAATGCCCCAATTAAAAGACACAGACTGGCAAATTGGATAAAGAATCAAGACTTATCAGTGTGCTATATTCAGGAGATCCATCTCACATGCAAAGACAAACACAGCTTCAAAAGTAAAGGGATGGAGGAAGATTTACCAAGCAAATGGAAAGCAAAAGAAAGCAGGAGTTGCAATCCTAGTCTCTGATAAAACAGTCTTTAAACCAACAAAGATCAAAAAAGACAAAGAAAGGCATTGCATTATGGTAAAGGGATTAAGGCAACAAGAAGAGCTAGCTATCCTAAATATATATGCACCCAATACAGGAGCACTCAGATTCATAAAGCAAGTTCCTTAGACTCTGACACAGTAATAGTGGGAAACTTTAACACCCCCATGGTCAATATTAGACAGATAAATGAGACAGTAAATTAGCAAGGATATTCAGGACTTGAACTCAGCTTTGGACCAAGCAGAACTAATAGACACCTACAGAACTCTCCACCCCAAATCAACAGAATATACATTCTTCTCCACACCACATAACACTCATTCTAAAACTGACCACATAATTGGAAGTAAAACCTTCTTCAGCAAATGCAAAAGTATGGAAATCATAACAAACAGACCACAATGCAATCAAATTAGAACTCAGAATTAAGAAACTGCACAAGGACATGAAAACTGAACAACCTGCTCCTGAATGAGTACTGGGCAAATAATGAAATTAAGGCAAATATAAATAAGTTTTTTGAAACAAATGAGAAGAAAGATTCAACATACCAGATTCTCTGGGACACAGCTAAAGTAGTGTGGAGAGGGAAATTTATAGCACCAAATGCCCACAGGAGAAAGCAGGAAAGATCTAAAATCAACACCCTAACATCACAATTAAAAGAACTAGAGAAGCAAGAGCAAACAAATTTAAAAGCTAGCAGAAGACAAGAAATAATTAAAATTAGAGCAGAACTGAAGGAGATAGAGACATGAAAAACTCTTCCAAAAAATTCAGTAAATTTGGAAGCTGTTTTTTTTAATAGATTAACAAAATAGATAGACCACTAGCCAGAATAATAAAAGAGAGAAGAATCAAATAGTCACACACACATACATACACACACACACACACACACACACACACTCACACACAAATTATAAAGGGGATATCACCTCTGATCCCACAGAAATATGAACTATCATCAAAGAATGCAATAAACACCTCTATGCAAATAAATTAGAAAATCTAGAAGAAATGGATAAATTCCTAGACACATACACCCTCCCAAGACTAAACCAGGAAGAAGTCAAATCTATGAAGAGACCAGTAACACGTTCTGAAATAGAGGCAGTAATTGATAGCCTACCAACCAAAAGAAGCCCAGGACCAGACAGATTCACAACCAAATTCTACCAGAGCTACAAGCAGGAACTGGTACCATTTCTTCTAAAGCTATTTCAAATAATGGAAAAAGAGGGCCTCCCCTCTGACTTATTTTATGAGGCCAGCATCATCCTGATCCCAAAACTTGGCAGAGATACAACAAAAAAAGAAAATTTAAGGCCAATATCCCTGATGAACATCAATGCAAAAATCCTCAATAAAATACTGGCAAACCAAATCCAGCAGCACATTAAAAAGCTTATTCACCATGATCAAGTTGGCTTCATCCCTGGAATATAAGGCTGGTTCAACATACACAAATCAATAAATGTAATCCATGACTTAAACAGAACCAATGACAAAATAAAACACATGATTATCTCAATAGATGCAGAGAAGGCCTTCAATAAAATTCAACACCCCTTCAACACCTAAAAGACACTCAGACTAGGTATTGATGGAATGTATCTCAAAATATAAGAGCTATTATGGCAGATCCACAGTCAAAATCATACTGAATGGGCAAAAGCTGAAAGCATTCCCTTTGAAAATCAGCACAAGACAAGGATGCCCTCTCTCACCACTCCTATTCAACATAGTATTGAAAGTTCTCGCCAGGGCAATCAAGCAAGAGAAAGAAATAAAGCATATTCAAATAGGAAGAGAGGAAGTCAAATTGTCTCTGTTCAGAGATAACATGACTGTGTATTTACAAAACCCCACCATCTCAGCTCGAAAACTTCTTAAGCTGATAAGCAACTTCAATGAAGTCTTAGGATACAAAATCAATGTGCTAAAATCACAGGCATTCCTATACACCAATAAAAGACAAACAGCCAAATCATGAGTAAACTCCCATTCATAATTGCTACAAAGAGGATAAAATACCTAGGAATACAATTTACAAGGGTTGTGAAGGACCCCTTCAAGGAGAACTACAAATCACTGCTCAATGAAATAAGAGAGGACACAAACAAATAGAAAAACATTCCATGCTCATCTTTAGGAAGAATAAATATCATGAAAATGGCTATACTGCCCAAAGTAATTTATGGATTTAATGCTATTCCCATCAAGCTACCATTGAGTTTCTTCACAGAATTGGAAAAAATCCACCTTAAATTTCATATGGAACCAAAAAATGGCCCACATAACCAAGGCAATCCTAAACTAAAAAAAAACAAAGAACAAAGCTGGAGATATCACACTATCTGACTTCAAACTATACTATAAGGCTACACTAACCAGAACAGCAGGGTATTGGTACCAAAAGAGATACATAGACCAATGGAACAGAACAGAGGCCTCAAAAATAACATCACACATCTACAACCATCTGATCTTTGACAACCCTGATGAAAACAAGCAATAGGGAAAGAATTTCCTACTTAATAAAAGATGTTGGAAAAACTGGCTAGCCATATGCAGCAAACAGAAACTGGACCCCTTCCTTACACATTATATAAAAATTAACTCAAGATGGATTAAAGATTTAAATGTAGGACCTAAAACTATAAGACCCTAGAAGAAAATCTAGGCAATACCATTCAGGACATAGACATGGGCAAAGACTTCATGACTAGCAAACAAAAAGCAATGGCAACAAAAGCCAAAATTGACACATGGGACCAAATTAAATTAAAGAGCCCCTGCATAGCAAAAGAAACTATCATCAGAGAGAACAAGCAACCTACAGAATGGGAGAAAAATTTTGCAATGTATCCATCTGACAAAGGGCCAATATTCAGAATCTACAGGAAACTTAAACAAATTTACAAGAAAAAAACAACCCCATCAGAAATGGGTGAAGGATATGAACAGACACTTTTCAAAAGAAGACATTTATGTGGCAAAAAAACGTATGGCAAAAGGCTCATTATCACTTGTCATTAGAGAAATGCAAATCAAAACCACAATAAGATACTATAGAATGGTGATCATTGAAAAGTCAGGCAACAGCAGATGCTGGAGAGGATGTAGAGAAATAGGAACACTTTTACACTGTTGGTGGGAGTGTAAATTAGTTCAACCATTGTGAGAGACAGTGTGGCAATTACTCAAGGATTTAGAACCAGAAAAACCGGTCGACCTAGCAATCCCATTACTGAGCATATACCCAAAGGATTATAAATCATTCTGCAAAGACCCATGCACACGTATGTTTATTGCAGCACTATTCACAATAGCAAAGACTTGAAACCAACCCAAATGTCCATAATAATAAACTGGATCAAGAAAATGTGGCTCATATTCACCATGGAATACCATGCAGCCATAAAAAGAATGAGTTTATGTCCTTTGCAGGAATATGGATGAAGCTGGAAAACATCATTCTCAACAAACTAATACAGGTTCAGAAAACCAAACACTGCATATTGTCAATCATAAGTGGGAGTTGAACAATGAGAACATATGGACACGAGGGGAATATCACACACTGGGGCCTGTTGGAGGTTAGCGGGCAAGGGGAGGGATAGCATTAGGAAAAATTCCTAATGTAGATTACAGGTTGATGGGTGCAGCATACCACCATGGCACATGTATACCTATTTGACAAATTTGCACATTCTGTACATATGTTCCAGAACTTAAAGTATACTAATAATAAAATATTTATTGGCATTCTCCCCAGTTGTGTTTGAGAATGTCTGTTCTGCATACCTTCATCAACTTTGTTATTAGTCTTTTTTATCTTTTTTTCTTAACTGTGGGAAAGTATTTGTGGATTTACTTCATTTTTTCTTATTATTTTTTGAGGACTTTTGGTTTTGGTCATTTATTTTGAATTTTAGAGTAAAATCCCATTGAGATGAGGATCTTATAAATCAGAATTCTATTGTTTGCTTTATTTTAAGACAAAATTTTTAAATTGAAATGTAATATATATTAAGAAAAACAGACAAGTCATGAGTGAACAGCTCAGTGGATTTCCATTAACTGAACTCACCCATGACATCACAACTCATATTGAGTTAGAACATAACCAGCAACCCCAAAGAATCACTAGTGTCCCCTCTCAGTCTCTACTACCTTTTCCAATGTAGCTGCTGTCCTAACTTTCTAATGTCTAGCACTACAGGTTAGTCTTGTCTTTAAAAACAAAAACAAAAAACAAAAAAAGGAACCTTTTATTTAAATGGACTTATGTGCTATATCCTCTTTGGTGTCTGGCTGCTTTCATTGACTGTATTGCATGTAGTGGTAGATTGTTCCTTCTCATTGCTGTATAGTGCTTTATGTAGAAACATCACAATTTAGTTTTGCTATTGATAAACATCAGAGTTACTTCCAGTTTGGGACTATAATAAACAAAGCTGCTGTGAAAATTTTTGCTTATTTCTTGGATGGATGTATTTGTTATTCTTGGGCATATGCCTGTTGGAAGGATAATGTAAAAGTTATCCACACATAAAAGTTATCCAATCTTCCATACAAGTTTAAACAATTCTATTACAATACTGCTTTTATCTTGTCCATTTTTAGGGCTGCCTAGTATTCCTTGTTGTATATGTGCCACATTTTCTTTATCCAGTCTATCATTGATGGACATTTGAATTGGTTCCAAGTCTTTGCTATTATGAGTAGCACTGTAATAAACATATGTATGTGTGTGTCTTTATAGTAGAATGATTTATAATCCTTTGGGTATATACCCAGTAATGGGATTGCTGGGTCAAATGGTATTTCTGGTTCTAGATCCTTGGGGAATGACCACACTATCTTCTGCAATGGTTGAACTAATTTACACTCCCACCAACAATGTAAAAGTGTTCCTAGTTCTCCACATCCTCTCCAGCATCTGCTGTTTCCTGACTTTTTAATGATCACCATTCTAACTGGCATGAGATGGTATCTCATTGTGGTTTTGATTTGCATTTCTCTAATGACCAGTGATTATGAGCTTTACTTTATATGTTTGTTGGCCACATAAATATCTTCTTTTGAAAAGTGTCTGTTCATATTCTTTGCCCACTTTTTGATGGGGGTGTTTTATTCTTGAAAATTTGTTTAAGTTTCTTGTAGATTTTGGATATTAGCTGTTTGTCAAATGGATATATTTCAAAAAATTCTCCTATTTGTAGGTTGCCTCTTCACTCTGATGATAATTTCTTTTGCTGTGCAGAAGCTCTTCAGTTTGTCAGTTTTGGCTTTTGCTGCAATTGCTTTTGTTTGGTATCAATATTGTGAAAATGGCCATACTTCCTAATATAATTTATAAATTCAATGCTATTCTTATCAAACTGCCATTGACTTTCTTCACAGAACTAGAAAAAAACTACTTTAAATTTCATATAGACCCAAAAAAGAGCCCGTATAGGCAGGACAATTCTAAACAAATAGAACAAAGCTGGAGGCATCATTCTACCTGACTTCAAACTATACTATGGGACTACAGTAACCAAGACAGCATGGTACTGTACCAAAACAGATATACAGAACAATGGAACAGAACAGAGGGATTAGAAATAACACTACATATCTACAACTATCTGATCTTCCACAAACCTGACAAAAACAAGGAATGGGGAAAGTATTCCCTATTTAATAAATGGTGCTGGGAAAACTGGCTAGTCATATGCAGAAAACTGAAACTGGACCACTTTCTTACACCTTATATAAAAATTAACTCAAGATGGATTAAAGACTTAAATGTAAAACCTAAAACCATAAAAACCCTAAGAAGGATCTTCCCTTTTCACAAATACTGTCTGGAACTAGCATCCATCCAAATGTCTTTCTTGCATTATTGCCTGCCTAGAAGTGGGGTATGAAGCAACTGGGCCTCCCCAGTTGCTTGAGATCCCATGTGGATCCCATTACCCCGAATGTAGTTTACTGTGATGAAGAAAACTTTAGCCTGAGGTTGAGGTTTATGCATTTTTTGTCTAGCTGTTCTGTTATGTTATTTCATTACAAGCATTAACTTACATAAATGTTTCTTCAGGTAACTCAAACTTCAGTAACCATATTCTGCTCTTCAGATTATCAGTGATAAAATGTTTGCTGGCAAATTGACATCTAATCAAAGAGGAATGGTTATTTCCTTGCAGACTCCTCACTGCAGAGTCATTCTTTATTTACAGTTTATCTAAAGGAGTAAGTTTAATATTCTAAAAATTGCATTTTTTAAGAAAAAGTAGAAAAATGTATCTGACATTTAGTCTAACCAGCTTAACATCCAAGTTGCTCCATTTCCACACATTGCTTCTACATTGCAAAAATGACAGTTAATCAATATCTGTTGGCCATAAAAATGTTGTTTTAATTTATATAACTTTAGAGTTGAACTAGGTTATTCATGACAGTCAATATAATTAAAACACCAAAAGTGATGATAACTACAAAGTTTTACAATCCAAGCCGGGCTGTACTGAACAGTTCTTATTACTCCATTTATTCTTTACAATCAATTATCTTATAAGAAGGTGTTCATTTTACAAAGCTCAGAGAGATTAAGAAATGTCTCCATTTTACATGGTTTATAAGCAGTAGGGTTGGGATTTGAACCCCTGTTTTGCAGATTACTATGCCCAGGAGATTTCACTGTAGTATTAATATTTTGCCAATTATTTCATTTTTTATTATTTAGGATTTCTTCACAATAACAGAGGCTTAATCATCCAGTTGACTAAGAATCAGTTCAATTCATTGTTTAACTACCAATTGCTAGGATTAATAATGGTGAGTTGTTTGGACTTCACCTGCATTAGAAGTCTCAGAAAATCTGTATCGAATTGATTCTGTTTCCCAATTGCTCTCAGTAAATTTAAAGCTATTTAATAATTATTACAAGCCTATAATGCATGTTGGCATAATAAAATTCTAATAATTTCATAATGGATATATAATATTAATAGCAATCATAGTAACAAAAACGACTACCCGCTTTGAGTAGTTACTGTGTTCTAGGCACTGTGCTAAATGCTTTATGCACATTTTTCTTGTTCACTCCTCATAACTACTCAATGGGGTACATTGTCGGAACACTAAAACCTAATTCTAAATGAAGAGGATAAAAGGAGGACCATCTATTGACATGCAGAAACAAAAATTACAGAGGTAGACACAGCTGCATTGGATCAAGAGGCTCAAAGGTGTCACAAGGGCTGGGTTAATCTCTGTCATCTCTCTGTACTGGTCTCCATGTCAGTTCAATCTCAACTCACACAGGATCTCTCCAAAGGTCAGGTCAAATTTTCAAGTTCAATAGAAATAAAGCTGCTTTTTTTACCCAATGTTTCTACATAGCCCAGGTTTCATCTGACTTAGCCAACCTGGATGACAAGCCCATCCTTAAACCACGCACTGTGGCTGGTAAGAGACCATGCTGTTTGGCCAGATCCAGGTCACAATTCCACTCCTGGGGCCCTTGTTCGCTTGCACTGCCTCGACTGAAAATGGGGTAGGGGTGGTCATTCTGCAAAGGAAACCAGGTGTGCTGTTACCAAAAGAGGGAATGATACATAGGCAAACAAGAACAGTGGATTTCAACTACATATAGTAATAGTCATCATTATTCCCATTACAAAGACAGGTTAATTAAGGTTCAAAAGTTTCGTTTGTTGAGATTCATCAGTTTTAAAATATAATAATATTGCAGCCAAGAACCCTCAGAGTAATTACAAAACCATAGTGCATCCCTAGCAACTAAGTCTATACATGCAACGAAGATTCTCAAGAGAGCTTTATTGCTTATGCTCCCTATTCCAGCCCTGATAAGAAACCAGCAGCTGCTGAACCCCAGTAATCCTCCCACCTATAAGGAAAACAGAGTTGTATTTAGGCTGCGTGAAGTAGAAACTGCTAAATTCTATTCCTCTCCAAACAATCAGATTCTTTAAGAACCACATCTGTTTTCATACTCGTATAAATCTTATACATACCATTGATTTATAGGAAATGTTATTGATAATGACTCAAATATCAAACTTGGTGGACATTTATACATGGAAAGTCACGACACATTTGAGGGGTAGGTGGTAATGAGACAACAGGCAGGAGAAGCAGGAATGTGAAATCTTCCTAGATGGCCTCCCTGGACTTTCATCCTTATACCATTGACAAGAACTGTGTCATGTGTTCATCCACAGCTGTGAGTGGGACAGAAAAATAGTTGTGAATGTGTGGGCAAATTACTGTTCTCGCCATATAGAAGAAGGAGAGAATGAATATTGTGTTGGTAACAGCGATTTTCACAGCCAGGCACTGTGCTGGACGCTTGAGATAACACAATCAGTGAAAGCAGACATGACCACCGACTCGTGAAGTTTTCACTTCTTAGTAGAGGCAGGCAACGTATTTCACAAACTCATGTAAAACTGCAGTTATGAATGTGCTGAAGTGGACACAGTCATGAGTCCAGGATGATAGGGAAGGAGGTGTCACAGACCCAATCAGGAGGTCAAAGAAGGCTTCCTTGAGGAGGTGACACTGGAGCTAGGGTGATAACTGAAGATAATTTTTCGATATTTTGAATACAGCTGTACCTCATGACTCTTTGTGAATGGCAGAAAATCTCATTCAAGCTCAAGAGAAAAAGGCATGGACTGGCTAAAGTTCAGCACCCCGCTTCAGGCACAGTGGTATAAAATAATTCTAACGCAGTGTCAGAAGGCACTCCCCCTCTCTACTTAGTGTCCCTCTGGGTTGACTCCATTCTCTTGCAGGCTTTTCCAAGCTGCAAGACTTAGGCTCCAGACTTAGGTTTTTTCCTCAGTAACACTTAGAGGAAAACACTCTACTACTTCCCCAAGAATAAATGCTCTGCATTTGAATCTTTGTATATAGCTTGGAACAGGTATACCAGCCTTTGTTAACAACTACTTGGTCACTAGAGATGTCATTATCTTCATTACTAGTCTTCAGTCTTGTGCTCTGTCTTGGAGCAGGGGGTGAAATTAGCACCTCCCAAACTCCATGAACTGAACATGGGGGAAGAGAGCCCACTGGCTTTCCTAGAAGAAAGAAGCAACAGTCGTCAGTAGAAGTAGGACTGTTTGCTGGGCAGGCAGAAAGAACAGGTGTCTGCTATAGAGTATAAATAACTAATAACCTTAATGAATGCTACAGCTAGCAATAACAATAATACTTAGAACAAACACTTATTTTAAAAGTGTTTCTTATTATAATTCCCCATAAAAACTCATTCTACATTCTTGGCATGTAAAGAATTTAGCCAGTCTGCTTTGTCAGAGCTACATAACCTAGAAGACAAAACTAACTCTGCAGTTTGAAATTAGTGAGCATGGATTTCCAGAGAGCAGGAATTCCAGTATAACTAATTCCCTTCCCTCCACCCCAAAGCTCACCCTGAATGCACCGGTGCTCATTTGTTGATGCAAATGTGTCTCTGTTAGTTCTGACATGCCTGGAGAGGGTCTATTAAGGAAAGCTCATTTCAAGCACAGATGGTCCCAGGTAGCTTAGCCTCTGCCTGGTAGCCAGACTAAGTGAATTCAGATGGTCTTAGACTTCTGATCACATCCATATATCCAGAGAGGAAAAGAAAAACTTATTTATCTTCTTGATATACAGTCTCTTTCAGTGTCTGTGGATGCTGTATGTAACTTGGTAGAGTCAAATACTATTAAATTGTCATCACTGTCAAAGAGAAGAGTAATAAGTTTTTCTACCTTAGTCATAGTTAATGACATCTATAATGTGTAACACAAATCAGAATTTCTGTTTGCCTTTCTTTTTTCCTAAATATGTGTTTTCTGATTTCTCTGGCTACAGATGTGAGGCACAGACCTCAAAATACAAATAAATACATACTTTTATTATTATCTCTTAGCTAAACCAATAAAATATCCAGATGACAGGGGCCAGACTCTTGGCTTGGTTGAGGTATGTATGCACAGGCAAAAGTTAAGCAGAAGTACTTCATTCTAGTTCTGTATGGAAGACATGGATTTGAAAGATTATATTTCAGTGAGTGAAAGCCTTGGAAATGGCTCCACCCAATAGTCATTAGTAAACACATTTGCAGAAGTTATTTAATTACTGTTAAGAATGGAAGGCACCTCTTTTGCTGTCCTCACCTTAAAGAATAATATAGTTATATGTCCTATTACCAATGTTTCAGTTAATGACAGACCTATAAGATTATAACATAGTATAATACCATATTTTTCCTATACCTTCTCTATGTCTAGATAGATTTAGATACACAAATACTTATCATTATGTTACAGCTGCCTACATACACAGTACAGTAGCATAATGTACTGGTTTGTAGCCTAGGAGCAATAGGCTATACCATCTAACCTACATGTGTAGTAGGCTATATCATCCTGGTTTGTATAAGTGTACTCCATGAATTAGCAAAATGATGAAATCATTTAATGACATATTTATTCGAACTTATCCTTGTCATTAAGTGAGGCATGACTGTATAGTAGACTACATAGTAGGCTTTGTTAAGCTTCAGAAACAACCTCCAAATCTCATGGGCTTCAAACGGCAAAAGTTTATTGCTTGATCATACAACACGCCCATTGTGATTCATCAGTGTGGCTGTGTTTGCAGGAGTTACTCAAGGACTAGAACTTCTGGAGCAGGCGCCGTCTAAAATAGGGGTTGGCAATGTGGCCTGTAGGCCAAATCTGGTACACCATCTGATTTTTATGATCCACAAGCTAAAAATGATCTTTACCTTTTAAATGGCTGGCAATTGTGACACATAACAATTACACAAATTCAAGTTTCAGTTTCCATAAATATTATTGGCGTAGAGCTAAACCAATTTGTTTATGTATTATTTGAGGCTGCATTTGTAATGTAACAGAGAAGTTTAGTACTTGCTCCAGAGACCAGATGGCCCACAAAGCTGAAAATATTTATAATCTGGATGTTTATAGAAAAATTTTGCTGATCCTTGATCTAAAATACCGCTAGCTGCCACACCAGCAGGAAGAGAGCCCTGGAAGATCTTGCACAGGCAATTAAAAGTTCAGCTGGGTAGTGATATGTCAGGTCCATTAAACCAGTTAACTAGAAACAGTCAACAGTCCCTGGTCCCACAAGGGGGCCAGTAACTACCATACGCCCAGGAGGAGGAGAAAGTCATTGGCAGCCCTAATGGCTGCCCTAGCTAATACTAATAATAGCAACAGTATTGAGAGCAAACACATTGCTCCTGTACTTCCCACACCCTTCCAAGTACTTTCCCTGTGTTTACTAATTCATCCTCACAACAACCTCATGATAAAAGTATTATAGTACTATTTTCCCCATTTTACAGATGAGGAGACTAAGAAAAGAAAGTGTGTATGATTTTCCTGAGATAAATCCAGCTAATAAAGCATGGAAGCAGTTTAAACTTAGTCAATAACCCCAAAATTCAATCTCAAACACTATGCTGTCAACCATCCTACCTACCACCCACATATCTGCTGAGACTTTAATTCCATTAACTTCAATAATGTACTGAAGGCAAGCCTACAGCAATAGAAGAATCCCATTCATTGATGCTGTAGAGACAAGTTTTTCACAAATTCCTCAATTATGGAATATGGTAGACATAAGCAAAACACTAATCTTGGTGTCTGTATAACAGATTTCCAAACATTTCACAGTTTATTTAAGAGGTTGCCAGTGAGTGGCCCATAGATTAAAGTAAAATCTAACACCCATGGATTTGTGTGCAGTTCTTCTATAGCACCAAAAAAAAGAGAGAAAGGATATGCAGTTTAAGTAAGTTTATGGCTCAGCAAAGGGACCCACTGATGGACATTTGGTGAGAATACCAGTTCCAGTGGACAGTATTCTACAGCCACTTTTTCCCTGATTATCTCAAATTTTGTTTTGATTTTCTCGTCTTTGCTTCTAAGCCAACTCAAAAACGTGTTCCATGGGCATTCATTTCATTTAGCTGGAGAAAAGAAATATCATAAAATACTAATGGTTTAGAAGTGATCGATTTGAAGTCATCATATTGCAGTGTCTGCTTTATTTTCTTGACCGTGTCTTTATGCCTTCATAAGGGAGTTTGTGTATAATCACCACCCATGTTCCTTTTAGCATCCATTATACTTAACTGTGAACAATAATGGAAGAATCTCATTTTAAGAGAATAAAAAGCAGTTAATGATTATTGTTGGGCTTCCTTTTCAGCGTGTATTCCTGCTTGCATATTATTGAATAAATGTTTATGAAGAAACATAGAACAAATATGAATAAAGAGGTAGGAGCAGACAAAGTGAGGCCCGATGCAGTGATTCAAATCTGTAATTCCAGCACTTTGAGAGGCTGAGGTGGGAGGATCACTTGAGAATGGGAGGATTGCTTGAATCTAGAAGTTCAAGACCAGCATGGTTTGTGACTTAGGAGTAATGTATAGGGAGTACAAAGGGAGAACCCCATCTCTAGAAAAATAAAAATTAAAACTGCCAGGCATAGTGGCGTGTGCTTGTAGTTCCTGCTACTCAGAAGGTTAACGTGGGAGGATCAGTTGATCCTGGGAGGTCAAGGCTGTAAAGAGCTGTGATCATGCCATTGCACTCCAGCCTAGGCAATGGAGTGAGACCCTATCTTTAAAAAAAAAAAAAAAAGAAAAAAAGACTAGACAAAGTGAGTATGCAACGGAAACAGCACATTAGGCCACCCACTATTGCAGGAACAGCTCAGAAATTTGGGCTCTTTGGAACCTGGAACCTAAAAGGTAAATGACTTCATTTTCCAGTCCTTCAGAATGCTATCCTTTCATCCTCCTCCATTGTTGTCTTTGAAATTGGGTTTCAATTTGAATATTAATAATAAGAATGGCAGCTCTTATTTCTAATATACCTACTGTATGCTGCTCCATTTATTATTTATTTATTTTTTTATTTTTTGAGACGGAGTTTCACTGCTGTTACCCAGACTGGAGTGCAATGGCACAATCTCGGCTCACCACAACCTCTGCCTTCTGGGTTCAAGCAATTCTCCTGCCTCAGCCTCCCAAGTAGCTGGGACTACAGGTGTGCACCACCATGCCCAGCTAATTTTTGTATTTTTAGTAGAGATGGGGTTTCACCTTGTTGACCAGGATTGTCTCAATCTCTTGACCTCGTGATCCACCCGCCTCGGCCTCCCAAAGTGCTGGGATTATAGGTGTGAGCCACCGCACCCAGCCATGCTGCTCCATTTAATAATCACCTTTCATGTGTGGTCTCTAATGCTCATAGTATCCATTAAAGTTAGGCATTGTACTTAGAGGTACGAGGGCTTCAAAGTTACAGCTTCCTCCTAATCATCCGGCTAGTAACCGAAGTGATGTTAATTATTCAAAAGACCACTAAAATATTTGACATTAACATATTTAATCTTTTATGTCAATGTTTTACACCATTTTAGAAAAATCAGTATAGCCAGAGGAGTTGTTCATATAAAATAGCATGGCCTATGTCTGTTCTAGAAATTGTTTCCATGTCATTCTCAGCCTTAAAGGATAGTAATGAAGAAGGAAAATCTGATAAACTATTGCCTAGCTGGCTCAATGGTTTTGGTTTAAGAATAGGGTTCATGGTGACACATGCATGTAGTACCAGCTACTCGTGAGGCTAAGGCAGGAGAATCTCTTGAATCCGGTAGGTGGAGATTGCCGTGAGCCAAGATCACACCATTGCACTCCAGCCTGGGCAACAACTGCAAAACTCTGTCTCAAAAAAAAAAGAATAGGGTTAAGGGAAATCCAAAGGGATTTAGGTCAAGAATATTGCCCCCTGGAATGAACAGGAGACATAGCTATTTTACTAAGCCTTATTTCATTTCAGTTCTTGTCCTAATCACAGCAGAATACAACTTATTTTAGATGTTGGCTCAGGGAAGCTGTGATTCAGTTTCCAGAGACATATCGACATCCAGGGTGAATGCCCCACTTTGAGGTAGAAACCTTCCCTTCTTGTTTCATTTCTGGGATTTCATTAATTTCATAAATTAAGTTAATGGAATTCAATAATGTATTGAAGGCAAGTCTACGACAAGTAAGCACATTTTGGGACAGAGATTAGAAAAGTGGAGATATATTCTCAGTTATTTTAACAAAAGTTTGAAGGCAGATCTGAGAATAGCCCAAAGGCTGTCTGATGTCCAATCCATTACATGGGTTCCCTTTCTTTGTGCTCTCTGACGTATCTTTGTTGGGAAAGAGTAAAAGTTCTACAATATGTAAAGAGCAATGAGGAATCAAGTGTGTTCTTATAACCTCATTGGTGCACCTTTGGGTAAAATGTATTTCCATATGGGTGGAACAGTTACTAAAAATTATTTTTGCAGTACAGTTTCAACATATCCAATGTATAAGCCATTTTCTTTTGTAAAAAAATGAAGAAATCTAGTGAATGGGTGTTGAGTCAATCGTGGTATTACCTTACTTTTAACAATTTTATTTCAGGGAGATAATGATGCCATAAATGTAGTTTCTCCGTGATTAGCCTGGTATGAGAGTAAAAAGATAAGAGTGAGGAGTAGTCCATATTAGTGAAAAAAATGGAAAAAACAGGAGTTATATTTTTCCCATCAACAATTCTGATCTGGTCAAAGATGATAATTGTAATAGTATTAGTAATATCAGAGTAAATTTTCATGCCTACTCTGAACCAGGTATTATTATAATTACTTTGCTTGTATTTATTTAATTCTTACACCAGTTAAGTGTAAGAATTATTGCAATTATTGCAATCTAGGGCATTCACCCTGGATACCAATGTAATTCTCTAGAAACTGAATCACACTATCAATGTCTTTCAGCTTCCCTGAGCTCACATTTAAAATAAATAAGTTGTATTCTACTGTGATTAGGACAAGAATTGAAATGAAATAGGCTTAGAAAAATTGCTATAATATGTCTACTCTTCATCCTAGGGTGCACTATTCTTGACCTAAATCCCCTTTGTTTTTCCCTCAAGCCTATTCTTAAACCAAGACCATTGACCCAGCTAGGCAATAGCTGTTCTTAAAACAACTGTGTAGACTTGATGCTATCATCCACATTCTACAGATGAGAAACTTGAAATACAGAATGGAAAATAATAGGAAGCAGCAGACCCAGGACTTGAGTCTCAGCAGCCTGGCTCTGGAGTCTGTGATTCTATCCATTATGTTATCCTCCCTCAAACATTGTTGTCCTGCCCAGAATTTCTTCCTTTTCCCTACCTTTGTTCTCTACATACCACAGGTACCTAGGAGATAAAAAATGGGAATTTGTTTAATCTCCAGCATAAACAAAACAAGCAGCTATTTTACCCTGCTCAACCAAAACATGCTTAAGGATCCATTAGTGTCTCTCTTGTCAAAGATTTACAGACAAAGACACTCAGAGCTTCCTTCCAGTCCATTGGGTCAATAAAGCATTTTTAACACAGTCTTAAATATGCATTTCTGACATCCGCTACAAGAGATTCCAAAAAAAAAAGCTATTTATAAGACCTTCACCAAGAATTCCTGTAAAAGTGACTCTGAAAAAAATCTGTGATTTTTCTTACATATTACAGCTTTTAAAGAAAGGAACCATTTGTAATAAAGTGGAAATGTAAGAATCTGAATAATCGTGTCAGTCTTAACATTCCTTAAATACGGTTTATTCATTTTCTCCAAAAATTGCCTTTGGCTGTAAGCATGTATCCTAACCTATTAATGAGAACTGAAGTTTCCTCATAGTGAGTTTTAATTGCTATTTTATTTTAAAGCTATTTCACTTAGAGTAAAAAGCTTTTCCTTTGTATGTTTTTACTCTATCCCAAACCAAAATCCCAAGTTGATTTTTCTAGAAGCCATATGGGAAGTTCTCGTCTTTGCGAAAGCTACACTTAGCATTCAAATTTATCTTTGTAAAAGATCACATAATGGATATTCAGAAAAAGTCCCCAAAAGAGGATTAATTTCTATATTCTGTCTTTCTTCTTCTGTCTTTTCTTTTTATTTACCTTTTTTTTTCCTTTACATTCCATCTCTTATTCCCTCCCTCTGTTTCTTTCCTTTCATCATTAAGTCATTTAATCATTTAGTAAATGTGTGACTGCCCACTATTTTTCCAGGCACAAGAGATAAAGAATTAAATAAGATGTGGTTCCTGCCAGCAGGGAGTGTCCAGCCAAACAGGCTAGACAACAAGCCTATAGTTCCAGTTAGGAGTTATGCTGCGAAAGAAAAGTTCAACTTCCTAAAAGAACATACAATGGGGGTCAACAGTGAGTCTTTGAGGAAAATGTTCATTCAATAACTATTTACAGACCAAATATGATCCAGATTTCAAGCTTAGTACTGGGCCAGTGGTAAAACAGAAAAGAAATTGTTGTCCTTCCTCTTTATAGGAAAAGCAAGACATCATTTTTTAAAAATCAAATCATGTACACTATAAAATATTTTAGGAGAATTATGTAGGAGATGTAGGATCATACACAGGAGACTATTATTCACGATTTGGTTCAGGGAGGCCACCACAGCAATAACCACACACATGCACATGTACAGTGCTTAGGCTTACATTTCCTTTCTCTTTATTTGTTTATATTTATTTATTTATTGTTGAGACAGAGTTTCACTCTGTTGCCCAGGCTGGAGTGCAAGTGGTGCCATCTTGGCTCACTGCAACCTCTGCTTCCTGGGTTCAAGCACTTGTCCTGCCTCAGCCACACACTTAGCTGGGGCTAAAGACACCTGCCACTATGCCTGACTAATTTTTATATTTTTAGTAGAGACGAGGTTTCACCATATTGGCCAGGCTGGTCTCAAACTCCTGACCTCCCGATCCACTTGCCTTGGCCTCCCAAAGTGCTGGGATTATAGGCATGAGCAACCACGCCCATTCCTTTCTTTTTATTTTTAAAGTAATTATCTCTAATTCAATTTACACTCCCCCCCTTAGCATCTTTTCTTCTTTCCCAGAAAACTTGCTGTTATGACAATTTTGAATTGTTTGGCTATGCTTGGTCTTGGACATGAAACCACTAATAGATATGGTTTGGCTCTATGTCCCCACCCAAATCACATCTTGAATTGTAATTTCCACATGTCAAGGGAGGGATGTGGTTGGAGGTGATTGGATCATGGGGATGGTTTCCCCCATGCTGTTCTTATGATAGTGGGGGAATTCTCATAAAATCTGCTGATTTTAAAAGTGGTCATTTCCACTACACTCTCTCTCCTGCCACATTTTTAAGAAGGTGCCTTCTAGCTCTTCACATTCTACCATGATTGTAAGTTTCCTGAGGCCTCCCAAGTCATGTGGAACTGTGAGTCAATTAAACCTCTTTTATTTATAAATTATCCAGTCTCAGGTAGTATTTTTATTGCAGTGTGAAAACAGACTAATATAATCACCAACAACAAAAGGTACTACTGAATGTCCAATTCCCTGGCAGATGAAAAGGATCGGACATTTTCAAGTTCCCATAGGTGTCTATTCTAAAAAGTTGACCCAGTTTGTAGCCCGGAGTGATCCACTTGGTTTGTATGAGCTATTTCTGTTAAATATTTGGTCTGGGGGCAAACCCTGGCTTACAATGCCAGTTGTCATGCTTTTAGTCATCTGCCTGCCAGTCATTCCTAAACTCTTCCTCCCTTTCCATCATGACACATAATTGTCATCAGTGGGGACTCTTTTTAAAAGAAACATTATCCTCAGCACTTTATCTTCCTTGTGTTTTCTCACTTGTGTAGGGCAAGACAGTGATGCATTGAACTGGGAAGGAGGGATCATTGCTAGGAGCATATTGGACTTGGCATTTTTTTAACTTCTCCAGCTCAGAGTTGCTGCTGCCAGAAATAATCTTGAAATTCTGTCTTTTTCTCTTTTTTGTATATTAGAAACTTTCTTTTTCTTTTAAAAATAGGTTTAATAATGTATTCAGAGCTCTGACAAACCCAAGAGAAAAGAGCAGATGGGAAACTAGAGAGATGCCCCATGGAGCTTTTTTTTTTTTAATTTTAATTTTTGCAGGGGACCTTCCTCTTAACACCTGGGTCAACACGGGCAAAAGGAATAAGAAGGAAGGCCACTGTTTTGAAGATTTGTGGTGGAAAGAGAACTTCGAAGCGGAGTACAGCTAACACGTCTAAAATTTCAGATCAGTGTGCATTAGCCAGATAATTAGGGCATTCACCTCCTAACTGGAAAGAACAATGGCATCACTTATAATGCTAGATTTAGGTTTTGGGGCTAATTTTTTATAGAATTTTAGATGTATGTTTTCTTCAGATTAACTAATAACAGAAACAATAATCTGGAATTTCTGAATAGTACAAACAACGTCCCTACTAGCCTGTTTTTTATTCTACATCCTCTGCCATTAGATAGCAGGTTATTTCATCTGTCTTATTTTTTAGATCTACAGATCCTGGGTGAAGTCCAGGAAAGAGGCCATTTTCCATAAGCAAAATAATAACAAAAAAAACATGGGGGAAAACTGCATTTTCTGAGCACTTAAGTGACTTAGCTTTGAGAGACTATAGATTATCTTGAAATTATTTTGACTTGGATTGAGATAAAATTTAGAAATGGATAGATATTGACACCAAGGAAAAGTCTGAAAGACAGTTCCATGACAAATATTATCATTATTATCATTTTGAAATAACTTTGGCTGTTACGTTTGAAATGATAGTTCACAATGTAAACCTTAAAATAAAAATACATTGGATTAAAATGGACATTTTCTAATTTCCAGAAAGAGTATGACAAACCTAATTCTTCACCTTCATTGGGAGCAACTCTGGGGAATATTTTGGTTTTCTGTCTCTTTTTCTAAGAAGCCAGCTAATGGGACAATAGTTAAGCAGAAGCTTTTTGTCTGAGGGAGTCTTGAAAAATTTTATCTCTGTGGTTATAACAGGAATTTTGTGTCCTTTTATGTCCTTATAGAATTTGATCACCTTCTCACTGTGTCTTGAGTGGGCCCAAGTAAAGGTGGGCTCTTTATATAGCCAAGAAGTAAAAAACACATAGGAATGGGGATAGGTATATATTTTACGAGCTTTCTATACCTACTATACCAAAAGCATACACCCTCCTCGGGTAGGTTCCATATTAATTGATCATGAAAAAACCATGACAGATTTGTTATTCATTTTTCATTTTGTTCAATTATCTATCCGTATAAATGTAATGTGGTATCTTTGATGGGACCCTGAAACAGGGAAGTATGTTATGTAAAAGCTTAAACAATCTAAATAAAGCCTAGCCTTTAGTGAATAATGTATCAATCAAATGCTTGCCATTTAATACTACCTTTAGATAGCTGATAATCACCTAAGTATGGTTGATTTCACTTTTTCCTTAGCAGAGGAATCTCTGTGAAAAATAGATCATTAAACTGAATTTAAAAAATAGAATATCTCCTTTCTTGGAGTGGAGGTAACTGAGCCCCCTTTGATAATCTGGGAACCCCCACAAAATGTATCTTCAGAGCAAAGTTATGTAAGTGTGACTTTTCCTGCCAAAGATCTAATATTTTTACTTTTTAAACGCAAACCCAGGCTTCCATGAGCAGGATAGATTGAAAGATTAAATTGTTCCATTTGACTGTGGCTAGGTCTGTCACAGTGTAAACCTTGGGAATGAGATGTGGGTATGACAGGTCAATCAGACCTTCCAACTGTTGGGGTCCTATGGGGTTCCACTATGTCCACCAAGACCTTGTTCTGGGCTCTCTGCCAGTGTACCTGAGCAGCATATGTAATTGAAGCCATAGTTCAACTTGTCAAACCAACGAGCCTGTTATGTAGAGCAACACCTTCCTGGCCTCCTGTGTGCAAATCCACCATCTGTGAGTCTAAGGAAGATAAGGCCTGGGGCTGCTGACTTTGCATAAAAGGCTTTAATGAAAATGGAGCATTTATCATTTCCCAGTTACCGAGGTCTCCTCCCCTTTTCAAAGAAATAACAGCATGTATGATGTCAGGGTGGGAAAGGGGAAAAAGCACTGGATATGGGATGAGGGTCTGAGTTCTGGTCTCATTGCTGCTGACTCCTTGCTAGGTAAAACATGGGCACGTTTCTAAGTCACTCTTGGTCTCAGTTTCTTCTCCTATAAAATGAATATTTGTGATGTGTCTATGATGGTACTGAGCACATAGGAAAAACCCAAGAAACGATTAATTTATTTAATACTATTACTGTTACCATTGGTTACATGGCTGTATTGCTTGCTCTAAGTCTGCATCATCTCTAGAAATGGGAGTAATAATAGTTCTATCTCCATCTTTGAACTACTTTGAAAATTAAATGATATGTGTTAAAAGCACATTTTAAACCTTGATAATAATATGTCAGATGTTGTTGAATACATAAAACAATAAGAGTCCATGTTCTGGAGGAGTTTGATTTCCACTGGGACACATGGACAATAATATCATCAAAAAATTATACACCGTGTTTGAAAATTACAGGCATTGGGGGCAGGGAGTTGAGGAGACATAAAATAAGGGAACTCATGAGTGCTGACTAAGAGGAATATGATTTATTTTAAATAGAGAGGTCAAATGTACCACTGATTAAGTGACATTTGAGCAATAATGGAGCAGGAAGTGGGTGAGCCAGAGATCTATAGGGAGTGTGTCCCAGGCGATGCAATGACCCTTAGTCTGTACGTGCCTGGCATGCTCATGCAGTAACCATCCAAGTGACCAGTGTCCATGGAGAAAAGAGAAAGAGAGAGAGGGTCATAACAAATAAGGTCAAAGTCACAACTAGGGGAGGAGGGGTGGCTTGGATATTTAAAGTTGGTAACCATTCTAAGCCAAGTGTCAGACTTTTTCTTGGAAGTTTTTCATCCACGAGGAACAACTGCTTGTGAAAAGCTGCAAAAAGCATGAGTTTGGGGATCTAATAGACTGGGGTCACACTTATGTGATTCTGGGCAAGTTATTCAACCCCTCTGGGCCTCAGTTTCTCATATGTAAGGTGGGGACAATACCTTGTAAAGTTGCTGGGACGTCTATAATTAATGCAGCATCCAGTACCCAAGTCAGAGCTCCAGAAATGGCACTGAGCTCCAAAAGTGACAAAGAATGATTCCTTTGGCTCATTGACAGCAGTGCCATGAGGGACAGGCTTTGGACCTTCAGTGGCCACCTTGCTGTCAGTATTATTTAACTCAGTGCAGTAACTCAGGCGATCTGGCATGTCTGTCATTATGTCTGTTGACTTGACTGTAAATCAAATGAGATTCAAAATACATCCTGCGAGCTTTCATGTGGCTCGTGCCATTTTCAGTCATAAATATTGCTCCAATCTTGTATGAGAGCCAAGAGGTGACTTTAAAATTAGTGGCATTTTCATGAAGTGTCGAACTATCTGTTACTGACTTGACCGAGAGTATTTATAGCTGACAATTATAAGTTAAAGTGACATGATTGCAGGTATCTGGGTTAAAGAGTGTAATATGTGATTAGCCCTATTCCATTAACTCTAATCCCAGTGTTGTGCATGTGCAGATAGTAAGGCACTCTTCCATGAGCAAGTTGTAGCCTTCTTTCTTCTGCTCAGTGTTTTGCAATAGCCATTTGTTTCTTTTCCTTTGCTACCTTGTACTTCTCCAAATCCTCCTGCACACAGCTTACCAAGGTGGTTGTCCTAGAGAAATACCTGGACCACACCAGTCCTTTGTTCCAAAAATTCCCGTTCATGGCTGTGAGGAGACAAATGATGACCTTGAGTCCAACCAAGCTGACAGTTTGGCTGGGGCACAGAGATGAGTAACTAAACACCAGAAATGATTAGAGTGCTAATAGAATGAACAATGGTGAAAGTGAGAAACATTTTCTAAGGAACTGACCTTTTAGTTGAGCTCTAAGGAGAGTTAACTGACAAAATCATTTGTGTTGGAGTGAGGAGGTTGGAGGGATGAGAGGTAGGAGTGAGTATTCCAGGAGAAACCATATTTGCAATGCTTCTAACACAGAAAGCATATTGTTTATATCTTTGTTGGCATCAACAAAGTCACTCTATCATTATCATAGGTAGCATATACAGACTCTACCGTGTGTCAGGCTCAGCGCTAACCCCTTTATATGTGTTCTCTCTGTTTATACTCACACAACCCTGTGATACAGGTGTTACTATTATTCCCATTTTATAGATGAGGAAACTGAGGCACTCAGAAAGTGACAGAACTGAGATTCAAACTAAAAGAGGCTGATTTGAAAGCCTGAACTCTTTCCTCCCGTTGAGGGAAACATAATTAGTCTACTCAAAATCAGAGACTCTTGTGTTTCTTTCATGTTAGGCCAGCATTTCTCAACACCTTTGCAATTTGATCTTTTGGGCAAGATCATTCTTTCTATGGGAACCCAGCATTGTGGGATGTCAGCATAGCCCTGCTTCCTACCTGAAAGATGCTAGTAGCTGGGTGCTCGAACCAGTGATGACAATCAGAAATGTCTTTTAACTGGCCAGACGCTATCAGAGGGGAGGGAGCAACACCCCACCACTGCTGCACTGAGAATCACTGCACTACACAGTTCTCAGAGGACAGGATAAAAGGATGAGCTGTGTCTTGAGTCTTCTCTCCTTCCTTTCTCCCTCCTTTTCTTTTTTAGTGTTTTCTAAGTGTCCATATGTATCTTCTATGTACAGAGGATGTATGCACATCCCTTACAGTTTATCACATAGTAATTTGTATATAGAGGTTGCTTAACAAATGTTTGGTGAATTTTTGCCAACTGCATCCTAAATGCCAAAAATCCTAAATGGTGTGGGTCTATTTGGAACTCCAAACTTGATGTTGAGAAAGTTGATGCCTGGTTTCTGGTCATTTGGTGTATCTTTTGTGTCCCTAGAGATCTGGCTTAGCTGATTTCCTGTGGGCCAGAAAGACCCACTTGGATTCTTGTCCACCTTTACGCAGAGCCAGCAGTTCACCTGCTAAGAACCTAGTGGAGGGTGACATACATTAGTTTGCCAATAAATGCTGATGCATGCATGGATGAGCTGTTACAAATAAGCTATATGCGCAGGCCTGCAATTCGAGACATTGTTTAAAGCACCTACCCATTTTCTTCAGCAATTCTTTCTTTCATTTGTGGATGAAGTCCAGATTTGGGAAATATCTCCCAATTAGATTTTCTATTCAGCCCCCTTGAGAGTGGGCAGGCAATGGAAGGAAGAGCTGATTTCTGGCCAGTTTTCCTGCCACTGTAGGTTCTGTATCACTGGACTGTCAGTTGTTATCAATAGTGGGAGCTCAGAGAATCCTAAATGTGATAACACAACAGAGCGCTCCTAAAAAATGCATTTAAATCAGGGAACATCTTTATTGGGTGTGTTAGTTCAAAACCTCTCAATTCATTGCTTTACTGCCTCTCAATACCTATAGCCCAGAATTGCCACATCTTGAGGGCTATACATTGGTATTCTTTGTTGCTTTGGAAGTACAGCACTATCTTCTCTAAGATTACACATAGTAGAAGAGAGTCCTTTCATAATTATATTTCATGGAAACGGTTGCTGTAATTTCAATTACTTTCCCCAACCCCTCTGCATGTACTCCAGAGGTTCGAATGGTCACTGAGTTATTTCTAATCCGTGCTCCTGTTATTTCTGTCTTGCCAGAAGGAGGGACGTGTGAAGTGATAGCAGCACACCGATGTTGTAACAAGAATCGCATTGAAGAGCGGTCGCAAACAGTAAAGTGCTCCTGTCTACCTGGGAAAGTAGCTGGAACAACTAGAAACCGGCCTTCCTGCGTTGATGGTAGGTAGCTGGTTTTGCCACTCGAAGAGTTCATGTTGGCATTCACTATACATAATGTAATTTCTTGTTTTATCTAATATGGTTCCAGATGATGAACAAGGTGTATCCAAAGTGTTAGAAAGTTATACAAATGCCAGCCTCAGCAGAGTCTGAATTGTTTTTTTTTTTTGTTTTTTTTGTTTTTTTTTGAGACGGAGTTTCGCTCTCATTACCCAGGCTGGAGTGCAATGGCGCAATCTCAGCTCACCGCAACCTCTGCCACCTGGGTTCAGGCAATTCTTCTGCCTCAGCCTCCTGAGTAGCTGGGATTACAGGCATGCGCCACCATGCCCAGCTAATTTTTTGTATTTTTAATAGAGACGGGGTTTCACCATGTTGACCAGGATGGTCTCGATCTCTTGACCTCGTGATCCACCCGCCTCAGCCTCCCAAAGTGCTGGGATTACAGGCTTGAGCCACCGCGCCCGGCCGAGTCTGAATTCTTATTTCTCTGGTGTTATGGTTTGAATGTTTTTTTTCTTCAATATTCGTGTTGAAATTTGTTTGCCATTGCAGTTGGGAAGTGGGATCTTTGGAAGGTGATTGGGCTATGAGGAACTGTATGAGTCTATTTTCATGCTGCTATAAGGAAATACCCAAGACTTGGTAATTCATAAAGAAACTAGGCTTAATTGGCTCATGGATCCACAGGCTGTACAGGAAGCATGGCTATGGAGGCCCCCAGGAAACTTCCAATCATGGCAGACAGCAAAGGGGAAGCAAGCAGGTTTTACATGGCCAGGAAAGGAGGAAGAGAGCAAAGCGGGTGGTGCTACACAATTTTAGACAACCAGATCTTATGAGAACTCACTTACTATCACAAGAACATCAAGGGGGAAGTCTGCCTCCATGAGCCAGTCACCTCTCACCAGGCCCCTGTTCCAACACTGGGGATTACAATTTGACCTGAGATTTGGGCAGGAACATAAATCTAAATCATACCAGGGACCCTGCCCTTATGGGTGGAATTAATGCTAATATAAAAGTGTGAGTTTATACTTCTCTTGCAGCCTTGCTTTTCTGCCTCTCATCGTGTGATGATGCAGCAAGAAGACCCTTACCTGATTCCTTGATCTTGTACTTCCCAGCCTCTAGTGCTGTTAGCTGATAAATTTCTATTCATTACAAATTGCCCACTTTCAGGTATTCCATTATAGCAGCACAAAGTGAACTAATACTTCTGAGTTCTAGGGTTTCAAATAGCCTTTTTTTGAAATTTCGTAGAGCAAATTAGGGTAAAGGAGTATTTTTCAGGTCAAGACACTTGAAGGTCCAGTTCACTTGGGAAATGATTTTGGACTGAGGCTACAGAGAATGATGACAGTAATAATGATAATAAGTAAAACAATATCTAACATTCATTCTATACATATTTAATAAGCCCTTATTGTGCTTACCATGGGTCAAAACCTGTGCTAACACTTCTCTTGCATTATTTTATTTAATCCTTCCAAAAATTCTACAAATCAGTATATTTGTTCTTTATTGTGATATAACAAATCTCAAAACTTAACAGCTTAAAACAAAAAACATCATGTCACAGTTTCTGTGGGTCACGAATTAAACTTATAAGATTCTGGGTTAGAGTCTCTTACATGGTTGCAATCAGGATCTGAAGGTTTGACTGATACGGGAGAATGGTTTTAAGACAGCTTGTTCACATGGCTGTTGGAAGGTGGTCTTGGTTCCTTGCCTTGTGAACCTCTCCAAAACAGCTTGGTGTCCTCACAACATGGTAGCTGGCTTCTCTCAGAGTGAGTAATCCAAGAAAACAATACAGAAGCCTTTATATGTCACCTCAGAAGTTACATGTCATTATTTCATAATATCCTACAGTTTATACGCTGCAGCCCCTATTCATTGTGGTGGTAGACCACAACTGGAAGAGTAGCAGCAGGGATCACTGGGAGCGGGGGCGTGGGGGCGGTGGGCACCGTGGAAGCTGCTTACCACAAGGAGATAAGTTTTTCCTTCCCATTTTCAACATGTAGAAACTGAGGCTTGGAAGGGTTGAATAGTGTTCCATTCATCCCATGGTTGATAAGTCCTGGCTTGACTGACTCTTCAGCCCAGCATAAGGGACTCTAAAAATTTAGGTTACCACCTTTAAGATAATTTTATATGTTACTGTCAAACAGTGAGTCCAAGGCACAAAAGGATTACAAATCTCTCCTCCCATCTTTGTGTTTCATAATTTAGAGCTGTGTGAGTTGATTTTCAAATCCTTTATTTAAGAAATCAGGACTCAAAGAAACGAGTCACTTGTTCAGAGTCACATAACAGGACATGGAGCCTGAATCCCTTGGCTTAGTGTTCGTTATTCTTTCTCTAAATACAGATAGGGAAGGACACCTTCTAGACTGATTCATGTTATGTATTTTCATTATGGGTCAGCAGGTGGTTAGAAAGCAAAACACACTCAAGCTAGGCTAAGTAAAGAGGAAGTATTTTGAGAAAATAAAGGAATCTCGGTGAACCAATTATAGGAAATTCAGCCACACCTCATGGAATCTGTAAATTCTTCAGGTAGCTGTCATCTCATTTTCTTTGTTCACGAAACAAACTATCTCTGATCTCTATTTACCCAATTCTCTTCTGTGTAGACTGTCTCCCTTCAAGATTTTTGTTTTTACCTTCTAATGAATTAGAGAATGATATAAGGCTTTTCCTTCCATGGTACCGACTCTAATCTCTCTCAGCATGATTGTATAGCTTCAGGGCATAAATGTATTTGACTCAGTTTCTGTCTTAATACATCATCTGAGAAGACAGGATGGGATTGGCCCAACTTGGGCCAATATATCAACCTTTGCCCAACTAGTCACAGCTGGAAAAGCAAGCTTATGTGGCATATACAGCAGTCAATTATGCGCCACAATAAGGTCAACTATTTTACTTTTATTTTTTAGAGATAGAGTCTTCCTCTGTCTCCCTGGTGGTGTGCCATGTCACCATCATAGTTTACTGCAGGCTCAAACTCACAGGCTCAAGCAATCATTCTCTCTCTGCCTAACTTTCCTTTTATTTTCTGTGGAGGCGAGGTTGTGCTATGTAGCCTAGGCTTGTCTAGAACTCCTGGGTTCAAGCAACCCTCCTGCCTAGGCCTACCAAAGTGCTAGGATTACAGGCATGAGCCACCACACCTGGCCAATCAAATTATTTTTTAAAGGACATAAAAACGTGAAGTTTGGAGTTATACAGGGACTAGTTCTCAATAGGGGCAATTTCTCCCAGGGATTATTTGGTAATGTCTGGAGATATTTGGGTCTACGTGTTTGTCACAATAAGGGAGCTGCTATTGATATGTAGTGGGTAGAGGCCACGAATTCTATTGAACATCCTGCAATGCACAGGACAACCCCTCTGAATCCCCACAACGAAGAATTCTCCAGCTCAAAATGTCAATGGTGCTGAAGTTGAAAAACTAGCACTGTGATTATTTAGTTATTCTACACTACAGTCAACACAGTCAGCACCTCTAATGCAGGAAAGAGGGGCAGCTAGATGAGTAAAGCTATTTCCCTCTTTTTTTTTTTTTTTTGGAGACAGAGTTTCGCTCTTGTTACCCAGGCTGGAGTGCAATGGCGCGATCTCGGCTTATCGCAACCTCCGCCTCCTGGGTTCAGGCAATTCTCCTGCCTCAGCCTCCTGAGTAGCTGGGATTACAGGCACGTGCCACCGTGCCCAGCTAATTTTTTGTATTTTGAGTAGAGACGGGGTTTCACCTTGTTGACCAGGATGGTCCCGATCTCTTGACCTCGTGATCCACCCGCCTTGGCCTCCCAAAGTGCTGGGATTACAGGCTTGAGCCATCACACCCGGCCTTTCCCTCTTTCTTAAAGAAGAAACTCTTGGCCCTAGAAGCCGACAAGCGTTATAAAACATAAAACTATGATGGTTTCTCAATTTCTTTGCCAAAGAAAGCATTGAAGCTGTTAACTATAAATCTTCATTTTGTTTCCAGTTCATTTTTTATCTCTAATGATCGAGAAATAGAATTACTTTAGGATTTGGATACAAAACACAAAGTACAATGCATTGCTTATGCTGACAGAGGGGGAATGGCAACTAGCCCTAAGATCTCTGAGAAGTTAAGCCACATAACAGCAACATTTTTATCTCAGGAAAACTTTGTTCGACTTTGGAAACTCTGAACGTTTTGGTGTGGTTGCTTCAAACAAGAGGGCTACAGTTTCTGTCTAGGCAAAAGTCGATAAAGTATTGAGTGTTCTTTATTCTCATGTTGATTATTTATATTTTTGGTAACATTCTACTCCTCTAAAATCCTTCGATCCTTTGGCATGTATGAGTAAGTCTATTGTGTTGCTATGATCAAAGCTGTTTCAACGGCCTAGATCTCTATGTGAAAATTAAATGTAAAGTGTGAATATAGATTAAAATTTCAATGTAGTTATTAACATCATGGAATGAGAAATTTGATATACCTAGATGGAATCACAGCTGTACCTATTACTGATAGAATGACATTTTTTATAGAATGATATTTACTTCCTAATTCTTGGTAATGTCTGGAGATTTTTGATAGAATGGCATTTGCTTCCTAATATCAGTTTGCTCATCTGTGAAATGGGAATAATAGTCATTTCTACTTCATAATGTTGTGCTGAGGATTAAGAAAATCTTCCGTATAATGTCTTTTGCACAATGTCCAACTCCCATCAAAGACTCACTAAATGATATAATTAGATAGACTGTTTTCTATCTCACTAGAAAATATGGATAGTGCTTAGAGAGAAATATTTTTTATGAGTTTTGTTTCATATTAATGGAATACAGTGGGATTTTAGCTACCATCTTCTCTTAGAAATGCTTCCAACTAATTATTCTGAATATCATTAATACTAGTAGGTCATCTTCAGAAATGTGTGTTTATAATCAGAATTTTGAAAATTTCAAAGATACATTCATGTATTAAAATCATCCTTGATATCATTGCCCTGGGATTATTACTACATTGTAAGATAACATATTAGTATATGTCCTTCCAGTCTTACCCCACCACTAAAGAGCAAACTCACATTATAGGTATTTTATTGAACTAAAATGCTGTAGCACACTTTTATGGTTGGTTTGTTTCACTTACTGTGTAATGACCATTTCCCAAGTGAATATATATTCTTAAGAAAATTATTGTTAGTAGCTATATGGGGTTTTCAGAGGTGGATACACCACCATTTATTTAACTGTTATCTCCAGTTTAGCACATTTACAATGTTTCTTGCATTCCCAATCTCAATTCCTTAAGAATAGACAGGCATCAATGTCTCTGCATGACAGCAGCTGATAATTTATACACCATGTTTGTCCTAAACATACTCTGTCTTATTCAGTGAATTTCTCATGGTAAATATTCAAATTGCTCTTATTTGCCTTCCTCTGAAATTGCAGGTCAGTTGCCTTTTACACTGTTTTCAAAAACAGGAGAAGAGCTATCATTTTAAAAGAAGCATATATTGAATTGTTTTAAGATTGAAAATCTGAAAGCTGATTATTTAAAATGGAACAGAAATTTTGGGGTAAAATCTCAGCAGCTTATTCAAAAGTATAATATATATTTGGAGAAAATTTTAAGTGGTGGTCTTTTATTTCAAAAATGAAAACACTAAAATAAACACCGTCAAACTTATGAAGTAGTCATTTATAAATACTTATAAAATCTTTATATCCTTGAACCTGTGCCTAGCACTATTCTGAAGGAATATATGTCATTGCACCCTAATTATTACTTAATTAATCTATAACCCAAAATGGAAGTGGGGCACACACTACCTGGTATCTTTAGTTGAGAACAATTAAAAATATTACCTATAGCCTTTCAGTAATTTCCAGGTAATTCTCAGGGACTAAAAGTTACAATCAAATAAAGATTTGTAAACAAGAGGATGAAGATTCAAAATAAACCTATTTATTTAAGAGAACAATTTTTTCCAAGCAAATGATATAAAACAAACAAAAATAAATTTCTGGAGGGCTTATGAAGTTACATTCTATGTTTCTAATTAATCTATAATGGCCTGAAAATAGTATCAATCTCAAAGTTTAAAAAAGAAAGGAATATAATTAATACCAGTAATGATAAGAATAATAAAAAACATGGCTAACATTTTTTAAGGCTTACTATGTGCCACTCTCCCAACTACTCTGTCTATACACTTATTTAGTTCTAACTCTAACCCTATAAGGTGTGTCCTCCTATTATTTCCATTTCATTCATCAGAAAACTGAGGCTCAGAGAGCTTTGGTGACTGATTCAAAACTCACACAGACAGTCATGGCAGAGCCACAAAGTCAGCCTGGCATGTCTTCAGGCCTCATCATTCATCAAACATAGGCAAACCCGTATCTAATATGAACACATTATATTCCAAGGGCATTCTTACAAGATACAAATTATCTGGGTGAGAAGGGGAAGTAAGCCCAACCATGTGGATGCTTACAGAAATGCCCAGTTCATTGGGCAATACCTGCCCCTTTTCTTTCTACATCATAAAGATGATTGTACTTTCTTAGGTCATCGTTATAGAGCAATGAGGAGCATTTTTATAAACAGTTCTTTCAGTGCTTTTATTTTTATAGAATAATTGAAGCTTCATTGTTTAAGGCATGGTGGGAGTGGTGAAATGATCTCTATTTAGGATTTTACTGTCATATAATTTATATTTGTTTCTAACATGGACAAATATATTGGGGGAAATTTTAACTACTTGTTAGTAGGGGAGGTCCTGTAATGCATTGTGGATTTTAACATAACTGTAATTAAGGAAAAGCCCCCATGATAAGTTTATCAGTCTTCCTTCTCATTCCGTGTAAATTATGACTATTTCAATGACTGATTACTAGCAATCTTCACCTGGTGTTCTTGTCTTCTTACACTGGATCACCAGTGAGAGAAAGCGTTAACAAAGAGGCCAGGCTGCATCAGAGAACTTTCTATTACAGCAGTGAAACCCCAGTTTTAAAAAAAGAAAAAGAAAAAACTATTAGTTAATGCAATGAAAAAGTAATCACATTTCTGGCTATTTCTGTGAAGAAAAAATCTTATATCAGAAGTTTTGCTCCTGGCTCATCATACTTAGCCTCCAAGATAAGAGCAAATGAGACAGAGAAGAGCTACATAAAGACTTAGTAAGACCCAGGAAGAAAGACTGACAGGGAAGGAGACAGACAGACCGTGAGAGCAAGGAACATTTTACAAAGAGCCTTATGAGAAAGAGAGGGTCAGAGACTAAGGGTAGTACAAGAGAGAAGTTAGTAAATAAATGCTTAGAAGGAACATTAATACACCTATCCATAAAATGCCTTGATTCATTTTTCCCAAAAACTGTTTACATTCAGTCTTACAGTTTATAAAAAATTTTTAACAAAATAAAATTTATTTGACAGATGTACCTTTAATTTGTTTCAAGTGGCATTATATGAGATTCTAGAACAAGAACCTCTGCAAAAATTCCTTCTGGTGATTGCTCCTTTGGAAAAGACATGATAAAATTTTCTTGACCACATACCATCATAATCCCTAGAGACAGCCATAGCAGAGAAAAAGATTTGAGTATTGAAGGAAATGTGAAATTCAGCAACAGTTTTTCATAGAATAACATGAAATATGTGTGAGAAGTATTATGTATAATAGCCTCCGCTTAGCCTTCCAAAGCACGATAGTGTATTAAAGGCTCTGAGAAGTTCTGCAGACAAGTAACTTACTAAACTTGAACCCATTATTTCCCATACTTTTAAGAAGTCTTTTTAACTGTAACATTTATTTATCTCCTCTGATTCCCAAAGTTCCATGAAATTGACTTGGGGCCATGGTGCTATAGAGTCTGCGGACTATGATTTGTTTTTCAGGAATGTCTTAAATCTTCTGAGTTCATGGATAGTGTGATGCCCATAGATAGCTCAGTGTGTTTCCAAAGACTGGCTGGCCAAGCATTACACAACTGTTACTGTACTGACATGATTTATAGTATCTCAGTGAAATGTAGGGCTCAACTGCAGCTTGGAAATCATCTAGAGAGCTTCCAGAGCAAGCATAGTATGACAAAGCTTAAGCCCTTATTTATATTCACAAATATTAAACGTTTTAGGGGACAGAGAGGACCTATTTTGGTTCTGCCATTTGTCACTTGTCATCCGCACACAATGAAATACTGAGATAATGAATTGTTGTGGTGGATCAGGGATTCATGCCACAGAGGCTGGCTGTGGTCCCTTCATTACTGTCTTTGTTTGAAACTTGCTTTGTTTTTTGTAAACACACCCCATCTTGTTTAGTAGATGGAATGCTGACTGCAACTGGCTTTATCATAAGTCATTTCTAAAGGGAAATTCCATTGTTCTTATTAGAAGAGGATCTTCCATAACATCATTAGTGAAGTGATGGCACTTTCAGGCATAATTTCTGAATCTTATGTAAATTCTCTTTGAAACAGCGTTTAGTCCCCAACTTGGCACTTAAGCGTGTCCAGGTGTGTGAGGGATCCAAGTCTACATTCATAAGAGGAATGAGAGGATGGATGTACAAGAACACCTGTAGAGACCTATCTTTTATTAGGCAGTATACAAAGAACAAAGCTTTTTATACTGCCTAATAAAAGATAGGTCTCTACAGGTGTTCCTCCTAATAAAGAGAACTGGAATTAGGTCATCATATGTATCTATCCTTCTAAGAGCAGATGTTGTTGTGTTTTTTATTGTTTTCTAGTTTAGAGCAGCAGTTGCCAGTTGCCAGCCCACTGGTAGAAACCATTCTCAGACCTGTTCCTGAGGTCAGCAGAGTATTGAAAAAATTGACTTTGCATGCCTTTGGATGGGACAACCAGTTTCCCACAAGGCTTGCTATTTCTGTTTTGTTTTGTTTTGTTTTGTTTTGAGACAGAGTTTCGCTCTTGTTACCCAGGCTGGAGTGCAATGGCGCGATCTCGGCTCACCACAACCTCCGCCTCCTGGGTTCAGGCAATTCTGCCTCAGCCTCCTGAGTAGCTGGGATTACAGGCACGTGCCACCAAGCCCGGCTAATTTTTTGTATTTTTAGTAGAGACGGGGTTTCACCGTGTTTGATCAGGATGGTCTCGATCTCTTGACCTTGTGATCCACCCGCCTCGGCCTCCCAAAGTGCTGGGATTACAGGCTTGAGCCACCGCGCGCGGCCAAGGGTTGCTATTTCTTATTATTGCACTAGGCTCTGGCAGGTTGATGTTTCTACCTTATCCTTAAAGACAGTAGAATGTGTGGCAACTAGTTCATACAGTCGTTTACCTACTAATCTCAATTGAATTAAACTAATTTTGAATAAATTAATTTTGAAAATGTATTATATAAATACAGTAAAGAAAAAATGTATTCTTTAATCAAAGTAATACATATAATCTGTTGTGAATATAAATGTATGCATACATTCCACAATATAAATATACTTTGAAACATCACATTGTACCCCATAATTATTTGTCAATTAAACATTTTTACAAAAGAAATGTATGTGTATAAACACAACAAAGAAAGGATGAACATTAAAGTAATTCTCTCTTTTTTTTCCCACTAATCCTTTCACATTATAATTGCCAGATGAAATTACTGTCATCATATTTCTACACATCCTTACAGAAAATATTTTGGTACATGCAGGCCTACAGATACACACATGTAAAACTTATAAATAAAAGTGATATCATATTGTACAGACTGGTCTGAACCTATGTTTTTTAGCACAAGGAAATAAGTATTTCACTGAAAGAAATACAAATGGCAGGTAAACATGGAAAAAATGCTTAACATCACTCAGTTGAAGAAATGTAAATTAAACACTGAACTACAGTGTTTCATCAATCACATAGGCAGAGATGAAAAGTTTGGTAATACCCAGTCTTAAGGAAGAGAGAGAGAAAAATTACGTTTATATCATATTTGGTGATAAACAGCTTGCAAACACAATTAGTTAGCCACTCTTCTCTATGGGGTTCGCCAAAAAGGAATATGATAAATAGGAAATTTTGTGATGCGACTGGCTGTTTGGGGAACATAATACTAATTATATGCATTATAATTGCTTGCAATGACTTTAGCAACAGTTTTTGGATGTTTAATTATCTGCATTTTCTCAACAGGATCAGATTCATGACTCTGGGTATCCTCTAAGAAATCTTTTCAGAATTTTGATGTTATTTTAATATAAAACTATATATAAAATAATATTTAGTGCATATACTTGGATTAATATAGCAAGTCTCATTGTAAAGTGCATCTGTGTAGCCACCTGAGAGAGGCAAAATTCTCTGCACAAATATCTGTCATGGGGTGTATGTCGTGTGTGTGTTAGAAAAAGAGGGAGATCATGGCACTGCACACCCTAAATCCATGTCAGTTGTCTAGCTGCCATAAACTTCTTTACAAATAACCTCAAATTCACAAACAAAGACATTTCCCTAAAATAGCCCCAAACTCATTGGTTTTCATTTATCTCTAGAGAGTGCAGGTGTTTTCAAAGACCTGGTCTTCTCTGATATGACAGCACTTTTCATCCTTTTTTTTTTTTTTCCAGAAAGCAGGAAAAATATTGTTCTAAATCTGAGGAGTCAGCTCCTCATCTCTTTAGCTGGGCTTCAGCCTAGATAAGGCAGGATTCTAGGGTCCTGTGTTATTAATGTGCTGTCCATATGAATAACGAGCAAACCTTGTGAATTATTTCACACTTCTAGGAAAATCTATAGCCCTGTCTTTCTGCAACAACACTGGAAGCTGCTGAGGATACTTTCACATTTCTATGTGAAAGACCCTGATAACTTTATATACAGAAGTAATAAAACTTGTATCCCCTTCTGGGGCCTGTGTATGAACTTATACAGATGAGTAACATTTTTAAAAATTAATGATATATGTTTCTCCATCCTCTGAAGCTCCTTGAGTTTCTAAAAACCTACCCACCCCCAACACCAGTTCAAACAATAGGATATTAATTACCCATTGATACAGTTTTGCTATGTCCCCACCCAAATCTCATCTTGAATTGTAGCTCCCATAATTCCCACGTTATGGGAGGCACCCAGTGGGAGGTAACTGAATAATGGGAGCAGGTTTTCCCATGCTGTTCTTGTGATAGTGAGTAAGTCTCATGAGATATGATGGTTTTATATAAGGCAATTCCTCTGCTCATGCTGTCTTGCCTGCTGCCATGTAATTCGTGCCTTTGCTCCTCCTTTGCCTTTTGCCATGATTGTGAGGCCTCCCCTGTCATGTGGAACTGTGAATCCATTAAACATCTTTCCATTATACATTACCCAGTCTTGGGACACTACTTAGAGTAGCAGCCTAAAACTGGTAATTTTATTGGTTTGTAGTTGGAGTTCTTACTATGTGCCAGACCCTGTTTATTGAATTTATTACTTTATATTATCTGCATAAAAGCCTTATAAGATAGGTACTATTATTATCCCCACTTTACAAAGAAGGAACCTGAAGCCTTAGAGAAGTTATTTCGTTTCTTCCAGGACATGGTAGGCATAGATGTGTGGTCCCAAGTGGGAACTGCTGGAAATAATGGGCAGAAGACAGAATCAGAAGCAAGGGTAGGAAAGATTCAGAGTGCTTCTTATATTTGCTCCCTAGGAGAACAATAACCCACCATTGAGCCACACTAGCCTCTTGCTTAAGCACTCCCTCCAACATACACACCATCATCAATCATGTTCCATATATTTACATTCCAAATCCATCCATTTCTCCTCATTCCCTAATTTCAAGACTGCCATTATCTTGTCTCATCTCTCAACCCTAGTTAATCTCTCTGATAAAAATGCATTCTCGGCCAGGCGCGGTGGCTCATGCCTGTAATCTCAGCACTTTGGGAGGCTGAGGCGGGTGGATCATGAGGTCAAGAGATCGAGACCATCCTGGTCAAAATGGTGAAACCCCGTCTCTACTAAAAATACAAAAAATTAGCTGGGCATGGTGGCACGTGCCTGTAATCCCAGCTACTCAGGAGGCTGAGGCAGGAGAATTGCCTGAACCCAGGAGGCGGAGGTTGCGGTGAGCCGAGACGGTGCCATTGCACTCCAGCCTGGGTAACAAGAGCGAAACTCCATCTCAAAAAAAAAAAAAAAATGCATTCTCAATACCCCTTCTTCATTCCATCTGACTCTTCATTACTCAACTTGAATCATCAGTTTCAGAGGTCCTTCCTCAAGCCTCTATGCCCAAAATTAACAATGCCCTCCTCTAGGTCCTTGGAGCAGCCTGTATAACATTTCTCATAACTCACTGTGATGTACTATAATCTTCGTTGACTTGTAATCTCCTCTGCTAGACAGACTCATTCACTCATTCATTCAGCAATTACTTTTGGAGCATTTACTGTGTGCCAGGAATTATCCCAAATACTTAATCTCATAATGCTGAACAAAGACAGCCCCTTGATCTCATGAAAACTATAGTCCAGCAGGAGAAATAGACCATGATCTAATCATACCTAAACATATACAAGTGAACCACCCATTTAGAAGGTAAAGAATTCTGTCCTTGAAGAGGATGCAATAACAAGGAATGTAAAGGAGGTTGGGGAGGTAAGAAGACTTCTGTGAAGACATGACAGGAAACTTGAAATGTAGGTACAGCTCCAGCTAGTGGGTGAGCAGCATTGCAGGCATAGAAGACAGCATGCATAAAAGCCGTAATATTTTGTTGTTGCTGTTGTTGTGTTTTGTTTTGTTTTTGGAGATGGAGTCTCACTCTGTCACCAGGCTGGAGTGCAGTGGCACTATCTCAGCTAACTGCAACTTCTGCCTCCTGGGTTCAAGCGATTCTCCTGCCTCAGTCTCCCGAGTAGCTGGGATTACAGGTGCATGACACTACACCCAGCCAGTTTTTGTATTTTTAGTAGAGACAGGGTTTCACCATGTTGGCCAGAATGATCTCGATCTCTTGACCTCATGACCCTCCCCTCTCTGCCTCCCAAAGTACTGGGATTATAGGTGTGAGCCACTGGCCAAAGCCATTCATTTTGATAAAAAATTTGAGAGAAAGCCATGGTGGTGGAAACCCACAGAACAATGAAATTCTGTGAGACAGAGGCTGATGAGTTAGATAGGGCCAAACAATAAGTAACAATAAGTGGTGTAATAATTAAGCTGTGTGTCTCTGTTACTTAATATACTTCTTAAAACTAAGTCATACTAATCATATATTTAGAGGGGACAATAAAGGGATCTGCAGTGGGTAAGTGTGAAAATGAGTCAACTTAGAATTTTGTGAGTGAGGAGACAACATTGAGAACCCTCTACAGAGACAAAAATCTCCTGTGAAGTGTCTGACAACACATTTCAAAACCTCTATACTAACACTTCAGACAATGCCAAAGCAAAGCAAGCCAAATTGTCTTTTTGATATCACCAGCCTCCATACGTGCTGTTACCCACACAGGGTTGCTGTCACCTGAATGTCTCACTTCACTCTCTGCTCCCAACTGCTCACACTTCTACAACGAGTCCTTGCAACCAAACACACAGAGTAAACAAACAAAATCTTCGGACAGAAATTTTAGATCACTGCTATTTTCAATTCTGCTTACTGTCTTTAGATACTGTGTTAACTAGAAGATACTTTACACAGAGAAGGGCATCTGGATAAAGGGCTTCTCACTTGGGGTTGATTTTAATGTGGTGGATAATTACAGGCTCGTGTCAATTCATTTTTCTGCTGACTGGCACTTATCTTCTTTAACTTCAACTTATTTCTTTATGAATTGACAATGCCATATTCTATGTAGCTCCTTCCCTAACCCCCACAAAAGCCTCTATAACACCAAAGGATGCTTGACCAACTACCCCTGAAATCTGGGGTACTATAGTGTCGAAAAATTCAAATAAAGGTGTTATAAGTCTATTTTTTAAGAAAGAGATGATAGAGAAATGGCTGTTTCTCACAATACCAAGTCCCGCTCCCTTTAAAATCTTCAAGCACATAAGTTTGAGAAACAATGAAATAAAACCACATTTGTACCCATAGAAATTGTCTATTGCCCATAGCAACTCTTATGCAAAAATTATAATAGTAACTATAGGAACTGAGAGTTGCTGAGCACTGACTTTGTGTCAGGTGTCCTACTGAAAATGCTACCAACATTATGATACCTAATCTATAACAATGCATGAGGTAGGTACTATTGTTTTATCCCCATTTTAATGGTAAGGAAACTGGGGCTCAGGATGAGAAGGGGCTTACCCAAGGTCACAAAGCTACCAGGTTGTAGAGTCTAGATTCAACCTCAGCAATCTGATAGTATTACTCACCAAAGTTACTAAGATTGCATTCATTCTCAAACAGACCAATGGAGATGTATTACAGTAATATAGAATCACTGCGGCTGGGAATAGACAGAGGCCTGAATTTCCACCTTAATTCTGCCACTGATTAGTCACATGTCCTTAAATGTATTGTCCTCTTGGAACCACATTCTCTTTATTTGTAAAAAGTAACTGAAAAAAATATAGCATCCGAGTTGAGGGAAATACTAAATAAGAAAATTCATATAAACTACAAATATGTAATCTGATCTCCACGCATATTGTGAGCCCTCAATTGTATTAGCAATAATGTACTCAGAAAATATATTAAATTTGTATTTTCATTAATGAGTACATTTCTAGAGCTTGAGATAAGAAACCATGAGCTGGAACTGCAATTTTGATTGTAATGCCTGTACTTGTGTACCTTTTTCTTATTTGATTACCTCCAACCATAAAACAAGGCTTTCAAGCCTCCAGAAATGTGTGCAGAGAAACCAAAAGAAGCTGGTCATGACATGGAAGTCTGTATCCCATCAGGCATGAAAAGAGAAGACAAGGCGAATGTGACATGCGAATTTTTATTCAGAAGTGAAGATATTGAGGACATCTTTTTTTTTTTGACAGATAAACAGGTTTTTTATTCCTCCTCCTCCTCCTCCGCCTCCTCCTCCTCCTCCTCCTCTTCCTCCTCGTCGTCTTCATCTTCCTCTTCCACATTTTTCCGGGCAACTTTAGCAGGACCCTTTGCACCATCAAACTTTCCCTTCGACTTATAGTCAGCAACATCCTTCTCATACTTCTCCTTCAGCTTTGCCACCTTAGTGATGTAAGGCTGTTTTTCGCTGTCATTTAGGTTATTCCACATCTCACCCAGCTTTTTTGCCACATCTCCAATAGAGATGCCAGGGTTTGTGGATTTGATCTTGGGGCGGAATTCTGAGCAGAACAGGAAGAAGCCAGACGGCGGCCTTTTGGGGGCATTAGGATCCTTCTTCTTCTTGCCTCCCTTAGCTGGTCCATAATCCTTCATTTCCCGATCATAGCGCACTTTATCCGCCTTTGCCATTTCATCAAATTTAGATTTCTCTTTCCCGGACATTGTCTTCCACCTCTCAGAGCATTTCTTGGAAAATTCTGCAAAATTGACAGGGACTTCTGGGTTTTTCTTCTTATGTTCTTCTCTGCACGTCTGCACAAAGAAGGCATAAGCAGACATCTTGCCCTTTGATTTCTTGGGGTCACCTTTAGCCATCCTGACTGTATTGTTTGCTAGTCTTGAGGACATCTTCTAATCCCAGTCCAAGTAAGAGAAGACACTCATTTTCCGAGCTTCTGTTGGTACTCACAGCATCTCTAGAAATTAAATCTCTGTATGCGTGTTGGAATTCAAAAAGGAATTAGGAGTGTGCATTTCATTGAAGATGGGGTGCATTAGGTACATTCAGTTCTAAAATGAACTAGGAGTTCCTTTTTTCCAAGCTCCTGTTGGTATTCATAGCATCTCTGGAAATTAAATCCATCTATGCATGATGGAATTCAAAAAGAAACTAGGAGTGTGCATTTCACCGAAGATGGGATACATTAGATACAGATGGTCCTACCTGTGACTTTTGGTTTTCTCTTAGCCCTCACTCAAAAGCTGCCTTTGTCTTCGCATTATAGAGACTTCCTAGGTTACTTTTTTAATTCTCATGGCTTCAGAGACCCAAATAGTTTCCAAGTCTATGCATCTAGCCTAATCCATTCTTCCAAAGTCTAGGCCATTTTGTTCAGGCAGTTATTAGACATCTCCATTTGGATTTCTCAAAGACACCTCAAGTTTAATGTGCTCAAAATGAAGCAAGCATTTCCCCCAGTCTGCTTACCTGAGCATGGTTTCAGCATTACTCAATATTATTTGCATTTACTCTTTATCCAGGACAGCCTCTTGGAAAACATCTTTGCCTTTCTTCATTCCTCATGGCCCATGTCCATTTTGTCCTCATACCTTCTTAATTCCTTTGCCTAATTTTCTCTCATCTTTTCCTTCTTTCATTCTCCATTTCTATCCAATAACCAAGCTCAAGCCATTGTCACATTTTCACCTTAATTACTGAAGGATCTTCTTTCTTATTGCCTAAAGTCTTTATCATACACAGCCTCCAAAAACAAACCTAAGTCCTCCTGATGTAGGCTACTGTACATCTTGTTCTTCCCCTTTTGGAACATAAATTCCCACTTTAAATTACATTCTAATACTATCTTTACTTCTGTAAAACAGATGCTTTATGAAAGCAAAATTCGTAAAGGTCTTATTCACAGCTGTATTAGCACAATGCCTGATACAGATCCTCAAATAATTCATGCCTTTTGTATTTGAGTAGGACAAGATGAAATCAAAGATGGATTTATATTCCAATTCCAGCTGTACTGTGATCCTAAGTTTGAATTCCCAAATCTGAAAACAGAAATTACAAGAACTTAACTTCACAATGTAATTATGAGAATTATTTAAGAAAATGTATGTAGAGCACTTAGCACAGAATTAGTTCTCAATAACTATTCTAACAATTGAAAGGACTGATATAAGATAAAGATTTGGTGGGCAGTCTCTCAGACTCTACTGTTAAACTGGGTAAATGAAGACAGCACAGGAACAATTCCCAGATTTGCACTTGAGTGTTGTTTATGTGTAACAGGACATTCTTTTGTCCTGAGTATATCAGAGACTCAATTGAACTATCGACACTAAGTTTTCTGTAAAAGAAAATCAGAGACAAGTTGAAGTCCTTGTACTTGGTGGGACCAGTCAAAAGCCAGATGTCTTTAATGTTATAGAGGCTACAATAATCTCTATCAACAAAACTGAATTGGCAATGAACTCTTTTTTTTTTTTTTTTTTTTTTTGAGACAGAATCTCGCTCTGTCACCAGGCTGGAGTGCAGTCGTGGGATCTTGGCTCACTGCAACCTCTGCCTTCCGGGTTCAAGCAATTCTCCTGCCTCAGTTTCCTGAGTAGCTGGGACTACAGGTGCATGCCACCACGCCGAGCTAATTTTTGTATTTTTAGTAGAGAAGGGTTTTCACCATGTTAGCTAGGATGGTGTCAATCTCTTGATATAGTAATCTGCCCACCTCAGCCTCCCAAAGTGCTGGGATTACAGGCGTGAGCCACTGCACCCAGGTGGCAATGAACTCTTTTGAGCTTTTGTGTCATCTGAAATCAGTAAACTTAAGTTTTTATGTTGTTTTACTTTTGAGTTGCTGGTGTTACGTGAAGTGGTAACTTGGGATGGCTATGGACTAAGTTAGTTTTTGCAGCAAAAAAGGACTGTTCTGAAAAAGGCTCATCCATTTCCTCTGTACTTCTATCTAAATAAAACCTCTTCTAGCTTGTTACAAGCAATAGAAGAAAATGTAAATATTTTCCTGGCTGCTATTTACCAGAAACTGAATATAAACAGATTCAACCATAGAACCTTGTCAGATACTACACTTAAGATGTTGGTTTTACAGTACATTGAAGAGCTTTTTCCCCTTCTTTGTGTTCATGTGCTGTGAATTTTTTCTTCCATTTTGATGCAAAAAAAAGAAGGCTTAAAGCAGAAATTTGTTCTATCTGTGACTGTTTCTAATGTTCCAGGAGGGAAAAAACACATATACGATGAATTTACACAGAACTTTTGACCAAAGGTAGAATTATTCAATATACTAAATGATTATTCAGATGGGGAAACACTACAAATGGCTTTGCCAGCCTGCTGACTGACAGATTTTTACTATACATTTCAGAATTAACATCATTTGTCTAAAACTTGTCATTTATGAGGACTTCATTGTGCATTGTCTGTGGCATTCAAGAGAAATATGTCTAATAATATGTCCTGCGTAAACCAACAATGATACATAAAAGGCCCAAGAAAATGCCAAATCAGAAAATTCATTCTGTAAATACTTACCCTCGTTAATACTGAGCATCAGGTAGAGTGACCAATAGGATATGATTTCTGCTTTGATGATTATGAAGCTCTGGGGAGATGACAGGTAAATTGGTGATTGCAAAGTTGTGTGATGTGTGCTGTGATGAAGATGAGCCCAGAGTGCTCTGAGAGCAGAGGTTAAGGTGCAAAATGATTGCAAGTAGGAGGGTGTTCTAGATGGCTTCTCATCAGAACTAACATCCAGACTGGGACTCTAGGTTACTGGGTAAGAGGAAAGGATCAAATGTCCATGGTAGAAACAACAGCATATGCAAAAGCCATCATCAAAAAGGATACGGATAAATCCAAGGAGCTGCAAGAAGTTCAATGTGCCTGAGTAAAGAAGAGTTTGGGATGGGTCTGGAAAGAAGTGAAACTGGAAATCTCATTAGGAATGAACCTATGCAGCCGCCTGGTAGCCATGGTGGACACTGAAACTTCCCAAGAGCAATGGAAGCAGGCACTAACGGGTTTCATGTTAATAAATGACATAGTTAGATTTGTGTTGGATATATCAGTACATAGCTCAGGAATTAAACTGTTTCTAGTATAATTGCTGTTCATTGTACTTAGAACCCAGATTTCTAGCCCATACGGAGAACAAACCCAAGAAATGCCACAAAGGATACAAGTCCATTCTGATTTTTAGGTCAACGCTCTGATATTTAGGGTAACAAAGTTATATAACAGTTTTGCTGGCAAAAACTAGGGTGCAGATTATGGAAAAAGTAGTATCTCCCGTAGGAAATCTTGGCATCTTAGCAACATGACTGTGAATGCATGCTTTTGGTTTTACATCAAGGATCATTATGGCAAAGAGAGTATTCATTTTACTTGTGGAGAAAAAGTAAGAAGGACTGACATTAACATATCTTAACCATGTAAAAAGGAGGCCCTTCATGTCAGGGAAATCGAAGAGTACGATTAATCTCCTGCCAGGCCGCATGTTGGAATCACCTAGGGAGGCTCTTTAAAATAGCAATGCTTTGGCCACACCCCTAGATATTTTTACTTGATTGAGCTGAAGCAGGGCCTGGGCATTTGCGTTTTTAAAACGTTCCGATGAGGGATACTAAAAGATAACCAGAGTTGAGAACCAAAGCTGTAATGGTTAAGAGCATGAGCTGGGAAATAAGACAGAGCGAATTGAAATTCTGGCTCTTGCTGAAAACAAAATTACTTCTGTTCTTTTAATTTCTATTTTATAAACATCCCATAAGGCATTAAAGGTAACATATGGATATTCCCAACACATTTAGATAAAGTGTAATATAGACATGAAAGGAATTCAGTTCTTATCCCCTGCTGTTAGGTTCTTAATCTGTAAGGGAGGCATAGTAATAGTATCTACCTTATATGATCTATGCAAGCTTTAAACATGGTAATAAATAAAAAGATTTATAAATACCTGGCATATAAGTGTCTGATAGATGTAAGCTATTGTTCTTAACTCAGGTAAAGTTAATAGGAGAAACATGATAGAGAGGAGAGAAATCACAAAGCATGTTTCAAAGACACCAATTCGTTTGGCTGAGGCCTCAGGGAGTAATAGGGAAAAAATTTACAAAGTCAAGTTGAAGCCAAATTGCTTTCTTGAGCTCCAGGCTAATGTTGAAATTTGAGCAAGTGTTCATTAATTGGTCATCTAATAATGTAGTCCCCAAGCAGGTGAGACCAGCAGGTGTATATTGTACAAAATAGAATAAATTTAAGGATTGCTCAGAGTCCATTCCAAAACTTGGGTCTGGTTTGAATTTAACCCAAATGTGGAACCAACAGATGTCTCTGTGGAAAATTGTGATTAAATCAGCACAGAGCTTCACAAATGAACACAGAGTCACTGGATACGAATAACCCCTGGCACTCAGGGAGGCAGATTCCTTTCCTGGTGACACCTTGGCTCTTGTTAGCAGATACAGCCAACCCCCCTTCTGTTGTCCAGATTTTGCCCACTTTATTAGAAAACTAAATAGTGCTGAAAACTGTTTCTGTTCTTTCCTTTCTTATTTATAAATATTTTATAAAAGAGCAAATGTAACTTGCATGGATGAATCCCACACAGCAATGTAAACATAAAATGTAACATAGACATGAAAGAAGTAAGATCGGTGAAATGAGGGTAGGAAGTTTAAGCGAAAGCCGGGAGGGAACTGGGAGAAGGTCACAGAAGCCTATAAATATGCCAGCAATGCGTCGCAAATTTGGCCAAAAGCCTTCTAAGGGGCAATGCAAAGAGAGAAACAAGATTGGTTACAAGATTTAGAATGTTCCCAGCTTAATCCAGGCTGTTGCTTAGGAGAGAAACAGCTATTCTTGGCACAATGTTAAGGAGAAATATGTCCAGGTCTAAATAAAGAGAATTTGGTTTAAAACAGTTGTATTAGTCCATTTTCTGTTGCTTAAAACAGAATATCTGCAACTGGTTAATTTATAAAGAAAAAAAATTATTTCTTACAGTTCTGGAGGCTGAGAAGACTAAGGCCAAAGAGCAGTATCTGGTGAGGGCCTTCTTCCTAGTAGTGACTCTGTAAAGTCCCAAGGCAACACTGGTCATCACATGGAAGGGGACGGAATGGGCTAAGTCAGTTCTCTCTTTCTCTTCTTATAAAGCCACCCATTTCATTCTCATGAAAACCCATGAATCCATTAATTCTCAAAGGAATGAATTCATTCATAAAGGCAGAGTCCTTATGACCTAATCACCTCTTAAAGGCCCCATCTCTCAATATTGCCACTTCAGGGTTTAAATTTTAAGATAAATTTTGGAGGGTTTAAATTTTCAAATCATAGCATTCCACCCTTGTTCCCCTGAAACTCTTATCTTTCTCACATACAAATATATTCATTTCAACTCCATAGACCTAAAGCCTTAACTTGTTCTAGTACCAACTCAAAAGTCTATCTACTTTTTGTGAAATCAGAACAAGGCATCTACTTCCAAGACACATGGATGGAGAAACACAGGGTACACATTCCCATTCCAAATGACGAAATGGGCTAGAAGAAAGGAGTAAGGAGTAACAGCCCCCAAGCAAGTCCAAAACTCAAGAGCAGACATTAAGTAATAAGACTCCAGAGTAGCAGTGTGTGGTGGCTCACACTTATAATACCAGCACTTTGGGAGATTGAGGCAGGCAAATTGCTTGAGCCCAAGAGTTTGAGATCAGCTTTGAGATCAGTGGCAAAACCCTGTCTCTACTAAAAATGCAAAAATTCATCTGGTCTGGTGGCTCATGCCTAAAGCCCCAATACTTCGGAGGCTGAGGTGAGATAAGTGCTTGAGCCCAGAGTGGAAGGTTACAATGAGCCAGGATTGTATCACTGCACTCCAGCTCAGGAAACCTTGTCTCCCAAAAAAACAAAAACAAAAAAGATTCCAGAATAACAGTATAATCTCCTCTGGCTCCATGTCTGCATCCTCTGCACACCAGCTGTGGTTGGGCCCCCAAGGCCTTGGGCAGTCCCACCTCTGTAGCTTGGCTGGACTCAGTCTACCCAGCTTGCTTAGGCTGACGTTGCACACTCTTAGCTCTACGGTTATGAGGTCTTGGTGTTAGTAGAACTCCCATGGCTCCATTAGACATTTGTTCTTGTGGGGACTCTATGCAGCACCTTCAACCTACCTTTCCACTCAGCATTGCTCTAGGGGAAGTTCTCTGTGGTGGCTCCACCCCAGTAATAAGTCTCTGCCTTTCCCTCTGGTTGTCTGACATATTCTTTGAAATCTAAGTGAAGGCTGCCATGCTTCCATAGCTCTTGCTTTCTGCAAGCCTGCAGAATTGGCACCACTTTGATGCCACCAAAGCTTATGGCTTGTATCTTCTGGGAAATGGGTTACATCTCAATTGAGGCCACTTGAGCCACAGCTAAGGTGGCCAAAAATTGCTGTATCAGGGTTCTGGGAGCAAAGTGCCAAGGTATCCTTGAGCAGCAAGGCCATGTAGAGAGTGTCAGGCCTGTCCCCTGAAATTATTCTGCCTTCCTAGCCCTCTGGGACTGTGATGGGAGCAGCAGCCTCAAAGATCTGTAAAATGCCTTTGGGATCTTTCTTCCATTGTCTTGTGGAATAACACTTGGCTCCCTTCTATTCAGGCTAATTTCTTTTGCAAACAGTCACTGGGCTATATCCTTGGTTTTTCCCTCCTGAACATGCTTTTTCACTTTTTACATGGCCAGGCTGAGAGTTTTCCAAATCTTTCTACTCTGCTTTCCTTTTAATTACAAATTCTATCTTCAAATTATTCCTTTCCTCTAAAATCTCAGTGTAAGTTGGCAAAAGTAATCATGAAACTTCTATATTTTGCATAGAAATTTCTCCTGCCACATACCTTAGTATATTACTCTTGAGTTTGGCCTTCTACAAAGCTGTATTGTGGTTCTCTAGAGGTACAGAATCAATGGGATATATATATATATATATATATATATATATATATATATATACACACACACACACACACACACACACAGATATACATCTATATATGCATATATATATATATATACACATATATGTATATATAAAGGGGAGTTTAACAAGGAGTATTAACTCACACAATCACAAGACCTCACAACAGGCCATCTGCAGGATGAGGAACTAGAAAGCCAGTTCAAGTCCCAAAGCTGAAGAACTTGGAATTCAATGTTTGAGGGCAGGAAGCATTCTGCATGGGAGAAAGATGTAGGCTGGAAGGCTAGACCAACCTAGTCTTCTCATGTTCTTCTGCCTGCTTTTATTCTGGCTATGATATAAACTGTTCGATTGTGTCCACCCAGATTAAGGGTGTCTCTGCCCTTCCAAGCTCACTGACTCCAATGTTAATCTCCTTTGGCAACACCCTCAAGAAACACCTAAAATCAATACTTTGCATCCTTCAATCCAATCAAGTTGACATTCAATATTAACCATCACAAGTACACCTGTTGTCAAATTGAACACATACACATCTCCTGAGATCATACATAATCTTTGAAAACAATAAGATCATAATTATACTTTTCTTTTAATTATAAATTCTGTCCTGAAATTATTCCTTTCCTCCAAAATGTCAGTGTAAGTGGACAAACTTGAATGCATACGCATCTCCTGAGATCATACATAATCTTCAAATAAAGAATAATAAGATCATAATTATGCCTAACATAATACAACTACCCTTTGTACAACTAGAAATCCCCAACCCAAATGCTACTACATAAAGTTAACAACACTTAAATGCTGATATGAAGTTGATATGGTTAGTCTGTGTCCCCCACTCCAAATCTCATCCCACAATTCCCACATATTGTGGGAGGAACTTGGTGGGAGGTGACTGAGTTATGAGAGTGGGTCTTTCCTGCACTTGTTCTCATGATAGTGAATGAGTCTCACAAGATCTGATAGTTTTAGAAACAGGAGTTTCCCTGCACAAGCTTCCTTCTCTTGTCTACCACCATGTGAAACATGCCTTTTACCTTCCACAATGATTGTGAGGCCTGCCCAGCCACATGGAACTGTGAGTCCATTAAACCTCTTTCTTTTGTAAATTGCCCAGTCTCAGCTATGTCTTTATTAGCAGAGTGAAAATGGACTAATACAGAAGTTAATAAATCACATGATAAAGGAAAAAGGAAACAAACATATTTTCTTAGTACAAGTGTATACACATATAAACATGTCTTTGGCAAAAGGAGGATGAAATATGACAATTACAGCCCTCGTTTCTGCAATTGTTCATGTGGTCATAGCTGGTATTAATAACTACCTTCTACTACACATTCTATATTCCCTTTGCCTTTAGCAAACACCTCAACAGATCATGAATTTTTTTCCTGGTAGAGTGACCCAAAACTTCATTCCTGAAGGGTCTGGGGCATTTGTAGTCCTGCCTGGATTGGGCTGTTGTTGTTTCTCATTGACCTTAGTTACAGGGTATGGCAGTACTAAGACCTCTTGTATTCCACACATGCTCTTTCTTAACTCCATTGTGAAGCAGCAGACTAATTTCATCTTGATAGTCCAGGTCAGTCACCCCAGCCAACTGTGTCTCTCTTCTTAGCCTGTTGACTTTAAGGTAGGAGGAGCCCAAAGTGTCCAGGTGGCATCTTAACTTCTAGTTTAATGGAATCATTGTTGTGTCTCCTGGTGGCAGCATTCCTCCCTCTGTAACTAAATCTGACTAAAGTTCATGGATTTTCTACCTCAGTAAAATTTCTAGGGGTCCAGTGGCATGGGGTCTGTCAAGATTTTCTAAGGTGAAGAATAAGTTGCTGCATTTGGCCACTCCTACAACCAAGAAAGAGGCACAGTGGTTTCTTTCCAAATAGGTCCTTGCCTAGTGGGCCTATTTGGATTTTGGAGGAAATACATCCTTTCATTTGAGTTTGTTACTCTAGCCTATTTATTGAGTGACCTGAAAGACAGCCAGTTTTGAGTGTGGTCCAGAACAGGAGGAGGCTCTGCAACAGGTCCAGGCTGCTGTACAAGCTGCTCTGCCACTTGGGCCATAGGACCCAGCAGATCCAATGGTGCCTGAGGTTTCAGTGACAGATAGGGATGCTGTGTGGAGCCTCTGGCAGACCTCCATAAGTGAATCACAGCAGAGGCCTCTAAGCTTTTCGAGCAAAGCCCTGCCATCTTCTGCAGATAACTACTCCTCTTTTGAGATACAGCTCTTGGCCTATTAATGGGCTTGGTGGAAACTGAACATTTGATATGGGTCATCCAGTCACCATGCAACCTGAACTGCCTATCACAAACTGAGTGTTTTCTGACCCATCTAGCCATAAAGTGGGTCATGCACACCAACATTCCATCATCAAATAGAAGTGGTATACATACATACATACACACACACACACACACACACACACACACACACACACACACATGATTGGGCTCAAGCAGGTCTTGAAGGCACAAGTAAGTTACATCAGGAAGTATCTCAAATGCCCATTGTCTCCACTTCTGCCACCTTGCCTTTTCTCTCCTAGCCTTCACCAAGGGCCCTATGATCAGCTGACAGAGGAAGAGAAGACTAGGGCCTGGTTCACAGATGGTTCTGCACAATACGTAGGCACCATCTGAAAGTGGACAGCTGCAGCACTAGGACATCACTGAAGGACAGCAGTGAAGGGAAATCTTCCCAGTGGGCAGAATTTTGAGCAGTATATCTGGTTGTGTACTTTGTATGGAAGAAGAAATGGCCTGATGTGTGATTATATACTGATACATGGGCTGTAGCCTGGTCTTCCTGTTTTCTAAGCCCTCACCAGAATCCTGCTCCTCCAAATTCTTTCAGCCACTGCCCATTATACAGCTCCAAAGTTTCCTCCACCTTTTCAGGTATTCATGATCACCACCAACCCCCTCCTTTTATCAATTTTTTAAATTAGTCCATTTTCTATTGCTTACAACAGAATGCTTGAAACTGAATAATTTGTAAAGAAAAGGAATTTATTTCTTACAGTTGTGGACAGCCAGGAGCTAGCTGCATCTGGTGAGGGCCTTCTTGCTGGTGGGGACTTGGGCCAGAACCCCAACGTGGCACGGGGTATTACATAGCAAGGGGGCTAAGCTAATATGCTTGTTCAGGTCTCTCTTCTTCTTCTTATAAGGCCATCAGTTCCCCTCCCATGACAACCCATTTATCCATGAAGGGGTTGATTCATTGATAAGGGCAGAGTCCTCATGTGACTCAGTCATCTCTTGAAGGCCCACTTCTCAATACTGTTAATTTTCATCATGGGTTTTGGAAGAGACACTCAAACTATGGCAATACTAATATTCTTATTACATTCCAATACCCTAGTAGAGTATATGACACATAGTGGTGGCTAGTGAGTGAATGAAGGAAAAAAGAAAGAAGACACAGAGTGGCAGGGAGGAAGGTAAGGAGGAGAAATTTGTACTCTAATCTACAAAATTTATGAGATGCTTTGCTAACAATAAGGTAGTATACATAAAATGGCTCAGTGTAGCCATCAGCAGTCAGCTAGTCTGACTGAAACCAGAAATGGATTTTAGTGCCTAGAGAAAATAATAAATATCTCACAGGCAATCTTTATTATAAACTATTTCTCTCCATCAGATAGCTGACAAGGATTGAGGATCAGTAGTTTCATGTTATAGTCCTATACAACTCCATGTTCTTGATTCAGTGGCTTAATGCAATATTTACTTTTCATTCACATAAAAACTGATTTGGGTATAAGCAAACAGCAGGTAGCTCTCCTCCATGCAGTGACTCAGGAAGCCTCAATCCTATTATATATTGTGGCTCTGTCATATGTGACTGCTAAGGGCATCCACATCAAGTGGCAGGGAGCTGAGTAGCCCCATCTGCTTATTAATTACCTTGGCCTGGAAATGACTCAGATTACATACACCCAAGTTCTATTGGTAAGGGGTTCCACCTTACTGCGAGGGGCCTGGAAAATATAGTCCCCAGTAAGACAGGCTTTTCCTGGTAACATCCTTCCTCTATGAAGCACAAGCACAGAGCCCTGGCAAACAGCTACCTTTTTTTTTCACAATGCTTATCTCTGGCCACCAAATATCTGTGCCTACTTTTCCCTAAAAGAGACAGTCCTAAGTTCTATCCTTCAAGAATCTAGCTCACAGTCTAGGATCTCCAGATCATGAATAGTTTTTCTCCATCAGGTCTGTATTAGTTTGTTTTCACACTGCTGATAAAGACATACCCAAGACTGGGCAATTTACAAAAAAAAAAAAAAAAAAAACAACAAGGCTTATTGGACTTATAGTTCCATGTGGCTGGGGAGGCCTCATAATCATGGTGGAAGGTGAAAGGCATGTCTTACATGGCAGCAGACAAGAGGAGAGAGCTTGTGCAGGGAAACTCCTAGTTCTAAAACCATCAGATCTCATGAGGCTCATTCACTATCACAAGAACAGTGCAGGAAAGATCAGCCCCCATAATTCAACCACCTTTCACAAGGTTTCTCCCATGACATTTGGGAATTGTGGGAGTTACATATCAAGATGAGATTTGGGTGAGAACACAGCCAAACTATATCAAGGTCTAAATGGGATTCTTCCTCATAGGCTGGCCTTCCTATGAATCAGAACATTAGTCATCTGTCCCTCACTGCATCCCAAATACAAAACATATAGGTGTTGTGTCAGGAGCAGAATAACTTCAATTTTAAAACTCCCTTTCACAGTAGGGAAGAAAGGAAAAGAAACAGCGATCACCATTTCCTGACAAAGTGAGATCCTGCCAGGCAGGCATTGTAAAGATCCCCATATAGGAGAAGCCCTTGGTTCATTTTCTCCATGGCCTTGGCTCTGCCCCCTGACAGATTTTTCTTTTCATCATCCTCTATGGCCTCATCTGAAGGGAGGGTCAGGTAGTGTGCCCACCGTGGGGCTCCATAGCTCTCACAACCTACTTCTTTATACAAATTTGGGAGTCCAAGAGTTGCTGTAACCTCAAACAGTGAAAGACATATTTTTTAAAAATCTGAGCTAGTTGTCTTTTGGGTAAAATAGTTCTCTCTAGTACTAAGCAAGTCCCCAGTCTTTCTTTCTCCCATAACTTATACCTACCAGTGATCACATCCAATGTTATTCCATAGAGAGTTCTCAAGTCTAGTTTCTTTCCTCTAGCACTCTCGTGTGACAAACATTTTCTCACATACCATGGCCAGGAGAAGTCACATGACCCCACTTAACTGAAGAGGGCCTGGGAATTGTAGCCCTTGGCTGAGCTTTGCAGTAACAATGCTCTACTATGTAAGAAAGTACAAATCTTGGGTGAAGAGCTAATCATTGTGCTATAGCTTCCTAAGCATATTTGGAGGACTATGGATATTCTATATGCATGTAATATAAAATGCTGCTGCTAGACCTTCTTTTACGTACAGTGGATTTCAGGGCCAAGTGTGGTGGCTTATGGCTGTAATCACAGCACTTTGGGAGGCCAAGACAGAGGTATATCGTAAGGCCAGGAGTTTGAGACCAGCCTGGGCAACATAGCAAGACCTTGTCTCTAGAAAAAAAATTTATAAATAAAATAAATAAATACAGTGTATCTGGATTTAAATCCCATCTGCACCATTTATAACTTCTGTAATCTCAAGCACTACTCCATTCCTTCTGATACCACATTTTGTTGTCTACAAAATATTGGTAGATGTACTTACTTCACAGAATTATTTAATTAGATTGCATATTTAACTGATCAATAATGGTCTAGTAATTTAAAAAATATCTAAACAGTTACCTTAAGAATTATAGCCCATATCTGTGTTGTTTCTGTTATAACCCAAAGATAATTAGACAAAACTTAGACATGCTGATATTTACATCTCTAAGACAGTTTATACTTTATAAACTTTGCATTTTGAGCATTTTATTTTCTTTGCTGCAAAACTAGCTGGTTTACGATGACATCTGCTTAGCAGATTATGTATAGTAACTTTGCTATTTCTGCCATTTTTATTTTTGCATTTTAGAAAAGTGATAACAACCACTCCAATTTAGTTGGAAGAAAGCCTTCTGATTGCACAGTGTTTGATCCAAATTTGTGTGGTGGTAGGATGTGCACTTCTGTAGAATTTAGCACTGAAGGATTATCTACTTTACAAGAATATTGTTTTAATTAGTCAACAAATGAATACATGATTTATGCAATGAAGTATGGGCAAACTAATTTTCTCTGAAGAATTCTCCATAGATGTTTATATTGAACAAATATATAAACAATGATGCAGTTGCAGACACTGAAATTAACATTCAGCATGAACATTTTTTAAAATGAGTTCCAGCTGTAAATTGACTAGGAGGGAATTCTTCTATTTGGAAAAGATGTGAGACCCCTTGGCCTAAATCAGTGGTTCTCCGATATTAGCATGCATCAGAATCAGCTAGAGGGTTTATTTAAACAGATTGTTGGGCCTCATCTTCAGAGTTTCTTCAGAGTTCTAGGGCAGGGACCAAAAATTTGCATTTCTAAACAATTTTCAAATGCTGCTGCTGATCTTGAGAATACATTCTGAGAACCACAGCCTAAAGCAGAAGTTAGAGAACTACATCTTACATACCCAGTCTGGCCTACCATTTGTTTTTTTGTTTTGATTTATTTTCTAAGAGATGAAATCTCAGTGTTTGCCCAGGCCGGAATGCCATTGTACAATCACAGCTAACTACAGCCTCAAACTCCAGGGTAAAAGCAATTCTCCACTTCAATCTCCATATTAGCTGGGACCACAGACACATACCACGATACCCAGCTGATTTTTCTTTTTAATTTTTTGTAGTGATGGAGTCTTGCTATGTTGCTCAGGCTATTCTCAAACTTCTGGCCTCAAGATATCCTCCCACCTCTGTTGTCCAAAGGTTGGGTTTACAGGCATGAGCCACCAGGCCTGACCTATTTTTATAAATAAAGTTTTGCTGTAATACAGCCTTGCTTATTTATGCATTATCTATAGCTGCTTTCACACTATAACCGCAGGAATAAATAGTCACAATGGAGTCCATATGGCCTGCAAAGTCAAAAATACTTAATATCTGTTCCTTTACAGAAAACGTTTGCTGATCCCTAGCTGAAGAATAGAGAGTTGAGTGTAGAAGAAGACAGCGAGAGTCTTGGCCCCCTACTTTCCATCTGAGCCTCATATAAATCCCCTTCATTACCTTGAGTTAGACATTAGCAGGAGTTTGCCAGCAGCATATTCAATTATAAGGACAAATTATGTAACTACGCCTGTCATTAAATAATAAAAATTAAAGGCAATTTAATTACCCACTTCAGTACCCAGTTTATTCTAAACTGATAGAAGACTTATGTCCAAAAAGAATCACAAAATCAGCTTTCATCTCAAATGTAAGGCTCCTGGAAAAGACATAGAGGTTAACTCTCCCTTTTGAGGTGACAAAGAGGTTCCATCAATTTGATGAATGGTTCACTGCATGTCCAGTTAATTAGACACACACACTCATCTGCATCTGAAGCACAGATACTGGAACAAAGTGTCCATGTCATAGAACCAAATAATCTGAATACAGTCACTACTTAATGAGGTCATCTTCAATGGAGTGGAGTAATCAGAAGGGAGAGATCTGTATCAATCCAGTGACTTCTTGGCTTGGATCACTGTGCTTGGCCTTAGGGGCATTAATTTTCTATCTATTGCATTTCTGAGTTTGTCCAACAGTGAAGGTTGGAGAATCAGATTCTCTTTCATGTTGTTGGGTCAGTTGCTGTTGCCATTTGGAAAAGACATTTTTAAAGAATTTGTATAGTGTTGGAATGATGCCCCATATTTTAAAAGTGGGTTAAGAAAAGTGAGCTAGCCTTTGTTAAATATCCACACATGTACTGTGTATTATTGTAGGTATTTATGTTTATCAGCTCCAACACACACAATGGCAGCCTCCTAGGATTAGTGGTAAGATTATTCTGTTCTATGGAGAGGGAAACTGAGATGTAGAAAGCTAAAAGAACTTGCTTGAGTTGATCTCACTATTCAGTGCTAGAACCAGGATTGAACCATAGGCTATCTAACCAAACTGTTGGCTACTCCATTCTGTCCACTGCAGTTCCTTCTGCTACATTTGCTAGATTCGATAACACAATTCATCCACTATGTATCACTTGCTCAGGATCCACTTGTTCCCCCAGTAAGCCTCTTGTTTTCTCTATAGAAATTGTCTTTGCTCCAGGACCATTGCTTCTAAACTCTCTAGTTTCTGATTGAGGATCAGTTTCTGATCTGATCATTAACAAGTCAAAGGTTTATTCCAAACCTCTTGACAACAGGTAGATGGGTGTGGATGGTAGATGAATATTTAACAAAATATACATTTGCATAGGGTAGTATAACTCAGAACCATAAAGAAATACACCCAGACTCATGAACTGAATAATGCCAAGGCTGGCAAATAATTTTTGTCTCTTGAGAGAATTGTGATCAGTGTTTAGTAGCTGATGCAAGGCTGTGTTGAGAAGTATTCTGAAGTGATGTTCTGCCTAGGAAAGCTATGTTCTATTCTTAGGAGAGAATACGATAAGCAGTAAACAAAAGAATCCACATGTACAGCACGACTTGCCAGATATGGATCTAAACACTTCATTAACTTGGTAATCCTGCAATAATCCCGTAAGATAGGTACAAAGGAGAGAACTAAAACACCAAGGTTAAATAATTTACCTTTGCCATACATTCAGTATTATTAAGTGGCAGAGCTAAGAAGTGAGCTCAGGACTTCTGCTGCAGTTGGTGGAGGGTGTGAGCAATTCTGCCAGAGAGGAACAGGTTGTGGCACAGACGTTTGTATCCCTGGGGTCATCTCCTAGTAAAAGGATGAAATGAGGAGGAAGTCTCAGGGCTTCTTAATCTGTTTTGTGACATGGAATCCTTAATAGTTTTATAAGGGTCCACAGACACCTTCTGAGGCTAATGATTTAAAATGCATAAAACAAAAATATATGTGGCAACTAATAAAATCAATTATATTGAAATCTGATTTCAAAATATTTTAAATGTAAATTTGTCAGAGAGTAATCTGCATTCTTCTTTATTAATACAGTAAATAACAAGATCCATCAGTGAGTCGAATAGCAACCAGAGTGTTAAAATAATGAAGAGCATTAACAACATTTCAATGATTCTGTTAATATAATGACTGTACTGTTATATAAAAATCTTTGTGAATTCTATTTTTGACAAAGTCACAGGTACTGCTAATTCAAGGGCAGTTTGTTGCTTTCTTTCATAATTGAAGGAGATGGTAAATTGCAGTTAAAGGTTAATGAAAGGAAATAGGTGATTTTTTTCCTATTTAAGGCCAGAGACCCTGTGGGTCTATCCACTGAAACTTCAAAGTACATTGAGTACTTCACCTGCTAATATTGTAAGAGGAAAACTGGATATGAAAGGCAGTAAAAAGAAATTTAATAACGTCTCTGTAATTGTGTAACCTGAATATGTTACCTAGCATCTCTGAGTTTTCATTTTCTCACTGTAAAATGGGGCTAAACCTTTCTTATTAGACTGATGCAGAGAAGAAAGAAAATAACCTAGTTGGAATGACATTGTGGGCTATAAAATACTTTGTTAAGTGTAAGCGATCTTAATAACTGTTAGAGAAGTAGCTACAAGGCAGTATCAGAATTTGAGCTGTCTGTTACTCAACTTTCATTAGTGCTGCTTAAAAAAAAAACACAACTTCATTGGTTGCCTATGTGTGTCCACACTAGGTTTATTTACATGCTAAGATACAAATACAGCCTTCAAAGAGATTGGGAACAACAGACACATCTCCACAAAATAGTGAAGTACACTGAAAGAGAAATGCACGGAAAAGATGCAGGGAATGCTTCCTGCAGGAGGCGGTATACGGAGCCTTGGGGGTTGAGTAGGAATTTAGGCACAGAAAGAAGTATTGATGTTACAGCTACAGGAAACAGCATCATAAACAGCACAGAAGTAAGATATGGGCTTCTGTATGGAGGAAATGGTACTCATTTCGTCATTTCCAAAACATGAAGTACCAAAGATAAAAGGGGAGAGGTAAAGGGGCAATATGGGGAAGGTCCCATCTGCTATGTTAAAGAACCTGGGCAGTATTTTAGAGAGGATAGAAGACCCTAATATCTTCTAGGTAAGTGATTTACATGAACAAACTTATGTTTTAGAAAGAAATTACAAATGGGTAACCTTCTAGAACAATCAAATTTACATATGTGTTCATCTAATATATTGAATTTCTTATATTCTTCCTATATTTAAAAATCAGAAGACTACCCTCTCTCCCACCCCCCCAAAACAAACAAACAAACAAACAAACAAAAAACAGAAGGATCTAAAATCTGTGAGTCCATATTGCACATGACATCTGAGTAATGATGTCCCATTTGAAGTAGACATGGGCTCTCCAGGTGGCTATAATCTCCCCACTTCCTGTTTCCTTGCCAATGCTGAGCCCACTTGAGTGTGGCCATTTATCATCTAGCTTAAAGCACATTTTTCTTATGATAAAGATATATTTCTTTGTAGCCATGTTTACATGAGTACAAAGTACTTTTGGTAAAAGTGGGAAAGTGAATGAACAAAAGATCCACATGCTTCAGGAAAAACAGAAGAGTTGATATTTTCTTCCTTACTCTAGCCTGCTCTTCTCACTCACAGGACCTGCCTGGAGCTAGACATTTGTGTTTGCAGCCCCTTTTGCCAGGCACGGCACAGGCTGACAGACTCATGGAAAATCAATTTTATGGGGCAGAACTGGAGGTAGCTAGAATAGTTAGATGATTACCATGATCCACACAGGAATGAATGATAAGAGTGGGAGTTAATATTGCAGTCCTGAGGATGGAAAGGAGGGATGCAGTCAGGAGACATAACCATAGGATTCACGATTCATGAGCTTTGAGGATAATACAGGAAAAGAGAGATTTATGCAGTTTCTAGTTTGTACTTGGAGGCTGGTAATGATTCATTCAATTAAAAGAATAGGAAAGGAAAGGCAGGTATAGGGTGAGCAGGATGGGATTTGTTGTGGACAGGTTGAGTCGGAGATAAAGTTGGAACATGCAGTAGCAATGTTTAATAGAAAATTGAATACATGAGTCTGAAAGCAAAGAGGTCTGGGTTACAAGTTTGAATTTAACTAGTGAGCTACAGTCTGTTGGTATGTGAAGCCACGAGAGTGAATTTCATCACTCAGGGAGAGCTTGAGGCTCAAGAACGACTAATGGGCAGGTATCCAGGTGACAGTGTATTTTAAGGATCAGATCTTATAAAAAGGACCCCCAAAACACCACTGCAAAAAAATGAAAAGAATCCAGAGATGAAGATGTTATGGAGACCAAAGAAGATTTTTAAGAAGTATTAAATGCAATAAAAGAACAAGAAAAGGGGGTCCCAACATTTTGGAGATTTGAGATGTATAGTTGCTCTTAGTGAATTTCAGTAGAGTTATAAGGACAAGACGAGATCATAATTACATGATACTTACTGTATGACTCTAGTAATGTAGTAGTCATGCCTGTAGTCACGTAGTGTTATGTAATTACGATCTGGTATTGACCTTCTAACTCTACTGAAACTAGACTCCCTTTACATTTTAACTTATTTGAAACTACAATCCTATGGGATTGGCACATTGGTTATCCCCATTTTACAATAAGGAAACTGAATGACAATGAAGTTACATTACTTTCCTGAAGAAACACAGCAAATAAGTGATGGAGCCAGCTGCAAATTCGGGCAATCTAGCTCCAGAGTCCAGGCTCTTGACTTCATTACTATGAAACTACCTATTTATATGGCAGTGGGTTACAAATAGGGTAGCCCAGTTTATGCCCGTCATCCCCACATCCAGGCTATGAAGCAGTTACTTTCTAGATTTAGATCAAAAATTACGTCTGGCCACCCCACTCGTGCAATGAATGGACAATAGGGAAATAAATATTGTGAGCCTAGACAGTTCTTTGTATCATACTGTTTCATAATTTGTAAGTCCTCAATAAACGTTTGTTAAATGAATGCATCAGAAATGTTTATGATGAGAGCAATTGAGTGATACCCAGAAGGTAAAGCATATTAATGAGACTGAAGGGAGGTTGTCAGTAGAGGAGGAACCTGAAGGAATGCAAGACAAAGTGAAAGACTGATTTACTGATGTCTCAAAAGAGGAAAAAATGGATGGTGCTGAAGACACTCTTGCATCACAAAGAATATAAAGGCTCTCAGACCTTTTCCTTTTCCTTGCAGTCATATCCCCATAACCCTGTCATCTTTCCCTCTGTATGTATATTCAAAAATATTCTAAGCACAAAGATGTTGGCTTTGAAAAAAAAAAGAAGTGTAACAGTGAAAACAGAAATGGGATTTACACAGGTATAATGACATGTGAAGACACTGGATAGAAAGTCAACAAGACCAAACTGACAGATGAGACTCTCTCCACACCATAGGGATCAGAGCCATCTCTGAAGAGTGAAACAGTTGTATGGGCTGGAGAGGAGAGGTGGTGATATGAAATGGGTTATTCCAAAATGAGTCAGAGAGTTGGCTGATAATAAAGAAAAGGATTAAAGGTCAGTTCTAATGGCCTAACTTAAGTTGGAGACCACAATTTAATGTGACAAGCAACTTTTGTGCTGTTCTGTGTGAAGGTTTTCCTGGGCACTGTGATGATAGGATGAAACAATGAAGGAATCTAGATGGATTTCTGAGGAAGGTGTTCAGATGACCACCCAGGATAGAAGGAGAGGCCAAGAGAGGGGAGGATGGCTGGGAGAAAATAAAAGGAGCAAGGGCCTGAATGCTTCCATGATGGTAAAGAGTAAGGGTGGGTAGAAAGAGGGCCTGAGAAGGCCTGAAGACATGTGGTTGTGGTCTAAGGAGGAGAGTTTAATTTTAAGGAGGTACATTGCTTTGTTATGCTTTTATTAGAACATGTCAGCCGGGCGTGGTGGCTCATGCCTATAATTCCAGAACTTTGGGAGGCCAAGGCAGGTGGATCATCTGAGGTCAAGAGTTCAAGACCAGTCTGACCAACATAGTGAAACCCGTCTCTACTAAAAATACAACAATTAGCCAGGCATGGTGGCAGGTACCTGTAGTCCCAGCTACTCTGGAGGCTGAGGCAGGAAAATCACTTGAACCTGGGAGGAGCAGATTGCAGTGAGCCAGAATTGCACTACTGCACTCCAGCCTTGGTGACAAAGCAAAAACTCCATCTCAAAAATACAAAACAAAACAAAACAAAAACCCAGGTAAGAATATGTCTACTACTGTCCTTACTCAGCCAAGGAAGATATGTTCAACATCAGATTGTATTCAGCCCCAAAGAATATAACTCACCCCCCAGATAAAGCCCTATATTGTTTCAAGCAGCCATGAGAGTTTCAATTTTATAACAAAATGAAGACTTGGAATCATGTGCCCCAGTCAAAGAGGACGTCTTTGTTTTCTATCAGGGAGACATTCCGGGGCATGTGTGAAATTGATTGTAAATCATTTGTGTTGTTTTCTAGATATTGAACATGCCCATTTAACATATTTAATGTGTTTCTGACATTTACAAAGTGTCTAGCAAGCTTTGGACGATCATTATTTAAGGCATTTTTACTGAAAGTACCCCTGAGTAGTTCCTAAACACTGCATTCTTTTTCAATCGATTCTGAATATCCCTGAAGAGGGAATTGTAAATGTTGAAAACTGTAGTTGTCAATCATGGGCTCATCTACTAGCTTTTTGGAATGATAATATAAATTCATTTGAAACACTACAGTGTTGCTAGATACTTGAGGCATTTTTTCTTGCTGCTGTAGCATTGCTTTATTTCAGTAAGATCCAAAAAATGAATTAATCTCCAGAGATGAAAGCACTTACTAATCTTGAGAGTTACTCGACTCCAGATTTTTGAATTCTTTTTAAGAATTATGGGATTTGAGTAGGTCAGAGGTAGTGCCCCAAATCCTCTGTCCTGACAAGAGAGCCACTGCATACTCCTTTCACCCTTGTTTAATTTGTGCTGGGGACTGACAGGTCCTGTATTAGGATGTGAAAATGTCTACAATCAGAAAATACAGCATGTTTCCAAAATGACGGAAATGGTGCATGTTCTAAATGCACCCCTTCTTCAAGTCACTTATCATTCCTGTTCTGATCAAAATGTAAGCTGTAACCCTATCCTCAGCAAGTCTGGAGGCTTCTCAATGCCCCAATTGAGGAGGATGGCGTATATATATATATGGGCTTGAACCACGAAGTGAGTGGAGGTATGCAGTGGCTTTCTAGATGGAAAATGCAAATACAAATCTCTCTGTTCTTAATTATATTTGATACATTCTCTGCATAGAATATCAATTCTATCTAATGAGAAAATGTACAGCTAGGCCATTTGGCAATGGGCAACAAATTCTGTGTAAGCATCTGGCATAGGAATAATTTGACAAATAGCAATATGCCAAAATTTGTTAGATAATCTGTAAGGAACTATTTGTCAGTCTGAATATTCATTATTCCTGAGATGCTATTCATCAACCCTGTGATTTAAATGACAATTAGCTACAAGGTTTACATTGCAGTTGAGCTGTTCATATTTCCCATAATCCTCTACATGCATATTCTTCATTGATAAAGATGCAGTAACTTCTATAGCCTCTCACCTTGACACTCTGCTGGAAATCTGAACTTCACTCTCAGGTGCATCTGAGTAAAATAAAGGCTTAAGGAGAAGGAATGAAATGAGAAATTAATTCTTTGCACATCCCATGGAAGTTGAAGGAGGTTAACAGATGTTCTGTACCAATGGGGTACCTCCAGCAGTTCGTAAATTTATAGCAGTGACTGCAATTGTGTTGTTAAATGAAGATTCTGTAACTTGAATATGAGAACCTACTGTAGCTGACACAGGAATTACAAAAGAATAGTGGCAGCTTTTCTAGGCTCTCCAGCATTATCTCTATAAGAAATACATAAAGTATTTCTTATAGAGATCATCGTATGTATTACATCTCTTAAATATTCTTCCCTGTATTTGAATTCTTCCTTTCATCACACCTATTCAGTTGCTTCTACTGAACTTGCTTTTACTAGCATTGTGAACCCCATTGTCCCAACCATATTCCATAGTCTATCAAATCCAAACTGGCCTCGATATCCTTCCTTCCCAGTCTCAGATCTCAGGGTCAGCTATCTCAAAGAGCCTTACACAAGAACTGTGACTTTGGAAGCCATATCTATATTTCTCTACTATATCCTATTTGACATAGCCCCCAGCTCTGGAATAATAGAGGAATCTTTTACCTCTATGCCCATTCCTGAGCTCTAAGAAGGGTTGGAAATCCTGAGCCAATTGGACACTACGTAAGGACCATCCTCATCTGAGCTCTTAGTGACAAGTTTTGTTATTGTTATTGCTGGTCCATAACAGCTGCTGTTTCAGATCTTCCTTTCTTTCCTTGAGCCCCCACACCCACCCCTATTCTTGTATTCTTCAATATGAGTTGCATAAGAATTACCAAAAAGTGTTCACTTTAAAATGCTGTGTCCCTAAGGCCAACCCCCAGTTACTCTGATTCAGTAGGCTAGAGTGGCATTCAAGAATCTGCATTTTCTTGCTTTTATTTTTTAATTGACAAATAAATATATACAGTTGACTCCTGACCAACACACAGTTAGGGGCACCAACCCCCTAGACAGTCAACAATCCATCTATAAATTTTGACTCCCCAAAAACATAACTACTAATAACCCGCTATTGACTGGAAGCCTTAGTGATAAGGAACAGTCATTAACATGTATTTTGTATATTATATATATTATATACTATAGTCTTAAAATCAAATAAGCTAGAGAAAAGAAAATATTATTAAGAAAGTCATGAGAAAGAGAAAATATTATTCATTAAATGGAAATGGATCATCAAAAAGGTGTTCATTCTCCTCATCTTCATATTGAGTAGCATGAGGAGGAGGAAGAAGATGAAGCCTTGGTCTTGCTGTCTCAGGGGTAGAAAAGGCAGAGGCAAAGAGAGGAGGCTGAAGGAGAGGCAGGAGAAAAGCAGGTACACTTGATGTAACTTTAGAAGTGCATCATAATATTTGTCTGATGTTTTTGCTTTTACATTTCTCTAAAAATGTTTCTATAGAGAACCAACTCTCCTTCCACCATTTGCTTTAGTTTTGGTACCCATGTTAAAAAGAAGTCAAAGCAGTCTTCAATAATTGGAATGCTTCTGCCAGATTTTCCAAGGTCAGTTTATTTTCTGACACTGCTTCTCCATCTTCTTACTCATGATCAGGTTTGGATGCATTCGTCTCCATCAATTTGTCTTCTATTAATTCCTCTGGTCTGGTGTGCATTAATTAGCTCTTCGGTTTCTCTAAGATTTATATCTTAAAACCCTTAATCCCCCCAATTTTTTTCCATATGCATGATGATTTTTAAGATTTTCTTGATTGTCCCTCATGAATTCTGTGAAGTTATGCACAACACCTGGATACATTATACATTCTCCAGCAGGAATTTATTGTTCCAGGATTGATGGCTTTAACAGCTTTTTCTGTAACACTGATGGCATCTTCAACAATGTAATCCTTCCAGACATTTATTATCTTCTCTCTATTGGGGTTCTCTTACATAACACTGACAAACTTTTTATAGAGTATCATGCTTAAGGAGCCTTTAAGGTCCTTATGACTTACTGATCTAGAGGTTGAATTAAATACATGGTATTTGGGAGCAAATAGATTACTTTGATGCTTTGAGTGTTGAGCTAATAATTGAGTTCTGGGTAACCAGGAGCACTGTCCAATATTAGAATAATTTTAAAAGGCAATCTTTTACTAGCAAGGTATTTCCTGACTTCAGGAACAAAGCATCAGTGGAACCATTCAGATAAAAACGATTCTTGTTGTGCAGGCCTTCTTGTACAAGCACAAGACTGGCAATTGGTATTTATCACTTCCCTTCAATGCTCAGGGGTTCGCAACTTTATACATAAAGGAAGTCTTGATATAAACCCAACTGCATTTGCACAAAACAATAGAGTTAACTTTCTGGCTTAAATCTTGGTGCTCGCTGCTGTTCCTTACCAACAAATGACTTCTGTGGCATTTTTCCCCTGGAATAGGGCACTTTAATCTACATTTAAAGTCTCTTCAGGCAGATGCTCTTTCCCCTCAGTAATTTGCTTAATAGCATCTGAGAACTGGTCTGCTGCCTCTTGTCTAACAGAAGTTGCTTCTCCTGTTATACAGGCATCTTTTAAGCCAAACCTCTTTCTAAAACTATTAAACCATCCTTTGCTGCCATTAATTTATCCAGATTTAGATCTTTCACCTTCCTTTCCTTTTAAGCTGTCATGCAATAACTTCTATTTTTCTCAAATCACATTGGAGTCTACAGGTATGCCTTTCTTATAGCAATCTTGTACCCACATAAAAACTGCATTTCAATATGATATAAAAAGGTATTCTGCAAAAAGGGCAAGTTTTTGTGCCTGGTGGTGTAGTTGTAGCTGCAGCTTCCCAAATTTGTTTTCTTTTTTTACTGTGGTCCTTAAGGTGAATTCATTTATCTTGAACTGATAGACAACTACAGCTGCAGACTTCAGTCAAGCAATTCAACTTTTTCTTGTAATGTCATGACTCTTCTCTGTTATCTAGGAACCCTTCAAACATTGCTAGTGGCACCTCATATGTGTCCCATGGTGTTAACCAAGGTTTGTAATACCGCACTAAACGTGAAAATTTCAGAAGAACCATGAGAGATCAGTTTTTACTGCAGTATGCAGTTTACTGGAGAGATCCACTGTTCACTTGGAGATAATTAAAGTCACTGGCATTTTAAGCAGGTACTTGTAACACTTCAACTCACTGCAATGGCAACTGGAGGGGGCTACAAAATTATGGTAGTATACTATGTGCTACAGTTAATTTTATACAGTTAGGATTTAGTGCATGTTTATCTTCGTTTACATTTCTCTCAACTGTGAATGGCTCCATGTATGGTGTGTGTGTGTGTGTGTGTGTGTGTGTGTGTGTGTGTGTGTGTAAGTTTTAATAAATTTTGACTTTTTAAATAAATTTATGTGTATGTTATGGTGGTAAATGATAAACTACTATCTACATTTATGTTATGCATTCGTGATACACCTAACTTTTTCTTCATGTTCTTGCTATTTCTAAGCTATGTAGTTCATCTGCTGGTTTTTAAAACTGTCACATATCTTAAAAAATTTTTTTGAATACACTTATTTTAATAACCCTATGTAAGTGGACCTGCAGTGTTCAAATTCATGTTGCTTAAGGGCCAACTGTATATCAAGTACAACATGTTGTTTTAAAAAATGTAAACATTGTGAATGTCTAATTGAGCTAATATATGCATTACCTCATATCTTTATCATTCTTTGTGGTGAGAACACCTAAAACCTACTCTCGTAGCAAATATAAAATACATTGTCATTAACTACAGTCACCATACCATACAACAAATCTCTTCAGTTTCTAACTGAAATTTTGTATCCTTTATCAACATCTTCTCAATCCCCTACTTCTCCAAGCTCCTGGTAACTACCATTCTACTTTCTACTTCTATGTGTTCAGCTTTTTAGAGTCTACATATAAATGAGATCTAAGAATTGCATTTTAACAAACATCTTGCAATTCTGATCACATTGTCCCATGGACCAGGCTTTGAAATAGTTTGAAATCGTTTACCCTATCACTCACAGGTAAACTCATGGGATGAATCCATGAAACATTTTAATTATCTGGTGATATGGTTTTAACTTATTGCCCCACCCAAATCCCATGTTGAATTATAGCCACCAGTGTTGAGGAGGGGCCTGATGGGGAGTCATTGGATCATGGAGGCAGATTTCCCCCTTGCTATTCTCATGATAGTGAGTGACTTCTCATGAGATCTGGTTGTTTAATAGTGTCTGGCACCTCCCCCTTCTCTCTGTCTTTCTCCTTCTCCAGCCGTGTAGGACATGCCCCCTTCAGCTTTGCCTTCCACCATGATTGAAAGCTTCCTGAGGCCTTCACAGCCATGCTTCCTGTACAGCCTGTAGAGCTATACACTAATTAAACCTCTTTATAAATTACCCAGTCTCAGAAAGTTTTTTTTATATCATGCAAGAACTAACTAATACATCTGGTCTTATTCTACTACAAGAGCATTTTATGAATTAGTACATGGATATTTGATAAGCCAGAATTACAGCTTGTTTTTCATGAGGATCATGTACCTGTTCATTGTTTTATAATTTCTACCAGTGCTCAGGAAAGTTAGGTGGACTATCCAAAGTCATCAACTCAGAATCCAGTACTAAAACACAGGAATCTGAAAGTTTATTATTCACCCCACTTTTCCCAAAGTGGCTCTACAGATTCTCCTGGAGGGGAGCACCCTCCAGGAAATAAATAACATGTTGGCAACTATTGTTATGACATTTCCATCTGTCTTATGTACAAACATTCTATGCGAAGATCACTTTGAACTGCTCAGGCAACAGTCTTTTATGGTTGGAGTACAGACGTTTTTAAACAGAGCTTCCCACTTTTTATTTTAAATGTATTACTACTTCTATAAGAAAGGGTAATGCTGAATGTAAATCCAGTTATACTTAGTAATATCTGAGACAGATTCCCTGGGAAACAGGCTCTAAAACAGATTTACTTGCAGGAATTTTACTGAGTAATGTCTTCAGGATCAACATCTCTGGGAGAGGCAGGGCAAGGAAGCAAGAATCAGGAGAAAAAGAAGTTGAGTTGTGGTACGGTCACGCAAAGCCTTAGGCAATCTCACAGTGAGAGTTCTTCAGAATTCTCTTTTAGCAAAGAAGTAGCCATTCTATCCCCACATTTGCCCGTCATTGAGTGCAGGGTGCTCCCTGGGAGGGGGTACAATTTTGGGCAAGGAAGTGCTCATCAGCTGAGGGCAATGCCCATTGCAGGAGCTGAGGGAATGAGTGTCTTGTCCTGAGAGGGGAGCAGAGAGGGTCAGGTGGCACCCCACAGCATCCACTACAAGTAATACGTTTCTTAACCTGTAGGATAATAAGCAATAACACTATTTTTAAAAATAGTGGACAGATTAGAACTTAAGAGTACCTGAAGTTATTGGAAAAATTCTTGGCATACTTTGATCTTGTGTTCAGAAGCTAATTCTTAGACAGAAATAAATAAAAATTCTTAAGTAGTAACTAATTTCAAAGAAATGATACTTTTGTTCTGTCTTTTAATGCACTGGGAGAGATAAACAATGATTCAGACTTAACTGTTCATTTCATAAAATACAAGTTCTGAGAATTGAATAAATATAACTAAATCCTAACTCTGAGGAAAAAATAAATGAAACTAATACTAGTTTTATGGGAGCTGAATGAAAGTGTTTGCAGTTGATAGCAAGTATTATCTCATCTTTGAAATGAGTGATAAAATCAATACAAAGAGAGCTCATTGCCACCTTTTTCCTAATTCCTTATTTACCCATGTAAGTCTTTCATTTTAAGATGTCCCAGTCAAATACTCATGAGAACCATCCCCAGTGAAATAAAAGAAATTGATAAACAAAGGTAAACTTCTCGTGTATAATCAGAGATACCTGAAGCTCTCGAAACTCTAACGAAGATGTTGTGCTTTTTACCCTTAAACTTGGGTCGTGCTTTTAATATTAGTTTGTATAGATTCACGAGGTAATTAACCACTGCTTTACTTAGGTAGAACACGAGAGAAACACATGTTAAGGCCCTTTATTGAGGCCTGAGAGATGGACAACTGCACATCATCTCGAAAGAATTACTTTAGGGTTGTTACTTCAATCTCCCTGTGTGGCTAAGTAATCGTTTTCTTGGTTTCAGAAGAAAAGAAAAAAGTGAGGCTTTAAAAAAAAAAAAAGGCTTCTCTCCCTACAGCAAAAATTTAGCTGAAAATTGGTTATAGGTGGCATTAGTGAAGTTAAAAAAAGGGATGAGGCAAAATATGTCCCTTCAAATCTCAGAATTCCAGATTTGAAAGGAAACTTTAGAGCATCCTATACATCCAGGTGCCCCCTTCTTACCTAGTGAAAGATGCCAATACGAGGATGGCAGAAGATTTTGTTTTTCTTCATCATCCACTACCTAGGGTCTTGTTCCTTCTGAATAAAGGATTTTTAATTTATTAATACTGCCATTCAGGTCCAAGGAAAAGACAGACTTTTAGCATGATAAAACGTAGGGTACATGCCAGCAGGAACAAAACTATACTAATAAAAGCAATTGAACTATATTTTTAGGTATTGAATTCAGAGCTAAGATCTCTGTGAGCGCATCCTCCTTCTCTTCTCTGTGTTACAGATTCAGAGCATCTCTCACTCCTTCCCAAGAGTAGAACCCAGAGAAACAGAGAGTGAATATTCACCCACGTAGATGGCAGGGATGAGAAGAGGCAGTACCTGGAATGGCTCATTTAAGACATGGGTTGCTTCCTGCCTCCCATCAGCAAAGGTTCTGATTTCATAAGCCTGGGCTAGGGACCAATAATTTGCATTTCAAGCAGGTTCCCAGGTGATGCTGATGCTGCTAGTGTGGAGATCAAGCATCGAGAACCCCACTAGACTAAAACGTTTTCCTCAGATTTAAAAATATATATTTAAGAAGAAAATATGTATCTGAAAATGAAATCTTCCTCCAGAAACAGATAAAGATCAGCTCTTAGAGACCGAGATAGGGCAGATAAGAGTCCAAATAAACTGGCCATGGCCGGGCACAGTGCTCATGCCTATAATCCCAGCACTTTGGGAGGCTGAGGTGGGTGGAGCACCTGACGTCAGGAGTTTAAGACCAGCTTGACCCCTCGACTCTACTGAAAATACAAAAATTAGCTTGGCGTTGTGGTACATGCTTGTAATCCCAGCTACTCAGGAGTCTGAGGCATGAGAATCGCTTGGACCCATGCAGTGAGCCAAGATCACACCACTGCACTCCAGCCTGGGCAGTAGAGTGTAATTGTCTAAAAAAAATCCTGGCCAGGTTATCCTGAAGGAATCAGACTAATGAATGTTGCACACATATATAAATCCCATCTAGAGATTTTTAGACCTAGCTAGGTGATCCAATTCTTTTCCCCTACTAGCATCCAATCTGTTCTTCATTGCTTTGGCTGTTCTCACTGAATCTTAGTGGAGGTGACCAACTGAAGAGGAGATTGAAGCTTCCATCAGTGTGCCACCTTGCCATATTTCTATGCTCCTTTCATAGCAATAACCTTTATGATTTTTGTGGAAACACTAGTGTTAGGCAGAACCCAGGCCTACCACAACATATCACCATGATGTCAGTAAGAATGAAAACCTGTCCCAGTTATGTTCATCTGTCCTCAAGCAGAAGACAGTTGCCTGGGGTCCCAGTTGTCTTTCGTGTACAAGGCAATTCCAGCCGGTCTGTTCTAGGACTCAGAACAAGGCCATAGACATGTCCATTTCCACTAATTTTCTGGTACTCTACCCTGTGACTTACACCCAGCTTTGTGGTGGCACTTTTGGCTGTTAATATATAATGGGTTAATTCTTTTGGAGAAAAGAAACAGTCACTCTTAGAGCTGTTGTCTAGATTGCAACAAAGATGTTTATTTAGCAAAAGTTGGGGGAGATCAAACTATGCAGCAATAATGCAGTTAATGATTGTGAGGCATTAATAAAAACAGAATACATTTTCACTGTTAAAAGTTACACTTTGGAAAACTGGAAAATAGTACAATGGCAGATAAAAAAGAGAAAAAGAAGGTTTTTGTTTTTTCATTTCTATTTTGAGTATTCTTAAATATATATCTACACTTATTTTTTTTCAAAATATATAATTAAAAAGAAATAAAAATTTGGCAAACCTAACAGATAACTGATTTGGCTTGGCTGTGTCCCCACCCAAATCTCATCTTGACTTGTAGCTCCCATAATTCCTATGTGGCGATGGAGGGACCTGGGGGAAGGTAATTGCATCATGGGGGCTAGGCTTTCCTGTGCTGTTCTCATGATAGTGAATAAGTCTCATGAGATCTGATGGTTTCACAAAGGGGAGTTCCTTTGCACATGCTTTCTTGCCTACCACTATGTAAGATCTGACTTTGCTCCTCATTTATCTCTAGCCATGATTGTGAGACCTCACTAGCTTTGTGGAATTGTGAGTCAATTAAACCTCTTTTCTTTATAAATTATGCAGTATTGGGTGTGTCTTTATTAGCAGCATGGGAACAAACTAATATAATAACTGACTCCAGATAAATTCTATAGAAAGTAAGTTGTTCTAGTTCCTTGTCATTACCGTATATCTGATTACTACTAGTTTTGTCTTAAGTCATATCATAAGGATAGTTCCTTGTCTTAAAGTGAACTGATAATTGTAAGCTTACCTAATGTGCTCTATTGTTAGATGGAATAATCTCCTTTGATAGTAATCAGGAATTTTCAATATTAAATTGTGACATATATCTGAGACTTCACTGTCTGACAAATGAAATGAAATTCCATGGCACATAATATTTTAGCTGTCATTGGTAGGAAAAACTTCCTTTTTCTTATGAGTGTGGTATATATACCATTTAGTGAATTCCAAAGTTGGCAAGTAGTAAGGTAAACAAAACAACTCTCAAGGTTTGTTATTTTCAATTTAAGGGGCCTCTTTAAAAATGTAGATTGGACAACTCCTATAGGTAACTGTTGTCACTCTCTATAGGGACCTTGTATAGTCCCTGCTTCTTAGTTATTTGGTTATTATAATTTTAGCTGAAAGGACATCATAGAGTTTTCTAGCACATGGGTTGGGGAACAGAGATTTCTATCCAAGTTGACACACTGATAGAATCAGCCAGTAAATTAACAGCAGCGGAACACCATTAAAATTTAAACTGAATTGCCTTCTCCTCCTAATTTCTGTGAATATAATCAATAGATGCCAGAGACAAGTTAAAGGAGTTATTTAGCAAGCATCTATTTTCTGGAGCATAGTGGAAAAACCACTGTTTCATTTCAGAACTGATTTAAACAACTTGTAACCCAAATGCTGTCACTTACAAGGTTTTTATCGAAATGTTTTATTTTATTCAGTTTTTTGATTAGCTTTTTTTTTGACAAGCATATTAGAATTCTAATTGTATAATCAGTTTGATTTCCTCTCAGGATCTGCCCCCAGCTATCCTTGCCTATTGAATTGTGTAACTTCTCTACTCCATCTTTGTTACTTATAAACTCCCTTTTTACGTCCACAGTGAATGTTGATCCATGTCCTGTGTTCCAAATTTTCATAGAAAAGAAAAGTTCCATATAAATAGTGAGCATGCCCACATCCCCAAGAAGAAGCTTTGCCAGTTGATGTTGGGTGTCATGTTGGATGAAGTCAAAATCCGATCACAGTTTTTAGGTTTTTTATAAATTTGGAAAGAGGATGGTATTCTGTTTTTTCTCCTTGCTCCGTAACTGTTGAATTATGGACCATAGCATTCCATAGCCTCCTGAGCAGTCATCTTGAGTAAGATGGGCACTATAATAAAAAAAAAATTAAGTCAGGTTTAGACAAATTCAGTGAGCTACATGGATTAAAACAGTACTGCTTATTGAATGGATAGGTTTTTATATATTATTTTCAAAATAACTGTTTTATAGGCCCCTTTATAGATTTGAGTCAACATACTGTTGATGAGGTAGGATGTTATTTCATTTTTATGGGCAAAGGAACATTGATTTCATGCCATTTTCTTTAGCTACACAGGAAAGAATACTTCCAGCATAGCCCAACTTTCTGTTCATCTGCTGAGCACCTACCATGTACCAGAGACTGTTCTTGCTGGAACTTTGTAGACAAAACAGACAAGGTCGGGTACAGTGACTCACACTTGTAATCCCAGCACTATGGGAGGCTGAGGCAGCTGCATCACAAGTTCAGGAGATCAAGACCATCCTGGCCAACATGGTGAAACCCATCTCTACAAAAATACAAAAAGTTAGCCAGGGGTGGTGGCACATGCCTGTAATCCCAGCTACTCAGGAGGCTGAGGCACGAGAATCATCACTTGAACCTGGGGGATGGAGGTTGCAGTGAGCTAAGATCATGCAACTGCACTCCAACCCAGTGACAGAGCAAGATTCTGTCTCAAAAAAAAAAAATGCCCTGGCTGTCATTTAGCTTGCAGCATAGCAGGGATAGAACAGTGAATGAAAATCCAAAAAGAATATAAATGCATTCCTCAGTCATTTCAAATAGTGAAATTACAATGAGGAAAACAAAGCCAGATAAAGAGAGTTGGGATGGAGGGCACTCCTTTAGATTACATGTCCAGAGAAGGTCTCTTTGAGAAAGTACTTGAAATGGACAAGGAGAAGCCTATGTGGTAAAGTTTTATAGGGAGCGATGACAGTAGATACAGAATCTCCAAGGTGGAAATGAGTCCGTAACTCTTGCAAAACTGTCAGAAGCACCTTCTGGTTGGAGCAGTGAAAGGAGACAGTGGCATGAGATGTGGAGCTAAGGAAAACCAGGGTCACATAGTGCAGGGCCTTGTAGAGGACAGAGGTGTGGATGTTTTCATCCAAGCTATGGCACATTTTTGGTGGGTTTTAAGCAATGGTAGTGACATTATATGATTTGTTTAAAAAGCAATGTAGCCAATGCCTGCTATTTGAGAATAAACAGAAGGTAAGAGTATGGATGAAAGATATCCTTTCTTTCTACCCTTTCATTTTGTAGTTCCATGTTTTTAGAATAAACATGGCAATGCATGACTTGCTAAGGGCCAAAAGGACAGAAGAAATCAAAGAGATACTTTAACTGCTGAGGCAAATACTGTTTCCCCCTTCTTCGTTAATTTATAGAATCCTGATTTTATTTGGGCCGCAGCATACTTAGAGAAGGATAGCCCATTCTCCAGCCTGGGAGATGAGTCATGATGTCCTAAACCATAGGTAATAACTCCAATCCCCCTTGCTAGTGATTGGCTTAGGGATGGGCTTGTGGCTTTATTCTAGATACTAAAGAAGTTTCCTTGCTGAGTGAATGGGAGGGGAGAGGAGCAGGGATCAGTGTTAAAGATTGGTAAATATTATTGCTTCTTGATAAAAATAACAGAGATCCTCTTTCCTCTTTGTGCCTTGAATACTACTGGGAACAACTAGGTTTGCGGCAGAGACCTTGTAACCATATAGTGACCAATCTCAACATGCTAAAGATCACAGACTAGAAAGACAGAATCTGAGTCTACTGCACATCAAAACTGTATAATCATCTGTGTCTAGACATCTCTAGGTGTCTTAAGTGTATAAGCCATTACTAATTTGGATATTCCATTACTTGCAGCCAAATGCATTCTAATTGACACATCTGCATGTACATTTGCTAGGTCCTGTCCAGTTCTTCATAACATTGAAAAGTAAAAGAAGCAATGAAATTCAAAATAGCTATGAGTGAAATTACCTCGAAATCTATTTCTGAAGTTAAAGTCTAGAGGCAGTTATTTCAGAACTAGAATGGTAGGTCTTCTATCTTGCTTTCCTACTGTTGGTAAAATCTATTCCAAAGTTACCTCATGGGACAAGGTGGCCACTTCATCTCTGGCCATCAGGTCCATATTCTGACTGCTAAGAAAGAGAAAAAACAGAGAAAGATATGGTCTTTCCTTTTAAGGACAATCATTCCATTTAAATCCATTTGCTCTTAGACACATGAATATTCCTAACTGAAAAATATTATCTTTTTGCTAGGAAATTATGTATACAACAAAAACTTGGGAAATAAATTATCAAAAGAAGATAGTATACTAGGCAGGGGAGTAAGGGGTGTGATGGGAGGGAATTGCAGGCAGCATCTCTTCCACAGACAACTGTAACAAAAGACCATCCAATATCAGTCTATTGAGAACTGATTGTGTTGTATAATTGTTAGGGTAGAAGTCATTTGTTGAGTGTGTCAGGCTTTATACTTGAACTTGTTGCTAAATATTGCACGTATCCTTCTAATTCTGGCCACATGGTAGGCTTACCCATTTCCTGGCAGTCTTGAGGGTGGGCTGGATATGAGTGCAAGTGGCATTCTTCACTTCTCAGCAAAGCATTATTTATTAATTTGAGAACATGCAGAGTTTTTCCTTTGCTACAGTAGCTGGCAATGTTGCAGATAGTGGCTGATCTGTTGCCGTAATTCCCAGAGTACAAACAAAAATGAGAGATGGAGCAGAACTCCCAGCTAATCTACAGTGGGCATGGAAGTGAGAAATAAACCTTTGTTTTAAGCCTTTGAAGTCAGAATACTGTTTCTTCTGATGGTGTGACTCAGCCTGTCTTGACTGATACAATATATGTATTTTCTCTTAAATTATAGCAATACTAAAATGTACATGTTGCCATCCCCTCTTTTCAAATGTTCAGAGAATGTTAATGACCTGGCAAAGGCCATACCCCTTGAAGCACTGGGTCCTGTATGAACATCCCTTGAAACACTTGGTCCCAGTATAAAATCTTGAGCCCTCCAAGTTATCCACACTCCCATCCTAATGTTGAACTGCTTATATACTAATGGTAAACACTGCTTTCAAGTCCTCGCAGACCCTACTATCTGATTTCAGTATTTTTATTTTAACACTAGCTCATTAACCAAGGTACTAAGATCATGGTTATGGGTAGATGATGTTAAAGAAAAAATTATTCAATGACATTTGTCAAAGATGGCAAGGGAGATTTTATTCAAGGACCTGTGATAATAGATATGCAGACCACTGCAATGGGGCCTTGTAGGAGGGAAGAGAGATTGGACTCAACTCCAAATACAGCATGGGAATTTACAGCCAAGGAGCAGTGTGGGGTCAGTGGATAGAAAATTACTAAGAGGAAACATCATGGGTAAAGGGAGATTCTGGCTAAACTGGTCTAACAAGCTTCTTGCTAAAGGCAGATCAGGGTCCTCAGACATAACCTAGGAGATGCTGGAGGATGAGGAACCTGGTTTTGAGGGTGAGCAAATTTCAAGGGCAGGATATCCTGGCTAAAATGATTTACCAAAATTCTTGCTAAAACTGGAAAATGCAGAGACAAACACGAAAATCAAAAACTCAGGCCCAGTTGAAGAAAAAGAGCTCAGGGGAGCCTCAGTAGAGTTTCATCAATGACAGAATAGTTATCAGTGAATGTTCCAGAAACTAGATAGAGTTGTGAACATTATAGTAAACATTTAATGGGCAGCATCTGTCTTTTAAAAGTAAAATTAACCAGGTACTTCACTGTGACGTCAAGATACAACCATCTAGTTCTTCTTAAATTCTCTTAAATTTTCTTCCAGTGCCACAAACCACGTGGCCTTTGACAGGGCCCTGATACATATAAAGACAAAATAGAAAACCAAGATATAGTAAAAGGTTTCCAACTTTTTGACTATTTTAAGGATATACATCTAACAAATTTAAGCTTCTGGTTTCAAAATGAAAGTAACACAGTATAATTATGTTATTCACACGATAATATTAGAAGGTAAATAAAAAGTTAATTGATGGTACCTAGACTTGTGAGGTGGTGCTCTAGAAATGGCATAGGGGTTGAAATATGTATGAAGAACATACTTTTCTTTCAATCCTACATGTGCCTCTGAGACTATGTGTACAAAACCTTATTTGACAGTATCATCGAAAGTTATAATTGAAGTTCTTTGTATTTGTGAGATGTGAACTGAATTACTCTCCTGGTCTCTCAGTGACAGGCTTTGCTTCCTGCATTTACTGTTTTCCCTGGCAGAGCATCCCCACTGCTAGGCTGGGCCAAGACAGGAAGGCAGAGATGAAAGCCAAATCAGTCACACTGACCACTTGTTATCCCTTCCTGTCAAGAGTTTTGCCCAAGAGGGCTGTGAAATGATTAGATAAAATGAAGTTTTGAGATTATCAGTGAATTTCAATTACAGTATTTGTGCTCTCTGAGACCCCTATTACTACCCATAGTTGAGAGCTGGAAATATTGTTGAGATTTTTGAGATTTATGGTGTTCTTCACTGGGTAGCTATATCCACCTTGGAGCCCACATCATCAGCGCTTTTCTATTATCTGCAATTCTAGTTTCTAAGAAAGACATATGTTTGCTGTCTTCATGACTTTAAAAACTGCCAACTCATCAATAGCTACATCATTTTTAGTAAGAAATAAATTCCATGAGGTGTCAAATTATTCCTGGTCAAAGTGGTTGGTTCATTGGAAAGTCACAGAAGAAAAGAAAGAAAAAGAAATGAGTAATACACCACAATGGTTCAAACCGAAGCTCCTTTCCCAGCAATTGTTAAGATCAGAGTTAGCAAAGGCTTAAAAGGTCAGAGAGAAGAATGCATTTGGAGTATTTTCAGAGGTTTTAAAATACCTTTAATATAATAAAATATTAATATTTATAACTTTTTATAAATAAGAACATTTATAAAATAAAATATTTAATAAAATTTTAATTACTAGTATTCTAGTAGTATATGATGTTGAAAGAAGAAATTTGACAAGGGACACTCAGGAGACTTCATTGCTGTTCAGTGGGAAGGAGGCATGTGAAACGTGTAATCATCTGTCATTTGTTGCTCTTTCAAGACTGGCTCTCCTATTTTCTCTTTTGAAAAGTCAGAGATATCCTATGAGACATTGGAAGCTCCACTGGCCTACTGGGCCAGAATACTGGCTTTCATGTTAGATAACTTATATTCAAATTCTGGTTCTGATATGTATTAATTACACAACTTGTACTAGTGATGGGCTGTCTACACTTCAGTTTTCTTATCTGCAAAGTGGAGATAGCAATGGAATCTATAGGGACACTGATGGATTGAACTTTAAAAGCATATCTGCAACCCCACTCAAGAACATGAGGGAACTGATTGTTCAGTATCTTGACTATGGTGGTGATACGGTTTGGCTGTGTCCCCATCCAAATCTCACCTTGAATTATAATCATCCTCACCTGTCAAGGGCAGGGCCAGGTGAAGATAATTGAATCATGGGGGCAGTTTCCCCCATACTGTTCCATGGTAGTGAATGATTCTCATGAGATATGAAGGTTTCATAAAGGGGAGTTCTCCTACACAAGCTCTCTTGCCTGCACCATGCAAGACATGACTTTGATCCTCATTCACCTTCTGCCATGATTGTGAGGCCTCCTCAGCCATGTGGAACTATGAGCCAATTAACCTCTTTTTTAAATTACCCACTCTGGAGTATGTCTTTATTAGCAGTGTGAAAACAGACTAATACAGTAAATTGGTGCTGGCAGAGTGGGGTGCTGCTGTAAAGATACCCAAACATGTGGCAGCAACTTTGAAACTGGGTAACAGAGGTTGAAACAGTTTAGAGGGCTCAGAAGAAGACAGGAAAATGTGGGAGAGTTTGGAACTTCCTAGAGACTTGTTCAATGGCTTTGCCTAAAATGCTGATAGTGATATGGACAATAAATTTCAAGAGATGAGGAACTTACTGGGAGCTGGAGCAAAGGTAACTCTTGGTATGGTTTAGCAAAGAGAGTGGTGGTATTTTGCCCCTGCCCTAGAGATTTGTGGAACTTTGAACTTGAGGGAGATGATTTAGGGCATCTGACAGAAGAAATTGCTAAGCAGCAAAGCATTCAAGAGATGATTTAGATGCTGTTAAAAGCATTCAGTTTTAAAAGGGAAACAGCATAAAAGTTCAGAAAATTTGCAGCTTGATGATGCATTAGAAAAGAAAAGCTTATTTTCTGAGGAGAAATTCAAGCCAGCTATTGAAGTTTGCATAAGTAATGAGGAGTCAAATGTTAATCACCAAGACAAAGGGAAAAATGTCTCCAGTGCACGTCTGAGACCTTTGGCAGCACCTACGATCACAGGCCTGGAGGCCTAGGAGAGAAAAATTGTTTCCTTGTCTGGGTCCAGGGTCCCCCATCTGTGTGCCACCTCAGGACTTGGTGCCCTGCATCTAAGACAATCCAGCCATGGCTAAAAGGGGCTGAGGCACACCTCAGGTCATGACTTCAGAGAGTGAAAGTCCCAAGCCTTGGCAGCTTCCATGTGGTATTAAGCCTGCAAGTGCACAGAAGTCAAGGATTGAGATTTGGGGACCTCCACCTAGATTTCAGAGGATGTATGGAAATGTCTGGATATCCAGGCAGAAGTTTGCTGCAGGGTCAGGGCCTTCATGGAGAACTTCTGCTAGGGCAGTGCAGAAGGGAAATGTGAGATACGAGCCCCCCCACAGAGTCCCAACTGGGGTACTGCCTAGTGGGGCTATGAGAAGACAGCCACCGTCCTTTAGACCCCAGAACAGTAGATCCATCAATGCTTGCACCTAGAAAAGCCACAGACACTCAACACTAGCCTGTGAAAGCATCCAGGAGGGGAGCTACACCCTGATAACCCACAAGGGTGGAGCTGCCCAAGGCCATGGGAGCCAACTTCTTGCATCAGCATGCCCTGGATGTGAGAACATGGGAGTCTGATATTCAAAGGCAGCAAGTATCCAGCATGAGAGAAAGATGGAGGCCAGAAGACTTAGCCAGTCCAGTCTTTCCATGACTCTCTGCCTGCTTTTATCTTAGTCATGCTGGCCACTCATTAGATGGTGCCCACCCAGATTGAGAGTGGATGCGTGCCTCCCAGTCCACTGACTCAAATGTTAATCTCCCTTGGCGAAAGTCTCACAAACACACCCAGGAACAATACTTTGCATCCTTCAATCCAATCAAATTGACACTCAGTATTAACCATCACAGTGTATACAGAGCACTGAGACTTGGGTCTGTTAAGGACAAAAACTCTGAAGCCCTATCTGAGTTCAAATCCAGGTACCCAATACCCATATCCCCATTGTGTCTAGCAAGTAACTAACTTGCTTATGATTTTACAGGATCAGAAGTGGAAGTGACTTACCTAGTCTCAGATGAGACCTTGCACTGTAAGCTTTTGAGTTAATGCTGAAATGAGTTAAGACTTTAGGGGATTGTTGGGAAAACAACGAGACTTTAGGGGATTGTTGGTTTTGAAATACCAGGACATGAGATTTGGGAGGGACCAGGGACAAAATGATATGGTTTGACTTTGTCCCCACCCACATCTCATCTTGAATTCTAATAATCCCCACATGTCCAGGGTAGGGCCAGGTGGAGATAATTGAATCATGGGGTGGTTTTCCCCATACTGCTTTCATGATACTGAATAAGTCTCACAAGATCTGATGGTTTTGTAAATGGGAGTTTCCCCATACAAGCTCTCTTGCCTACCACCATGTAAGAAGTCACTTTGCTCCCTCATTTGCCTGCAGCCATAGTTGTGAGGGCTCCCCAGCCATGTGGAACTGTGAGTCAATTAAACCTCTTTCCTTTATAAATTACCCAGTCTTGTGTATGTCTTTATTAACAGCATGAGAACATACTAATACAGGTGTACACATAAGCCTTCTACATGTGACAAAGTTGTTTAGAACTAAACACACACACACACACACACAAACACAAGTAAAATGGGGGAAATTTGAACAAGATTAGTAGATTGTATTAATATCTATGTATAAATGTTATGGAAAGAAACTGGATAAAGGATATATAGGAACTCTATTAATTTTTACAATGGCATGTAAATACATAATTTTCTCAATTAAAAACATAAAATGCCTATAAATCAGTTGGTTCAATGTCTGGAATATCATATATGCCTAATAAGTGATGGCAACTTTTTGGAGAAGTGCCTACTTGTCTAATAAGTTACATGGACTAATGAAGAATAAGGAATTGGCATATCGTTCAAGCTTTGAACACAAATATAGAAGGCACTCTAGACATTTTGATTAGCTAGACATTTAATACAGGAATGACAGGCTTATATGACTGGCATGAGAGCTGAGGTGGGAGGAGTGAGGACATTTTTAGGAGATTACTTTCCAAAAATCTCCAAGTAATTGCCAACAAGTTGGAGTTAATGATCCCAGCTGCTTTCAAGATCAAAGCGATTGATTTTCAGAAGAAACCACGAATCCTGCAGGAAAGCACTGCCCATTTACCTCAGCCACTTGGGAATCCTCAGTAGCTTGGGGAAACTGTTGATCTGAACTGCCTGCTTAAAACTTCCACCAGAGAATAATGGCATGTATTTCTATCCAGCTTCCAAACTTCACTCAGGTGCCTCTCACTGACTGTATCTAGCTAGGAAATCTATGAGGAATAGGATTCTAGGATATACAGTGGTAAGCTTCTTCCCAGTGACCAAGAGGAAATGGAGAAGGGTGTGATGATTGATTACAGTGATGATTATGATGTGAATTGATGACAGACAATCCAGGACAGATAGAAAATGAATAATATTTTTCCATGCCTTAGCTGTATAACTTGCTACATGGGATTCTTTTCTTTTCTTTTCTTGAATTGAAATATTATTTTATTCAAACTTGAATATTACCTCAAGTTTGTCCATCAAGTTACCCTCTTTTGTTTTATTGCATTTTAGGTTTTGGGGTACATGTGAAGAACATGCAAGATAGTTGCATGCGTACACAAGTGGCAGTGTGATTTGCTGCCTTCCTCCCCTTCACCTGTATCTGGCATTTCTCCCTATGCTATCTCTCCCCAACTCCCCACCCTCTGCTGCCCCTCACCTATTCCCCCCAAGTGACCCCTCTGTATAGTACTCCCCTCCCTGTGTCCATGTGTTCTCATTGTTCAACACCCACCTATGAGTGAGAACATGCGGTATTTCATTTTCTGTTCTTATGTCCGTTTGCTGAGAATGATGTTCTCCAGGTTCATCCATGGGATTCTTTTCTTAACTTCCCAGTCTATTTTTATGTTTATAGCACTCATCACCCGACACCAAAAATCTAGTGGTCATACTAGTGGGTAGCATTGTTTCCATCATGAAACTTGCCACGAGACAGCAGCAGCCTTGTGGTTTGGTTTGCATCCTTCTCACCTGGAATTGGTCAAAGGTAGAATGATTACCTGAGATACCAAGCCTCAGGTCTCCACAGTTGTCTGCCCTAGTAGACCCAGTGCAGGCAAGTAATGTTATGCAAAGGAAATGTTTTTCCAGTCTTTGATTACTTAGCTTTCCAGTGTGCTTTGTGCTCAGAAAAGACTCCAGAGAGGCTTTCCCTACTGAAGGCAGCATGCTCATTCCCCATCTCTAGTTACTCCATCAATTAGCTTTGTTGTTGTATACAACCTCCAAGAGGAGTATAGCCTTTTCTAACTTTTTCTATACCACATCCCCAGGGCCTAATAGTGCCTGAAACATGGAAGGTGCTGGATAAACATTTGTTAAATGAAGAAAGTTTTCAAGGAGATAAAGGTCAACATGAGCAAAGTGAATTAGCTCAGATCTAGTATTAAGCGTATATCTGCAAGAGTATGTATCACCCCAGGTAAATAAAATGCCAAGCTATCCTACTTCTTGATTACAATTTAATTGTCAAATAATTTCCTAGACACTTTACAGAACTGTTGTCTAATACCATAATAATAGTATGTTATTATTATTGGTCCCATATATAAACAATGAAACAAAAATTGAGTAAACCAAAGTTACTAAGATTACTCAGGATATAAGTCTGTGTGTTTCCAGAGCCTTTATTTTCACCACTATACTAGGCTTCTTCACTTCTCTAAGGGAGCTAGAAACAGGGGTTGCAATGGGAATGAAACACTTACCGATTCATCCATTCGTGAACCTCAATCGCCTGGAGGTCGATTTCCACACCTGTGTCCCATTACTAAGACCTATGGTGAGTTGACTGTACCATCCACAGAAGCAAGCCAAAGCTATTCAGCTGTCAAAACTTGATTCAAAAGCTTTGGAAGTTGTCTGGTAGAATCTAGCAGAGTCAAATTCACTAAGGTATGAACTCAGTGTGCAGACTTCATCTCTAGTAACCTGAAATAGTTTAATGCAGTAGTTGTCAAAAGAACCAAGTTTACATGGGAGTATAGCAGGTGCTGCATCTTGGCTTCATAAATCCTTGGAAATTATCTAACTGTATTCCCAACCATTTCTATTACTTCTCATGAAAAGCAAATTCAGAGGTCATACATGAAAAGACATACAAGAGATTAAGACACAGTGAGCCAAAAATACGGTTTCTAGTAGAGCGGGAAATACACCCAAGAGAGATGCATGAAAATGGCAAAGATAACATTAACTATCAGGACAAAGTTCTTGTTTATCATATTAGTGTGGCTTTGATTTTTTCAGTATGGCTGCACTTTTCCTATTTTATATTAGAAAAGTGGAGAGTTCCTCACAGCTGAAATGAGATATGCTGAACTGATTAGCCAAGGTCCTACTTCTTTATCAAGGGAGCTCTGGTTTTTTGAGTTCACCATTGATGTTGAAATTGAAAATCTCTCTTGCTCAGGGTCAGATGTAAAAAGATTCTGGTCCCAACCTCTAGAGCCACTTCTTAAATGCTGGCTTCTCATTTTAAAGGGCCTGACCTTCAGCTGTTAAGTTTGAGATAGCCACAGTCTTCAGAAACCTGCAGCCATTCAGCACAGTGACAAAAGTGCTTGGAACCTGTCCTGTTTAGCACAAAGGTTATGAAAGGGAAGCATGGAACTCAACTAGTCTTTAAAAATGCAGAGATGAGGCACTGAGGAATTTAAGGTGATATACAAAGGTGTAAAGAATTCCATTTTAACTACCTTAAACTTTACATCTATTTTTACATATTTGGAAATGTAGAGTAATAATGAATAGTTTCATATGATTAAAGAAGCCTAATAAATACAATTTTTCAAATCGACTTAAGGTGGCTTCATAAATATCCATTGCTTATTCAATAGTTGTGGCTAAAAGGTATGCTATGACCTGGGGCCACAGCTAAATTAACCCCGAGGATTATTTTCTAATACCCATCCTCTTACATTGATAGGATTTGTTACCAGGATCCAAGACTTTTTTTTTTAAAGGTTATATAGAACCCATTTATAACCAGAAAATTTTTATACCAATGTTAGTTATAATTATTAGTATTTTATACCAATATTAGTATAGTAATTAGTAATAGGATGAGTACATTCTATCAAAATGGCTAATTTTTATTATTTTGATCAATATATAACATAATTACTAAAAAGCTGCTGGAATTTACACAAGGTAAGTACACCCATGTACTCACCTGTCAGATGAAGAAACAGAATGTGATCAACATCCCGGAGAACCCCTTGTGTCTCCTTTCAACTTCTACTTTCCCCCGAGGCTATCTACTAACCTGACCTCTAACACCATATATGTTTCTATTTTTTTTGAACTATAAATTATACAAAACAATTACATATTTTATATATAGTATATACTTTTTTATATATTTTAACATAATTTGTGAGATTCATTCATATTGTTGTATATAATACTTATTTCTTTTCATTCTCATTACTATATTGAATTCCACAGAATAAATGTACCACATTTTAAAAATTTACTCTAGTTTTGAGGGACATTCAAGTAGATTCCAGCTTGGGACTATTATAAATAGTGCTTTTTAAAAAAATTCTTTTTGGATATGGAGTTTTGCTCTTATCGCCCAGGCTGGAATGCAATGGTATGATCTTGGTTCACTGCACCCTTTGCCTCCCGGGTTCAAGTGATTCTTTTGCCTCAGCCTCCCAAGTAGCTGGGATTACAGGCATGTGACACCATGCCTGGCTAATTTTTTTTTTTTGTATTTTTAGTAGAGATGGGGTTTCACCACATTGGCCAGGCTGGTCTCAAACTCCTGACCTCAGGTGGTCTGCCCACCTCAGCCTCACAAAGTTCTGGGATTACAGGCATAAACAGTGCTTTTGTAGACATTCTTTATATATCTTTTGGCAAACATATATAAATATTTCTGTTGGATATAAGCCTAAGAGTGGAATTTCTGGGTCAGAGAATATATATATTTTCAGCTTTAGAAGATACAGCGAGTGTTCCAAAGAGATTCTACCAGTAATTGGTATTATCAGGTTTAGGTTTTGAAACATATATGTTGTTGGATGTATAGAAGTAACTCATTGTTATTTTAACTTGAGTTTTATAATTTCAGTTTAGAATGAGGTGCATGGACCATCAGTAACATGGAAATAGTTTCACTAATGGCTTGGAAATCATTCATCTATTATGAGAGATTTGGATCTTGTGCTTTGTCCAGCATAAAAGGGGAAAGTGTTTTAAATTGTTGAATGAAATTTAGAGCAAAGAGGATTATCAGATATCAAGACTGAAGTTCATCTTTGGAGGTATGGGCAGACGTATTCCTTGTGATTTCTGAATTCTCTTAGGTAACAGCAGCAGGCTTTGCTGTCTCATTAGGTATTCCTAACTTTGCCACTCTCTTTGTTGAACAAATTGGAACATGGTATGGCAAGTTGACAGAAGAGTTGAGGAGAATTCTCAGTGATGCTTATAATGTGCTCAAGGCACCTGTGCATATTTATTTGGTCTGCTCATGGTCCTCAGCAAGAAAGTCAGGAGGCCCTTTCTAAAGGAGATATCTGGAAGACTTTCAGCAAACTGTTTGAGATAAAACATCTAGCAGCCTCTATGACACAAAGTGGAAGTAAGGAAAAACAAAGTAAAAATTACTTTCAGTAAGGCTTAGACTCGGCAAAATATGGGACTCTTTCTCAGTGAATATTTATTCACTTTCCATAAAAGCTAAAAGCTGAAAGAATGACTCTTCCCTTCCATTCTGGAAGTATTTCTGTGCCATGGTCGTTAATTAGCTATAAAATATGATGAATAATAAGTTTTCATAGATTGAGCTATCAATGCTAATACATTATTGCAAGTGGTCCTAAACTTCTGTTCCATTTGAAACATCCAGCAACTTACAAAATTTAACATAAGAACAACCTGAACTATAACATGTAAATGTACACGAAATCAAAAAATGTTACTTAAATGAATAAATGATTATTTGAAAAAGGTATGTGTTGTATGTGGAAAATCCAATTCTATATTTCTATATTAATGACTCCAATATTAAAATCAATTTTATAAAATATTGAAATATATTTTAGTAGTCCCATATACACTTTTGTGTTATACATGTGTATATATATATATAAATATATATATGTATATATATATTGCTATACCATACAAACTATAGCTCCATACACATATACACTAATATCTTGGCTGTACATATGTGTGAATACACATATTTCTACTCTGTATAAATGACAGCTTTAGACATTGTTTACATCTTGCTTTTTCTCACTTCTTAGATCTTATAGCTCTTTTAATGTCCTAAATGCAAGACTTCCAGAAATGAATGTCAGCACATCTCTCTTATTTTATGAAATAGCTACATGAGATTCCATTATAGGCATGTACAATGATTCAGTTGAACAGTTTCTTCTTGGTGGACATTTTGGTATTTTGCTGTTTTCTTCTTAGGCAATGCTGGGATAAATGCAATACTTGATATCTTTATATAACGTGAGACTATATTTATAGGATAGATTCTAGAAAATGGACATGCTTAAACAGAGGGGCTATGTGAATTCTGAAGGTATTTCTAGTATTTTTCAGACTCTTTTCTCTGCAGGTGGCTGTGATACCAACTTCGTTCAAATCATAGGGACTTAGAAGAGGGGAGGCATTGTTAAATCAGAACAAGGAGTGATAGATATTTCATAGGCCAGAAAAATAAGTATATATACATACATTCACACTCAAACACATGCACACACACACACACACACAAACACCCACACACACTCACACATCACCACATTAGGGAGGAGCCCTCATTTTCAGCTGTGACATTAGCTAACATGGTTTGAAACAAGTCTTTTACTTCTCTAAGCTTGGATTTTCTCTTTTGCACAATGAAATGCTTAGCCTAAATTAGTGGCTCTCAAAGTGTGATTACCATGCAAATAGCATCAGTAAGATACAGAAACTTATTAGAAATGTAAATTCTTGGTTTTTCCTCAGGACCAACTGAATCAGAAAGTCTGTGAGTGGGGTACAATAACCTGTGTTATAACAATGTCCTCCAGGTCATTCTGAAGCACATTAAGTCTTGAGAACTACTGACCTAAATGATCTGTAATGTCCCTTCTAGTATTTTATGACCCTCTCAAATCCTCAGAACCCTAGGTATCTCTTTGATCCTTTTTATATTATTAACTCTTTGAGAGCAAGAAGTAGGCCAGAAATCCAATTAATTGTCAGTAACTGTTGTTTCATACAGCAAATAATGAGGGCGTAAGGACTATAGGAATCCCTGTAAGTTTGGTCACCTTATAAACTGATATGGTTTGGCTGTTTCCCCACCTAAATCTCATCTTGAATTGTAGCTTCCATAATTCCCACATGTTGTAGGAGGGACCCAGTGAGAGACATTGAATCATGGGGCAGTTTCCCCCATACTGTTCTCTTGTGGTAGTAACTAAGTCTCAGGAGATATGATGGTTTTATAAGGGGAAACCCCTTTTGCTTGGTTCTCTCGTTCTCTCTTTCCTGCCGCCAAGTAAGATGTGTTTTGCTCCTCCTTGCCTTCCACCATGATTGTGAGGCCTCCCCAGCTATGTGGAACTGTGAGTCCATCAAACTTCTTTCTTTATAAATGACTCAGTCTCTGATATGTCTTTATCAGCCTTGTGAAAACAAACTGTCATTTTTGTGAACATACATGGTTGACTTTCAATATCTCTCTGACTGCTGGATTTGAGAGTTGATTCTGTGACAATAAAGCCATGAGCTCTTTATTCAATGCTTGACTTTTATCTGAATTCTGACATTATCTGGCACCATCAGGGAGATCGACTGAGACCTTACCATGACAGTGGACTGGGGAGTCTATCAACAGTGAGTGTTTTAATCTATTAAGCATCTGAAGAGTATTACCACAAACAAGTAGTGTCTTGCTCAAACTGCTAAAACTAATATATACCTTCAATCTCAAAGTCATTCATCTTGGGATCTAAAAGACTGTTAGAAGAATTGGACGATGTTACATATCTCTTTTAACTTTCATGACTACACACCCATTAGAGGCAGAGTTTCATTCAGATCTAAATTCTACCCTAACTCACTGCATAACTTTGAACAGCTTGCTTAACATTACTGAAACTCTTTCTTTACTCTAAATTTAGACTATTACCTTACCTCCAGGGGTACTGGAAGACTCTAATGTGTTAATTTATATAAAGCAGATTACACAGTTCCTAGCACATAGGCAAATATCAATATGAGGTAGCTTTTTTAATTGGTCTAAGGTTTTGATCAATAATTTAGAGATTTATCACTAAATCACTGATACAGAGAGAGCATTTCTTCATATCGAGTTCCTTCATCATTTTTCTTACTGCCATGGCCCAGCATCTTTGACTCATTCCTCTTCATTTTGTCCTGGTACACTGTCATGGTCTTCTAGCTGAAATCTTCACAAATTCACCCTACTAGAATAATTCTCCTAAGATACAAGTTTTACACAAAATCTGTTACTCAAAAAAAGAGATCCAGCATATAATCTTGAACATTCATTCTGCATTTACTGGGCTCCTCCTGTATATCAGGCACTGTATTTGGATATTGTAAACACCAAGAAGAAAAGAAGCTGGAAGCCTCTGCAAATGAGAGTCAAGTTAACCAATTATTACCACATGGGTTGGCAGGACTGACATACAGAAAAGACCAGGGAGATGAGAATGGGTGCAGAAATCACCTAGAAGAGTGGCAAAGTGGTCAGTGAAAACTTACAAAAGGGGATAACATTTCCATCAAGTCTTAAGGGATGAGGTAGCTGGTATCCATGAGCTTTGCCACACAGTTTTCATAGTCTGCTTCTCCTGGTTTAAAAGTCCTGATTTTCTCAAGAAAATAATCTCCTCTACTCTGTCTCTTTTGGTAGCACTGTCTACAGACCTCACCCAGCAAGCTGACATTAACCTAGTTCTAAGCCAATTTGAACAACACATTCTTCTAGCCAAGGTGATGGATTCAGGACTTTCAGAGCTCCTGGAAGCCTTATTGTCACCACAAGTAGAAAATCTGCCTGGGATTTGAGCTAACATTAGGGAAAGAACAGAGAAATGGAGAGAAAGAAACCAGATTCTGTTACACAGTTAAGCCTATGGTCCTGGAAATGCCTGAAGTTAGTCCTATCCCTGGACTGTAATTTGTGGAGCCACTAAATTCAACTTCTTTCTTAAGCCAGTTGGGATCAATTCTATTGTTTCTTGCAACCAATATAGGTCTTTGCCAGACCTAGGGAAGACAGATATTCTCAACTAAGGAATTGTCAACTAAAAAGGGATAATAAAAGTTAAAAGGTGCTTCCAGGCCTCAGCAAGTGGTCTAGCTCAGCTACAGCCCAGAATGGGAATGAGGAAGTAATTCAGCACACACTGGAGACAGACAAGGTGCAACTCATAAAGGATCTCACATAACTTTAAAAAATAGATGCATATGTCAGGGGTCAATAAACATTTTCTGTAGAGAACAGACATTTTTGGCTTGGTAGACCAAGAGTCTACATATGATCTCTTTCAAAGCTATTCAACTGTTCTCTTGTAGCAGAAAATTATTCATAGACAATATGTACCCTGATCTATATCATACTTCATGGATTACAAAATCCATTTACATTTTGCTCATTAATCCATTCAGCAAATATGTACTGAACACATACTATGTGCTCAGTTGTAGCCTCTGATTACAAAGTTATATTTAGCTCACCCACTACTCTGCTATACAGGGATTTTGTCCCAGCTGGCATTGGTGGAATGGGAGAAGAAGACAAAAAACAGAGCAGCAAGGCAATTTCAGAGAATGCTAGTTGTTACAAAGAAGGGTAGACGGGAGATGTGGTTGGAAGAGTTGGGGTTTACTTTACCTAGGGTGGTTTGAAAAATATCTCCCTGAAACAGATTCCGTGGGGCTGATATAGGTAAACATGTGGGAGAGAAGCCTTTGTAGGAGAGGGAACAGCAAGAGCTAAGCCTTTGAGAGGACAGTGCCTTTCACATGTTAAAAAACAGGCAAAGGGTCAATGTCACTGGAGCCCGAAATTTATAGAGGGAAACAATAGGTGGCTGGAGCCAGGTCACTTACAGCTCTCTAGACTCAGGTATGAAGCTTTATTTCATGCCTTGGGAAGCCACTAGAAGGATTTTAAGCTAGGAAGGAACATAATCTGATACATACATTTTACAACAACATGAAAATACAGTGTCCAATGAAAATACAGTGTGAATCACACGTGACTCTACATTTTCTAGTAGCTACATTCAAAAGTAAAAAGACACGGGTGAACTTAATTTTGATACTGCTTTACTCCAAATGCATCCAAATTATTGCCATTTCAACATGTAATCAACATAAACATTATTAATGACCTATTTTACATTATTTTTTTCTTTGTAATAAATCTTAAAATCCAGTATGTAATTCAGACGTATAGCACATCTGAGTTGGAACCAGCCACCTTTCTAGGGATCAGAAGATGCTCTGCCTAGTGGCTACCACGTTTTAGAAAGATCACTGTGATTACTGAGTAGTGAATGGAATATCTAGAGCAAGAGTGGAAGCAAGGGAAATAGTTGGCTATTGCAGTGGACTAGGTGAAAGGGGATGAACCAGGGTAAGAGCAGCAGAGAGGAATTCGTTGGGGATATGTCACAGAGATAAGATTCAATGCATTGGATTGGGGGGTGAGGTGAAAAGAGGAATGAAAGATGATTTCTGGGGGTTGGCATAAGCAACTAGGTTGCTGGTTCTATTTTCTGAATGATCAAAGCCTAGGAGAAAAAGAAGTTGGGCAGAAGCAGAATGAGGAGTTCGGGTTTAGATATATTAAGTTCAAGATACCTATTAAGCAACCAGGAAAGCAGTTAAATGGAGCGATTCCGTCCCAAGGATCCATCATTAATCTTAGAGGCAGAGGTAGTTTCTCATATTTCAAAATCTTTGAAAAAGCAAGTTTTAATCTTCATACACTTGGACCACATTCTCCCCTTCTACTTTCTCCTCTCCCTATTTCTAAAGAGATTGATTTCACTTTGCATGAGATGCTACAGTGTTTTCAGTTTAAATAGAAACTTCAAATATATTGGATTTTAAATCTTCTCAGGGAAAAAGGAAACAATATGCTTGCTGGGGTTTAATTTCAAGGCAAGAATCATAACCAAGGCTATTTTAACCCATCCTTCGATTACATTCCAGGGCAACACATGATCTTGCAAAGGTAGGAAGGTTACTGGAATTTTAAGGAGGTGAATGTGGCTGCATCTACACACAAATTAGCAATGAAAAGGTCCACGCATTGTAGTCCCCCGCCTCTGGGGCTCTAATCCACCCAGAACAAATAATGGTCTCTTCTCTTAATAATTTCCACAGCTACAGGCTACAAAATCTCTCTTGGTGGTCAACTCAACTACCTTGTCACACGCAAGGGCAGATGTCATCAACTTGCCAGCTGGCTTTGCCAGATGTTTAACTGATTCCAGCCAGTTGTTTTCAAAACAACCCACTTGTTTGTGATAAGTTGCTCTACCCGAACCCACACTACATGTGTTAACAGTGGCCTACATAAATCTGTGTTTTTATTGTACTTTGCCGCTGGCTTACTTAGAGAATTAGGAAAAGTCCATCCGTTTCTTGCCTCGCCAGACAAAATCAGAATTTAGATGAGTGTACCTGATACTGAGCCATTCTTTATACAGTATTGAAAGCCAATTTTTACTCACCATATTTACCAGAAAGCATCTAAGCTATTTCAATGCTTCTCTTTCCTTTGACACTCCAATAAACGTAAGCAAATTATAGTTATTGTAAAAGGCTTTGCATATACCTAATAAAGAATTCTATATTCAGTCAATTAAATTCAAATGCTCAGTTCTTTATACCAATAGATGATTCAGACCTTCTCATTGGCTACTTGCCTGATGGTAGTTCACCACTTAACTATACTTTCTAGGAAACTTTAAATACTAAAATATACATTTTGCTATAGTAACAAGCCATTAAGCATTTAAGAGAAAAGTTTGGAATCATTGGCCATCTCTCCAGTCACTGCTTTTAAACTTTTAATCTGTAATTCACTCAAGATCAGTAAAATGGAGACCTTTCCTTCACTGATAATTTCCGTTTTTTTAAAAAAAAAAAGTGGGTTCTCACTATCAACTAGTCTGGAGTACAGTGGCATGATCATGGGTCACTGCAGCTTCAACCTCCTGAGCTCAGGCAGCCCCTGAGTGAAGAGTCACTATTCGTGGCCATTTTATTTTATTTTATTTTTATAGAGACAGGGTCTCACTATGTTGCCCAGGCTAATCTCGAACTTTTGGGCTCAAGCCATCCTCAGACTCCCAAAGTGGTAAGATTACAGCTGTGAGCCACCATGCCTGGCCTGATAAATTCTAATTAAACAGATTTCAGCAGTTTAAACAGATAGTTACTAAAGAGAAAAAGAAATCCATACACAAAGGATTATTTTTGCTTTGTCTATATCATTGTGAGAAACTAAAGAACTGGCAAGACAAGGTCATTATGTTTTATTTTCCTGCATCATGCTTTTTAGAACTCTGGATTTGAAAGCTGTCAGGTAAGGCATGCAATCTCCAGTTTTTCACATAGCCGGCCATTCCCCATGGTCTGAAACATGATCGTGTTCACAAATTCAGGCAATCCACCTGGACCCTGGCCATTTCCATTTGCAGCACCTGATCTGTACCATGCCTCCAACATGAGAAAAGCTTAGACTTTGAATGCAAACAGAAATGCATTCAAATCTCAGGCTTACCAGTTGCTAGCTCTGTGATTTGTGGAAAGTTTCTTGATCTAAGGCTGTTTCCTCATCTATAATATGATGACATGATGATAACTCATCTTTTTTTTTTTTTTTTGAGACTGAGTTTTGCTCTTGTTACCCAGGCTGGAGTGCAATGACGCAATCTCGGCTCACTGCAACCTCTGCCTCCTGGATTCAGGCAATTCTCCTGCCTCAGCCTCCTGAGTAGCTGGGATTACAGGCACGCACCACGATGCCCAGCTAATTTTTTGTATTTTCAGTAGAGACGGGGTTTCACCATGTTGACCAGGATGGTCTCGATCTCTTGACCTCGTGATCCACCCAACTCTGACTCCCAAAGTGCTGGGATTACAGGAGTGAGCCACCGTGCCTGGCCAATAACTCATCTCTCTAATAAGATAGTTATAAGAGATAATGCATTGTGCTCACTAATACGAGACACATAGCAAAGCATTTCATAATGACGACCTCTCCGTCTGCAAAATGATCCCTGTTTGATGGTGTCAATGCAGCATTAATTATCATAAAAAGCTAAGGCTTCAGTTAATTACCCAGATGTCTTGATATCTGGGCATTTACATAGTGAGCTACCCACTGCTCATTTGATAGCTTAGTGTTTTGTCATCATCAGTGCTTTCCACAGCATGTCAGGGGCAGTTTGGCATCATCCTATGTGTAATTGGTGTGCTCATTTTTAAAACAATTTAAAGTGTGAATTTATTGTGACATTTCATTGTCAGTAAGTTTTGACAACAAAATAAAGATAAAATGAAATAAAATACCAGAAGTAACAGTAATTTTTAGCCTTTGAAATCCAATTAATCCAAGCCAGATCATTCTTCAACTTAGGAAAGATGGGAAATGTTATCATGATCCAGAGAGTGTGTGAAAACTTCAGAATTTAATTGCAAATAAGAGAGAATGTCAACTGCCTAGAAATGTGACCTAAATCCAAAATATTATAATGTCAGGGAAGGTGTTTGGAAACTCAATAGTACTTGATAGCGAAATTCAGGTGGTTCTAATTACAGTCAGAAATCAGCATAATCTTTTTAATAACAAATTGTGGATTTATTTTATTATTTAAAACCTCTAGATGTGGCAAAAGAAAAAAATAGCCATGTTCATAGTCTCTTAATTTTTCACAGCAAGTTAATTATGCATTGTTATCTGATTCATAAATCATCACTTATTTGTAAAGATGAAAGTGTGTATTTATTTCTACAAATGTTTGTTAAACTGTTCTCTGTACTGAAAGAAGGTGAGATGATACATTACAATTCATCATATTGAAACATTTAGAGTATTGTAGATGTTTCTGTTTGTTCTTTTTATTGGCATGTATTGGCGGGTTTCACAGAAAGAAGGCTCTATGTGATCTGGCATCTACAAGTTGCAGTAAGTAGCACAGATTTATTCTTTGCAGATGCCCCCACATAGCAATAAACCTAGTATCCAATAGAGACAGATACAACCATATTTCAGCACCTACTAGTGTTTGTATATATTAGCCAGGGTTCTCTAGAAGGACAGAACTAATAGGATAGATGTATACATAAAGGGGAGTGTATTAAGGAGTATTGACTCACAGTCACAAGGTGATGTCCCACAGTCGGCCATCTGCAAGCTGAGGAGCAAGGAAGCCAGTCCAAGTCCCAAAGCTGAAGAACTTGGAGTCTGCTGTTCAAGGACAGGAAGGGTCCAGCTCAGGAGAGAGGTGTAGGCCAAAAATTTCAGCCAGTCTAGTCTTTTCACGTTCTTTATGCTTTTATTCTGGCCATGATGGCAGCTGATTAGATGGTGCCCACCCCAGTGAGGGTGGGTCTGCCTTCAGTCCACTGACTCAAATGTTAATCTCCTTGGCAACATCCTCACAGAAACAATACTTTGCATGCTTCAATCCAATCAAGTTGACACTCAGTATTAACCATCACAATATATAAAAAGCACTGAGACTTGGGACTGTTAAGGACAAAAAATATGGAGCTTTATGTGGGTTCAAGTCCAGGATCTGCTATTGATCTTAAGAAAATCCCTCCAATTCCCTGGTCCTCAGTTTTTCCATCTGCATGATGTCAGTGAGATACCTGCAGCACAAGATGTTGTAAAGATTAAATGAGATGGTAAATAGAAGATTATTAGTGTAGAACCTGCAGTATGATGAGTGCTCAATATATGGCATTGTTGTCTCATTTTTATTAGTAGTGGCATTAAAGCTGTTGCTGTCGATTGATTGTGTTATTCTGGGAAAGCGGTTTAATTTTTCTGTGCCTCATTTTCCTCTTCTCTAAAATGGAATCAACTCATAGGGTTATTATGAAGATTAAGTGAACATGTGGCTCTGTTGTAACTGGCACCACCAACAGAACCAACATTTATTATGCACTTATAGATTTGACAAACTCTGAACTAAGTGCTTTATTTTCAGAATCTCATTTAATCCTTACAACTTTCATATTGTTATCCTTATTAGGAACATAATAAACTGAGAATAGGCCTGTGGCTCACGCCTGTAATCCTAGCTCTTAGGGAGGCAGAGGTAGGAGGATAGCTTGAGCCCAGGAGTTCAAGAGCTGCCTGGGCAATATAGCAAGACCCCATTCTCTAAAACAAAAAATAAAATAAAATAAACTGAGAATAAGAAAGATTGAGCTAACGTCACAAGTCACATAGCTAGTAAGGCGTAAGAGTTGCAGTTTTAAACTCATGGCATATCCAACTCAAAGGCTTTGTTTTTCATCTTTTTTTTTTTTTTGTAATACCACGATTTTCAGACATAGATTGGTTTGCACCTAGGACAGTAAATTTAATCAATGAAAATGGGAACTATAGCGACTGAGAAGTTTGCCTCATGTAAAAGGGGTAGCCAAAACCTATCATTACCATGAAGAAATGAGGAGCCAATGCTATTCAGTTCTATGATCTATCAAGAAAAATCTGAAAGCCATATTTTGATATGAAATCTTTTGATTTTAAATGTTTACAGCTAATTCAATTTAATTTTTAAGCACTGTCATGGCCAAATAAAATATATCTGTAGGCCAAACTCTATTTGCAAGTTGATTTTCAATGTCTGCTCTATATTGTTTTCTAGAAAAGCATTTTCCATAGTGGGGTCCATAGACCCTTGGTATTCTTCTAGGACTCATTTAGGGTGGTGTGTTCAAAATTATTTTCAAAATATAATAAAACATTCTTCTTTTTCACTGTGTTGACATTTGCATTAATGCTGCAGAAACAATGATGAGTAGTATTGCTGCTTCCTTAGCATGAAGTCAAGGCAGTGGCACCAAAATATACTAAGTAGCCATTGTTTTATTTGTTGCTGTATGTATGTGGTAAAATAAAAGAATGGCCATTTTCTGAATAATGTCATTAAGAAGCCAGTGAAAAGTTATGAATTTTATTTAAACCCTTGAGCACATGTAATATCCCATGTGACAAAATGGAAAGTACTATATTGTAATTGTGAATCAAATGGCAAGTTGCATGAGCCACCTTTTTTACTTAAATGAAAAAGTGACAAACTATGGTTATTCAGATTTGGTATTTTGCAACCCTTTTGCAAAACAAAACAAAATAAAAATGAGACTATCACTTCCAAGGAAAATAACCAATAGTATTTGTTGCCAATGATAGAGCTCAAGCTTTCAAGTGAAAAATTAAAATTTTGGAAAACTTTAGCTTGACAGATTTTCAATACTTACAGACTTTTCTGATGTTCTTGGTAGTAATATTTGAAAACCACTATTTTTACATGACACAGTGAAATACGTCAACATTTCAAAAATATCTTTAATTCAGTGAACCAATATTTTCCAGTGAATAGTTCATGATATTAGAGAATCTTGTATGGATATAAGACCATTCACAGTGGAAGATAGACTAGTGGATTTTCAGATAACTATTGATAAGATTTCAGAGAAATATTGCAACTAAATTTTAAGAAACTACGTTTTGAGTTTTTGATGCCAAAGAAAAATATCCATGATTATCTTAAAAGACTATTATAATACCATGATATTATCATATAATATAATATCTCCCCCTTTTACAATTGCACATCTATATAAGGGCAAACTTTCTTCATACACTTTAAGCAAAATAGCATATAAAAGTTTGGACGCAGAAGCATATATTGAAACTAAAACTTTCTTCTATTAAGCTAGACATTAAAGCGATTTAAAATCATAAAATAAGCCACTTTTCTTACTAATTTTTTTTGTTTCGGAAAATACAGGTTTTTAAAAAATATGTCATTTATGTTAACAGGTGGGGTTTATTGCCATTAAATTTTAAAATATTTTTAATTTTTCAATTTTAATTTCTAATGCAATAAATATCAACAGATATCAATAGATGAACAAAGTTATTTAGAATCCAATATTTTCTTTCTTTCTTTTTGAGACAGGGTCTTACTCTGTCACCCAGGCAGCTGGAGTGCAATAGTGCCATCACAGATCACTACAGCCTGACCTCTCACGCTCAAGCAATCCTTCCACCTCAGCTTCCTGAGTTGCTGGAACTATGGCTGTATGCCACCACACCCAGCTAAGTTTTGTATTTTTTTTATAGAGATGGGATTTTACCTTGTTGCCCAGACTGGTCTTAAACACATGGGCTCAAGTGATCCTACTGACTCAGCCTCCTAAAGTGCTGGGATTACTAGGCATGAGCCACTGCACCTGGTTTCCTCCATAATTATTAAGAGTAAAAAGGGATTCTGAGACCAAATTGTATGATAACCATTACTCTGGAATAGTACTACCCAAATCATGTTTATGGATGGGCACTGTCAGCACAACATGGGAAATAGTTAACAATACAGTTTCTCAGGTCCTACTCTAGACCTACCAAATCAGAATCTGCCTGTGGTGTCCCAGAAATTTGCATCTTAACAAGACTTTCAGAGGATTCTGAAGCCCACTAAAAATAGAGGAGCTCTGTTCTACATCAAACTGTATCGATCACCTACCTCAATAGTAAAAAAACATTTAAGAGCATGCCCTCAATTTATGTGCATTTATTTATTTAGTCTACATACAAGCAGTTCTGTACTTATGTATTATGATCAGTACATAGAAAATTAAAGTGTACACCAAAAAATAGAAATTAGTGGATAAGGTTTTGCTGTTGTGTACAACATACCTATATACAGGGACTGGTCTATGTGGGTCCCTGGTTATAATTGCATAGCTCCGTAAAAGGACTAAAAACTTTGTAGAAACTCCCTTTTCCACTGTGATTAAGTCTTGATAAATTAAGAAGCATTGCCTTCTTATGGACCTATTCTATTTCAACCCGTGTTTTTTTGCATCGAGCTCTTTCCAAAACACTCAGTGGAGGCTTCTATATCACTGAGACTTTCTTTTATAAAAGTTAAGGCAGCAAAGCCTAGGGAAGCCAGACTTCAGAGAGAATTTCTAAGTGAGCTGCTTTTCTGATATTCTACGCTCCCTCATTTCTCCCTGAATTCATCTGATCTCTCCATGAGTGAAAGAAGAAACCAATGAATGAATCAGAAAGGAGTGCTTGCCCAACTTCTCTGTTGTTTTATTGTAGTCTTTGATTCTTGACTTTATGGATGAGTTTTTAATGCTGAAGTTTCAAGATAAGTATCTTTAGAGTTTGATAGTTTGCTTGTGGTGTTTCTATATTTTGTAGAAAAAAAAAAAACAGAAGATCAAGGATAAGCAAGGTTTTGTAGTTTTTTTTCTTCTTCTTCTTTCTGGAAGGAAAAGCTTTACAAAAACTACTTTGAGAAGACATTTTCACCTTCAAAATCTCTATGAATTCAGCACTAAAAGAAAAAGCACTTGATTAAGCCATGTAAAAGGTCTATTTCCTACAGTAGTCTGATCAGAAGGATGAACTGGGGCAGTTTTTGAATATACAGATTTCTTGGCTCTATCCCAGATCTACTAAATATAATCTTTAGGGAAAAGAACCAGAAAATTGTTTTTTTCTTATTTTTTATTATACAACACACATACCATAAAACTTACTATTTTAGACATTTTTTAAGTGTTCAGTTTAGTAGTGTTAAGTGCATTCATATTGTTGAGCAAACAGTCTCCAGAACTCTTCTCACCTTGCAAAATTAAATCTCTATAATCATTAAACAGCAACTCCCCTTTTCTCTTTCTTCCTCTTCTCAGCAACCACCATTCTACTTCTGTCTTCATGAACTCGACTACTGAAAGTAGTCAAATATAAGTGAAATCATACTGTATTTATCTTTGTATGCCTGGCTTATTTCCCTTAGCATAAAGTCCTCAAGGTGTATATATATGTTGTGGCATGTGTTAGAATTTCTTTTTTAAAGCTAAATAATATTTTGTTGTATTTATACACTACATTTTGGTTTTCCATTCATTATTGATGGTCACTTGGGTTGCTACTACCTTGTGGCTATTGTAAATAATGCTGCTATGAACATGGGTGTACAAATATCTCTTAGAATCCCTGCTTTAAATTCTTTTGAATGTATTCCCAGAATTGAAATTGCTGGATCATACAGTAATTTTATTTTTAATTCTTTAAGGAACCTCCATAACTTTCCACAGCAGGTGTCCTATTTTACGTTCCCACCAGCAGTGCACAGAAGTTTCCATTTCTATACCTCCTCATCAATACTTGTCATTTGTTTTCCATAGTAGCCATCCTAATGAATGTAAGAAGAAATTTGCTTTTTTAAACAAACAGCTTAGGTGATTTCTATAATCAGGCAAATTTTAGACAATGAATGATCAGAAAATTTTAAAAGAGATTGAAAGCTGATGAAACATTACTTTTATAAGTTCATAATATTTTCCTGGAGGTTCCATGCACAGCAGAGTGAGACAACATCTGGAATTTGTATTGACTCTTTCCCAAAAGTGCTTAATGGTGTGTTGATTTGGAGCTTCCACTTCAGAATCTGATAACCAGGATTTTATTCAGTCTCTGATCTTACTTGCTGTGCTCGCTGTGTAATCATGGTCTTAACCTTTCTAAGTTTGAGTTTCTTGAAAATTAGGGCTAATGATATCAACTTCCCAGGGTTGTTTGTAAGGATTAAACATAACACTACACCTGAAATTTATTTATTTATTTATTTATTTATTTATTTATTTATTTATTTATTTATTATTTTGAGACAGAGTCTCACTCTGTCACCCAGGCTGGAGTGCAATGGCATGATCTCAGCTAATTACAACCTCTGCCTTCTGGACTCAAGCAATTCTCCTGCCTCAGCCTCCCAAATAGCTGGGATTACAGGTGCAGGTCACCACACCTGGGTAATTGGTATAAGTTTTAGACCTGTCACTTACAACCTGGGTGATCAGGATCTTCACCTTGATAAGCCCATTTTTTCCTCTGTAAAATAGAGATAGTAACAAGAACTGTCTGGGCTCTAGTCTGCTACCTGACATTCAGTATCATTCTCCACCTTTTTCTGTGTAGAAGAAACCAGATGTTATGCTGAGTATCAAATTTCACAGCTGAGAAATATATATCTCAATCTCCCTCACCGGCAAGTGTGGCCTGAAAGTTCTAGATTTTAGTAAGTCTCCCAGAGAACTTTCCTCCCACCTGTCATTTGCTGCTAAAAATGCAAATGTGAAGACTCCAATAGTCATCTTGGATCATGCAGTGCTCTTGAAGATGAAAGCCACACATGATGAATTAATTCCTAATGATACCTCACAAGCTCTGGACTGATTACGTTTTATCATTTTCTTTACAAGAAAATTAAACTGTTTTTAAGGCCCTGTTATTTCTGTACTAACAGCTTAATGCAATTCCTAAATGACATACTACCTCATAGGGTTATTATAAGGATAAGATTAGATAATGCACTTAAAACAGTACCTGGTACAGATAACATGCCTGAAAAATGATCAATTTTGTTTAACTTGGCTTGGATTCCATAGAATTTCAACAAAAAGATTACGCTGAAAGTCTAGATTCTCCTCTGTACTGTGGACAATATGGTTATCAGTCAGATTAAGTGACAACTAGAGTAAAAAACCAAAAGAAAACAACTTTTGTTATGTTATCAATAGAGGTCTATTAACTGACCTCTAACCAATACACCAGGTTAACTGATGTTCTCCATTCTGTCTATAGAAATTCCAGTGGAGACCCACAGCACAGTGAGGCTTCCAGCTAGAAGGAAACTTTCTAGTTTGAGCACTTCTGTTCTCAGCAATTGAGTTGTATACTTAGAAACATTTGGTGTTTCCAAACCCATTTGTGCCTCTGTCACTTACTATTGAAATACATAATTTAATTAAATATTATATAAACTAATGAAATATGAGTTGGAGAAGAAAACGCATTAAATCTGAGGTTAGATAAAAAGAAAAACTTTTTCTTTGTTTTGCAGGTTGGCAAAATCATTAAAAAAACAATTGGAAGTATTATATGCTCTGCCTTATACTGTCATTTTACTTAAAAACTAAGCATCAAAGATGATTCATAATAAATTTAGTGTATGCAAGAATGACTGCTTGGGACCTCAGTATATAAATTCTTAATCCAAAGAAAGTCTTTGGCTTTATATTTAAAAATTGGCAAATAAGTACATTTCACTGATTTTAGTTAGACTGAAACGTATCCGAGGTATGTGTATCAACTCGTCATTTATTGCTTTCACTGAATTTTCCAACTAACTTACCAACTACCTTTCTTGATCCTTTTGAATGATCCACAGTCCGCACTGCTGCAGGCATGGCCTGAGGACAGGTATCTAAAGCAACTTAGGTTTGATTGTGAGGATGCAGAAAGATACATGCTCTCCAGACTCACATGTGGATCAAGAAAGAAAGGAAACCTAGAAAGGAATTTACATCAAAGCAAGTTAGGCAATGCCAAATAAACTTCCTTCACAGGCTTGAAAGGAAAGTGATCTCTACAGATAGTGATTTAAGAAGCATCCTTTGAAGTGCTCTTGTTTATTCGGCAGGATTTCCCCACTCGCCTCTTGAAATAACAATGATAGTGAACCTTCTTTCCTGAAGAAAAAAAAAAAAAGACAAACAAAGACTTTCTCAAATCAAATATCACTGTGTCTGTGTTCTTGCTAAAGGATACCAAAAGTTGTTCCCCAATGAGACATGCAAGGAGGATAGTCAGGCCCACCTTTTTACTCAGAAAGATCAGCATTAAAGAGAATCAGCTGCAAATGTGAATAAATTAGGAAAAGAGCTAGAATGTTGTGGTAGATAGTTCCCAAGATGGCCTTTATCAATACCTTCCAGAAGATGCTGTTTCTAATATTGAGTGGTTGAGTTTAATTCCTCTCCCTTTCAACCTGGGCCGTCCTGAGTGCTTCTTTGGCTGATAAAATGTTAGAAAAATCATATTCTAAACTTTCAAGACAAAATTGTATGAAATCTTGCAGTTTCCTTTAGTATCTCGCAATGATCCCTATGGGCTGTTTCTTTTCGAAAGTTAGTCTCAATGCTGAGAAACCCAAGCTACCTGGGGAGGTTACGTGTAGGTTCTCCAGTTAATGAGCCCCCAGCAGCAGCAACTGCCAATCCTACAAGTAAGCCATCTTGGGTGTGTCCATCCAGCCCGGATTAATCTTTAGAAGACCAAAGGCCCCAATTAACATTTCAGTATAACCTCATGAGAGACTCCAAGCAAAACTACCAACTGAGCCCAATCAATCCATGAAATTGAGATACCATGTTGTTTTGAGTCACCTAATTTTGAGCAAAATCTAACTGGAACAAACCTTGTCAAGCATAGTGGTTAAGAATATGGGCCCTGAGTGTCAAGACTGAGTTGATTTGAGTCCTGGCTCTGCCCTTATTATCCACGTAAATTTAGATAGTTGCTTACCCCTCCTGTGTCATTTTCTTCTCTATGGTAGGGCAATACCATTACCTATCTCGTGGGGTGATCCTCAGGACCACATATGATTATGCTGCACAAAATAATATAGCATACAGTGAGATTCTATCACCACATCATCATCATTACTGTTACCATCAACACTACTACTGTTGCTGTTACTTTTTTCAGCTTTTAGTAGAGAAAGAGACCTCTGAATTGACTTCATGAAAAAGCCCAATGGAAAAACAAATATGGCCCCTTGTCACGGTACTTAGAATGATGCCTTGTACATAGTAAGTGTTTGGCATGTATTAGCCATGATTATAATACCACCTTTTTTCTGATTGTCCATGTCCTTGGGTAAACTATTTCAGTAAAAGTTCAATTAGTGGGTTACTAGGTGGACATATTTTCCTGTAGCAAAGACTCCTGAGAAGCTAATGGTGCTTTCAAGATATGTTCTAGATGCTTTATCATCTCTAAGGCAGTGGTTCCAAGAACTAACACAACATTAATTATTTAACATATGTCCACTCATTCATTCATGCATGGCAAGGATGATAAAAAGATATTTAAAAAGTAATTGTTAGAAGAGCAAGACACAGCTACGACTGTGCACCTTAGAAGAATCTAATGTGATCTGAGATTGAGAGATATCAAGAAGGTTTTTTCTGGCCAAGCTAAGACCTAAAGGAAGGATGAGTAGAAATGTATTAGTTGGGTGGATGGAAGGGTAGGAGGTTGGTAGTGTGCCTGGCAGAAGAATAAGCCTAGGCAAATATCCTAAGAAACAGGCTGGTTCCTTCCAGGAAACAAAAGTAGACAGAGCGTGCTGAATGGGAAATGAGCTTGCAAGGAGCCGGAAGTGACAAGTGGAGTATTCACAAAGGACCTTCCACAATCAGAGGAGGAGCCTGACGTTATCCTGTTTGGATATATAATAAAGCCTTTGAAGTAAGGGAATGACACAAGCAGAGTGGTTATTTTTGTTTGTCCATTTGTTTGTTGTTTAGAACAGCTTTGACTGATGTGTACAGAAATAACCATAGGCCAGGAGGAAGAGGATAATAGCTTGTTCTTGTGAGTGATGGCATGGATAGAGACAAAATGCTCAGGAGTCTTTGCTGCAGGAGTATTATCTCCACCCCGTAACCCACTAATTGAACTTTTTCCAAAGGATCCACTTGGATCTGATGCTACCCTGAGGAGAAAAGGTGACTTTAGTTACCAACCCCTTGCTTGAAACTAAGTATATTCTTCACCAACGTGGCTTGAGACACTTGGTATTGTCAAATACTTAAGAGATTCCAGATCAGAGTTTGATCCTGGCTTAGCAATTACTAGTTGTTGTATAACCTTGGAAAAATCACTTCTTTGTGCTGCTGTTTCCTCATCTGTCAAATGGGAATAAGGATAGTGTCTACCTCATGAGATTGCAATGAGGATGAAAAGTATTTATTATAGCAGCCGGAATGGAGAAAGTCCTCAATAATTATTGTTATTTTGTAATCATTTAATTCATACATATGCACTGAGCCAGGCACTGGGACATTGACTAAATGTCCCCACTCTCAAAGATACATCTAGGAGGCTGAGTTATAAATCACAGAAATTAAACATATGCTGGGGGCTGAGAACAATGCCACAGTCATGCAGAATATGAATTCTAAATTAGAAAAGCATACTGTGCCTAAGTGGGTCTAAGTAGCTGCATCTCCCTAAAGCAAAGAAATTTATTATTTTAAGGAAAAAAGACCAAGTCTGACCTTGGCTGAAAACACGGTCATTACAGAGCCCAAGATGTCTCTGGAAATGCAAGACAGCTTGAGGGCACAAAGATAGTTTTCCTTTGAAGGCTGATTCAAGTAGAGGATTAGAAAAAGCCTATTTGGATTGTAAAACTTCCTTCCAAAGCTGTTTGGTGGCTTTTTTTTTTTTTTTTCCAAGAGAGGAAGCTATTTTAGTGGCCACCATGTAGAAAGAAACATTTGAAGTAGTTCTTGTGTATAGAGGGTTGGCTGCTAGGGTGATTGACTAAAACGGTCTTCAGGGACTTTCATGAGTAAAGGAGATTTTTTTTTTTTAACACTTACTGGGAAATGGAGCCTTGAAAGCCTGTCTCCTGTAAAAGGGATTTTTGTCATGTTTAGGCTGGGGCTTAGAAGTAAATTTTCTCTCTCCTACTTTTGCAACAGTCTTTCCCCTTTATTCTGGTAGAAGCTTAAGTAGTCAACTTCTTGTCATTAAAATGGAACTGGAGAAATCATGGAAGAGATACGTTTTCTCCTTACTCTTTTATAGCAGCTTAGGTATGAAAATATCTTCTGAGATCTGTATAGAATTTTCATTTATACTAAACAACTCATTTTGTTTGTCAGGGATAAACTGATATGAATAACAAATATCTAGGGTAGAATTTTTCATAGAAACTCTTTATATGTTAATTTAAAATAAAAAAAAAATACTGTTTATTGATGCATTTAAATCATTGTAAAGCCTGCCATTACCAAAATGGCAGACTGATCCAAACCTTGGATTCTTAGTAGAGAGGATATTTTTGCTTTTGTTTGTTTGTTTGTTTATTGTTTGGAGCTAGCTTGTTTTCCTTCTTTCTTTCTTTTTTCTTTCTTTCCATCCTCCTTCCTTTTTTTTTTGAGAAGACATGTTACAAACTAAAATTTCCGAATTCACATTTTAAATGTAGATCATAAATATCTTCAATTTAACCACAAAAATGTAAGCTAAAATATACTGTATGTATTCATTTATTTTATGGGCAAGGGCCAGGCTGTGAGCCAGTGTGTTGGGGAGTGAACCCCACCGAAAACACAATTTAAAGTTCCTGTAAAACTAAGGTATTATCTTGTAAAAACTCATTATTTTTATAGTAGCAGAAATAAATATATGAATAATGGAGGTGATTGTTCTAGTGTCTCACAGGTAGTTAATAGAAGCAAAGGACAGAAAAATGTATGACTCTCAAGATTCTCGATTGTAAATGACAGAAAACCCAATTCAAACTGGATTTGTTTCTCTTTTTGCTTTTTTTTTTTTTCAAGAAGCAGGAAGGGATTGTAGTCTTCAATTCAAGTAATGTCCAGGGATAAAACTTATTAGTGGGAGTAGCAGACTGCAAGTACACAGTAATAAATTGCAGGTTTTCTTAAGACATAGCCTCACATGATGATGCCATCTGTGCTCAGTTTTCATCACATCTTTTGATTGTGCCTTCTACTATGTTGCCTCCTTCCTAGGCTCTTTGACATGGCTCTAAACAGCTCCAAGCTGCATTTTTGTCTGGGCTTGAGTTCCAATGGGGGAAAATTATCTCTTTAGGTAAGTCATAGAATCAGCTTGGTTTGGGTTAATAGGCTTATCTGAAGCCATGTTGCATTCTAAACCAGTGTCTTTCAAACTCTCCATCACGAAGGACCTTTTTATTCTTTTTTAAAAATAGCCAATCTGTCATGGGCCAATACATTTGTGAAACACAATAAAAATGAATTAGCACGAAAATAAAATAAAATAAAATAAAAGGACATAAAATATGGGCCCAAAATTTTGTTTTTCAACTTCTCAGACATGAAATTACCCTGCCCAATTGTTATAAAATGTTCTTAATTTCTGTACTTGTTACAGAGCAGCAATAACAATAGATAATCACCCTTTGAGGAGCATCACTCTAAGCTAGGAGTCAGCAAGCAACAACCCACTAACTCTGGTCCACCACTAGTTTTTAATAAAGTTTTACTGGAACATGGTCACACCCATTTGTTTATATATTGTCTATGCTGCTTTTTTGATGTCATGACAAAGAGTATGTGGCCTACAAGGTTGAAATACTTTTATTATCTGGTCTTTTATGGAAAAGAAAAGTTTGCCATTTCCTACCCTAAGCAATCACTGTGACCAGAAGATCATGATTTATGATTGATCAGGACCAAGGCACATGCCCACTTCAAAAGCTCATGAACAGAGAGTAGAAGCTGGATGATTCTCCAAAGGAAATTGACATTCAGCAATCAAGAGAGGGGAACAATGGGCTGGGCATAGTGGCTCACACCTGTAATCCCAGAACTTTGGGAGGCCGAGGCGGGTGGATCACTTGAGGCCAGGAGTTCAAGAGCGAACAGGCCATTACAGTGAAATCTTGTCTCTAATAAAAATACAAAAAAATTATCCTGGCACGGTGGCGAGTGCCTGTAGTCCCAGCTACTCAGGGAACTGAGGCACAAGAATTGCTTGAATCCAGGAAGAAGAGAATCCAGTGAGCCGAGAACATGCCACTGCACCCCAGCCTGGGTGGCAGAGTGAGACCCTGTCTCAAAACAAAAAGGAAAAAAAGCGAAAATGTTTTCGGGAGCCAAAAGTCTATAATCACCAAGTATCAGACTTCGATCTTTTTACTCTTAATTCTCTCATCTTTTTCTGACTCTATTTAGAATTGAATTACTGTATAAAATGAATACTGCAAAGTCAAAACATGCTTTAAGTGAATGCAGGTAATAACCAAGGCTTGAAAGAATTTGTCATCTCAAATGCTTTGAGGAAAAAAAGCCATGAAATATGCAAAGGAATAAATAAATAATTTGAAAATGTTATTAAAGTAAGAGAATTGATAATACCTACCATGAGAGTGTATACTTATTAATCATACTTATAAAATACCTACTTAACTCTACTTTCCAGAAGTAGAAATGAAACTATTTGGAAATTATGTTTGTTTAGCAAATATTTAACCAATATATACCATAAATATCTCAACGCTGTGCTAAATACTAGAACTACAAGAGGGATTAGAGTGGGAAGGTAACTTGTAGAGAGTTAGAAGGATAGACAAAACTGTAGTAAGTGGATAATTTAAAAATTGCAGGTTATAAGCTTATTATTTGACCATAGCCAAAAGGAGAAGAAATAGAAAGAAGTTAGTAATGGAGGAATCTCTTTTAGCAAAGAAACTATCTAGGAGAAAGTGATATTGAAGTCACATCCCAAAAGAGAAGGAGCAACTAGCCAAAAGAAGTGTAGTTTGGACACAGTGTAGAGAATGTGTAGTGTGGACATGCATAGGAAAAGCAGGTGCCAAGACCCTGTGGCAGGAAAATCTTGATCTCCTCCAGGAAAGAAAATCAAAGTAAGCTAGAAGAAAATTCAAAACTTTTTGCAAGGTTAGAAGCCCAATAATTCAGACTGGTCCTTAGTACGTGGAAATTCTTTACTGATTTGGCAAAGTGAGAAAATCTTGAAGGGCTTTAAGCAAGTGAGGATGTGGTTTGATTTACTTTTTAAAACACTATTTTTGTCTCTTCTATTAACTGAGTAATAATAATGATATAATGGTTGCTTCATAGCAAGGGCATTGCTCTAAGCAATTTAAACATATTAAGTTACTTAATCTTCATAGCAACTCTATTATTAATTCTATTTTACAGATAAAGTTTATAATTACTTTTTATTACTTACTAGGAAAAATAAATTTGAGCCTTCTTGTGCTTTTGACCACACAGAAAGAAACAAAGACTTTCACCAAACACAAAATAGTTGTTTATGAAACCTCAGATACCATGCCCAAATATCCTGTTTTGGGCATTAATATCCTAATTATTTCAGGCCATTGATGGATTACTAAAGATTAACTGGGTAGAAACTGATTATGTTTCTGGAAACACAGATGAACATAGTCATACTAATAATCACAGACAAGTAGACACTATGTCAATACTACTGATATATCACAGATTATGAGAAATTATAGTTATTTCAGAGAGGACCCAGGTTATTTTTTCTGCATGCTTCTCCCTCCCCGATTCTCCCCAGCCCCATGTATTTTGATCTTCCACATTCACCTTTACCCTACCAAGTCAAACAGCTCCTTCTTAATACTCTGAAACACAAAATGCAAAGAGCTATGGCAGCATCTAAAACAGTTTTGACCATGTGTGAAGTTTTCCCCAACAAAAGACACAATACCAAGCATCATTCCAAAATTCTAAAGTATTGAAGACATGTATTCAGACCAACACTCTTACACAAATGTCCATGGCAGCACTATTCACAATACCCAAAGGATGGAAACAGCCCAAATGTCCATCAACTGGTGAACAAGTAAACAAAATGTGATATATCCATACGATGGGATATTATTCAGCCATAAAAAGGAATGATTTATAGGCCAAGTATTCCTAATCCAAAAATCATTCATTTGTTCTGAAGACAAATGTTTTGAGTGCCAGCATGACAGCACAAGTGGAAAGTTCCATACTTAATCTCATGTGACAGGTCAAGCGAGTCAAAATGCAGGTGCGCAACACACATAGCTTATTCAGTATCCCCAAGAGAAAAACAAAATTACCTTCAGGCTGCGTATAAGCTGTACATAAAACATGCATATGTTTTGTTTTTGGATTTAGGTCCCATTCCCACGGTATGTCATTATGTATATGCAAGTAGTGCAAACCCCAAAAAAACCTGAAATCTGTAACACTTTTGGTCACAAGCATTTAAATAAGGGATACTTAGCCTGCACTACAATGAATGAACTTGAAAAACCTTCTATGTGAATGAACTCAGATGCAAAGGGCCACATATGGTATGATTCCATTCACATGAAATATCCAGAAAAGGTAAATCCATAGAGACAGAAAGCAAACTGGAGGTCAGTAGGGGCTGTGAGGAGAGGAAATGATGATGCTTAATGGGTAGAGGGTTCCTTTGGGGATCCTGCAAATGTTCTGGGATTGACTTGTAGCAATGATTTGACATTGTGAATATACTCAAAGCCCCTGAATTGTACAATTTAAAATGCTTGAAATCATGAATTTCAGCTATGTAAATTTTATCTGAATCATTTTTTGAAAAATCATTCCTAGTAGGGACGCCTTTCTGATGAAAACCTAGTAAGTTTCCATTTTTCCAGGAAAGGGCATTATTTTCTAATAGTATTTTGGAAAGAGAGCTAATGGAACAGTATTCATAGATTTATTTTTATATTTGAACAAAATATATAATGCTAAGAGAATGATTAAGTAAAAAGATGATGATTACAATGACAATTATCTTGATCAACATCATCATTATATTATCATAATCAAATAATTTTGATAAACTTGGGAATCACAGAAATAATTAATCCAATGTATACAAACTGAATTTTAGTGCATACCTTATTGACTGCTTTTTTTGGAGGATTATATATTTTTAAAGCATCCTTTTATGGTGAAGGGACAAGAAAAATTTAACAACCACATTTTAGTGTCATTTATGTATAACAAAATAGAAAGCAAAGGGTAAATATTTCGAGCCTCGGAGTTTGCATGTCCCCTTAGTCTGTCATAAACATTATTCCATAAGGATCTTTCTTTCCTGTAAAACCTAGTTCCTCTTGCCTTGCTCTCTGAGTTAAGCCAGAGAGAAACTGCTTGCTCCGCCTTTGTGTTGAAAGCCAGCAGGGCTCCTTAGCTGCCATCCTAACACGAACTGCTCTAAGCACAAATTATTCCCAGAGCAAGTAGTATCCATTTGCCTGCCTCTACCCCATGAGGGGTGTCCCTAGACTCTGGCGTGCATTCCTGGAGCATCTTAACTAGGGTTTTACCAGGATCCAAGCATGACAGCCACATTGTTCCTGCATTGTCTGCCACTGGGGTTTTCAGTTGATTTGATTAGTTTCACCTGATCCACACAGGCACACAATCATAGGAGATCTGCAGCTATCCCTCTCATGTCACTACGTATCAAGTGTTCTCACATCTGACTCCAACCTTAATATAGAAAAGGAATTCTTTACCAAGTCATAATTGGACTTCATCTTTTGCTTATTCCCTCATCACAAATTTACCAGCAAATCTTTTAACAGTTAAGATAATGAGCTTTAAAATTTTACCCATCTGCAGCAACAAAAATATCAATGGTCAGTTAAAGGAAAAGTCTCTTCAAAAGTAGTGGGGCCAGGTTTCAACCTGTGCTATGGTACACAGGTGTACCATGACCCTTTCAAAGGGATCAAATTATGATCACGAATGAAAGTTATTCCCGCTAAAACTGAGGAGGATATCTGCTCAAAAACAAGGTTGTAAGAAAGGGTTGTCAGATTGTAACAATTGTCAGCATATGAAATGGTAAGAACAGAGTGTGTCTTGCTGTAAGTAGGGGGTGAGAAGTGTGGCAGCCTATTAAGCAGACACCAAAGATCAAAGCATGTTTGCTGAAATGTGCAAGAGCTACCACCTGAGTATGTAAAACTGTAGCCAGGATGGTGAATGGTTCTACTAAAACAGGGACAAGGTTTTGGAGGATAACCAGGTGGATAATAATAAGATAACTGCAGAGTGAGAAACATTTTATGCTTTTCAAGTGTTCAACCAAAGGCAAAAAGTTACAAACCACTGTATGGGAATAGTCATATATGATGCAAGCTGTATTCTTCTAAAGTCTTTAGCTTTTCTCTTTTAACAGTTTCTCTCACGTTGACGTTTTGAGCATGGTTGTAACCTTATAGTCACATTGTGCACATTTAAGGGTAACATTTTAAATTCATCTCTGTCACTTTTTATTACTTTCCTATTTCTGCAAACCAAATTATACAAATTTAGCGCTTAAAACAATGCCCATTAGTAACTCAAAATGTCTGTGTGTCAGAAGTTCAGGAATGCCATAGCAGAGTCCTTCTCTCAATGTCTTACCAGGCTTCAATCAGTGCCGGCAGGCTGTGTTCTCATCTATGGAAGATTCCATTTCCAAACTTTTTCAGGCTGTTGGCAGAAATTATTTCCTTGCAGTTGTGTGACTGAGGGCCTAGCTTATTCCTGGCTGCTAGACGTAGCCTGCTTGAGGTCCTAGAAGCTGCTTTCAATTCCCTGCCATGTGACTCCTCCCACAGGTAGTTTGTAATATGGTGGTTTGCTTCTGCAAAGCCAGCAAGAGAATCTCTTTAGTCTACCAAGGAGTCTTATACAATAAAACATAATCATGGGAGTGGTATTCCTATCACCAGTATCACATTCTGTTTCTCAAAACTGACTCACAGGTCCTGCCCACATTCAAGTAGAGATGACCCAAGGATAGAACTCATTAGGGGTCATCTTACCATGTGTTTGAAACACACATGCGCACACAAACACACACACACACACACACACACACACACCAAATATGCTTTATCAATTTACACTCCAGGTTTGTTACCAGTATCTGAAAGCTGGTGGAAACACCGTGTGGTCATAATCAGAGCAATGCTGTGCTCTACTGGCATGCATTTGTTATGGTCTGATTAGTTGAAATATTAGTCACTGAAGCCCCATAACTCAAGGTGAAATAACTGCTCTAGCATTAGAAAATGTTAAATATATTTTAATATTTTTCATAGAAAGCATTTTTCTGTTTCTCTTAGTATCTAGCAATGACCATTTCAACAAATTCGTCAGATTAAGTTCCCCAAAATGCCCTTCTTTTCAAAATGACTAAAATATACCCTTTCATTTCATTTAAATTATTCTCAAAGGCAGCCACAGTGCAAATGAATCAGAAATGCGTATTCTATGGCAATAGAATATTCTACATTATTTTTCTGGGCTGGAGGGGTGTTTATTATGGCCTCATGCAAGGCCTGTGGTGCAGGAAGGGTCTTTGATATTTTAAGTTCTGGGCCATGCATAGCAAATTCATCGCTTTCCTGCTGCCATTCTGTACTTCTCACCATGGCAGACATTGATAATCAATCACAGTACTCTTGCTGGTGAAATCTCAACACAGCTTCAGAATCTTAAACACCATGCCTTGGCCAGCCACTAGCAATGGCTGGATTAGAACTTGAGTTAAAGCCTGTTGGCCAGCCCCTGGATAGCCAATTAACTTATCTTACCATAGAGCCACCACTGGGTGACAAAATTAAACTAAAGATGAAATTATCTGCTCAAAAACAAAGAGAAAACTTAGGCCAACGAAGAACCATGATGAGACAGGATAGAGAAAGAGATTCTTACTACTGAGATAAAAGTTTTAAAAGGTTATATTAAAATATATAGAAAAAAATGAAATATATTAGTATGCTCTTTAAATTATATAACATGATTACCAGGTAGTCATATCGGGGCATAAACCATTGATTAAAAAACTAGGAGCTAGAATTCTTTATCCCTTCTCTCCTTTGAAGTACTCTCTACCTATACTTAAGCTGTGTTTTCAGTGAGGAAACAGGTATTGTTCTATTAAATGATTACAGAGCTCACAAAATTTTTAAACTCTAAAATTGTTGTATTTTCAATAAGACTTGGTCTTGGGAAGCATTGTAGTATGATAAAGACATTTTTAATTCAGACACCAGATTCTTAGCATATCTCACTGTATGATTTTATGTGCACCTCTTAACCGGCCCAGACCCTTTCTCCATATGCAGAATGGCAATGAAGATAAAAAGCAAAAACCGTACAACTTCTGTTGTGCTTGGAATAATGGTGATGGCATATAACATAAGTAATGAGAAATGTTTTGACCTCACAAGGAACACAATGTCACATAATTTATTGCAAAGTAGTATTTATTTAGATGTAGTTCTCCTTTGCAAGATATATCAAAAAAATCTAAACACGTGTGTATTTGCCTGCCCATGCTGCCATAACAAAATAACCATAGACTGGGCAGCTTAAACACAGAAATTATTTTGTCACATTTCTGGAGGTTAGAAGTTCAAGATAAGATTCCAGCCCATTCCCATTACCTTCTTGCTATGGCTTCACATGGTCTTTCTTTGGAGTATGCATTAGGGTGGAGGTGGAGCTTTCTAGTGTGTTTTCTTATAATGACACCTATCCTGTCAGATCAGAGCCCCACCCATCTTTTAATTAATCTTAATTACTTGCTTACTCCCAATGCTGCGACATTGGTGATGAGGGCTTCAACATGTGATTTTCACAGGGACATAAATATGCAATACGTAACCACCTGAGAAAATCTTAGTGTTCAGAAAGATATCTTGGGTTTGCCTTACATCTTTTATAACAGTTATTGAACTTTCACTAGGTGTCAAATTCTTTGTTATCTTATTTGCTCTTCACAGCAATTCTATGTTGTGGATACTGTTACTTTTCCTACTTTCTAGATGTTTAGGAAGGTCAAGCATCTTGTCCAGTGATCACACAACTCATGCAGTAACCACTCATTCATTCAACAAAGATTTTGGGCTCCTTCTCTATGCTAAAAAAAATCCTAGGCTTCTGAGACACATGCATAAATAAGGCAGAAAAAGATCTTCAGCCTTGAGAAACTTACATTCTTATGGGGAAAATCAGACAAAAATGACACCAATAGAGATAATATATATAAAATCAGGACACTATAGGTGCATGAAAAAATATAGTGTGTTAAGGTAGATTCATGGTGCTGGGGGGAAGGAAAGGCAATTTACATTTAATGAAGTGGTATAGATAGAGCTCATGGGGAAAATAATAGTTCAGTCATCAGTAGAAGATGAGAAGGTTGGCCAAGTAAACGCACGAGGGAAGAGAATTGAAACAAAAGAAAAAAGAGCAGAGGCCCTAAAACAGCGTCATGGTGGGGGTAAGTTCGAGAAACAGCAATGAGGCCAAGAGTCAAATTCTAACTCAAGAGTCTCTAACCCAAGAGGCCTACCTAGTAATTGCTGTCACGTCGACCTCCAAGTGTTGATGCACCATTGTCAATCTCTATGTACAAGGGAGGAAAATTAATATTCGTTGAGTACTTGGTAAGTGTCAGGCACAGTGCTAGGTGCTTTATATGTATTATTCTCTGTCACAGATTACTAAAGTTGCCTGGGGAAATTATGTGTGGGTTGGTCCTACGGGAAAAGAAAGTATCAATTAATTAATGAAATGGCATTCAGCACATGTGGCCTCATTAGAGTTCACTTCATGTCCATCCTACCCTGCATCAAGGTAGAGAAAAAGACAGCTGTGGACTTCATTGACGGACACTGGTAAGCTCTTCCTCATGGTCTTATCTGTGTGTATCTCCTTTGCAGACCTATCTTCTGAGATCCAAAGTTCCTCTTCTACTAGGTTAGGCCATTATCAAGACAAAACAAAGTCTTAATTTTATGGAAACAACAACAAAAAAGATTCAAAATACTATCTGGATTTTCATGTAAGTAAATGTGAAAATAGATATATTTATGGTAAGGACAAGTAGAAACCATAAAAAAATGAAAGATTTTTTTTTTTAATCACTATTGTAATCCAAATAGTTTTTAAAACCCATAGCCTCCTGAAAGGGTAACATATCCTGTCATTACCAGCCATTACCAGCTATGTAAATGTAATTTTATTAGTTTGATCCTTTTCAGATGTCAGAACTCTCTCTGTTTGGAGAGAATTACACAAGAAGAGCAAAGGAAAGTTCCCAGAACACAGATACTGCCAGGGAGAGAGGATGAGAAATGCTCCACTGGGAAATAAGTTCCTGAAAGGGAGAATGAAAGGGGCAAAAGGGAACTAGACCCATTTCGCTGAGGTACCTGGCTCCAGAGGGGTATTACAAGAAGTTTATTCTCTCTCTCGACTCTAGCTGAGAAAGACCCATGTTATATGTAACTTCCCAACTTTGAGTCCCCATTGTCTCAGGATAAAGTTCAATGTCATTATCATGGCTTATCAGATCCTTAATGGTCTGTCCCCATCTCCTTTGCTCCATGCTTCCTCCTGGCTTTAGCCATTTGCAAAGTCTCACCCCTCTCCCTGCAGTGCTCTTTCCCATCCTGCTTTGCATCACCATCCACTAACAGATCTTCTTTAATCGCTCTACTGGGGAGCATCTGGTACTCCTCACTTCTGCTACCTTAGTATCCATTTCTGTCATTGCAATAGGACATATTATACGCAACCATAATTTCCTGTTAATTTGGCCATCTCCCCTTTAGACTCAGAGCAGCTCAAGGGAAGGGAATGGCCAGTGCCGTGGTCATCATTGTATGTCCATTGCTTAATGGGCAGAAAGTAGACATTTCAGACATGCAGATTCAGGTCCATCATACCATCTTGAACTATAGGTAGCACAGTGTTAACTCTCCCATCTCCTAAACAGTAGCCTATACCCTTGTTAAACCAGGGAGCCATCGTCCATGGTTGACTGGGTGCAGTATCACATTTCCCAGTTGTATGTTTCAGGGCAAAAGTCTGAGCTATAAGCCTCCACTGCCTATGTAGCCAACAGTCCACACAATATTGCTAAATGTTAAATTGCATCTAAAACTTAGAATTTACATACGGTTTAGGATAAACTGAGACTCAAAAAAAGTTAAGCGAGTCAAGTGGGTGACCCAGTTCATTAACAATAGAGGGAAGATGTACACTGGGGAATTTTGACTCCCAATTCAATTTCTTCCCACTGTATCATTTTGCATAGTAAAGGGTAAAAATGAATAAAACAAAAACAAAAATGCAAGAAGGTGACAGGTTTATTGGGCTATGCAAAGAAGTAGCAGGAAGACACAGGCAAGTTAATTTTCTTCTGTGGCTACCAGGTAAATGTAAGTTAGAAATGTGTCCTTTGATATAAACCAGCTCATTACATTCCTAAAGATTTTATACCTTTTGAATTCTGTCTGTTCTTGCTTATTCAAAAGCACAGAGGGAAGGTCAGATATCTACTGTATTGATTTTCCAGAGTATGTATTAGGAAGACTCAAATGCAAATGCACCTTTCAACTATGCTAGCTATTTTCTTATCCCTGAAAGGGGGAAAAATCTCATTAGAACTTTTGCAATCGTATTTTATTTGCTTTGCCCATTCAAGATTACACCCATTGCTGTTTTTAAACAAACATATAGTATAAATATCTGGGTAGCAATAAATATGGAAATAAGGCTCAGCCTTGCTGTGATGAATTTAAACATGAAGTAATAGGTATGAAAACAAATGTGCAAATAATACTATTAGCAAATGCAGTTGCCATAAATGTTATTAATTATTTTCATAGCTTCAGTAGATTTCTTATCATATATTTCTACTAGCAAACAAGTTGAAATAACTTATTTTCTTTAGATCTTGGTTAAAAATACACTGGAGAAGATAACTATGTTTCTTATATTAAAACAATAGAAACCTAAGTTGAATCGAGACAATCTGGTGTGAACTGGATAAATAGCATGAGGTTTTCATACTTTAAAATGGTGCTAAGGTATCTCTTACTTTAAATATCTACATATTAAAAGCAATTTGGTTAAAAAATAGTTTACAATTTTAAAATAATACTAATTAAATATAGATTAATAGTCATCAGGCTTATATAATATTTGAACGTTTTCCTGATAGTCTTAGTTACCACGGATAAACTAATTTCCTGATTGTAAATCTCTTTATTACAACTGTCAACATCATTTACTTATTCAAAGTAAAATCGAATGTTATTTTAAATTATACTAGATAAATATAAGTAATAATGTTAAATTGAACACTTGTTACATACCTGGAATTGTTCTGCATAATATAAGTGATGATAATAGCCATCAGTATCATCGCCAATAACATAGGTAGCACTTACATATGACAGTCCTCTTCTAAGATCTTTCTGTATTAACTCATTTCATATATCATCACCTCAACAACCTTATGAGGTATATATAAGGTTGTATTATGTATCCCTTTTATTAGATAGAGATAATTATAATGTTTCTATCTAATAAATAGAAACACTTATCTAATAAATAGGAACATTATAATTATCCCTATCTAATAAAAAGGGTGCTAAGGTTTACAGAAATTAAATCACTTGTTCAAGGTCCCTTAAATCTAGGCCTCACTGACTCCAGAGCTGAAGTTCTTAACCACTTCAGTTAATGCACAGAGGAGTGTATCCATACGAGACTTACCGGATTGCTTACTAACTTCGATCTATGTCTTTCATCATTTAATGGACTTTTATATTTGTTGCCCACAATATAGAACTGAGATGCTTCCAAAATAATACTCTAAAAAATAGTATACATTCACTGAAAAGTAGTGACTATTTTTCAACACAAAGAATAATGAGCCTTTCAAAATAACATACTTTTAAAAATATTAGATGATGGTATTATTAGCTGTCTGCAATTTTCTCTACCTGCCACAAAAAGTACAGATACACTCCTATTACCATCTTGCATATGTACTGAAATCCATACAATCGCCTGTGGAAGATCCAGGACCAAAAAAATTAGCTAATAATTTTCAGTTCATGATGGCTCAAGCCTGTAATCCCAGCACTTTGGTAGGCTGAGGCGGATGGATCATGAGGTCAAGAGATCGAGACCATTCTGGTCAACATGGTGAAACCCCGTCTCTACTAAAAATACAAAAAATTAGCTGGGCATGGTGGTGCGTGCCTGTAATCCCTGCTACTCAGGAGGCTGAGGTGGGAGAATTGCCTGAACCCAGGAGGCGGAGGTTGCGGCGAGCCAAGATCACACCATTGCACTCCAGCCTGGGTAACAAGAGCGAAACTTTATCTCAAAAAAAAAAAAAAGAGCCCTTTATCTTATTTAATCAGTACAACATTACTCCTAGGTAGGTTTTGTTCCTTCATCTTATGAGAAAATGGTTAAAAGAGTTTTGTGGGTTTTTTTTTTCATGTCCAGGACCTTATAACTAGCAAGTGATTAAAAGTAGAATTTAAGTAAACAAAAAAAAACCTGTTTCTGCTGGTCCTCAGAGCTCATGATCTTGATTATGTTGCTACATGAACTATTAATTTAAACCTTGAGAAATTCCTCTTTAGAAAAAAATTCGCCTTTAGAGAACTTTGTCCACCTTAACCTTTGTACATTTTACAAAGCAATATTCTCTCAGGCAATTTTAACAGCCCAGCAAAGTAGGTGGTTCTACATGTCATGGTTGCAGGTCCATGTTGTGGATGGTAGACCCACTTTACAGATGAGAATCTGAGGCTCAGTAACATGATGTGATTGTCTGGAGTTCTCACCAGTATCAATAGCAAACATGATATCAACGCCCAGGGTTTTATTTTATGATTCCATTCCACTTTTCATTCACAGGTACCTCCAGAGTCATGGACATAAGACATGAAAGGAAGTGGAGGTCAAATCTTCTAACTCTTTTAGGAGTGGTGGGATTGAATGAGCAGTGGGTTTGTGCCACGTGATGGCTAACAGATGCCATGCAGACAGAATGATCTGGTATACCAGATCACTGCTGTCCAACAGTACTTTCTGTAGTGAGGGAAATGTTCCATTCTGTACCATTCAATATGGTAGCCACTAGCCACATGTGGCTGTTTGGCACTTGAAATGTAGCTGGTATCTCTGAGAAGGAACTTTAATTTTATTTAGTTTCCATTAATTTAAATTTAAATATCCACATGTGACTAGTAGTTATTGTATTTGATAGTAATAGCATTAGCTTTGTTGGCATCAACCTCAGAAGTGACGTTCATATCTTTTCTGTGGACGTAGATCACTGCGTATTTCACAAAGCCTTATGCATCCAAGTACGTCCCCCCGCAAACTGTGTGCCCTAACATGGTTTTACTTGCCTATTTCCTATTGCCTCCAGAAACACTAACTCATTTAAATTAAAAAACAAAAAGACTATAAAGGAAGCAGGACAGGTATTATTTCCATTTTACATATAAAGAAAGTAAAATTCAGGTCATCAGAGTAATATGCCCACTGAGACATAAGCTGATAGTTTTGACTACCATACTATTCTGCTTATTTATGTTTTTGCAAGTAGCTTTTGATCAAACTATATATATAGTTTTCTTTTTCTCTATTTAGGAATTGTCTTAGTTTTTTCAGGGTGTTATAACAAAATACCGAATGGGGTGGCTTACAAACAACATTTATTTCTCACAGTTGTAGAAGATGGAAAGTTCAAGATCAAGGTGCTTTGTCAATTTGGTATCTGGTGAGGGCCACTTCCCCACAGATGGCTCTCTTCTCTAACTTTACATGGCAAAAGGCATGAGGAGTCTCTCTGGGATCTCTTTTATAAGAGCACTAATCCCATTTGTGTGGGCTCCCTCCTTATGTCAAAAGGCCCACCTCCTAACACTGTCACTTTGGAGGTTAGGAATTCAATGTATGAATTCTGGGGGGAGATAAACATCAGTCCATTGCAGAAGTGTATTTGGAAACATTAAAATGGCCTTTGAACTGAGAGACCTTCTATATATAGATATGACAAAATATTTTTAAATATGGTCCTTAAGCTTATCTTGTTCTTATTGCATGTATTTAATTTTTAATAATTCTTTTGCATATATTTAAATTTGAAAATTCATGTAAAAGTGCCTTTGACATGAATCACAAATATACATATGTATATAAATATGTATGTGTAGAGAGCCTTCATTTCATTGTTTGCAACCATCTACTTCTCATTTTACTTTTCTCTCCCAATATGACTTTTCTTGATTTAAACTCTTTCAGGGACAGGAAACACCATTCAACTCATTCAAACAAAAAGTTTTCTGGCCATGAAATATAATGCCAAGGTAATGACTGACTTCAGACATCACGACCTCTCTCCATCTTTCTATTCTGTTTTCTTCTACATTTGGGTTCAATCTCAAATAAGCTGTGCCCCAGGTGTAATAAAAATGATACCAACAGGTGTAGTTTTATATTATACCAGGGTACCGCCCAGCAATGAAACAAAAAATATTTTTTCCCAATATCATTAGAAAAAATCCTGGAATTGAAAATCATTGGTTGGCATAGGTCACAAGTCTATTTCTGAATTAGTCACTGTGGCCAAAGAAATTGTTCCAGTTTTTAGTTGTATATGACAGCCCCAAAATTAGTAGCTTGAAACAAGAGCCATTTTATTACATCTCATGTTTTTATTAGTAGCAATTTGGATAAGGTTTGGTAGGGTGATTCTTCAGAATAAACATGAAAACATGAGATGTAATAAAATGGCTATTGTTTCAAACTACTAATGGACAGAAGTCCATGGTGTTCAGCTGGTGGCTTGATTGGTTCAAAGTCCAAAATGGCTCATTTACCTTGGCTTGAAGGAGACAGCTGGAAGGCTGGGATCAGCTGGGATGATCAACTGTGGCATCTGCATGTGTACTTTCCAGTATGGTAGTCTCAGGGTTGTTGGATTTTTTTGTAGCTGGCTCAGGACTCCCAGAAATAAAAGTCTAAAAAGCATGGGTGGAAGCTGCACGACATTTTATGACTTACCTTAGGAAATCCTAGAATGTTACTTGAATTACATTCTTTTGTTCAAGCAAGTAACTAGAGCCAGCCCAGGTTCAGCAGGAGAGGAATCATACTTCTCAAGGAGAGGAGTAGCTTTGTTTTTTCCAACAGCGTTTGCGCTACAAAGAGATGGAGTGATCTGATTGGACAAGCCTGATCATGAGGCCACCTCTGTTTCCAGGGAGTGTGGTTCGTTCCACCTGAAGCATCTGACTAACATTATAGGGAGAGTAGCTCCCCAAAGAGAAATTAAAGTATTGTTCCCAGAAGAGAAGGGAGCAGATGCTAGGTAGTAGAAATAAGAGCTATGTGACAAATTAATGTTGATATCACCAAGCCTTGTGTAATAATTCTAGCAGGCATTATGAAATTAAAAAAAGATATCAGAATGTAGGGTCCATAAAAGCCTGAACCTTAAACCCTGCCATACACTAGCTTGAGCTAATTAAAACCTTCCCTTCCCTTCCTTATCTTTAAAATGTGGATAATAATGATCTTCTTCCCAGGATTGCTGCTAGCATTAAATTGAGTGCTATACACTTAGGGTTTATTCAGTAATTCTCCCCTTTCTTTCCTTATAAAACCTCTTAAACTTTGAATGCGAGCTCCTCTTGAAATTAGCACCCCCTCTTAGAGCGACCTGAAGCATAGTCGCCTAAGAAGTTTCAAATGTGTAGAAAACAAACATTATTTGCAGGCTGTATTGGCCCTTACTTCCCAAATGCAATTTACATTTTCACTTTGATGAGTAAAAGCAGATATATTGGTCTCTGTTCACATGAAAAAGTACCTCTATGCATCTTTGCAGTGACATACTTTCCTATTTCATCTCTGAAATTCATTTCTCTCAGAATCTAAAGCAGTCCAAGGTCATTGGTCCTTTAAGATTATTGAGGTTGCTCAACCCATCTTGATAATGAAATTTAGGGCTGAATTTAGCTTTTTCTCTTTTATTGGTCATCACTGATAAAACTTGATTGCTTAATATTTTTTCCTGAGCATCCAGGTGCTAGAAGCTGTGTTCCAAATCAGCGATTAACTGTGTCTTAAGATTCTAGACTGATGACTTCTCAGTCTGGTGTTTTTCATCAAGGGGACGGTGTGGAAACTGAGTTGTCCTTCAAGAAATGTTAGCCTTGGTTTTTACATTTTTTAATGTGAATGCCAACTGAAAAAGTTCGGCTACATATATTGCAGTTCCATCATATTTTATAGTTTCCTTTGTATATGTTTTCAATTAATGTGCTTAGTTCTTGAATTTTATATAAATAAAAGTGATCTGGGATTGAAAGCCATCAGGAAATTGTGTGGCATTAAGGATGGTACTGGTTGTTTCTCTCTCCTGCTGCTAGAAGAGGCAATAAAAGAACAGGAGAGGGAGGGAATGTTTCATTGTGTTCAGTGTGTAGGGGTCATAGCACTGATAAAATCATTTGAGATAATAGTACAGGTGACACAAAATAGCAATTGAAGTACAGAGTAAATAAATTGTTCCTCCCCCTTCCTTCCTTCCTTCCTTGCTTCCTTCCTTCCTTCCTTCCTTCCTTCCTTCCTTCCTTCCTTCCTTCCTTCCTTCCTTCCTTTCCCTCCCTCCCTCCCTCCTTCCCTCCCTCCCTCCTTCCTTCCTTTTCTCTCTCTTTCTTTCTTTCTTTTCTTTCTGATAGAATCTTGCTCTGTCACCCAAGCTGGAGTGCAATGGCATGATCTTGGTTCACTGCAACCTCTGCCTTCTGGGTTCAAGCCATTCTCTTGCCTCAGCCTCCCAGGTAGCTGGGACTACAGACATGCGCTATACACCTGGCTAATTTTTGTGTTTTTAGTAGAGATGGGGTTTCACCATGCTGGCCAGGCTGGTCTCCTGACCTGTGATACACCCACCTTGGCCTCCCAAAGTGCTGAAATTACAGACGTGAACCACTGTGCCTGGCCAATCATTCCTTTTCCATTTCCTTCTATCCTTTTGCTACATTGAAGGAGAAAATCTCAGTTTAGTATTATCATGTCATTAACACTACTCTAAAATTTGTTCATCTACAATTTTTTAAAAGAAACTGAGGACTTCACCTTAGGAAGACAATAGTGTCTAACTACAATCACTAAACTTTTTGTTGTATTTATTTTTACAAACAATACAAAAATTGTTTGTATTTATTTTTATACTGACCTCAGAGCATGTAATACCAGTTTTCAACTTATAGTAAGACAGTAATGTTTCCTTTTTATATAAACTCATTGAAGTAAAAGAATCAATTCCTAAAAGTGACACCCTTTGTTTTAAAATTCAGGCGGAGCTCTTTTGGTCATGGCCTTACATAGTATCTTTCATCCTGGCTCCTTGTATATAAACCAAGACTCCCCAGTTTGTTTTGTGATCTGGGTGCAGGCAAAGCTGTGTAAATGTGTAGTCAAGCGGTCTGTAAAAAGACGAGTGATACAGATGCTGAATAAGCCTCCTCTGGGCAGCATCTGACGGAGATCAAGACTGAAGGAAATATTGGATAAAGGCAGACCACTTAATCCTGTCAGATGAACTAATTCATTTCCAGTTACATCTATGAAATTGTATTTTGCAAAAGCAGAACTATGGCCCAGGAGGAGACAATCATCTGCCAGAGAAACAGTATTGCTGAGATGAGATAGAACTTGTTCTGGATCAAAAGTGATCATTTCTATTATCATCATGGTATCTTTGATTTGTTACAGCAAGTGCATTTGTATAAAGCCTAGTTAATTAAGACTGTGGACTGTGATCGAATTTAAGCAGCATAGTTTCTAAAATATTCCCAGCCTTATCTGTCCCCATTTGCTGATAAACACACAAACTCTCTCTCTCTCTCTCTCTCTCTCTCTCCCCCTCCCTCCTTCTTTTTGCTCCAGATATGCTGAACTAATAGTTGCCAGAATATAACTTCCTCTCTAAAATGGGGTAATAGTAGTACCTATATCATATATTATTATGATGATTAAATTATAGAATAAATACCTAGCACAATGCCACAATTTATTTAGCACATTCAGTTCTCCCTAAATGTTAATGATTTCAAAGTATTATTTATTTTGTCATTGCCCTGACTACATTAATTGCAATTAAATTGTGGCTTTTATTAAGCTAATAGTTTTTTTAAGAGCATGAACTAAAATTTATTAAATTTGTCCTCAGCCTCAACATATTTAGGAATATAACATTTATGTTTAATTGAACTGCATTGAATTGCATCTGGATGAGGGCAATGAATGGTCACTGATTACTAATTACTGATGATTACGTGTATAATAACAGTAACAGCAGCAAGTTTATTGAGCACGTACTTTGTACCAGGCATTCAGGGATCAAAGTCCCCAAACCAACTCATTAGCTGGTTTTATTCCCATCTGAACCAATTACTGAAATAAGGGGGAAGAAATATGCAGAGGGGTTGAGACAAGGTCCCATGACCATATGGATTGAGAGAGTGAATGAAGGTTGTTTCCCCAAAGGTAAACCCAAGTACCTCTATCAAAGGGGAAAAATTGGGATTACTACTGGGGAGAACAAAATGTCAGATGAGTACAACGCTAGTTTCAGATTAATTTTTATTTGTCTGTAAAACTTGCCTCTTGGATCATAAGATTAAATTTAATTTTAAGTATCAGTGATCCTTCCTCCATTCCCAAATAGAATGAGTTGATACATGAGTTTACATATATATGAGCTACATATAGTTGAGCTTGTTGGTTTAAAATACAATATATAAAAGGCTAATTTGAATGATGCTAGTGTGGTCTGAATGTGTGTGTTTCCCCCACCCTCAATTTGTTAAAACCTAATCACCAGCATGGAACCCTCATAAATTAAATTAGTGTCCCTATAAAAGTGACTCCAGTGAGCTACCTTGTCTCTTTCTGCCATATAAGGATACAGTAAGAAGACACCATCTATTAAGAAGGAAGCAGACCTTCACAAGACATAGAACTGGTCATTGCCTTGATCTTGGACTTTCCAGCCTCCAGAATTGTGAAAAATAAATTTCTGTCCTATATAAGATACCCAGTTTATATTATTTTGTTTTAATAGCCCAAATGGACAAAGACAATTGCTAATGATTACCTCATAGTTTTGTATCAGTTACCTTGCCTAGTATGATGCATTTCATAAATAAATTCATATATATGTGCTATAGGCTACCTTAGCTAGTTCAGGCTGCTATAACCAAGTAGTATAGACTTGATGGCTTGTAAACAACAGAAACATATTTCTGACAGTTCTGGAGGCTGGAAGTCTGAGAGCAGGTTGCCAGCATGGCCAGGTTCTGGTGAGGGCCCCCTTCCAGGTTGTATACTCTTGGCTTATAATTGTATCCTCACATGGCAGAAAGCAGAGTGAGGTCTCTGGGGGACTCTTTTATATGGGCACCAATTCTATCCATGAGGCCTCCATTTTCATGACCAAATTACCACCCAAACACCGTACTTCCTTACATCATCATGTTGCAGGTTAGGATTTCAACATATAATTTTTGGGGGGACGCAAACATTTAGCTTATGACATGAGCTTATATATTACTTTTCTGAATTCAGAGTGAATGTTATTCAAGAAGAGTTTCATAATGAGATGAATTGAAAGGAAATAATTCTGGAGTATTCCTTCTTGTAGAAAGGGAATTGTATGACTAACAAAATCCTAAAATACAAAACAAGTTGTCTATACTCAGAATGTTGCACTGGTGATTGTTTTTTTCTTTGGGAAAAGTTGTCATCTCAGAAAGTAAAATGAAAATGGTTTTTGAGCTTGGCACTTGGGCTAGAGCCAACTTGAAAATTCAGAGCATGAGAAAAAAAAAATTTTTTAGACCTGTCTTCTCCACAAATCATATTCACGAAGATTTTCAGACCCTGTCCCGGTGGCTCAGACTCAGGTAGAAATAGATTTCAGCCTGCCACAGGTAGGACAGAAAATGATTTTAAAAGAACAATAAATAAATATTAGAAACCTTTTCTTTAGTTGCCATTTTTTTCTTTTTCTGTTGATGGCTGATGTTCAGTCTTCTCCCAATTTCTTTCCTGTACTAGAGCAAGTCTCAAAAAATACTTTACTATGAAAGCAATTTCTACATGCTCTCATTTTCTTACAGAAATCATGTCAGAAATGTCCAAATGAATCTGAATAATTGAACTTGGCTTCTCTAGGCCATAATAGTCAGTATTACTCCATTGTGAACAGATCTGGATTATAATTAAGAAAGCCCAACATTACCACTGACATGGAAGTTCGCTAGGAAAATGCCTAATTTACATAGATCTGTGCCATTCTGTAACTTCTGCATCTGTCATGTTGTGAGGGGCAGTGTGATTGTGCATGCAAAGTGGAGAGACACATAATAAAGACAGAAATCCACTCTCAGGATTATCTATTAGTCAACTGAATTTTTTAATATTAATGCAACATCTCATTCTTCAGTAATTCTTAATATTCAGTACTACATGGCTAGAAAATAGCAGTAATCTGGCTTTAGTGCAGTTGAACACCTGGATTCATTCAATCATTTAGTTATTCCACAGATATTTATTGAGCATCTTCAGTGTAACATACGATTGTATTAGGTGGCAAGTAGCAGAATGCCCACCTAAAGTAGCTTGGACAGTTAAGAATTGATTTTTCTTGTACAGCAGAAAGTATAGAGGTATTGGTTGTTGACGTAAGTGCTAGCCTTGCAGCAATTTTCCTCAACTGTCTTTTATGATGGCTATAGTAGCTGCAGCTGTCATATATGCATTTGAGACTGTAAGTAGGTGACTTAAGTACCAGGCCAGCAGTGACTTTGTCTTTTCAACAGTAAATCAAGACTCTCCCAGAGTGCCCTCCCCAGCAGACCTATGCTTGTTCTCACAGAGCAGAATCGTATGATATGCCCAACCTCAGCTACCAGGAAAGCTAGTAAAGCAATTATTTTTAAGTTCCACGGCTGGAGTGGAAGGTACCAAGGGAGAAGGGATTGGGAATGGCTTCTCTGTAGCCAATTTACAGTGCTGGTCACAATGTCTATGTCAGGCACTCTACTTGGTGCATGAAACACACAACTGGAAATGTATTATCACTGGCCTCAAGAAGTGTACAGCTTAGTGGAGAAATAGGCGAAGAAACACTTAAAATGCATGAGGAAATTAGAGCACGATACAATAGAAGGCTAAAAGAAGGAAGACAAGTCTGGTTACGTGTGGAATTGATCAAGAAATTTATACAGCATCAAAGAATATCTTAGAGACATTTAGTTATTTGGCATGCAGTTCAGTTATTTCTCATGCAAATGATATTCTTATATTTGAGTGAGTCAGTGGTAGACTAAGTCAAGTAACAATGACACAGAACTCATAAGGGACAGGGAAGGAAAATACCTATAGACAGTTGGGAAATAGTGAAATTTCTTGGCTTATTTTATGGTGCAAACAGAGAAGTGAGTCTGGGCTTTTCTGGCTTTTTTTTTTTTTTTTTTTTGAGACAGGGTCTCACTCTGTCACGCAGGCTAGAGTGCAGTGGCATGATCATGACTCATGACTCACTGCAGCCTCGAACTCCTAGGCTCAAATGATCCTCCTCCTGAGTAGCAACTACAGGAGCACACCACCAAGCCCAGCTAATTTTTTATTTTTTATTTTTCATAGATGGGGTCTCACTTTGTTGCCCAGGGTGGTCTCCAACTCCTGGCTTCAAGCAGTCCTCCCCCCTCAGCTTCCCAAAGTGCTAGGATTCCAGGTGTGAGCCACAATTCCTGATAGCTTTCTGTCTTTGAATAAGCCAACTAGAAATATCAAAAACTTTTCAGTTATTTATAGATTTTTCTAAAAGATATTGAGATTTTATCTGTGGAGTGAACATGATAGGCTGATTTTGTGTAATGTCCGCCAAGGCCTTTCCATCTAACTTGGTGAGAGCTGATATGAATTCTTTCCTCACTACAAATTCTCAATGAGAACACGCATTTGGATTGAGAAGTCAAAAGTCTCTACTAGGTGGGCCAGTGGAAGGAGAGCAGTTCCAGTGGTGTTAGCAACACGTGTAAGTGTGTAGAGAAATGATAGGGAAAGTTTCATGGAAGTAGATGCCATTCAGATTTGCTGAAGCAGAAAAAGAAAGGCTTCCAGGTCTTTTTCCAGTCAGTTGGACTGGTGCTTCAGAGGTAGCACCTAAATCAGGATCTGGGGACATAAAAGGCACCTGAGGCCAGGCACAGAGGCTCATGCCTATAATCCCAGCACTTTGGGAGGCCTAGGTGGGCAGATCACGTGAGGTCAGGAGTTTGAGACCAGCCTGGCCACTATGGTGAAACCCTGTCTCTACTAAAAATACAAAAATTGGCCAGCTGTGGTGATACACACCTGTGATCCCAGCTACTTGGGAGGCTGAGGCAGGAGAATCACTTGAACCCAGGAGGCGGAGGTTGCAGTGAGCTGAGATTGTGCCATTGCACTCCAGTCTGGGTGACAAGAGCAAGACTCTGTCTCAAAAAAAAAAAAAATGCACTTGAAAGGAGTGTATTTATGTCTATGGAATGAGTGAATGCCAGGGATGATAGGCAGTTGCAGGGACTATGCCAAACTGGAGTACATGAACCCTACCCAAAGGAGAAACACTGCTCTGTTCTTTTTATAAACATGCATCCCCATTGTTGCCAGTCTTTCTATGTTTCCCAGAAACCTAACATTTGAACTTCAATGTAAAATCTCCTAATTTGGATATTGGTAATTAATTTAAATTATTAAAAGTACTATGTAGGGAGAAAAAAGAATCAGCACATCAATTTCAGCACATAAGCTGCCAATCGTTGACCTTTGTGTTAAATGAATGTTTTGTAATTTCTTAGGATCAATATGACTGGAGAACAGAACATCTCCTTTAATCAGGAAAGTGAGTAGCCAGTGATCGAGAAGCCATGAAAAAATACCCTGCCATCAATTGCTTGATTCTTACATCAGTGCTTTTAGAAGCAAAAACTCATAACTATAGTATCTGAATTTGATTAAAATAAAATATCTCCCAAAATACTAAAATGACACGCTTAATAACTCAGTATACTGGATTATTTTCATCTTCCTAATGTTTTGCTATTTAAGTGTGTTATGTATAAGATTGTTTTTGTTTTCCTTTTCAAAAGCCTAGGTTTTATTTGCATAGACTTGCTCCCCAGTAAATCCAAGGGGAAAATGTATTTATAGATTGGGGTTTGTTGTTTTGGATTTAGGGGCAGAATACCCAACATTTTATGTCATTTTTTCCAAACTTCTGTCTGTCTCATACCATCTTTCTATTTCTTGCTATACCAGTACATTGTCTTTATCATTACTTGCTTGGTGCTTTTCTTTAAATTTAATGAAATGTATTCATTTTAAAAGGATATTTTCTGATTACTTTCCCATTGCCTTTTGTTGTATAACAAATCTCCACACACTGAATGACTTAAAGGAAAAATAATGTACCATTTCTCACAATTCTGTGTGTTGTCTGGGTGTTTTCTTCTGGTCTAGGCTGGCTCCACTGGAGCTAGAGTCAGGATGGCCTGTGTCACACATCTGATGGTTGGCAAGCTGATGAAGCCAGGAGGGCCTCAGCTGGAGTAGCTACTCTCTGCTCCACCTGACTTTAAATCATGGGCACAACAGGGTTCCAAAGAGCAACAAGCCCCAAGTACAAGCATCTTCAAATCTCTTCTTGTGTCTTGCTTGCTACCTTTTATTGGATGAAAAAAAAAAAATCATATAATCAAACCCAGATAGAAGGCCTAGGAAAATAAACTTCACTTCTTAATGGAAGGAGAGGCAAAGTCAGTGCACAGAGGTGGGTGTAGGAGAGGAAGCATTGGTAGTTTTTCTTACAGTCAGAAAATGGAAAACTGCTATCACCTGACATAAAGAGGCAGTACATTTAGAAAATAAAATCAAAATGAATCAGCATTACCAAACCACTATTGCTAGAAAAGTAAGGTTTTAAACCACTGCAAGGCTCCCCACCTCTCAGGATCCTGAGCCCTCAGATTGGGAAGCATTTTTCTATGTTTCTAGGTTTTACTGTTGAACTTTGGGGATGTGTTATACTCCACTTTCAATTTAGCTAAATGTATCGCCATAAATACAGTCAGAAGTGTAGGGGATATGTGGCTCAAGGCAGTAGAACTGATGCTGAACTTTTTGCAAGCAGATCCATCTGAAACATTACCACATGTATATTCCTGGTCTCCTTTGATTTTTTTTTTAGCTTTCTTAATGCCATCACTGACATGAACAAAATGAATTTTGAAGGGTCAGTATGGTGAATTTTTTTCCCATTTATGTTTGCAGTTGGCAGATTCATTCTGGTTTAGTGGGTTTGATATTAGTGAAATTCCATATTTAAAAATGAGACCCTTATATCATCCTTCATTTTCTCATCTGCTTTAAAACTCATAGGTGAAAGCTCTGCTATGCTTTTATGTAGTTCAGACTGCCTATTTTAAGTAGTGCTGAGCATAGAGCAAATGGTCTATAAATATTTTTCTGATAATAAAGCTAAATTCTTCCAAACAATTCCACAAAATTGTCCAGATAATTCCACAAAAATAACCACACCAGTTGTGCGGTATTAGATAGGAAAACAAAATAAAGCAGTTGATTGTTATTGTCCACTTTTTAGGAGGTGGATGTCAAAGGCATATTCTGGAGTTAATAGAAAGTTCTTGTCAAATGACTAAAATAATCAACTATCAAATTATTTTGCCATTTCAAATATTCACACACATCAAATTCATCTCAAGAGTGCTCTATGATCAAGGTTTCCATATTTGATCTTCACATGAGAGTCAGGTTACATTTTGTGAATTTAATTACAGCAAACCTGAAGCCATCACTCTCCCCTAGAGACTGCAACAATACCATGGTGTCATTATCATGTTATTCTCTTTTATTGTTATTTTTTTAATCAAACACCTGTATTAACATATTCTCAAGTGTCTGTGAGCCAAGCCTATAAAATGCTGAGAGCCACAGGCTTTTCATCCAGAACGCAGTCCTCCCAATTTTCCAGTTTTCTCTGTTGTGATTCACTCAGCCACCTATGACACCCTAATAAAATAAGAGAAACAATGTGTCTCATTCAATTCCCTAGGATTTGGCTTCTAAAGCAATAGGTGAGTTCAGGGTTAGAGACACTTCTAATCCTAGTTGGTATCAATTTGTATAGATCTGAAGTGTGGCCTAAGAGGTGTTGCATGTCCTGTTATTTCTCCCTTGTCTAAAGTCTCCATCAATGCCAAGAGCATATCCCTGGGAGTTTGAACTTCCCTTCAATCCATTTAGAAAATGACTCACAATTCATTGAATAAAGTAGAGAAAATTGATACCTTTTCATTAGTCTGACAAAGTCTTTTTCAAGCTGGTATCTAAAATATGTTTTCTATTTAAATTTTATTTATATCAATCTTCTCTAGCAGGAGTAAGATTAAAATGAAAGACCTTACAATCAGTGTACAACTTTCCCATTACTGCCAAAATTGTGAGAACAAGTTTTGCAAATGAACTCGATACCAGGAATTTTCTGAGCATAATTTAATATTTGGGATTAACTGCATAGTGGAATCAACCAAAAGTGGTATTTTAATACCTCAATAACTATAAAAATGATTGCTTTACATATGAAAAGAGGAAACGGTACTTAACTGGCATTATTTGATTATGGTAAATTTGTAGCAATTCTAGCAAAAGCTATATTATAAAGTCTAATAGTACCCTCATAAAGTACTTTTTAAAATTTGGAAAATATTTGTATACAAACATATTCCTTCAAGGAGCCATTTCTAAAGTTGTAAAAAAAATATCAAAATGTAAGAGTATGCCTCTGCCAAGTGGAATCATGAATGATAATTATTTTCTTTTTGATAATGATCTGTATGCTTTAAATGTTAGAAAAGAGTATGTATTACTTTCAGAATTAGAGAAAAAAGCAAAGGTTTCTCAAGTTTGTAAAATAAGAAATATTAAAAACATCTGTTTTTCAACAAAATTGCAAGTTGCTATCTAATACAAACAAACTTTAGGGTCACTCTTAAATAATTTGAAGGTAGAATGTTAAATGTTAAGATACAAGGGATATACAGTGAGAAATGTATTTAATAAGCATGATTCCTTGTGTTCCTTTCTAACCATTAATTAAAAATTATTTTCTTACACAGAATGCAAAGTCACATAAAGCTGAATTTAATGTAAAATAAAACCATCTATTTAGTGAAAGCAAGACCAACATTCAGGGTTTGATAAAAAATAGAATCAAGGATAAAGTTATCACAAATTGAAACTGTAGAATAAGCCAGGATCTCCAGCACTGATATTCTGCCTAAGACAAAGTATTATTAGTGGCAGGAATTTGAAGAGCTCCCTTGAGTTGCAACAGGTCTCTGAAAATTCCTCGTCACCAGAGCATACAGCTCTTTTTCAAAATAGGGCCTATACCCCTGTGTTCCAATGAGACAGTTTAGAATAGCCCATCACAAGTAAAAGCTTTCTGTTTTGTGTTTTAAAATTCATGTCAAATTAGCCTTTCATATCATAATATATATGCTTACTTGTTTTAATAAGAAAATGATTTTGTTAATTATTTAACAGTTAAATTACTTCATCAATGAGGAGTCTTCTTATGGCCACACTCTGAGAATCTCTGAGTGTGATTTTTGCTGACAGCATGCTGTATCTATTTATGCATCACAACTCATCAATATGTATTGCCTGGTCTTTATATACAGTGTAGAGTTCAAACAAGGGACTATATGCTACTTTAGAGTGGGAACTGTGTGTCTTTATTTTATGTCCAGCACTGCGGTAAATGATTAGCTTTTGAATGAATAAAATATAACCTTTGTCTCAAATACCTTTAAAAAAATCTACCACTGACTGAAGGAAATTATACTACATTTAACTAGTGACTTTCAATCCTGCTCATTTCACAATCCATACCCTCTTTTCTACCCTCACCAATAAAGATTGTCTGTTCAAAAAGCACTAGAATAGAATTTCTAGTAGAGGGAATGCAATCTTAATCAATCTTATTATCAACTCTTAAATAATGTACGTCTTTGAAATATATTGTAGATCCTCTAAAGAAATACAGTTTGACCTGTAAAAAATGAGCATATGCATTCCAGAATTAGTATAATCTCAAATTAAAGATAAGGTATTAACCCTGTATAATGGTAATGGGATGGATGCATATGGAGCTGGATAATGGACACATGGATAAATAATAACTACCACATGCTGAATATAAAGTTTCTTAGGCATTATGGTGAGTGCCTTATTTAAAATTCACAATAATCAGTTGTGACTTTTAACTTCGTCTACTATTGAGAAAACTTAATCTTGAACTAAGTAATTTTCCAAAGGCATACTACTAGAAAGTGATAAAAGTAAAGTTCCAACCCATGTTCCTCTATCACATACCCAAGAGCTTAGAGTCTTAACCAATACATAATGTCTCCAGATTGAATCCTATCCTTAAATGTGTGCTCATAGAAAAGCAGAACTTTGAAATAACTGCAGGGAAGGTTATCCAATGCCTTTAATTTCCTGTTCACTTTGATAAAGATAATAACACACATGGAGTCACTGCAGGTCTTTTGAAGAAAAGAATTGTAACAGCTGTTCCAACAAGCTGTGCAAAAAGGGAGGCTGGAGAGCTGTCCCATCCCTCCAGTGGAGTTCTACCCATTGCTTAAATTGCATGACAGTTTGCACAAAAATAAGGCTGGAAATTTGCCTTGATTGATGTACTTATAACCTACTTCTGGGAACATGAATTCAATCATATGTTCAACCATTTAATTTATGCTCAAACTCTCATAAGTCATAGAAGCAAGCTGAGAGTTTGGCATAATATTGAAGAATAATGTTTTACTCTAACTTAGTGAAGAATTGCCTTTTTGGTTTGGCATGATTTTATTCTTTAGAGTAATAAAATTGAGAATGCCAATGAAGATAATGATAGCTAATACTTATTGAACATTTACTGAATGCCCAATACTCTGCTAAGTGCTTTGAATGCACTTTCTCATGTAATCCTCACAACCCTTTGATATAGGCACTATTTTATTTCTCTTTTTGTTTCATTTTCTTCATTCATAAGTTGGAAATCAGTCTTGAGCTACCCCATGCCATTCAAAGATTAGTATAGTATTATTAATCCTGTCACTAAGGAGTTCACTGCCTAGTACAAGTAGGCAAGCAGATGACTCCAATGTAGTTGGAATTACAGCTAAGATGATTGAGCTGCTGGCTAAACTGTTCCTCTGTTGTTCCTAACATTGCCTTCAACCCTGCCCTTCTTCACAATTCTAGTGCAAGCATCTAAAATCCAGAGCTTATCCCTTCTCTTTGAATTTAGTGATGCTTAACAAGCATTTCTGTTTTTCTTCATTGATCTTACATACCACACCAATGCATCTTCCCCAACCACCCCTTTAATCATGTCTTTCCTTTGTTCATGGATTCTAAATTCACCATTCTCTTTAAAAAAAAAAAAAAAAAAAAAAATAGGCCGGGCGCGGTGGCTCAGGCCTGTAATCCCAGCACTTTGGGAGGCCAAGATGGGTGGATCACGAGGTCGAGAGATCGAGACCATCCTGGTCAACATGGTGAAACCCGTCTCTACTAAAAATACAAAAAATTAGCTGGGCATGGTGGTGCGTGCCTGTAATCCCAGCTACTTGGGAGGCTGAGGCAGGAGAATTGCCTGAACCCAGGAGGCGGAGGTTGCGGTGAGCCGAGATCGCGCCATTGCACTCCAGCCTGGGTAACAGGAGCGAAACTCCATCTCAAAAAAAAAAAAAAAAAAAAAAAAAAAAGCCCAAGCTGCTAGCTTTCAAGAACTTCCATAGTCTTATTAAGCCTTTGTCTTAGTCTACTGTGTTGCTATAAAAGAACACTTCGGGCTAGGTAATTTATAAATAAAAAATGTTTATTTGGCTCATGGTTCTACTGGCTGGAAGACTGAGCATCTGGTGAAAGCTTCAGGCTGCTGCCACTCATGGCAGAAGGTGAAGGGGAGCTGAGTGTGCAGAGACCACATGGCAGAGAGGAAGCAAAGGAGAGAGGAGCGGTGCCAGGCTCCTTTAACAACCGCCTCTCTTGGAACTAAGAGGGTGAGAACTCACTCACCCTCGTCTGTAGGGGAATTGACCTATTCATGAGGGATCCACCCGGTAACTCAAATGCCTCACATTAGGCCTCATTTCTAACATTGGGGATCAAACTTCTGCAGGAACTCTGGAGAGGACAAACTTCCATGCTACAGCAGTTTTTCCCTTTTAATTCCCAACCTGAGCCTGCTCTTTTAACACAACAACATATTTATTAGGGGAGAAGCACTTTGCTCATTTACCCTTCTTTCCTGTAATTATGACAAAATGCCAATAACTTATCTTGAGAAACTCTGAGCTAAACTGTCACCGTTGAGGGCAGGACTATGTCATGTTCTTTATTTTATCACTCTCGGTAAAGCAGGTAACGTTTTGATAAACATTTGCTGAATTTCATTATCTACTGAAACAATAGAAAGGGACTGCCATTCTTAGTCAATATTGTTTATTTACTGTTTTCATTAAGCCCATTGCTTATTAGTATCTTGCTATACTTCCATGGCAAAATGCCTCATGAGTGAACAACAACCATAATGAAAAAGAGATTTCTGCTCTATTTAGGATTTATATTGAAATAAAGGATTGATTCTCCTTTTAAAGCCTCTCTTTTGCTGTACAGCCATGTGACCTAGTATAAGGGAGAAATCGAGACTCGTGATTAGAGAAGCTTTAGTGATTTTAAGAATCTCTAAAAGAAAGATGAACATTCTCAAAAGAGTTGAAGATCAGATATTTTCCTTAGCATGGCAAATTCACAGAGCGAATCCTAGAACCCCAGGGTTAAAAGGGACCTTAAAGATCTTATTTCATAATCACTACAGATAAGAGAAGTTGGTTTTGGTGGCTGATATTTAATTAACTCAGTTCTCAGGGATAAAAAGTGCTTGCAGTAGTTATGCATCTACCTCAAAAGTTTCTCATGGCTTCGAAAATTGTTCACTTGTGGGAATTTCTATTAAAATGCTATAACTAGTGAAATCAAGTAATGTGTAGCTCAGATTTAAAAAAAAAAAAAGTGTGATAAATTGGCTCTTGCCCGGTTTTTTTTTTTTTAAGCTAACTTAATTTTACAAGAAACTAAATGTTTTTATTTTCTGCAAGTGTTTGTGTTTGATATGAAATTTATTCTTGATAGTGATACAACATAGAGAATTCACAGGCTCAAGAGTCAATCATTTTTTAAAATTCTATGACTGCTGAATACAAAACCAGAAAGCACTGAGCTAGCACTATAATTATTTACAAAAAAAAAAACATGGATTTGGTAGTGAAGCAAGCCTGGGTTTTAGTGTTAAATCCTGCACTATCTGTGTAAGTTTCGGAAAGTTACTTAATCTCTCTGGGCTTCAGTTTCATCAGTTTTAAAATGAGTTAATGATAATACCTACTTTATAGGGTTGTTAGCAGAAGCAAATCTATATGGGTCTGCAGCAACCTCAGATTCTGCCTCCTCAAAATAAAGAATTCCACAGAAGGATGTAAGCCAGAGGGAGAGACCAAGGCAGGTTTTAGAGAAGGAGTGAAAGTTTATTTAAAAGTTTAGAGCAGGAACAAAATCAAGTAGAGTACACTTGAAAGAGAGGCAAGGTGACTTGAGAGACCCAAGTGCACAGTTTGACCTTTGATTTGGGATTTTATATGTTGGCTTGCTTCTGCGGGGTTGTGTCGCATCTCCCCTGGTTATTCCCTTGGGTTGGGTTGTCCACACATGTAGTGACCAGCCAGCATTTGGGAAGTTGTTCACATACCCATATGAGGCATTTTCCTTGACCAGTTAACTGTTCCTAGAGGAAGGTCCATTAAACTCCACCGTTTGGCTTCTTAGTGCGCGTGCTTGAGCCCACTCACCAAGCTCCTGATATCTTATGGGGAAGCTGCTGATCACCAGCTTCAGGTGTTTTCTATCTGTTGGGAGACTGCCTTTCTCTGGTACTGGCTGTGACCAATTACTATTTTAGAGAGACAGTTTAAAAACCACCTGACCATCACCTGATGGTTTCCAGGCATTCCTGGTAGGGGGCCCTCTCCTGGCTTGCTCATGCCAACCTGACTACCTAATTTAAAAGAGTTACTGCAAAGACCGAGGTAATAAATTTAACGTTCCTAACAGAGAAACACATAGGATCACTCAATAAATGTTAATTATCCTTTTTATTATTCCATTGACTATCTTAATTCAAAATATTTAAGAATTATTTATCTTTATATTTTTTTTATGCAAGGGTGAGGAGAATTTTCTTTTCTCTGAAGGTTCAAATCTGTTTGTTGAAATGAATGGACAATAGATCCACGGAGGAGAAATTATGTAAATGTATTAACATGTACATAGACATGGGAGTCTCACAAAGTAAGACCCCAAAACAGCTGGATGACTAAAGTTTTTAAACCACCCTGAGGTTACAGAAAGAACAGGGGCTGGGGTCTCCTCAGGAGGAAGAGTGGGAGGTGGCATCACTGGTTATGGGAGATAACAAGGGCAAAACCTGCCACATAAAGGCGGTCTTCTTATGTGGATAAAAGCTCCTCAGGTATCCGAGATCAGCCTCAAAAAGAGTAAATGGTAGCCTGTGGTAATAGTTTCTCTGTCAGATTTTAAAAGTGTCAAACTCTGAGGCTCTTTTGTTTGGGGGCGGGGGTTGCTCAGAGAAATCCCATTTGCATCCACTGTTTACTTCACTAATGTAGATTTCTTGTATAGATAGAAATCTTCCCACAAAAGACAGCATGTCAGAATTATTTTTGTGTCTACAGCCTCTCTCTCTCAAAATATGACAAAGAAGTAGTTGGGGGGTGGATGCATATTTGGGTTTCTATCACTTATCATAAGTATTTCCAGAAGATAAAATTATACAAACAGTTAACTAGCATTGATATTAGATCATTTTATTAAATCTAGTGGATCAATTCTGTTCCAATAACCTGAAGGTTTTTAGGTAACTTTCAGATTGAGTGAAGAGAAGGCAGTTTTGAAATTTTTTCCTTATAAATGTTTAAAAAGATATTACAGAAAAAAATGAGTTTATGAGAAAATTATAATTAAAGAATGTAGCTCTGTGAACCAAAAAACTTTTTAAAAACATGTCTGAGACAGGTCTTAATCAGTGTAGAGGTTTATTTTGCCAATGTTGAAGACACACCTGCGAAAAAAGGACACCAGTCACCATAGGATCTGTGGCCTGCACTTTTTCCAAAGAGGGTGTTGAGGGCTTCAGTATTTAAAGGGGAAAAGTGGGCAGAATGGTAAGTAGAACAACATAAAAAGAGGAAAGTATGTACTAAGGTGAGCTGTCACTTCCTTATGAGGCTGTATTTATTCATCTTCATGCTGCTCTTAAAGATCTACATAAGACTGGGTAATTTATAAAGAAAAAGAGGTTTAATGGACTCACAGTTCCATGTGGCTAGAGAGGCCACATGGCTGAAGGTAAAAAGCACATCTTATATGATGCTAGACAGGAGAGAAAGAATCAAGCGAAAGGGGAAACCCCTTATAAAAACAATGAGATTTCATTAGACTTAGTCACTTCCATGAGAACAGTATGGGGGAAACTGCCTCCATGATTCAATTGTCTCCCACCAGGTCCCTCCCATAACACATGGGAATTATGGGAGCTACAATTCATGATGAGATTTGAGTGGCCACACAGCCAAACCCTATCAGAGGCTTTGATGAGTGCTCACTAAATCTTCATGTTGCATGTGAAAGGAGCAGAAAGAGGCACAGTCACCTATGGGTTTGTCTTGTGCGTTAAGTAAATCTGCATTTTACATGAGATAAAGTAAACATAGAGTGGAGGAAGAAGTCTAATATGCATTTGTCTTAGGGTGGGCAGGTGGACGATTTCTACTCTTGTCTTTGACCGTGAAGATAAGCTGTTAATTTACATTGTCAGAGTGAGAGAGACCACACAGAGAGATGTGTGGCCTTCTATCTTGCAGCTGTTTAAAAACAAAAGGAAGGATTTGTGTGTGTGTGACTCAGTTTGCAAGCTTAATCTTTTCCTTTGGCATAGTGGGTTTGTGGACCTGAGATTTTATTTTCCTTTACAGCTTGACCTGTAATATAAGAGGATGTGTATGAAGATGGCCATGTAGTGTGTCAATCAGAAACAAAATTGGTCTAATAATATCTTAAGAAAGGCAACATCGTGAAGAAAACTAAAATATTTTACCCCAATATATACGTCTTTGACGTATTTTGGCTGTTCAGAGGTATCCCTGCAAAGCTGTCTCTAGCAGAGAGGATTTGCATCTGTAGAGAAAAAAGTGAAGTAGACAACAGATGCAAACAGCTTTTCTCTGAAGCCCCACCTTGTCAGTATTTAGAAAAGATTGACTGAAAACCTGGCACCCTGCTGTGCTCTGAGGGCTGCTACCTGAGAAGTTTCATCTGCATAACAGAACCACCTTTGCTAGCCAGATTTCTCTTCGCCTTCTTCCATAACCTGTTCCAAGTCCCTTTACTTTCTGTAAACTCAAGATGGCATAAAAACATCAATCATCTTGCCTTTCTTTGAATTTTTATATTTTGAATGACTCTTTTGCACATGTGTGCACATAATTTGTACGCCTTTTTTTCCTCTTAATTTGTTTAGTTTTTATAGACTCAAATTAGCAAATCTGCAAATTTAAACTTCTCTACAACTGGAAGAATAAATTGGATTCTAGTAAGCCAAAAGGTAGAGCCAAATCATCAAACTCTATTTTGAAGAGGCAACTCTCATGTGAATTTTTAGATTTTATAATAGGTCTGGGGACATTTTTTTTATTAGAAAGACTTTTCTTTTTCCCCTATGAGCCAGTGGATTTTTACAACCTTGAATTAAGGATGATGCATGGGTTTGGAGATGTATTGTTTTCCCTAATGTCTACGTTTTCATTTAGGATACATTAATGCTTAAGACAAAAGGAAACTGCTTTGTTAGCTTACAACAAAGTAGGTCAGCTCCAAGAAGGCAGAGAGCAGCCTGAAGGAGGTGGAGGAACAGGGCTTAGAAGAAGGCAAAAAAGATGTGAAAAGCTGACCCCACTGGCAGATGTGCATTATTCACATACCTCTGTAAAAAAAAGTGACAAAATGCTAAGTTGAAGGACTGTTGGGAAAGGCGGGTTTCCCGTCGTGCTAAGATTAAATGTTTTCCATTCTTGATGGTTTAGATTCAGGGCAACAATATTGAAATATTAGGTGAGCTTTAAGTGAATAAGCATCAGAAATGGTAGTAAATGTGACTGGACTGTTTCTGATTAAGTGCTTGCCCAAAGGGAACTTCAGATTATAGGTTTTCAATCAAGACTGGCAAACCTTGATTTCTATCTTATGTAACTAGAAGTTCTACAATTTATTTTTGTTCCCTTTCAACAATGTATGTTTTTCTTCCTGCTGTAACATGTGCTTCTCTTATTTAATTTTGTCATCTATTTATTCACATAAATAAGTACTTTTACCCATGACAAGAATCTTCCTTTACTTCATGCCCAGATACAGAGCACTGCTATCAAAAAGAAAAAAAAAAAAAGAAAACTTTAAACTCTCAATTATTCTATACCCTGTGAAGGATTTGTGTCTTCTGTTATAACTTTATATTTTCCCATAACATTACATTGTCTTACATGTGAATAGAGCTATTTACAAGATTTTACCTCCTATGCCTGCTGGCCATAGCCAATGGAATTGCATTGGACATGCTTTGGTCTGGTCCACATATAAAGCAAGAATAAAGTATGGCAAAATTACCCTTGAGAAGTTTCTTAAATTGACAATATAATAGAGTAGACATGACTTTGCACATAGAATCTTACTGTCGACCTAAAGGAAAGATCCTGAAGTACAAAATGTAATTTGAAGAGTTTACTTGAGCCAAAATTAGGACAGCTCCCCGGAAGACTCAGACCTAAGTAACCTTGGATATGAGCTCCACTGGCCGGCCATTGTTACAAGCAGGTTTTTAAAGAGGAAAAAATGGGGATGGGGGCAGAGTTTTATTAGGAATTCTTATTGGTTTACAAAAAGAACCTTAATTAGTGATTGGCTATACATTGTTAAGCTATAGGGTGTGGGATATGGTATCCGCTGAGGCATTAGGTTAATGCATAGCTATTTGCTGCAACCACAAGCCATCTCCTTAGATGAATGTGTGTCTCCAAAGAGGGGAAGCAGGGTGTGATTGCTATCACATTTTAATACCTCGCTGGGCCTAATAATTTGAAAAGGCTCACATTCCTCACATAAAAGTTCTTTTCTTTCTTCACTACATAATAATTTTATTCAAAGTAAAGATTGAGGAACACTGAATACAAAGGAGGGGAAGACTGAAGTAAGAAAAGCATAGAAGGAAAGCTTAAGTGCAGAGAGATGTCTGGATATTTAAACCATTCTGCTTTTAAGTCAGCAATTTCATCCCTCTAGTGAATACTGGATAGAGAGAGAATTTTAATGCGCTCCTGCTTCGCTGAAGGGTTTACTCCATCCCATTTTAATGTTAATCCTCTGTGACATTATCATATGTCATTTGGCTTCTTTGTTGTGAGACTTACACATCGTGGTGGAGACTCATTTTTGGAACATGGAGGATGGAAGGGAGTGAGTATCTAAAGAACGAGGGTCCTGAATCAGAGTAAAAACAGCCAACCAAAAAGCATCGTGAAACATGCACCTGGCTGACACTTTGAGGATTCTGAATGGGAAAAGCCTAGGTCGATTTGGGAAGAGCTAACACAGGGAGGAGCTACAGAAATAACTGGTGTTTGTGCAAAAATCATTTTTCGATCAAGGCGTTAAGGAAAATGTAGAGTTTCTTGATTTGCATTGAGCAAATCTAGTCACTGGTTTTATAAAATTTTGCTATCAGGACATGTGTGCTGTAAATATTTAATACATATACTAAATTCATTGCCAGCTTCCTATTGTGGTCATTCTTGATACCCCCTGAAAATTAGGGCTGTTTTATCAGAGGCTCAAGTTGTGACAGTTCTGCCCATGTCATATCGAATATATTAAAAAGTAACCACAACCCATATCAACTATACTCTCAATGGAAAGGAAATATTTTCATCTCGTGTTACTCTTGACTTTTATTTTTGCAACTTTTCTTTTGTACTTTCACTCAATTCACTTTTTCTTTTGCCAGGCCTTTGAAATTCTTCAAGGCCCTAGGCTAGGGGATAAACCCTAATGCTGGGTGAATAAATTGGCATTTCTGGGAAGAATACCTCAGTCATTCTGAAGAATATTAAGGTACTTTGTACCCTTCACTGAATCATAATACTTCAAGGTCTATGCTCTGCAAAAACTAACAGCACAAAAGTTTCTCAAGACCCAAAAATTAAGTGTAGGGAGCAAAGAAATACTTTGCCTTCGTCCTCTGAAATTTTGATGAAAAATCAATGGGCAAAAAGCAGATTAATAAAAGACATACAAACTTATTAATGTGTACGTGAGAGACGATGACAGCGGTTACACCAACCCCCTAATGGGCTATAAAAGCTTATATACCATCTTGAAGTTAAATAAAAATTGGGGACTTGGTGCATGGCCCAAAACGGGTTATGATGGTAAATCAGGTTATATGGCAAGACAGGTTAAGGGAGGGCTAGAGGAGGAGACCTGGATAGCAAAGTTGGCCTCGCAGGTAGCAGCCCTCAGGGAAAAAAAGATGGTAAATATTTCTTTTAGGCCTTTAAAAGTATCAGACTCTCAGTTATTCTTTCCTAGACTGGACGATGGGGGCTTCAGAGAAACTTGGTTGTATCAGTGCAGATTTTCTCCATAGATGCAAATCTCCCCCACGAAAGAAAACTTTGCTACGCTACTGGTGTTTGCTGGCTCTCTGAACAGCCATCTCACACTATGTCAAAGAAGTGTATTTTGAGGTGAAATATTTTTATTTCCTTCATAAGTCTCATCTTCCATATGCTGTCATCATAAAAAATTTTTTTAATTGCCTGTGGGATCTTCCTGTCCACTGCACAAACACCAATTCACTGAGACCATAATATGGCAGTAAAGAAGGAGTTTAAGTAGCACAAGGCTGGAGTTATCACTCAAATCAGTCTCCCTGACGTCTTGGAGGTTAGGATTTTTCAAGGATGGTTTGGCCAGCAGGGGGCTAGGGAATGGGGAATGTTGATTGTTTGGGGATGAAATCATAGAGGTGTGGCAAACGGACTTCATATGCTAAGTCAGGCTCCAGGTAGGGACTGCAGGACTGGATGTGTCATGAGTGTGTGGGTCTGAGGGGAGTCAGTTGGTTGCTAGAATGAGGAAGTCTGAAAAACATCTCAAACAGTCCATTTAGGTTCTACAGTAGTGATGTTATCTGCAGGAATAACTAGAAAAGTTACACATCTCGTAGCCTCCAGAGCAATAGCTGATTATCATTTAACTACTTCTGCATCTTAACAGAATTCAGCCCCGCCTCATAGCCCTAACTGTTGCCTTTCTTTAGTTTTACAAATGTAGTTTACCTGTGAGAAGGGTTATTATTAACCTTGCCTTAAGTTTAAACTAAATTCCTCCCAAAATTAGCTTGGCCTATGTCCAAGAATGACCAAAGATAGCTTGGATGTTAGAAGCAAGATGGAGTCAGCTATGTTAGGTTTCTCTTACTGTCATAATATTGAAAAGGCAGTCTCAGTCTCCAACAAAATGCTGCTTGATGAAACCAGACAACATAATTATATTTGCATTATAAGACATGTAAATTAAAATCTTATTTTTCTTAATAGAGTTTTCTTAGCTAGTCATGGAAGATTGAAGAGGACCTAGCATGCTTCCGAGAACATGAAAATCTGCAGAGGGACATAACATCAGTGTTCAGGTTGTTTGGATGAATTGCAAACACAGTTGTTTCCTGTTTTTGCACAGCCTCCATAGTGATTGGGAAATGGTGGTGTGAGATGGAGCCTTGCCTAGAAGGAGAAGAATGTAAGACACTCCCTGACAATTCTGGATGGATGTGCGCAACAGGCAACAAAATTAAGACCACGAGAGTAAGTGCACTTATTTCAAATGTATTTTTGCATGTTACAAACTGTGTTATTAGAGTTTGTGCTGTGCAAGCAGCATCCACAGAAGCTTTGCACAGGAGAGAAGAAAGATTCTCCTGTGACAGGAAGCATTCTTAACCATGCAGATCAGTGTCCATCCATGAATGACATGTTAGAGATTGAACTGAACTGTTCCACACTGAGCAGTTTAGTGTTTCTGTCATAGACTCATAAATTAAGCTGGGTTTCCGTATCCAGAGGGGAGAGGAATTGTGAGGTAATTATTCAGATAATTCATCAAACATCTATAGTGCTCAGAATGATAATCAAATAAAGTTCCTCCCTAAGTCATCTAGATGGTTTGCTGAAAGGATCTGCATTTAAGTACACCTACAAAAGCCATTTCTAATGGTTCTTCAGAAGAGTGTGATGATCTTCCAGAGAAGTGAAAAGGGTTTTAGGGAGTGAAACCTCCTTCTTGAATTTCTCTGGTTAAATCAGGAGTGATCTTCTAAATAAAAAACCTTCAGGGTGGGTAATCCCACCTATCAGAATTGGTGCCCCAGCTAGCCAGACTTTAACCCTATAGTTACTGGACAGCCTTGGAATCCTAAAGGAGCATGGATAGGGTGTGCTCAAGACAGTAATTATGTACTAATAAAAAGTATGTCAGTATTTTGACAACAAGTATGGTCATATATATGTATGTGTACCAAATGAGTACAAGAACAGCTAAGAACCTGTACCAAGAACAGCCCTGTTCTTTCTCTTTTTCTCTCTGTCTCTGTGTGTGTGCATGTGTCTGTGTGTGCATGCATGTGTATTTTTTAATTTACAGGAATATTTTTTTGAGAGACAAGGGTCTCACTCTGTCACCCAGGCTGGAGCACAGTAGTGTGATTATAGCTCACTGCAGCCTCTAACTCCTGGCCTCAAGTGATCATCTTACTTCAGCCTCCCAAAGTGCTAGGATTACAGGCATGAGCCACCATACCTAGCCTATGGGGTATTTTTTAAAGTAAGCTCCATCAGTTACAATTTCTAGTATGCTGAACTTTTATTCTACCGAAAGGCTGACTTATTTGAAAGGATGTCTCTATTCCTCACCCTTTAGTATTAATCTTGACTTACTCTTCCTTCTCAGCATCACCTTTTCAATAAATAAAATTAGTTCTTATGTCTTTGTGATGCAGAAAACAAAACCAAGTCAACATAATACTATATAAAACATATCTTTCACATATAAAATATGTTAAGACATTTTGTGTATCAAATTTACCTGCCTATTATGACCATATTGACAAGGAGGAAATGGCCATACATTTCCGGCCTGTGACTAGGAAGGACCTGTGAACGACCCTCACTTGCTAACATGCATCTGTCTGTGCCTGAGTAGCTTAATATGGATTATCCTGTTACATTGTAATGAAACACCTACAAAAGACATTATTCAGAAATGAGCCTGGTTCATGCAACTTACCCACAGAAACCATTTTAATTTGCTAGTGGAAGATGGATATGAGGTTTCCCTTTGGTTACCTTTTACTTAAAAATGATTTTTCCAAATAATTTGAAGTTGCCCTCCCAAATTAGTTTGTTTTAAGCTATTCTGAATTATGGCTGGTATAACTGGAATCTAACCACCTTTGTTTTAAACACATTGTTGATATATTTCCTGTCAGATCTCTTTTCTCTAGTCTAAATAACTGATTGCTCTTTATATATGTATTATTGCATTTTAGATTCTGGGGTACATGTAAAGAACATGTAGGATTGTTGCATAGATACATACGTGGCAATATGGTTTGCTACCTCCATCCCCATCACCTATATCTGGCATTTCTCCCCATGTTATCTCTCCCCAACTCCCTACCCGGCACTGTCCCTCCCCTAGTCCCCCCCAACAGACCTCAGTGTGTGATGCTCCCCTCCCTGCGTCCATGTGTTCTCATTGTTCAATACCTGCCTATGAGTGAGAACATGCAGTGTTTGATTTTCTATTCTTGTGTCAGTTTGCTGAGAATTATGGTTTCCAGGTTCATCCACGTCCCTACAAAGGACACGAACTCATCATTTTTTATGGCTTCATAGTATTCCATGGTATATATGTGCCACATTTTCCCTGTCCAATCTATCATCAATGGGCATTTGGGTTGGTTCCAAGTCTTTGCTATTGTAAACAGTGCTGCAATGAACATTTGTGTGCATGTGTCCTTATAAATAGAATGATTTATAATCCTTTGGATATATACCCAGTAATGGGATTGCTGGGTCAAATGGAATTTCTATTTCTAGGTCCTTGAGGAATTGCCACACTGTCTTCCACAATGCTTGAACTAATTTACACTCCCACCAACAGTGTAAAAGTGTTCCTATGTCTCCATATCCTCTCCAGCATCTATTGTCTCCAGTTTTTTAAATGATCACCATTCTAACTGGCATGAGATAGTATCTGAATGCAGTTTTAATTTGCATTTCTCTAATGACCAGTGATGATGAGCATTTTTTCATATGTTTGTTGGCCTCATATATGTCTTCTTTTAAAAAGTATCCTTTGCCTACTTTTGAAAGGGTTTGTTCATTTTCTTCTTGTAAATCTGTTTTAGTTCTTTATAGATTCTGGATATAAGTCCTTTGTCAGATGGGTACATTGCAAAAATTTTTTCCCATTCTGTTGGTTGCTGGTTCACTCTAATGATTGTTTCCTTTGCAGTACAAAAGCTTTGGAGTTTAATTAGATCCCATTTGTCTATTTTGGCTTTTGTTGCCAGTGCTTTTGGTGTTTTAGTCATGAAGTCCTTGCCTATGCCTAGGTTTTGCCTAGGTTTTCTTCTAAGGTTTTTATGACGTTAGGTCTTATGTTTAAGTTTTAATCCATCTGGAGTTAATTTTAGTGTAAGGTGTCAGGAAGGAGTCCAGTTTCTGCTTTCTGCACATGGCTAGCCAGTTTTCCCAACACCATTTATTGCTCTTTATTGAAGGCAAATGTTGCTTGCATGGTGTCTGCAGACCTGAAATACGGTAAAGAAAAGCAATTCAAGTCAGGATTTAAATATGTGAAATTCCAAGAGTACCAACTAGGAGACTCTTTGGAAGATAGAATATAAACAAAAAATAAAAGAGAGAAAAAAAACAGAAACAAATTGTTAATGCTACTTTTTTGAGACCAGTTTAACTTGCTTTTATTTGGCCTCTGTAGAGTACATTTTAAAACCATCAGGCATGTTGCAGATGCACCCTAGACATTTTCTGACAACACAGAAGTATTGTGCAGGATCTGATCACAGTAACAGAGGCTGGAGCACACCATTTGCTACCGCCTTAGGTGGGCTGAGTTCAAACCAAACAGTTGAATGGACAAGTTAAATAAATTGCCATTGCAGTTGGTTTGAAAGCAGAGGATGTACTTGTTCTGACGTGTGCATCCATTTCAAGCAAGGCAATGGGAGGCTACTGTACAGCCATGTGAGCTGCACATCAGTCAGCTGAGAATTCTCAAGTCTGTCCTTAGAAAAGGAAAAAGAGGACACTGGAAAAGCTGTACTTTTTAAACCTTCAGAGGACTCAAATTCTCCTACTGACATACATCCTCCATCCTCCGTCATCCCTCCTCCTCAAGAAATTCACAATTAACTAAGCAATTTTAAACATAAAGGGCACTAATTAAGTCCAGATGGTATATATAGGAGCCATCTATTCTGTGTAAATGATGTGTCAACACCAGTCCTTATATCATGTGCTCTGAAAATACACCTTATGTATTTTTCTCTATCAGAACACAAATATGGCAAATACGCTTACTTCAAATATTGATTCTAACAATCTAACTTTAAAAATGGCTTAATTCACAGATGTACTTTAATTATTACAAGTCATATATTTTCATTGTTTTGCTGTTATCAACGAGGTAAAAAAAAGAAAACTACATCTTTTGTTCTTTTCTGTGTAAAATTAAATCGAAGAACGTTCACTCAGGAAAATAAAAAGGTTGGGGATTGTTAATAGCAACTGAGAGTTTCCTTCATACTATTATTTTAAAAGTAACTTCACTATAAAGATAATCATGAGAAAGTTTCCTGGGACTTCATTCTTTTTCTTATAAAAGATTGTTCCAAACTTTCATCTTATTTAGGTTACTTCCAAAATAATCATCCTGAAACAAAATTCTCTTCAAAATGTAGATAAATAATGTTTCAAAGTATGATCTAATTTAAAACTTCGTGGTGTTCATTTTTTAAGGTAGGTGAAGAGTAGAAATGTGGTGGTTCATCTAAACCACCAGATACCCCAGAACATCTGGACTAGCCCAGGTAACAGGCCACAGTCTAACAACAAACCTCAGGAGCAATGGATCTGAGTACAGTAACATTATTACCACAGAAGGAAGGAGAAAACATAGGTGGAATTAGGCAATGCCTTTTCTTTCAGGAGATTTGGAATAACTTTTTAAGAGAGAAAGGCTCCTTAAGGCCACCCAATAGAAAGGAAGTATTCACCTTGAGAGATTTTCCAAGACCTAGCCTGGAGTAGAATAAAGCTAGCAACACAGACACTCCCAGGGAGAGCCCCAGTATGTCTGGGGGAAGCTTCATGGTCAGTTTTTTCCCCTGTGTCTCCTTGATTGTTGCTTCAGTTGTTTGAGTAAATCACTTTGTTGGTACTTACAAGCCAGACTAACCACCCAAAATATTGACTGGAGGTTTTGTTCTTGCAGTTTTAGATACCTATTTATTTATGTATTTTCTTTAAACTATATAAAATACATATGTTTGAAAGTTGGGGAGGCTCTATCTTATGTATTCAGGAACATGTCTATACCTTGTATATTCAGGAAGAGTAGCTTAAGTTAGAAAGATAGACTTCCCCTTAGAGTTATAAAAACAAAAAGTATCTGAGACTGGTCTCACTCAATTTAGAAAGTTTATTTTGCCAAGGTTATGAATGCATGATCTAGAGGTAAGTCTGTGCCTTCCTCCACAGATGATTTTGAGGGTTTCAATATTTAAAGGGAAAAGGGTAGATATTGGGGAAAGAAGAAGAAAATTTTTAAAGTTATGGGCAGATAAGAGACTAACTGTTGAATTCTTTTGAGTCTTTTGCCAGCCTTTCACCAAATACACAATTTACATGTGGGAAAGGGGTAGAGGAAGACTAACGTATGCCTTCATCTAGCTTAGCGAATCTGCATTTTCACATTAAAGGATGCAATCAGATATGCATCTGTCTCTGGTGAGCAGAGGATGTTAACTTAGAGTTCTCTCCTTTGTCCTGCACCTGAGAAAATAAGCTATCAATTTACACTGCCAGGTTAAAATTCAACAGAAAGGTTTTAGGGTAAATATCTGGGACCCACAAGGAATTTCCTTGTGGGAAAATTGTGAGGAAGGTATGTAGCTTTTAAAAATATATTTATAGCTAACTTATTTAGGAGTAAAATGAGAGGTAGGTTTGCCTGACATAATTCCCAGCTTGACTTTCCTTTGGCACAGTGTCCTGTTTTATTCCTTTGGCTTAGAGATTTTGGAGTCCTTAGAGTTGCTTATTTTTCAAAGAGAAAACAAGTTTTTGACAATGCTGTAAGAATTTCATCTAAAATCTCAATGTCAGCTATTTGGAGGCAGGAAGAGGGAGAGGATAAAATAAGAAGAAAACCAGTCACTGGAAAAGACAACAGGTTAAAATGGCAGAACATAATCTGGTGTAATATCCTGGGAAATAGCAAACCACTCTGGATTTGATTCATTCTAATATGCGAATGTCTCTCAGACTAGTGAGAAAATCCACAGTTAGTACACAATGTAAAGTCAAGTTTTATTCCCTAAAAGGAGGAGGTAGAAGACCTCTGATTGTACAACTAACCAATAGAGCCATCTTGTCAAATTGGTGTTTTCTGTGACTGACCCGGCACAAATCCTCCTGCCTTACTCTAAAATCCTTAAACGGACTTCTACTCTAGCCTCAGAACACAACTTCTAAAACTACAAAGAAGTAAGAGGTAATAAAGAAAAATGCCATATCTCCTAGAACTTTAGAGTAGTGGCTTCAACTCAATTAGAATGGTTATTTATGCTTGAAATCAGTGGTTCTCTATATATGTGCCCTTTTGAATATTTGAGCCTTTAAGACCCTATTCAAGTGGATTAAAAGATATCTACAGCAACAGAAATGTAATCTTGATTGTGTTTGAACACTGTATCATTGAGTGCAGCAGTTTGTCACCGTGCACAGGAACAGTTTCTCATCTTTGTATTCCTACACAGATGTGGTCTAACCTTGGCAATGACCTCACCTCACGCCAGCCCTCCACATCTTACAACAGGCCAACTTGACAAGACCGTGGAATAACTTAGTTCAAATTCTCATCAGATAGACACTGGACTGATTACATAATATGCAAGGCCAAGTACAAAATGAAAATGCAGGGCCCTTATTTAAAAATTACTAATAATCTGAAGATGGCAACAGAGGAACATTAAACCAAGCATGAGACTCTTTCCAGGATACAGCCTTGTGCAGCTCCACAGCTCACATGCCTAGGAAACCAGTCCTGGATAGGCATTGCTCCAAGAGTCTCACTCCTCAGTAGTGACGACATTAATTTATTGCACTGGTAAAAGTATGGTGGCCTATCAATAGGATCTGATTACCATTTCAAAATGAATGCTCTAAACTTTAAGATTTTTGACTTCAGATCACCTGAAAAAAGCAACATCCTAAAGATTCAAGGCGTTCTCATTTTCTACGTAATCACATTTCTTTGTGCCTTCATTTTGCACTTTTCTCCCTGAAATGTCTGTCTTTCTTTGGTTTCAGATTCACCCAAGAACCTAACAGAGGAATTTGTGGTAGTAAAGGAAAACCAACCCTGTGGAAAATAAATTTTGAGAATCTCAAACATCTTATATATATATACAAGCCAAATGGATTTCTTACTTGCACTTTGGCGACCAGATCATCACAGTGCGTTTACTGTGTGTAAAGAAATATCCTACAGTGAGAAGACACGGCGTTTTGGCAACACCATGGAAAGTGGGCTTAAAAAACAGGTTTCTCAGTGAAATTTTTGGGGATCATGAAGAAAGATCAAATATCTTCTAATTTGAATCTATAGTTACTTTGTACCATTTGAAATATATGTATATATATATATATATAATATTTTGAAATATTATCTATTCTCTTCAAGAAATGAACAGTACCACAGTTTGAGACGGCTGGTATGCCCCTTTGAGTTTTGGATGTTTTGTCTGTTTTGCTTCGTTTTGTTAGTCATTTCTTTTTCTAACGGCAAGGAAGATATGTGCCCTTTTGAGAATTCAAGATGGCACTGACACGGGAAGGCCAGCTACAGGTGGACTCCTGGAATTTGAGGCATCATAACGATACTGAATCAAGAACTTTCTTCTGCTTCTACCAGATGGTCCAAGGAAGCACATTGTTCTGTTTTATTGCTTTCTACCCTGTGCAATATTAGCATGCAAGCTTGGCTTACATAATCATACTTTATATTCAATTGATATATAATAACCGTTCTAACCTCTTCCAGGAAAATATTTTTAGAACTACTAGCTTTTCCACATATAAGAAAATGAGGATTCTTAAGGGAGCCACTCCACCATGCTATTAAGACTCTGGCAGAGTTATGGGTAGGATATGGATCCCTACATGAATAAGTCCTGTAAATACAATGTCTTAAGGCTTTGTATAGCTGTCCTAGACTGCAGAAATGTCCTCTGATTAAATCCAAAGTCTGGCTTCATTAACTACATAGTGCTGTAGCAACAAGTCTTATCACGGCATCTCTTTCTATGTTTGGTTTGCTTTTTCCAAGAGTATTCAGATCTCCTCTGGTGAGATAGGAAGGCTATGAAAGCAATTAGGTTTCAGAATGATCTATGTGACCAAATGTTGGACAGCCCTATTAAAGTGGTAAATGACTTCTTTCTAAACCTCCTTGTCTTCTTTATTTTTACTTAGTCAACCTTAACCAAATCCAGAGAATACCCTGCTCAGAGACTTATAGTCAGCCAGAACGTCTCCCATAAGGTCTTTGTTTCCATTGTGGCTACTATTTCCAATGTTGATATTTTGAAAATTAGAAATCCATTATTATAACTGCACTATCCTCAGTCAGCAAGCAAAAATGTCAGTTCCCATTATTGAGCTTTTGTAATGGTCCCTAGAATAATACATGTGGGGCTAACCCCACCAAAAAATGAATGAGAGTTTTTTTTTGAGAGTTACTCAGCTGATACTTATAAGAAAGAAATATCTAAAGTTCTAGTTTTCCTTGGGATAGCATAATCATACTTTTAGTTCCAATCATTTTGTAAATGTATCCCTTTTTCTGCAAAACGTATTCTCTAGAATGAATATTGTTACAGCCTCTTATTAGGACAGTAGCACATTGGGTCCCACATAGTCTGGACTTTTAAATTTAAACCTCAGGTCAAATTCAGAGGCTCCCCCATCTCTATCAGTATAGCTTGGGCCAGGCACGGTGGCTCATGCCTGTAATCCTAGCACTTTGGGAGGCCCAAGCAGGTAGATCACAAGGTCAGTAATTCAAGACCAGCCCAGCCAAGATGATGAAACCCTGTCTCTACTAAAAATACAAAAATTAGTCAGGTGCAGTTGTGGGTGCCTGTAGTCCCCTCTACTCAGGAGCCTGAGGCAGGAGAATCACTTGAACCCAGGAGGTGGAGGTTACAATGAGCCAAGATTATGCCATTGTACTCCAGCCTGGGCGACAGAGCGAGACTCCATCTTAAAAAAATATATATATATATACTGAAGTCTCATTGAACATACAAACAATTTAACCAGATAAACTGATTCTGCATCTTGAAGGCCTATAAAAGCATTCAGAGACAGAAATAGAATCCTGAATGCAAAATCTAGGATTCTCAAATACTTTCACAAAATATTTGACAGAAGGTAGCAAAAAATTCACACTAGCAAATCAGAATATTTTGAAATTTATGTACCAGAGGCAAAATGTGAAAGAAAAACTTCTACAATCAAATATATTTGGGAAAGCTTTTCAAACAAAATAGAGACATTACTGGGGGAATTGTCAGAGCCTTTAATAAACCAAAAGGCGCTGTGTATCTTTAAGAAAGACTATAAGCGGCGAAGTCAAGTAAGAAACCTCTAGCTGGTCACATGGCTAGTGGAGTGCACATACCCTGCACAATGGGAAACTGTAAAAAATTGCTTCTATGTGAGGATATAATCACTGCATTATCACATCTTCAGTTTTTCAAAAGAACCAGAAATCTAGATTTTACATAAAAGTGTATATCATGCCTAAAGTGAGATGAACTAATTTGATTTTTTAAATGCTACCAACATTACTATAGATCCAAACTGTCTGAACATGTGGACTTTACTGTAAGATTAGTGTTCCCTAGCATACTCTTTTAAAAGCATTGATCCTGAATGAAAATCCAATGGGAAGAAAGAAGGCTGTTCTCTTTTGTAAGGCCTCACACATGCACAGTTCTGATAACTCACAGAATGTGCTGGTCACAGTTTTTTCTTTTCTATAACCAGAGCCTTTAAGTCAATGAAGGAGCTGGTCTAGAGGTCCACATCTGTTCATTCATTTCCCATCGGTCAATTCATGCAATAGTCTTTCTTGAAAAGACCTGGAGAAAAAAATCACAACAGTATCAGGAAACCATCCAATAAGACAGTGCAAATATTTGTAAATGTCGTCAAATTCAATTTGGATTTATCCAAGTCCCTTACACAAATGTGTGAACCATCAAATTGTGTTTAAATTTAACTTGCTTCAGTTTGAGGAATTCAGTAGCTACCATCTGCCTATTGAATCTGCACATTTATGGTGTAAAAACTTATATCACATATTTCTGGTAATAAAGAGCTCAGTGTGGTATGACTAATGTTGATTTTGAGCTTGTGCATCCAGGACGATGAATAATGTTATAGCATAATTAGAGTAAATGCGAAGAGTTTTATCGAGACTCCTCTTAGTAAAAAAAAAAAAAAAAAAAGAGAAAATGTAGCTTATTTCATAAGATGAAGATTGTCAAATAGAGTAAAGCTATTTGTTGACATTTTTGGGTGATTAGATTCATCTGCTAATGGACTAGGCAAACACATTGAGAAGTTTACTACTTGGTTTTTTTCTATTATAGAATGATGAAGAATGTTTTCACCAAGATACAATTCAACATGTTTTTTCTATCAAATTGAGTATAACTTTCACAAAGCAATACAGTGGTTTTATAGTATAATATTTATGCCACCTTGCCATTGTCACTGATACAGTAAGTTATGGAAGGTATAAAAATTGTTTATATGAGGAGATCCACCATATTCTTCACCTGCACAGGGTACACACTTCTTCCCTGGGAGGTTAAACATCATGTCATAATATTACTTTTTATTTTAATTAAGCTTGACACCCCCATTTTAAAAGCTATTAGAGTTTGCTTGACAAACAAGTGTGTCATGTCTTTCTATGAGCTGTCTACCTTCTAAATAAAAGACTGCATGTTTAGTGAATTGTGGGGCTCCAGCCATCTCCAGCTAGTTTATAAATATAAGAAAACATGATAAAAGGCACTGCTCTGGAATGTGAGAGCTCAGGACTAGTGGCAGCAGTAATGGAATCTAATTTCCTACTACCCATGGAAATATACAAAAGTGATGAAATAGAATCAGGTTCACACTTTAAAGAGGAGACCATCAATTGTATGTACATGCCTCTTAATATATCCCCTATTAAAGGTTTAGAGATTTGAGATTGAATAGGTCAGGATTTTTTTCCCCTTGTAGAAGAGCTTGGGGCATATCAATGGATGTTATGACATGCTCACATCATTGGTTCATGTGTGGCTGTCATTTGTTTATCTTATTTACGTAGGTAGTTTGTTTCATTTTCCAAAAGTTTAAGCTCTCGTCCTGGTAGGTAGTTACATTATTAAAAGAAATTATAATTACAAAATATAAAACCCAGGATCCCAACCCTAACTGACTTTTATAGACCAGGCTATTATCCAGGCCTGATTCCCACACATTTAGAGAGGATATAACCCAACAGTAGACTGGCATACTATGAGGAAAACTTGCAGCCAGATTTTTCATAAGACAGTGTATTGCAGCCATCAGGCCATGACACACGGATATATGGCCAGAGATCATGAAATGGGTTGGAAATGGCTTCTTCAGAAAGACTGTGAATGAATTTGTAAAGGCATTATAATTGGTTCCAGGGTAGTCTCAAACATGGCATGAAAGGCAAATAGGCTTACAGAAACTAGCCAGGTAACACAAGTTAGTTAAGCAGGGACACCTACAGTGCCTAACATACCATGATGAAGGTAGAAACCCTGGCACATTGCAGGGTACCAATAGCCAAAATTTGATCTCAGACTGTTGTTGCCATGCATGGAAATATGCTTAATGCTGCTCATTAAGGAGCCATATGTCCATATTCTTCTGACTTATTTTTAGGAATATCCAGAAATTCAGATGCTGGTAAATGTGTGGACAAAAACAAACTCAAAGTATTTTTCCTCTGCTCCCACACCATACAACAATCGACACAGAAGACTTCTGCGACCAAATATGTGGGGGGTTTTCCCGGCACATCAAGCAAGCAATTCTGCAACTAATACCAGATGGATGTTCTCTAATTCAATTCTGTTCTCACGCTCTCTACCTGGAGATAATGTCACATCCCACAGGTTGAAGGCTCAGTGTCACAAGTCTGGTCTCCACTTCTGATACCAATCACAGCCCCAGGTTGTTTTACTTGTGCTTCTGACTGACTGGCTACAAATGGAATGTCCCACCCCTCCCACCCCCATCCCCACCCCAACCCCCGCCCCCACCCCCACCCACTTGGGTTTTATTAATTTGCTAAAGTGACTGATAGAACGCAGGAAAACACTTACTAATATTTACAATTAATTATAAAGGATTGTACAGAAGATATAGATGAAAAGATGCCTAGTATGAAGTATAAGAAGGGGCATGGAGCTTCTATGCCCTCCCTTAGCACACTACCCTCCAGGACCTCCACATGTTCAGCTGTCTGGAATCTCTCCAAACCCTGTCCTTCTGGGTTTTTATGGAGGCTTCTTTACATAGGAATGATTGACTAAATCATTGGCCACTGGTAATCAGGTCAACCTTCAGCTCAGCTCTTGTCCCCTTCCTAGATGTTTTAGTTAGAGCTGAAGTCCTGACCCTCTAATCCTGCCTTGGATCTAATGCTTTGGGATAGGAGCTGGTCTCCTTTCAGAGAAGCTAACTAGAAGCAGCCAGCCATAATCAGTCAGCTCATTAGCATGTAAAAAGACATCACTTGGAAATTCTAAGGAGTTTGAGAATTGTATGCCAGGGCACCATGTTAAAGACCAAAAGTGTATTTCACAATAACAAAATATGAAATGTCCAAATTTCACATATTTATAACCCATTGAAATTTTGTTAAATCTGGCCCAAAATTACATTATTCTCATGTGTTTGCATTTTCATGTGATTCCTCTGGTGGCAGAAAAAATGGCAGAGACACTAGTTTGCAGGCAATTATACATATCTACAGCCTGTCTTATCTATGCCACCGAAGAGTCTATGGGAACATCAGTCGACCTCTACTCGGTGAAATTTCAAGGTTGCAAAAAGGAGCCAGCCTCTCTGTTAGAATGGAGTAAAATTATTGCGTTTCCATGGGCTTCAACTTTGGGGTAACCAAACAAGTGTGGAAGCAAACTTTGGGGACCAAAAGGAAGCAGTATAAGGTTGGCAAAGCCTACCAGCTTATGCAAAAAGTCCCGAGATGCTTTTACATCTACTCTAAAGAATGCTAGGTACTGGCTGGCCAATAAAAATGGTCTCCCCCTCTGATTCTATGTTAAGTCACATGGAATCATTTTGTGACTCCTGCTGCTGTCTACATTCATACCTGGACTCCATGTGAGTTCTTGCTGTGTTTGGACCCTAATCTGGCTCCTCCAAAGATGACTATACTGAGAAGCTTTCAAAGTTTCTCACCCCCCACCAGTCATCTCACCACCATCACATTTTCTCTCCTCTCTTCTCCCCTTTACATCTCACGCCTAAAAGGCACTGTATGTTTTGAGAAGAGCTCCTCAAAGGTTCAAGTCCTTGCATTCCACTTACATATTCAACCCAGAAGAGCTTGCAACCTCTCTCCCTGAGTTTTCGTCTGTAAAATAGAAATCATTATACAAAATTTAAAGGTTATGGGTGGATTAGAGAAATAGAGAAAGTGGAAATGTTATACAAATATAAAGCAGTACATAAGCAATTATTCTTCCCAGGTAATTGTTACTGTACTACTCTCAAATTACTACGGTGTCACCTAGATGCTCCTTGTGTCTGTGCTAGCTCTACTCAAGGCAAATAAACATAGCAAAAATAGCCAAAATTTTATTTCACATTTCTTTTCTAGAAAGCTGGAAGACTAGACAGATGCTTGCTCCACTTTGTGGAATTCTCCATCTGCTAGACAGTGTTTTTAAGCCACTGGAAAATGCCAGTATAACCCACACTTGAGTGATGCCATTGACATAAGCAAGTAATAGCATGTTGGAGTATGCACCCTGCTGGTGTCCGGAGCATTAATCCAGAAGTTGAGTTGCTAATGACTTGAACCATCTGGTGTGTAAGACCATGATCGGCAACTATGCAAAACGCCATGGCCAGGCCACTCTTTCCCTCTCACTCAGCTCTTTTGTCATTCAGGCAAACTGAGCAAGCAGATTCACATATAACCCTGCATACTGCAGAGTTGTAACCTTTCGTGCCCTCTCTTACACCTACCTCACTGGTAAAGACTCTTTTTGTTCATTAGTTCAGTTATTCATTCAATAAACAAATATCTGTTGAGTTCTTACTATGTGTCAGATACACTAGTAGATACTGGGGATGACTTCAGAGCTTACATTGTTCTAGGAGAAACAAACAAAAACAAAAGCAAACAAATAATCAAAAATCATGATAAAAAGAAATTCAGAACAAGCCAAGAAAGTGAACAATGAGAGGGAAATGTTAATGTTAGGTAAGATGACCATGAAACATCTCCTGGAGGAGATGGCATTTAGCTGAGAACTAGAGGATAGCAAGAAATGGCCCTGCAGAGAGCTGATGGGGAGTGGAAGTGAACCAGTAGGGGTATCACAGGTGGACAAATCAGTGTGTCCTAGCCAAGGAAGAACTCAATTGTTTGCAAAACTTAGAGAAAGTCTTTTTCAGTTTGATTTGAAAGCAAAGTAATTGAGAGCAAAGTACATGAGAATGGGGAAGTAACCTTGACGTCAGATTATGGGGCCATGTAGGGCATGATAAAGAGTTTGGGTTTTATCTGAATTGTAGCAGGAAGCCATGAAAAAGGATTTTTAAGCCAAGAGCGGCACAATCTGATTTATACTTATGGCAGATGCTATTGGTGTCTATCCATATTCTGTCCTTGTTTCCTTATATATGCAGGGCAAACCAGACATGTCAGGGAAATAGGAGAGCAACTGTTGACAAATTAGACTGATATATAAATATCCCAGCTTCCTTGCTCCCACAAGGGCAATCCTGAGGTATATTTTATATCAGGGATACACAGTGGAACTTTCTGCAATGTGAAGACATTCTATATCTGAGCTATCCAATGTGGTAGCCAATTGGCACATGAAACTATTGAGCACTTGAAATGTGGCAACTGCAAGACAGAAACGGATATTTAGTTTTATTTAATTTTAAAAGTTTAATTCGGCCAGTGGCTATCATTCATACCTGGACTCCATGTGAGTTCTTGCTGTGTTTGAACTCAATATGATAGCAGTGGCTATCATATTGTACAGCACAGTTCTCCTCAGCATTTAAGAATTCCCATATAAGACTGAGCCCAGTTTGCTTAAAGTCATAGCCAGCCCATAAACACACACTTTACTGGCTTCCCTTAATTTCCTGCCTTATTTCCTTACTTCCTTATCAGTGCTTCTTGGCTTCATCTTTCAAATAAAATTCTAAGGTAGCTTTTAATATGACAACTCAGGTTCCAAAATGGAGAAGAGATTGAAGGGCACCCAAGTAAACTGAGGGGACCAGTAAGGATGTTTTTGTGGTATTTAGCAATGTACGTGGAAGACTTACCGCGTCAAAGCCTGAGGACAGAGCAGTGAATCATACTATTCCTTTCATGGGGGCTGATGACTTAGATTCAACTCTCAGCTATATCAATCAATTGCCATTCAGTGGACCGAGTTATCTAAGGCCATCTTGATAAACAAGCATAAGACTATACTGAGTCTTTTAGAGGTTAGTCTTAGAGAGAAAGTTTTTGTTTCATCTGATTCAGTCTACTCTCATGAGACCTAGCCTCATTGTCAGTGAACAAAGTTCAAATTCAATTATGAATGAGAAGGTTCAAACTTGTCTCTTAATTGCAATATCTTCTTTTACTGTATGTTAAAGAAAGCATAGCATCCTAGTAAAGGCATTAGGTTAAAAGAGTCCTAATTTTTAGTCTAACTTAGGGAGTCACTTAAATTTCTCAAATCAGTTCTTAGAACTGGCATCCTATGCAGGCAACAGCAAATGATAACAGTGAGGAAATATGGTAAGTTAGCTAAAGAAACAGTTTGGAATTTTAAAAGACATGGGCAAAAGATTTAGCAAAAGCAAACCATCAAGAAAGACTATATAAGAATGACAGGGGAGGCCGAGGTGGGTGGATCATGAGGTCAAGAGATCGAGCCCATCCTGGTCAACAAGGTGAAACCACGTCTCTACTAAAAATACAAAAAATTAGCCGGGCACGGTGGTACATGCCTGTAATCCCAGCTACTCCGGAGGCTGAGGCAGGAGAACTGCCTGAACCCAGGAGGCGGAGGTTGTGGTGAGCCGAGATCGCACCATTGCACTCCAGCCTGGGTAACGAGCAAAACTCTGTCTCAAAAAAAAAAAAAAAAAAAAAAAGAATGACAGAAAGCTGGAAGAACATAGTAAGGACAGTTAAATTCCCCTGTTGACTTATGGCTTCCCCCAAATGCTAAGAGCAACCTAAAAGAACTTTTTGCAGTTAGGGTCAAAGCAAGAAAAACAAGGAAGGGACAAACCTACTGCCTGAATCCAGTAATGTGCAGGTGATAGAGAATTCAGATTTTTCTCAAGCAGCTATGTTGTTTCAATTAAAAGGCCTAGAAGAAATAGTGTTAAGAGAAAAATAAACCCAAGATAGGGCAGGAGATTTGTAAGACAGCATCTTGCTCTCCTCGGTGATTGAATTACACAGGATGCATGACAGAGGGAAAGGGAAGACCCTGATTTGTACCACTTATTGATCCCTGTGGTGTAAATCCTCTCACTGCAGCTGATTTCAAGATACCAGTGTGGAGATGGGAAGAGTTGTACACAGTCGGCTCTCATGAGCCAGTAAGAGCGAGCTCCTGTATATCACTCCCTGCATAAGAACTACATTCCTAAACCCAGAAGAAAAGAGAAACTATCAAAATATTGCCACAACAATGCCAAGGAATTTTGAGGCACCAAGCTGAGGTACTTCCGAAGTTAGAATCAGTTAAGTATAGTTATAATCATTTTAAAAAATAAGTAGATTCTGAAAACCGTAGACTAGTGACCCTGAGGTATATTCTAGAGTGTATCTTTAAGGGAATTTGTATGAATAATTAGGGAAACAGTAATCACTAGAGGCCAGCTTGAGTTCACTGAGAAAAAAATCATGTTGGACACCTTTTCCATTGGCCTCATTGTTTAACTAGTCTGAGAGATTGTTTTTAAATGATGGACATAATACACCTAGAATTTTGAAAAGTACAAGTCCAGCCCAAGATTGGCAAACTGGCTCTTACACTAAATCTGGCCTGCTGACTTTATTCTAACACAACCTTTTGTTACATACTGGCTACAGCTGCTTTTGCACAACAATAGCAGTTGAATGGTTGAAATGAAGACTTTAAGGCTCTGAAAACATAAAATACTATCTGATCCATTATAGAAAACGTTTGCTGACACATGGCTTATTATGGAGACCGCTGGATAATATTAAAACATTGCATAGATTTATAATCATAATGAATAGCCATATTTCGATGTTTCTAATTCATGGACTAGTCACATCCTGGAGAAAGATTTCTAGGGTCGAATCCTGACCATGTCTTATGCAATGTTTTATCATGTGAAAGAGGGCATTGGTGTGGCATGCAGACCAATTTTGCAGGTATGTACATTCAAAGTGGTCATTGACTACCTTGCATGGTTGAAGCAAGTTCAAGCAAATTAGACAAGCAGATAAAAGTTCAGCTGTGGTGATTAGAAACAGTTTAAGAACACAGTGTTCAGATTCATGGAAAAACAATATGTAGATCGAGAATGAAGCTGCATTTAAGTAATTAGAGATCTGTCATTTAGAAAAGAAATTAAATTAACTTTAAAGAGTACATGGAATTTATAGCCACACACATTTCAGTTTAATATAAAAACAAATAACCCAGCACACTTTCTTTGGAAGGTAGTGAGTTTCTTGTTACCGATGGTGTTCAAACAGACAAGAGCTATTAGGAACATTCTAGAAGGGTCCATGCCTATGCAATCTTTTCTTTCCCAGAATGTGTGGTTCTCTGAGCCTGTTTCATTATCTGTATAATAAAAATGAAATTAGAGATACTCTCTAATGCCAGATTCTTCTGACACAATGAATTCTGGATTAGAAGAGCAGCTTTAACTGCCTATAAGAAGTTTGCTTTATTCAAAGATACAGATGTCCCTTAACTGTCTAACAGCATTGCTTACCAGCAAAAACAAGGTGGTTTTTTTTCTTTTCTTTTTCTTTTTTTTTTAAACCAATTTCAATAGCATCTGTTTCTTCAGAGTAAGTAAGCCACTTGTAAGACAAGCCAACTCCATCTCTAATTAGTCAGTTACATCAATAATAGGATGATAATGGAAATGACTTGGAGTCATAGGAATTTTATAATAAATGAACAGTCTATTTTATGGAGACTGGCAGAAAGACTTCAGAGGTGTTCAGTCAGATATATCTATAACTGCAGAGATGAACCTGCCAAAAGTTTGATAACAGGGAAGCAGACCAAATACAAATAGTTGAAACATAAATTGGCCAAAACTATAAAATGGTCGAAGGCATGAATTGGTTCAAAAATGTGAAATTAAATAAGTAACTGAATATTTTAGCCGGAGATGTTTATGCTGTCTTTACAGATAATGCTTTATCTGATTTATAGATATCATCTAATTATATACTAGATTCTGAAAAAGCAATAATATATTAAGTCATGGGATATGCAATTAATGAAAATTCATCTAGACAAAAATGTCTCGACTCTATTTTGCATTCCAGCTTTAACATGCTCTTTAAACTCTCAACAATCTTTTCAGCAATGTCTAAACAGAAGACTACCAGATATTCTTTTGTCTCGTTACAAGTTTTGTGTTTCTTATGTTAGGAAAAATTATTAAATAGGAATTGTCACCACTAACTCAAAGGTGCAATGGCCATTGCTAATTAATTTTGTCATTGTGGCAAATTTGCAGAGTCCAACAGCAATATGCAAATCAGTTGTGTCAAATACCCTAAAGAGCTGAACAACGCCTGCATGCATACAAATGCCACCAAATAAACATGAGGCCTAGGTCAGAGGGCAAGTTCTCAGAAAGATATCTCACTAGAGTCTTGCCCTAATACAGTGACTGTCAACCTTATAAGATCTAATACTGCCTTTTGATAACAAATATTTTCTGACATGACCTTACTCTCTTGAAATGAAATTCATGAATAATATCCTTATATATGTAATTCAGAAAAATCAGTGTAACTCTCAAATGTGATATAAAGGAGAAATAAGAAAATCTGTTTAAAAATGTTTATCTTAATTTGTAAGTAGTCTAGCACATAATGTCAGAAGACATAATGAAATAAAGTTGTACACATATTTATAATAAGTATCAGATTTAAGAGAAGTAAAATTTACCCAGATACAGTTGACATGTTGTTTTATATTTTAAAATACAAACTCAGTAAAAATATATGTGCACATGGTATAGGTGTGTAGCTATAAACCCAAGAATACAATATTGTAAATAAAAACAAACAAGTAGTTTTATTGGTGATTCAAATCCACAAGCCAGACATAACATGATTTTTCTAAAATGATAATTGATTTTTAGTAAAATTTAAAACAAAAGAGTATAGTCTTTCTCCCATTTACATGGTAGTTGCATTCCTGGGTAATTCTAATATAAATCAAAATAATGCCAATACAATTAACAAATAGATAAAATACAATAGGGCGTATTTATACAATAAAGTATTACTCAAGCATAAAAAGGATGACAACTCCATGTTGTAACACGTATCAGTATTTCATCCCTTGAAAACCTTATGTTAAGAGAAAAAAGCTAGACTCAAAAGTTCACATATTATATGATTCCACTTACATGAAATGTCCAGAATAGGCAAATCTATAGAGACAGAAGTAAATTAATTTCTGGGGGCTAGAAACAAGGGAGACATAGGGAGTGACTGCTAATTGGAGATAAAAATGTTCTGAAATTAGATACTGGTAATGGTTGTACAATCTTGTGAACATGCTGAAAACCACTAAATTATAGACCACTTAAAAAAAGAGTAAATTTTATGGAATGTTAATTATGTCTGAAGTCTTAAAAATTACTTTTTGTAAACTGAGTTCATTTCCGGGCTTACCTCATCGTGAGCAGGTTTTTCACTTACATTAATGTTCAATGAGACATTAATAATTCAGTGGGACAATAATTCTTCCTTGAGCAGAATTATATCTTACACTTCAGGACATATAGCACTTCTCCCATCCCATCACATAGTAGTAGCATCCTACAACTGCTGTGAAAACCAAGAAATCATTGCACAAATTTCCATGTGGCCCTCAAAGATATGTTTAGTTTAGATATCGTGCTTGTTGACAACCACGGCCCTAGAAACATGCAAAAATAACCAAAGTGTATAAATAGTTTGCAGTGCAACTCCCTGCATTTCTAAACTGACAAATAGCCACAACTTTTCACCCCTTACAGACCACTTCAAGGACTGTCCTAGTTGTGTGATTTGGTCCCTTCACCTGTCTATTTGTCACATTTCACCCCAACTTTTAAGACAGCGATGTGAAATGTTTTCTTGTGCAGTAATCTATGAAATATTTGCAGGATTCTGGGATTTTTCCTAAATAAATAGGATTAGGATGTGCAGTATTTTTGAGAATTTACAGTATCCCTTAAGGTTCAAAAATATCAAAGAGGAAAATTTTATCAAACTGCTTCAAGGTAGAGGATAAAAATACAAGAAAGCTTCTAAGATATATAGGAAAGAGGTATCAGGGCTAGATGTTTTCCTGTTTCTCGAAGATGTAATTTTTAACTTTTCATTTAAAATAGCAGCTAAGGGCCAAGCACAGTGGTTCACACCTGTAATCCCAGAACTTTGGGAGGCCAAGGTGGGTGGATCACCTGAGATCCGGAGTTCAAAACCAGCCTGGTCAACATGGTGAAACCCCATCTCTACTAAATATACAAAAATTAGCTGGGTGTGGTGGTGGGCGCCTGTAATCCCAGCTACTTAGGAGGCTGAGGCAGAAGAATCAAGAGAATCACTTGAGCCTAGGAGGTGGAGGTTGCAGTGAGCAGAGATCGCCATTGTACTCCAGCTGGGCCAACAAGAGTGAAACTTCACCTCAAACAAACAAAAACAAACAAACAAAAAACAGCAGCTAAGAGGGCCTCAAGCCCTGAGCTTCAAATGTGAAACCTAGTAGCAGAGTGCTTGCAGAATTATAGAAGCACCAGGGGCTACTGACGCCACCAAAAATAGCAAACAATCTTTTCAGTTTTTCTTTTCTGTAATTGGCCCCTTCCAAGTGCTGAAGGCTTAAAATAAGGATCTAAGTCAGTGATTCTGAAACCAGGTTTTGACATACACAGGAATGTCTCTAATGGTTTCAAGGAAAATCTAAAATTCTCAAAATACTTCATTTTTAATGGTGTTTTTTGTTTTTTGTTTTTTTTTCAAAATAAAAAATAAAATCTGCCCCAGAGTATCCTAGAAGACATGAGTAATGCAACACAGACTTTCACAAAGGTGATATCCTAGCCTGCTGGCCGCTGGCTGATATCACTGCAAGAACGCCTTCTGTAACCTCCTGCAAACCACTTCTGCTTGTGGGATTGGATCCTAATGAAACAATCATTCCGTTTAAACATTGACCATAGTCCCAAAGAGAGAGGAAAGGAATGTATTTTATTCAAAAATGTCATTCTCTTTCTAAACATCAATTGAAAATTTTAAAATCCCATAGTAGGATTAGAGATATGTCTTGTATTTTTCTATGATAATTCCATTTAACCTCCTAACAGAAGCACTGTGAATTCTACAACTGAAAATAAAAACTTCTTTTTGTTGAATATTTTAATCTGAACATACAACTAATTATCTCTTTGAATAAAATGAAATTTAGCCTTCAAGTTGACCACTCTGCATTTCACATTGGTTTAAGCTTATATCTGAAAAGAATAATAGATTCGGGTCAGATCAAGCACACTCTTAAAGAAACTCAAGACAGGCTAAGTCTATTCTGGGAATAGTCATTCAGTGGGCATAAAATTGGTGGTCATTATGTTGGTTTTTATAACTTCTGGCATTCTTAACAGATTATAATGACATTTGAAACATGTGTGGGGTGTTGTGAGCTTCTGTGTGTGAGAGAGAGAGGTGGATTTTACTGAGGCAGCTTTAAACTTCTATGGGTTTCAGAGTTGACTGATCCCAAAGTAATTTAAGCGTCTATAGAAAAGTGACTCATTCAGGCCTTCACTCTGCCCTATCTGCTATTAGAACTGCCAGCTCCCAGACCAAAGTCCCTGAATATGCAGAAAGATCCCTAGGTTTATTAGCATTGTTTCATGCTGGAACTCTTTTTTCATGTTTTTTAACTTTTAATAATAAGTAGATAGAATGACAATGTCATGAGAAGAGACAACCAGGCATTATGGGCCTCTTGATGGAAATACACTTCTCCATCTACAAAGAAGTCTTGCCTCAAAAACACAAAGATCACATAAAGTACAATGTCAATCTCACCCAGATACATAAGACCTATAAAGAGACTTAGACTCCCTAGACCCCCACACAATAATAGCGGGAGACTTCAACATCAATATTAGATAGATCAATGAGACAGAAAATTAATAAGGATATCCAGGACTCAAACTCAGATCTGGAACAAGTAAACTTAATAAACATTTATAGAACTCTCCAGTTTAAATACACAGAGTATACACTCTTATCAGTACCACATCACACCTACTCATAGGTTTAAATGAAATATTGATCGGCCATTATTAAGCACAATTATTGGCATAAAAGAGGTTTTCAATACCCATTTTTAGAATAAAGCAACATTCCCATTCTCTCGCCCTCTTTTTCTTCCTCTTTCTTCCTCTCATTCATTCCTTTTTTCCCTTCTTTCTTTCTCTCCTTCTTTCTTTTTTTTTAAAAAAAAAAAAAAGAAAAGAAAAGAGATTAAAAACAGATAACTCCAGTGCTATTTAAACTGTTACAGAATCAGGGGAAAAGAAGAAGATAAACTTCCAAATTGTTTTTATTGGGCAAGAATAGTATTAATGGCCAGGCATGGTGGCTCACACCTGTAATCCCAACACTTTGGGAGACCAAGGCAGGCAGATCATGAGGTCAAGAGATCAAGACCAACCTGGCCAACATGATGAAACTCTGTCTCTACTAAAAATACAAAAATTAGCTGGGTGTGGTGGTGTGCACCTATAGTCCCAGCTACTCAGGAGGCTGAGGAAGGAGAATCACCTGAACCTGGGAGGCAAAGGTTGCAGTCAGCCAAGGTGGCACCACTGCCCTTCAGCCTGGTGATAGACTGAGACTCTATCTCAAAAAAAAAAGAAAAAGAATGATATTAATAATAAAATCCTATGAAGATTGCTTTAAAATATAGATATAATCTTATTTATGAAGATAAATACAAAAATTTTAAATAATACACAGTTGACCTTTTATCAACCTGAGTGTTAGGAATGCTAACCCACTGTGTAGTCAAAACTCCATGTATAATTTTGACTCCACAAAAACTTAGCTACTAATAGCCTACTGTTGACTGGAAACCTTAATGATAACATAAACAGTCATTAACACATATTTCATATTTTGTATTTTACAAAAAATGCAAAATAAAAAAATACAATGTCAATCTGATCAAGACTTTAGGTCTAACTAGTAACTTACAGAAAATTTAAGAGACAGAGGAGCATTTTAGACAACACCATGGAGATGTTGTCAATAAAATGCAGACTTTAAGAAAACTTTACAGAGCAGAGAAAATCCAAAATTTCAAACATGAAAGTAGATAGAATTATGTAATAACTCTTCTGTACTCATCACTCAGTTTCAACAAGTGCTAGTACATGGCCCATCTTATTTCATCTGTATACCCAACCACTTCCCAACCCCAGATTATTTTAAGTGAATCGTATCATCTGTAAATATATCAGACTGTATTTGTAAAAAATAAGCCATTTTCCTCAGACTTAACCATAATATAATTATCAAAATGAATAAACAATTAACAATACATTATTAATATTATCAACTACCAAGTCAGTGATATTTCCCATGTTCTATTGCCTTACAATTTTTTAGTAAATTGCTTGAGTCCAAATAAATTCTATATATTATAATTGATTGAAATCTCTTAATGTCCATTTTAACTTACATGTTTTGTTTCTGCCTTTCTTTTTTTCTTCTTTGAAATAATTTTTAAGAAATGGATTGTCTCTGTTCTGTGAAGTTTTCCCAAACTCTGAATTTTGTTGATAACATCTCCATGGTGTTGTTTAAAATGTTCCTCTGTCTCTTGAATTTTCTATAAATTAGTGGGTTAGATCCAAAGGTTTGATCAGATTTACACTGCATGTTTTTGTTCCTTGTTTTTTTGGGCAAGGCTTCATAGGTGGATATGTGTATTTCCATCAGGAGGCACATAATGTCTGGTTGTCTCTTTTCATGACAATATCAGCCATTGATGACTAATATTTTAGCATGATATTTTAAGTTTTATCATTCCTCCTTTGTTTGTTAGCTGAATACTACTCCAAAGAGAAATTTTCTCACATTGTTATCCAGAGGTACGATTTTATAAGAAGGCATGATAAATGCTTGATTCTCTTGGTTTCTCAGTTTTCAAAATATTGAGTTGTTTCAGTAGCAACCTTTAAGGAAGCTAATGAATTTTTAAGTATGATAATGACTTCATGGAAGTAAATGTATTGGATGTGTTTCTCTTTTTTGCACTTATTATCCTTACTGATGCTCTAATTGCCTCATCTTCAACCAACTGAAACTTACTGAGGTTTTGCCAGGGACTTTTAAAAGAAAAATACAAAAAAAAAAAAAATCCAGTAGAAATTTCAAGGTCTTTCTGAGCAGCACATTAAAAACTCCCTTCCTTTGTGGAGTCCTTTACAGAGTATAAACGCTCTATCATTTTATTTGGTCATCTCCAAAGTAAAAATAACATTGGCATTCAGCTCCCAGATGATAGATGGTTGTGTTCACATTATGCAGAAGAGTACACACAGCCCAGATAATTGAAGCCACCCTGCCTGTGTCACCAGGGCTTCTTGATAGTAAAGCTGTGATGAGATATCAGGTCCAATTTCAGGGCTCTTAACATTGTATCTTAATAAAGCTAAGCCATGTTTTCCTCATGCTTACAATTTTTTTATTCCTTTATACTTATTATTGAGAACAATCTTAGGCACTTGCTAGGTACTTGACAAAACAAATGTGGAATGATAATAACATTGATACCCCTTCCTGTAGAACATTTTCATGCTACAGTTTACCGTGGTGAATTATATATTATGCTATATTTTCTCTTGTTTAGAACCACAGAAAGTTCAACAGAAATCCCATTCTCTAGGATGGAGAAAGATTAAGAAAGTGTTGTGGGGAGAAAATTTTATTTTAACAAACTCTAGTCAATTGGTTGAGCAAATGTAGGGAGAAGGTGAAAGAGAAGAGTTTTTAAATGATTTTTTTTTAGACAATCTTTTCCTGAAAGAAGATTAGGTACTTTGATGTCTTACCACTGTTGCATGTTTTGCTCTATCCCAATAAACTGGATCTTTTTCCTGCTGACTGTAGATGTAAAATGAGCATAATATCTTAAGCATATTTCAAGTAGATTAGCTGCAATTGTAGTTCTCAAAATGGTCAATGGCTCTGCAATGACTAGCTGCTTTCCTCCATCACCATTCCTATTACGCTGTGGGGTTCAATGTGGTTGGGAGTAAGAGGGAATTTGCTGAAGAGTCAGGTAATAATTTTGTTCTCCAAGCAAGGTAACAACATTTACATAACCGGATGAAATAAAGCATTTCCCTAATAACTGTTTAAAGAAACAATTGACTAAACAAAATAATAAGTATGATTCAAATTAACATCCAGGCAAAGGTATTTTAGCAAAAGAATAACAAATGCCAATAACCTCTTTCCACATTTGTTCCCTCTTAAGTTGCTCTCTTTTAATAAAAAGGGGCCTCTGGTTTGCTTAATAGGCTACAAGAAATTAAGTGGATACCACAACAGTATGAAACATCAGAATGAAAGCTAAAATTGAAATCAGCCAGGTTTCAACAGATGTCTTGATGCAAAAATGTCTTACACTTAAAGTCTAGATCGTAGGTTAGAAAGTATTTTCTGTAAAGGAACAGATAGTAATTATTTTAGACTTTGCAGGAAATACTGAACTCTGCCATCGGAATGTGAAGGAGTCACACACAGTACATAAACAAATGGACAAGGCTGTATTCTGATATAATTTAACTACATTATTTACAAAAACAAGCAGCAGGCCAGATTTGGTGTAGGAGCTATAGTTTGCAGACCTCTGATATGGATGATAGGAGAATAGCTTACTTTCATCTGAGAATTTGGCACTTAGCTGCAGGAAAGGTACAGACTATAGAATATTGTTTTTAAAGAAGTGGGCTACATAAGGGGTCACAGCTCAAATTTCTACAGGCTGAAAAATCTCAGTTCCATGAGAAATGTAGGTGTGCATGAGACATTTGGAAAGGGTAGAACTGTAGCTAAGCAGAAAGAACCCAGTGTCAAAAAATCCTGTTACTCAGATGTACCTGACAGTCACCATGTGGAAATGTGTAAGACCACCATCTTCACTAATTTTTTGATGAACTCTTCCTAGTTTTTTTTTTTTTTTTTTTTTGAGACAGAGTTTCACTGTTGTTACCCAGACTGGAGTGTAATGGCACAATCTCGGCTCACCGCAACCTCCGCCTTCTGGATTTAAGCAATTCTCCTGCCTTAGCCTCCTGAGTAGCTGGGACTACAGGTGCACACCACCATGCCCAGCTAATTTTTTTGTATTTTTAGTAGAGACGGGGTTTCACCTTGTTGACCAGGATGGTCTTGATCTCTTGACCTTGTGATCCACCCGCTTCAGCCTCCCAAAGTGCTGGGATTATAGGGATGAGCCACCGTGCCCGGCCCCTATTTTTAAATGCTGGAAAATAATGGAAAAATTGTAAGACAATGTACGGGTTAACTGAAACAAATCTCAAGCCATCCAGAAAACTATCTAGGAGGCATATGTTGGAAGGGAAGATGGGCAGGAAGGAAAGAAGAAAGGTAGGGAACGAGGCTGAGAAGGGAAAAAGACAGAAAGAAAAGGAGACAGATGGCGAAAACCATTCCTTAAACACCAGTTTTTAAACTCTGGGCAAGATGCTACATCCTAGTCATTCATGTTTGGTATGAGCTCTAGCCTGATGACATGATATATGTTAGAAGAAAGAAGATGTTTTTTATTTGTTTAACCAAAATGATAAGTGCTGTTTTCAACCTAACAGAAATGAAATAAATTGAAGTCCAAGATGGCAAAAGAAGAAATCTCAATTTTTGTTCATTGCCCCTACTATGGGATGCAGGACAAGTGTTTTTCTTTAGCTTCAGAACGTCTATATCGATATTCCTTTGCATGCGATCAGCTGGGGAGCTTTGTAAAAATGCCAGATTCGCAAGCCCCAGAGATTCTGATTTAAGGGGTACAGACAAAGTGAGGCCTAGACTTTGTTATTTCTTTTTAAATTATCATATGTTATTCTAAAGTATAGCCAGGCCAGAGAACCACTATTCTAAACTAAGCACACATAGTGTTAGGATTTGGATTTAGGAAGAGTAGACAATGCAGAATTGCTTCAGATTGCCATTAAGTGACATAGCCAGTATGGATGTATTATGGAATTGAATCATCCAAGAAGTTCAACAGTCACCATAATGATGCTTCCTAACCATTCCCCAAAGGATCACCTGACCCATGTCTTAGATCAGAGCTTGGCAACTGCCTGCTTTTGTATGGCAGTTTTGTGGTAAGAATATTTTTTCCTGTTTAAATGATTGGGAAAATATTTTTAAGAATACTGTTAGTGACATGTCAAAATTCTATAAAATTCTAATTTTAGTGTCTATGCATAAGTTTTACTGGACCCCTGCCAAGTGCACTCATTTATGTATTATCTATGGTTGCCTTCACTCTACAATGACAGAGTTGAATACTTACAACAGGGACTGTGAGTCCCACAAAGCTCCAAATATTTACTATCTGTTTTTTTACAGAAAAGGTTTGCCAACCCATGTTTTAGAGGGAAGACTAACAAATATAACAAACAACTTCAATGTCTCAGCGTGTTAACCCAACAAATGTTTATTTCCTCCCCGTGTGACACTGACACAGGCTCCTTCCATCTGCCTCCAAAATTCTTAACCTCTTTCTGCCTTGGATATTGGGTAGTCTGGTGGAGTCTGTCGACATTTTCCACAATAATAGTTTTAAAATGCATAAAATAAAATTCATGGGATTTAAAGAAAATTATATTAAAACTCAGTGATCAAACTATTAAAAAACAGATTTAATATGTAGTAATATACATGCTTCATTATTAAAGTATTAAATAATATCTAGCAGCAAGTTTAATAACTCATAATTTTTAAGGAGTCTTGAGGGTAAAAATACTTTGAAATATCTGCAACAAGTATAATGTAATATAAAGAATCATTAATTTCTCGAGGTGACAAAGTCATAGGTACTTCTAATAGCATAGTGGTGATTTGCCTACATTCATAATAAATGAGTGTGCTAAATTCAAGATAGAGTCTCCTGAAAATACAGATATAGAATTTTCTAACCAAGCTTAGAAAATGGTTGAACTCCTTAAATTTTATCCATAGACTAAGGGGTCCTTGGATTCCAAGCTAAAAATATCTTGTAAAAGTGTAGGAGAGGCTTCTACATTTCAGGGCCCATGGAACCTTCCATGGAGTCTCTGCTTCCCATCAGCAAGCAAAGAAGAGAGAACAAGTTTAGAGGACTACTCCGGATGTGTTAAAGGACAGGCTTGGAAGTGGTATCAAGCACAAGTCCCCACATTTCACTAAGCAGCACTCTGGCTTATGGCCCCACCTGACTGTAGGGAAAGCCAGTTAAAAACAAAAGCAGTCCAATTGTACACCCAGGAAGGAAAAGAGATAGCTTGCTGAATGCCCATTTAGTGCCCACCATAACCTCCTCTCCAGTATACTCCTCTCCAGAAAGCTATTGGATGCTATATTGTTGGCTCAAGCTGCCAATAAGAACACCAAAGCCTGAGTACTTTAAACAACAATTTATTTTCTCACAGTTCCAGAGGCTGGGAAGTGCAAGATCGAGGTGCTGGCCGATTGGTTATCTCTCAAGGGCTCTCTTCCTAGCTGGTAGATGGCTGGTTTCTCACTCTGTCCTCATATGGCAGAGAGAGAGAGAAAGAGAGAGAAAGAGCATACATAGTCACCCTGGGGCTAGGTCTTCAACATATAAATTTGGGGAAAATACAATTTAATCCATGGCAGAAGCCATGTTGAGTTCTTTAATAATTAAAGAAGGAAAGATGTTTTGTTCAGAGTCTTCCTAGTTGCTTGATCCCAATATGGTAAACAGCTCCACATTTTTCCATTTTCATGTTTTATCCTGAAGCAACAGAGCATTACATTAATTGACTTGTCTTATTAATTCAATAAGCTGCTTCCAGGATGAAATGCTTAGCTATGCTTGTTTGTTTTGGGCCCTTTTTCGGTTATTGGGTGAAAGCTTCAAGGCTTAAACCGCTCTGATGTTTTTTACAATCACTGAAACATTTTATGCACTGGTGAAGATTTGCCACATTTTGAATGACTTCAAACTGCTAGTTTCTCATTATATTATAAATTAATTCACACTTTTTAGTATGACAGGAAAATATTAAGTGGTTCACATATTATAGTAGGATATTGCTTATAGTGAGAGCTGCTTTCGCATTTACTGTAAATGGCATTTAATAGAGTTAAATGTGACAGTCAAAATCACAAGAAACAGCCATGTGACAGTAACAACTCTAGCTGAAAACAGTGAAATGTGGACTTCACATACTTTTTTCAAATTTTTTTAATTGACATAAAAATTATATATATGTATTGAGTACAACATGATTATATTAGAGTATAAATATACATTGTGGAATGGCTAAATCTAGCTAATGAACAAACGAATTACTTCGTATCATTATTTTTGTGGTGGGAATGCTTAAAATCCACTTTCTTAGCACTTTTCAAGAATACAATATATCGCCATTAACTATAGTCACCATGCTATACAATAGATTTCTGAACCTATTCCTCCTATCTAGCTGTAAGTGTATATCCCTTGACCAACATTTCCCCACCCCACTTCCTTCTAATCACCCAGCCTCTGGTAGACATCATTCTGCTCCCTACTTCTATGAGATCAACTATTTCAGATTCTGCTTATGAATGAAATCATGCAGTATTTATCCTTCTGTACCTGGCTTAATTCACTTAACACTATGTCCTTCAGGTTCATCCGTGTTGTCACAAATGATAGAATTGCCTTTTGTTTAAATGGCTAAAGGGTATTCCACTGTGTATATATACACCATGTTTTATTTAATCATTCATCTGTTATTGGACACTAAAGTTGATTCCACATCTTGGCTATTGTGAATAGTGCTGCAATAAACATGGGAGTTCAGCTATCTCTTCAACATACTGATTTCATATCCTTTGGATACATACCAAGTAGTAGGATTCCTGGATCACACAGTAGTTCTATTTTTAATTTTTTGAAGAACCTCTAAACTGTTTTCCATAATGGCTATACATTCTCTCCAATAGTTCGCAACTGTTTCGTTTTTCCACATTCTTGCCAACTCTAGTTATCATCTGTCTTTTTTAATAGCCATTTTGCAGGAGTGAAGGGATATCTCACTGTTGTTTTGATTTGGCTTTCTCTGATGGTGGCTGATGTTGAGTATTTTTTCATATAACCATTAGCCATTTGTATTACTTCTTTTGAGAAATGAGAAATGTCTATTCATTTTTTCCCCTTTTTGAATCAGGATTTTTCCTTGCTATTGAGTTGTTTGAGTTCCTTGTAGATTCTGGATATTATTAACCCCTTATTGGATGTATAGGTTGTAAGTATTTTTCCCCATTCTGTATGTTGTCTCTTCACTCTGTTGATTATTTCCTTTGTTGCACAGAAAAGTTTTAGTTTTATGTAATCCCATTTGTCTAATTTCGCTTTTGCTGCCTGTGATTTTTAGATCATAACTAGGAAATAATTGCCCACATCACAAGTGTCATGGAGTTTTTATCCTATGTTTTGTTCTAGTAGTTTCATAGATCTGGGACTGAAATTAAAATCTTTAGCGGATTTTGCATTGATTTTTGTATATAGTAAGAGATATAGGTTTAATTTAATTATTCTACATGTGGGTATCCAGTTTTCCCAACACAATTTACTGATATAACTGTCTCTTCCCTATGATATGTTCTTGGCACCTTTGTCAAAAATCCGTTGGCTGTGGATGTGTTAGTTTCTTTCTTGGCTCACTATTCTGTTCCATTTGCCTATGTGTTTGTTTTATGCAAATGCCATGTTGTTTTGGTTACTATAAGTTTGTAGTATATTTTGAAGTCAGGTAGTATAATATCACCAGCTTTGTTCTTTTTGCTCAAGATTGCTTTTGCTATTCAGGGTCTTTTTTTGTTGTTCCAAATAAATTTTAGAATTGCTTTTTCTATTTCTGTGAAGAATGTTATTGGTATTTTAATAGGGGTGGCATTAAATCTGTACATAACTTTTGGATAGTATAGACATTTTAAGAATGTTAATTCATGCAGTCTACAAATATGGGATAACTTTCCATTTATTTGCATCCTCAATTTCTTTCATCAGTGTTTTATAATTTTCAGTATAGAGCTCTTTCTCCTCCTTCAGTAATTTATTCCTAAGTATTTTATTTTTTGTAATGATTGTAAATGTTTCCTTTTTTTTTTTTTTTTTTTTTTTTTTTGCAGTGTCTTATTCTGTAACCCAGGAAGGAGGGCAGTAATGCAATTATAGCTCACTGCTGCCTTACACTTCTGGGCTCAAAAGATTCTCCTACATCACCCTACCAAGTAGCTGAGACTAAAGGTACACACCACCATGCTTGGCTAATTCTTTTATTTTTTATTTTTTGTAGATATAGGGCCTCACCATCTTCCCCAGGTTGGTCTTGAACTCCTGAGCTAAAGCGATCCTCTCACCTCGGCCTTTTAAAGCACTGGGATTACGGGCATGAGTCACCATGCCTGACCTTGACTTCTTTTTTAGATAGTTCACTGTCAATGAATAAAAATGTTAATTTGTGTATGTTGACTTTGTATCCAACAACTTCACTGAATTTGTTTTTTATTTCTCACAACTTGTTGATAGAATCTGTTAGGTTTTCTATGTATAGATTAAATCATCTCCAAATATGGACAATTTAACTTTCTCCCTTCCAATTTGTGTGCCTTTTATTTCTTTCTCTTTCTCAGTTGCTTTGGCTAAAAATTCCTGTATTGTAATGAATATAAATGCCAAGAGTGGGCATCCTTGTCTTGTTTCAGATTTTAGAGGAAAACTTTCAACTTTTCCCTGTTCTGTATAATGTTGGCCATGAGTTTGTCATATATGGCCTTTATTTCTGTTGAGGCATATTCTTTCTATACTTAATTTGTTGAGAGTTTCTATAATGAAGGAATGTTATATTTTGTCAAATCATTTTTTACACCTATTGAAATGATCATATGATTTTTGTTCTTTATTCTTTTAATGTGATGTAACATGTTTATAGATTTGTGTATGTTGAACCATCCTTGCATCCTTGAAAGGAGTCTCACTTCATCATGGTGAATGACCTTTCAATGCACTGTCGAATTCTGTTTGCTGGTATTTTGTTCAAAATTTATACATGTTCATTAGGGATATTATACTATAGTTTTATTGTAGTTGTTGCTGTGTCTTTGTCTGGTTTTGGTATCAGAGTAATGATGGTCTTATAAAATGAATTTTATAGTATTCCTGCCTCTTCAATTTCTGGAAGAGTTTTAGAAGAATTGGTATTACTTCTTTAAATGTTTGGTAGAATTCAGCAGTGAAGCCATCTAGTCTTAGGCTTTTCTTTGATGGGAGACTTTTATTACTGATTGAATCTCCTTACTCATTATAGGTCTATTCAGATTTTCTAATTATTCATAATTCAATCATATCAGAAATCCATCTATTTTAGGTTATCCAGTTTTGGGCATATCATTGTTCATAACAGTCTCTTATTCTTTGTGTTTCTGTGGTATCAATTGTAATGCTTCCTTTTTATCTATTTGATTTATTTGAGTCTTTTTTCTTAGTCTAGCTAAAGTGTTGTCAATTTTGGGTATTTTTTTTAAACACCAACTCTGTTTCATTGATATTTTCTATTGTTTTTCTGGTCTCTTCAATTTATTTCTGCTCTTATCTTTATTATTTCTTTCCTAATATTAATTTGGATTTTGGTTTGTTTTTGCTTTTCTTGTTCTTAGAGGGTTATCATTAAGTTGTTTAGTTAAGCTCTTTCTACTTTTTTGATGTAGGCATTTATTTCCATAAACTTCCTCCTTACAACTGATTTTGCTGTATTCCACTGGTTTTGGTATGTTGTGTTTCCATTTTCATTTGTTTAAAGAAATTTTTAAATTTTTTCATTGCCCCATTTGTTGTTCAATAGCATGTTGTTTAATTTCCATGTACGTGTGAATTATTTGAACTTCTTTTATTGATTTCTAGTTTTATTCTCTTATGGTCAGAAAATATTTTTGATATTAATATGATTTCAATCTTTTTAGGGTTATTATGATCTGTTTTGTGGCCTAACATATGATCTGTCTTGAAGAATGTTCCATGAACAGTTGAAAAGAATATATATTCTGCTGCTGTCAGATAGAACATTCTGTACATGTCTGTTAAGTTCATTTGGTCTAGACTGTAATTTACATTGAATGTTTTCTTGTTGATTTTCTATCTGGATGATCTATCATTGATGAAAGTGAGGTGTTGAAATGCCCTGGTATTACTGTAGAGCAGTCTATGTCTTCTTTCAGATCTATTAATATTTGCTTCATCTATTTCAGTAGTCTAATGTTGGATACTTATATATTTACAATTGTTATATCTTCTTAAGTTGACCCCTTTATCATTATATAATGATCTTCTTTGTCTCTTATTACAGTTTTGAAATAAAGTCTATCTTATATACAATTTAAGTATAATTATTCCTCTTCTCTTTTGGTTTCCATTTATGTGGAATATATTTTTCCAGCCCTTTACTTTTAGTCTATGTGTGTCCTTCCTTATGTAGGCAGCATATAGTTGGGTCTTGTTTTGTAAAATGTACTCAGCTGTGCTTTGTCTTTTAATTGGATAATTTAATCCATTTACATTAAAGATAATTATTTGTAGGTACAGAGTTCATATTGCCATTTTGTTAATTGTTTTCTAGTTGTTTTACAGATACTTTCTTCCTTTCTTCCTCTCTTTGTAGTTCAGTGATTTTCTATAGTAGTGTGTTTTGATGCCTTGCTTTCTATTTTTTCTGTATCTATTACAGGATTTTGCTTTGTGATTATCATGAGTCTTACAAAAACATCTTTTGACAGATTGTTTTAGGCTGAAAACAACTTAATTTTAATTGTAAAAGAAAACACTCTCGAACAAGATTGTGAACTAGACACAGCCAGAGGGATCCTCTGCCAGTGAAGGACTGGGACATCAAGAGGACTGGTACACTCTTATCAAGTCTCAGAGAAAAGGCATTGAGACTGGGCAGAGGGAAGACACAGATGCTGCCCTGAAGGGGGACAAAGCTGGAAACCATACATGACACTATCATCCTCCCAGACTCATTCCTGGCAACCAGTAACTCCTGCAGAAGGGGTGAGTTGAACAGGCAAGACCACCCTGCGAAGGTCAGGTCTGACAGTTCCCCTAGGGCTAAAGTCTCTTACATGAGCACGTTAAGCCTAGGGGGATGGCCATCCCTGGCTGTGCTCCACTACAGATGCTCCTGCACCAAACCTCTAGGCTCCACTCTGGCTGGAGTTCTGCTCCTACTATTTCTCTAAGCAGGTCTCTCTGCCAACTCAAATGTCTATGGTGGTCATGGGGTCTCTTCTTGCCTGTATTTCAGGGGCCTGTGGTGAGAGTGGGTTGCTTCTTGCCTTGGCATTTATTTCTCTTCAACACTTTGAATATGTCATCCCACTTTCCACTGGCCTGTAAGGTTTCTGCTAAGTGGTCTGATGCTAGGCATATTGGATGTCTCTTATATGTTATTTTTCTCATTTCTCTCACTGCTTTCAGGCTTTTCTTTTGATCTTTGAGCTTTGACAATTTGATTATAATATGCCATGGGGTACAATATGCCTTGGGGTAGGAGTAGTCTTATTTGACTTGAATCAGATTTTTGACCTTTCTTTATCTGAACATTTATTTTTCTTCAAGTTTTGAAAGTTTTCTGCTATTATTTCTTTAAATTATCTTTCTATTTCTTTGTCTTTCTTTATTCCCTTTTTAACTCAAAAAATTCAAACATTTGCTCTTTTAATGATGCCCCATAAATCCTGTAAGCTTTCTTTATTCCTTTTCAATCATTTTTCTTTTTTCTCCTATGACTCTGTATTTTCAACAACCTGTCCACAAGTTCACAGATTCTTCCACTTAATTAATTCTGCTCTAGATGCTATTGCATTTTTCATTGTTTACTGTATCTTTAAGCTCCATAATTTCAGTTAAAAATTTTTTATTTTTTCAGTCTCTCTGTTAAATTGTTCAGTGTTGTCATTTACTGTTTTCTTAATTTTGTTTAATTGTTTCTCTGTATTGTAGTTTATTGAAGTTTGCTGGGCTTCGTTAAAATCATATTTTTAATTCTTTGTCAAGTGGTTCATATGTCTCCATCTTTTTGAGGTTGGTCACTGGAACTTTATTTTGTCACTTTGATGTTGATCTTTTTTTTTTATGTTTTTCTGATCTTGATTCTTGTAGTCATTCATAGATGTCTGCACATTGAAGAAGTACTTATTCCTGTCTTCACAATTTTGCTTTGTCTGGGAATGCCCTTCACAGAATGCCTGTAATTGCAGAGATTCTGGGTAGGCCTCTACCATGTTTGCTAAGGCTGTGATTACCGCAACTATTGCAGTGCTAGGGACTACTCTGAGCCCAGGACTTCTGTGATTGGCACAGTGCTGAGTTGGAATTGTCTGGGGGCTGAGGCTGGCATACCACAGGATACAGCCAAAGTCTACAGCTGCTGAGGCTTATCTGCTGCTGAAGTCTTTCTGAGATCCAAGGCCATTGCAGTCAGCCAACTGTGGTACAGTCCAGACTGAAATTATTTCACAGGAACTATGGGTTCCCACCTAACACTGGGGCTCAGTCCATGGGTACAAGACTGCATCTGGGGACCATGAGGGTCTGCCTGGTGCTCAGACTACCACTGAGACCATCTGTGGTAGTCTCAGTGTTGGAGACCAAGGCAAAATTCTATGCTCACTTTCTGCTCTTTTTCCTAAGGGAATGGTAATAGTAACTCTTTGTGCTGTGCTGCCTTAAACTGGGGAAGAGGTGACACAGGAAATATAAAGCTGTTCCTTCTACCCTCTTCAGTATGTCTTTCTTATTATTATACTATAGCCATATAGCTCTTGTAAAGGTATTTTTGTGCAAGGATAGTTGTTTAAGTTGATGCTTCTGCAGGACAATGATTGCGGGAGAGTTCTATTCTGCCATCTTGCTCTGTCCTCTCAAATACGTTTTTTGAAAACCAAATTAGGTAATACATTTAGTAGGAAGTGAAATCTGCATGCATAGGGCAGAGAGGGAGAAGAATCTAGATATTTAAGAGAATAAAATCTTGCAAGAATTAAAATAAATTGGCTGGGTGCGATGGCTTACACCTGTAATCTCGGCACTTTAGGAGGCTGAGGAGAGCATATCACAAGGTCAAGAGATAGAGACCATCCTGGCCATGGTGAAACCCAGCCTCTACTAAAATACAAAAAATTAGCCAAGCATGATGTCACATGCCTGTAGTCCTAGCTATTCCAGAGGCTGAGGCAGGGAAATCACTTGATTTCAGGAGGCAGAGGTTGCAGTGAGCCAAGATCAGACCACTGCACTCTAGTCTGGTGACAGAGCAAGACTCTGTCTCAAAAAAAAAAAAAAATTATAATAAATTTCAATAGTGACTTTTAAAGGACTTATCAGACTTAAATTGTTGCTTTTCTTTTCCCCAAAACCCTTTGGTATAGCATCAGAACAGAATGTACAGATGGGTGCCTAATGTGTGTTTTTAATGAGATTTATATTGATGATGATAAATATGCTATTTTGCGAAAACACATGGGATAGGTACTAAAGCGTGGCAGGGGGTGTTTTAAACAATTATTAGCAATTTAGATAGTAATCTCAAGGACAATTTAAAATTTATGTGGTATTATTGTATAAAAAGGATTTTAAAGCAAAAGTTAAGAGAGTCTCATCTCTCTACAAGGACACAGATGTGCATGTGTTTTCTTTAGCTTATTTGTAAAGAGGTCATTGAAAATAGATTTTTGCAAAATCCAAAAAGGTTTAAAATGCTTATTCTACAAAAAAATTTGACATATTGAGCCTGAAAAGCAGCTCATTCCTAGACAAGTGGTTTTAATATGAATAAATATTTGTGGCTAAATGCTCACATAAGCTTGAAACAAAATGTGGATGTAACTAAATATTATTGCAAGTTTTCCTGTGGTATATTACACTAAAGCCTCAGGCAAACCAAAAATTAATGCATAGGTAAAATAATTTTAATTTCATGAAATTGATTTTATTAACAAATTTTTTCAGCACTGATATTATGAAAATTGATAATAATGAAAAATATGAAGTCAGTACCTTGGACTTTGAATCTTATAGGACATGCTTCAAGGCTTGTTCTGTTATCCCTAGAACTGCATAAACTACTTCCTTGCCTCTACACAAAACATAACAAAAGAACTGGAAACATGTGACTCTGTGGATTCATTCATTCATTTGAACATTCAGTTATTCATTTAAGATCCAATTCAACAACTATTTCTTGAATACCTACTATATACCAGGTGTTTTTCCAATGTGTTTATTTTTTTTTCTTATTTCTTTTTACCCATAAATTTCAGGAATACATTCCTTGAAAGCGTAATTCAAACCTCTTAAATCGTTTTGAAATTGAAAATAATTCAAATAATTTTCTAAAAATTCAAAATAGTTTGAAGTCCAGGTGGCAATTTCTCAAGGATCTAGAAATAGAAATTCCATTTGACCCGGCAATCCCATTACTGGGTATATACCCAAAGAACCATAAATCGTTCTACTATAAAGACACAGGCACATGTATGTTCATTGCAGCCCTGTTTACAATAGCAAAGACCTGGAACAAACCCAAATGCCCATCAATGATAGACTGTACAAAGAAAATGTGGCACATATACACCACGGAATACTATGTAGCCATAAAAAACGATGAGTTCGTGTCCTTTGTAGGGACATGAATGAATCTGGAAACCATCATTCTCAGCAAAGTAACACAAGAGCAGAAAACCAAACACTGCATGTTCCCACTTTTAGGCGGGTATTGAACAACGAGAATACATGGACTCAGGGAGAGGGGCATCACACGCTAGGGGAGGGACAGCGGGGAGTGGGGAGAGATAACATAGTGAGAAATGTCGGATATAGTATGCACCTATGAAACAACCCTGCATGACCTGCACACGTACTCTAGAACCTAAAGTAAAATTAAAAAAAAAAAATTCAAAATAGTTATAAAGGCAAAAACTAGTCTTCCTCACTCTTCCCAATGCCACTGCCTTTGTCATAACTAAAAAACTCTGAATTAGGAGCCAATAACCTGAAGGACCACAGGCTGGATTTTGCTTTTGCACGTTCTATAAAATAAATGTTTCTTTTTACATTTAAAGGGGTTGTTTTAAAAACAAGAAGAGAAATAAGAATATTCAACAGAGACCATTATGTGGCCTACAAAGCCTAAGATATTTATAGTCCGGCCTTTTACAGAAAACAATTTTGACCACTGGTGTAGACTTCTAGACCTTTTCTAGGTATGCATCTATGCACACACACACACATACACACAAATACGCATACAGAAATCTATAGTTTGTTTTTGATTTGTTTATAGATGTAAGATTTTATTTATTCATTGTTCTTTGATGTGCTTTGCTTAATAGTATATTTGTATATAGCATATTTTCAGATTGTTTCATGTCCATATATTTATCTCAACTGCTTTTTTATCTCCTAAGTAGCCGTTCATATGTATTTTATGTTTTCTGCCTCTATAAAACCGTTGCTCCTCCCCACTTTAGAGCAATATCCTCTCTGAAAATCTTCCATATACATTTTCAATTTAGTTCTCAGTTGTGTGCCTGTCTTCCACTTTAAATATTCATCCATTCATTTATTCTTTCTTCAAATATTTATTTACACATACTATGTATCAAGTACTCTTCTAGACCCTGAGGATTCAGTGGTTTTTAAAAAAAGACCAAAATTCCTGCCCTAGTAGAGCTTACTTTCTGGTAGAAGAAACAGATGACAAATAGAATTATTAATAATACACAAAAAGTGATTGGAGGGAAAGAAAGGCAATATGAAATGACAGATGGCAAGGGCTGACATTTCAGGTGCTTATACATAGCCTCAGTGAGAAAGTGATTTCTGAGAAAAGATCCTGAGGAAATCAGGGCACTAGCCATGAGAATATCTGAGGGAGAACACGCTGGACATGTGCAAAGGCCCTGAGGCATGCAAAGGTTCACATGCATGCCTGGTGAACCTGAGGAAGACAAAAGACAGCAGGAAGATCAATATGGCAGAAGCAGAGTGAATGAGTAAAAGAGTAGTGGGAAGGCAAGTTAGAAAGGGAAGGAGGATTCATAGTATATGGGGCCAGTGGGTTACGTTAAGAACTTTGGTTTGCCGGGTATGTGGCTCATGCCTATAATCCCAGCACTTTGGGAGGCTAAGGCGGGTGGATCACCTGAGGTCAGGAGTTCGAGACCAACCTGACCAACATGGAGACACCCCCTCTCTATTAAAAATACAAAATTAGCCGAGCATAGTGGCACATGCCTGTAATCCCAGCTACTCAGGAGGCTAAGGCAGGAGAATCACTTGAACCCAGGAGGCAGAGGTTGCGGTGAGCTGAGATCACGCCATTGCACTCCAGCCTGGGCAAAAAGAGCAAAACTCCATCTCAAAAAAAAAAGAAAGAAAGAGAAGAACTTTGGTTTTTACTCCAAGTAAGGGATGAGAACCATGGGAGGATATTGAGTAGAAGAGTGATGTGATCTGATTTCCTTTCAATAAAATCACTCTGGCTACTTTGTTGAAAATTAATTATAGGGGCAGGAGCAGAAGTACAGAAGTAGATGCAACTGGACCAGTTAGGAAGGTGTGATGGCAATCTGGGTGAGACATGATGGTGGCCCAGAAGAGAAGGGTAGACATAGAGGGAGTAAGAAATGAACACAATAAAAAGTACACAAGAGGGGAAAGCCGCTTTTGAGATTCGGGCATACTGATCAACAGGTAACTCCCTCTTGTTTCAAAAATGATGAAAATGTGTTACAGGTAGAACCTTCAGATCTCAGAGAAAGGCCGAGGTCAGCCTAGCAAATAAATCTTAGTGTCTGAGATCACATCTTACATGGAACAAACACCCTTAAGGTGAGGGTTTATCTGTTATTTTGAGAGCAAGGCCATGTTCTGATGAAGTGTCATCTTAGAAGTTTAGTTGTAGGTCTCACTGTAAAACAAGTCAACCTGGGAGAGGAAAATTACATTTCTCTTTGCAACTGCTCTAAAAAGAGTCCAATAATAAGTGCATTTTTAACAGAAAAATAGAGTTTGAGTCTAGGCCAAAGAGCAAAGAAGCTCCCAGGGAGCAGGGATTTTTTTGCCGCAGACATGTGTTGAGTGAGAACCCTATGGAAACAGCCAGCTGCCGTCATGCCAGGCTCTTGGCCAGTTCCCTAGAGGCTGATTTTCAACAGGCTGGGAAAGCTCTGCTGGTCACTCAGAAGTTTTCTTGACATCCTGCAGCTCTCAATGGAGGCCACATATCAGTATCTCTTGGCTTCTCAAATGAGAGAAGCATGGTTCTTTTCCATGTCTCTGCAAATCCCAGAAAGTTGAGGTGAGTTCTGGAGAGTTGAGATGCCTTCTCAGAGGCATAGTGCCCGGGATTAGTTCTAACTCAAGAGTCTCAGGGACAATAAGATGGGGTGAAAATGAAAGGAAGAAGAGACAATCCGAAACCCAGAAGGTCCTATGACTCTGTTAAAGCTTTCCCTACCTTTACCTAATAATTATGTTGGATATGCAAACTGGAATTAGCATATGCTAAGGTATATAAAATCATTATCTTTTTAATGAGACAACAGTGAGTTTGGAAGATGTCAGGACATTGTTATTTCACTCCTGGCTCCAAGGAAAAGAAGCCAAAGATATGTTTCAACCTTTGGGAGGAAAAAAAAACTATGCTACTAATACCATTATATTGATTGGATTACTTTAATGACAGATGGCAAGAAAATGACTAAACTTGACTCAAAAATAGAATATATTGGCTCGTCTAGCCAATTAGTAAAGTCTAAGAATGGACACATGACATAATCAAGACATTTACACATTGGGCATAGCCGATTCCAGGGGGCTCAGATGATATCAGCTGCCTGTCTTTAATTTTCAGTTCTACTTTAATATGTGTTGGCCTCATCATATTCATTCTCCTTTTCTGTAATTGGAAACATGACAAGCAGAAGTCCCACGTATACATCATCTTTCTTACCATTTGTGATCCAAACATAAGAGGATACATCTGCATAGTTCCACCAGAAATGTCCAAGGAGAACTTTGGCTTATCTGGGTTAAGTATCTATTGCTACACCCGTTGCTGCAGCCAGAGGGGTGGGTGTGTTGGCCAGAAATGGATTATATGCTCACCCTTGGGCTCAGGGAGCAAGGGCAGCCACCCACAAAATCAGGTAGAAAGTGGGAGAGATAATTCTCCAAAGAAAGTAGAATGGGGGAGATAAAAATACATGTCTGCTATAATCTTATTTCTTGATTCCAGGAGGAACATATCTTCTTAGAATACCCACATTTTTGTGTTTCAAAACAATGTATGTGTACATATTAGTAGAATCACTTTGAAGATAATATTTTAAACTTCTTATTGAAGTGTAATATGCATACATACACACTGAAAACTGCACATTTATCTGTGTACAGCTTGATGAATAATGTGGTAGTATTACATTTCTTCTCATAAGGTTGAGAAGTGTTTCCTATGTTCAAAAATAGCTATAAAGGCTAACCTAAAGGAGATAATCATTTGATAAAAATGTTTTGATGAAATATTCAAGAAGGTAGATTTGAGAAGCAGGGTAGTGGGAACTAAATGTCTGCAGCTCATGGACTGTCGTAACTTAAAGGCAAGCTGGCCCTGTAACTTACTAAGCATGGTTTTCCACCAGTTGTGTTTGGCTTCAGGTCTAGCTCATGCATGACAGTCTTGGTCACCAAGTATTTATTGACATGAATATTGGCCTTAAAAAGAGAGAAGCTCCAGGCAACTGGTTATGTACAGGTGTGTGGGGAGATGCTACCAAGAAGCTAAGTCCCTGTTCTGGTGTGGCCAGCTTACATATCTAGCATATAGTAGTACCTACATATCTGTGGTTTTGCTTTCTATGGTCTAAAAATATTAAATGAAAAATTCCAGAAATAAACAGTTCATAAGTCTTCAGTCATGCAGTACTCTGAGTAGCATAATGAAATCTCACTGTCTCACTCTGTCCTTCCTGGGACATGAGTTCCCCTTAGTCCAGTTTCTCCATGCTGTATCCCTACCTACCCATTAGTCAATGACATTATTCACTCCCAATGTCCAACAACTGACATTGTCATGGCTCAGTGATCCAAGATCATCCAAAACAGATGATCCTCCTCCTCACATGTCCTCAGAAGGTCAATAGTAGCCTAATGCTCCATCACAATGCCTATGTTGTTCACCTCACTTCATCTCATCACATTGTATTATCTTACATCATCACAAGAAGGGTGACTACAGTACAGTAAGATATTTTGGGGGAGAGACCACATCACATAGCTTTTATTACAGTATATTGTTATAATTGTTCTCTTTTATTATTAGTTATTGTTTTTCATCTCTTATGGGCATAATTTATAAATTAAACTTTATCATAGGTATGTATGTATGTATGTATGTATAGGAAAAAATATAGTATATCTGTGTTTGATACTGTCTGTTATTTCAGGGATCCACTAGGGATGTTAAAATGCATCCCCAGAAGGTTAGGGAGAATTACTATATACATATCATTAGATGGCTTCATCCGGCTCTTTTACTGTTAACTAGGGGCTTAGGAGCCCTTTCTTACTGTAAGCCTACAGATTAATTTCCCATCCCAATGTGGTGTATATCTCACTTTTGTACCTGTATGTCTACTCACCCCCGATCCATGCCTCAAGCCTGACCTATATATATGACATCATCAGGTTTCCTTAGTTTCTGGCTGTTGTTTGGGCTCAGCTAATGGGGAGCATGTGTAGGAGATTAGAAGGAGGCAGAAAAGGGGGGTCAGGGTATTAATTTCCCAGATCCATCCTGCAGGGCTGCCTTGAGATATAATGGACCAAATGCTATCTATTAGCTACCTCTTGACTAGATAAGCCAACATTTCCCAGCTCTCAAAGTCCATCATTCCATATTTCTCTTTTTTTCTTCTATTGATATTTTTTTCAGCTTATTCTACCTGTTTCAGTTTTAGGCACCACAAGTGTCTTCCCTTGCCTTTGAAGTCACCCTTCAATTTCTTTTGGTCTCATGTTATCAACTTTAGACTCCTTTCTAGTTTTATTTTAAGTTCCGGGGTACATGCACAGGATGTGCAGGTTTGTTATATAGGTAAACATATGCTATGGTAGTTTGCTGCACCTGTCAAGCCATCACCTAGGCATTAAGCCCAGCATGCATTAGCCATTTCTCCTAATGCTCTCCCTCCCTCCCTACTACCTCACCCACTGACCGACCCCACTGTGTGATCAACCTGAGATTCTAGAATGTCTTTTCTTGTTCTAATATCTGGGGTGTGGATACTTTTTATGTTCAAGGGCATATAACTGAAGATGTGCTAATCTCCTTTATAATCTCTTATAAAAGACATTTCATATGATTATCATAATCTGAAGTCTTCCTTCAATCCCTTGTCTCATCCACTCCACATAAAGAAGGTAGGAAAGTTGATACCACACCATCTTCTGCACCCAGCAAGGCATGTGTTGTCTCTGATGCCCTTTTAGAGAGCAAAAGCTTATATTTATTTCTGATACCAAGACAAGCAAATCTTTTCCATCAGAAACAGTTATGATAGGGTTCATTTCTACCCAACACACTTAATTGGCTGTATTTTTAGAATGCCAATATCAGCAGTGCTTCACTGCCTCATCAGTGGCTGTTATTTCATCTGCTGAACTGAGAGGAGGGCATAAATTCACAGCAATAAAGACGCTGGATGGCTAAATAGTCTCTAGCATACACAACTGCTAGATTGAAGAGTGAACTTGCAGAGAAACTATTACACTGGAAACTTGCTCTGGTGCAGTTCAAGAAGGGATAACATTAATAGATAGAGTCAGAGTACTTCATGGAGCCCTAAGGCTCCATGGACTCTATAGTCTGTAAGGACCCAAGGACCTCATTAGTGTATGACTTTACTTATGAAATTGCTCAGAAGAGACAAAAGTGAAAAATTACACAGTAGGTAAAACAATAACCCCTGGCATCAGGAAGACTTGGACTTGAATCCTCTCTCTGCTCCTTGCTAGTTAGTTGACCTTGGGCTAGTCACTTAAGCTTTTTAAGTACATATTCTGTCTCTTGGGACTAATAATATATCAAGGTATAAGATTCTTGGAGTCATTAAATTAGATAACCTTTGAAAAGTAACTACTAAAATGCCAGACACAATTAAGCACTCAAGAAATACTTGCATTTTGGTATTTTAATTTGTTTTATTTATGAAGCTAGGGTCTTGCTCTATCACCCAGGTTGGACTGCAGTGGCATGATCATAGCTCATTGCAGCCTTGAAACCCCAGGCTCTGGTGATCCCATATAACGGGGACTAAAGGCAAGAACCACTGCACCTAGCCCAATACATGAATTTTGATGGTGATGATCATTTGCAAGATCAAAGGGTATTTTACATTCTTATTTCCCTCAAACAAGTGTCTTCCATTCCTAGGCTCTTTATGAACAAAAGAGCCATGTCTCTAAATACCCAAGTTCATCATGGCCCTCACTGTTTTAAAGATTGCTCCTGCCTCTCTAGTCAACAGAGTAAAGTTTAAACTCCTTAAGGCACTATATAAGGGATTCACAACTTGTTCCAGTCTCACCTCTTCAGCCTCATATCGGGCTTCTTCACATCCTGAATGTCTTACTGCCTCCAGAGCAAAGTTTTCACTGCATGCCACCTGGCCATAATATCATGCCTTGCATATACTCTTCCCTTTGCCTAGAATGTTCTGTGGAGCCCTCAAGGCTTTGGTTAAGGATCACCTTATTAGCTCATATTTATTAAGTGCATGTTGTATGCCCTGCACGGTGATGATCAACACTTTATGATGTAGTATTACTTTTTGGCACAAGAAGGAATCTATGGTTTGGCAAAATGAAGCTCAACAAAGTGATACACATCCAAGGATATATGTCCAAGAAGTGACAGAGGGGGGATTCAAATCAAGGTGCTCTGGCTCCAAAGTAGCTGTATTCATTTCTATCAAGCTGCGACAAATTATCACAAGTGCAGTACCTTAAAACAACACAAACCTATTATCTTACAGTTCTAGAAGTCCGAAGTCCAAAATAAATTATATTGGGCTATAATCAAGGTGGTGGCAGGGCTGCCTTCCTTCTGGAGTGCCAGGGGAGAATCTGTTTTCTTGACTTTTCCAGCTCCTAGAGGCTGCCCACATTCCTTCACTCATGGCCGTTTCCTCTACTTCCAAAGCTAGCAGCATTGCATCTCAAGTGTTTCTCTCTTTCTCTCTCCTTCTCCGACCCTCTTCCTTCCTCTCCCTTTCTGTTCCTCTCTATGACTTTGCTTCCATGATCACATCTCCTTCTCTGACTTTTACCTTCTTGCCTCCCTCTTACAAGGATGTTATTACCTTGGGCCGCCTGGATAATTCAAGATAATCTCAGTGTTCTTAATGTTTTTACATCTGCAAAGTCCTTTTCACCAAGTAAGGTAACATATTCACAAACTCCCCAGATTGGGACAGAGGTCTCTTTGAGGAGCCTATCACAATAATTCTCTTAACTTCTGTATAGTTTGTCAACTGTCTCTGGGAAAGTTGCCTTCTCTAACTTTTCCATGAGAATTTCCGCAGACAAGAAGCTACCCATTTCCTTGAATTCCTCGCATAGCCCTTTATTCATATTTCTTTTGTAATCACCATAATGCACTGAAATCAGTACTTCATATTTCTGGCTCCCACAGCTGAATGGGAGCTCCTCTGGGGCAAAACTCTTCAGCACCCAGCCTAGAACAGGAATTCACAGGGAGCATTTACTGAAAGCTGAGTAGACAGGTGGATGGATGGAAGGATGAAATGTGTGAAAATCATGGGCATCCCTATCCTAAGATAATGGCCTTAACAGCCATTTTAAACAGATACATTAATTTAGCCAAAAGGATGTTACCGAAGTTTATACATGTCAGGAGCGAATACTGTTCTGCAAGAAGTGAGGGTGCCTCTTCCTGCTGATGCTCAATTTCTTCATTCAAGCAAGACTCAAATGCTATCTGCCTACTAACTGCTGGGCCCCAGGGTCTTAAAGATAGATTACAGTCTTACCACTGAGTGACATTTTTAAGGGCAGACATATAGGAACTCAACAGTTATACAATACTAATATAGACATTTGTCAGGTCTTGTTGGAAGCCACACAGACTCTCTGCAAAACCATGCTTCTGTTTAAGAGAGAGAGAGAGAAACAGAGTAAGGTGGGGGAGGAAGGGAGAGAGAGAGAAACCTGTGTTGTTAATGTTTCTGAGGAGGCAGTGTCTCTTAGTGATTAAGGACACTCATTAGAAAGCTAGACACTTGGGTTGAAGCACCATCTCTGCCATAGAGAACTCATGTGGTGGTGTTTAAATACATAGCTCCATCTTCTCAAACTCCTCCCCAGAGATTATGAGCACACGTATCCTACAGAGATCTATGAGAATTAGATGAGAAAATGTTTTAAAAGAGCTTAGTTTAACACCTAGCATATTCTTTGCATCCAAGAAATGCTAACTATAATTATTATTTAGGATGACTATTTGCCTTTTCTGGATGTCAGCAACAACCTATTACTTAATGTGACAGAATAATATTTCAAAGTGTTAACTGAAGGACTACTTATTACCTCCAAGTATAGCTGCTGACCATCCATCTTTGGCAGCCAAATGGATGAACACCTATTGCATAAGAGAGATTCCACAGCTGAGAAAAAGGTGACATCCTTAACCTCCAAATGGACAAACAAGTAAAAAACAAACACAAAAAAATTTTCTTCCTACCCCAAGACTCTACAAAGGTCCTTTGAGCTACAGATGGACAAAAGAATGTAGATTAGAAAAGACACCCTACCTGGGTGACATATTCTGTCATCTTTCCCAGAATAAATCCTAATGATGGAGAGAGAAAACTGCCTCACAATGGCTTTTAATTTGGGAACCTGATAACAGAGAGGATTGGACCCCTGTCTATTCTGTTTCAAACTCTAGTCATTGGTAGTCATATAGAGTTGGGAGTAAGGGATTAGGGAAGAGTGATTCTGTATCTCCTGTGGTCCTCCTAAAGATGAGAGACAACAATCAACCCTATAGGAAAGACCTAGAAGGACTGAAGTTGGGCTAAAATATCTGAATAAGCCTGAATAAAGGATATGGAGGGTGGAGAATAACCTGAGGACCTGATGATCAAAGCTAGGGTAAAATCTTGGACATCTCAGAGAGCAGAGCAGCTAAAAGTCAATGCCCATAAGCCACGAAGGTCAAGTGCCAGCATAGAAAGGGTGGCACACTCAAGACTCCCACAAGACAAATCACATATTTAAAAACTCTAGGAAATGACCAAGATCTGGATTTGGCTCCCCAGTGGTATGGCAGAAATTGTCTAGGCCTGAGGCATTTAAAATCAGGACCGAATTAGGGGGAAAAAGAAAATCTCAAGATGGCTCTTACGATCTTCTAAATGGTACTGAGTTAAAGCCCAGAAGTAGCTTAATGAAAATCTCTAGACTGGACTGAAAAAATCCTCAAAAAAAAAAAAAACTGAATTAACTCTTCTTTCAGAGGGGGACGATGAGTTAAAAAAATCAAAGAGTTTTGTAGAAATAACATTAATTTTTGCACATTTGAGATCGTCACTTCAGGTTTATAACCTATCAGCATTTGCCTTTCTCATTCTCTCCAGCTGAATATGGGCAATTTCACTGAATTAATCACACTTGTGACAACTGTGTTTAGAAGAGCTTGAGTTGCATTTTTTATTAAGTATATTCTATTACTGGAGCTATGAATACTGAGCTACTGAAAAGATTAGATACAGGGTTATGTGATTTAATATATAGTTCTTGCTTAGGGAAGTATGACAAGTTGAATCTGCTAAATTAATTGCCATTTGCTCAGGTGGTATTCCTCAGATGGGGGTGACTATGAAGAAAATAGAAATGGAGAATGAAGAGTTGAGAATAACAATTCTTCATGTGTTGACTTGGGATCTGGGAGACAGCTTCTGGAAATAAAAGTGGTTAGTGTCAAGCAAGAACTGGCAGAATTTGTCTGTAGAGGACCAGATAGTAAATATTTTAGGCTTTGTGAGCCGTAAGGTCTTTGTTGCAACTACTTTGCTTCAATGTTAGAGCATGAAAATGGCCATATACAACACATAAAGGAGCATGGCCAGGTTCCCATAAAATTTGATTTACAAAAAACAGCAGCTGGATTTGGCCCACGGGGCCATAGTTTCTCAACCTCTTGTCTAGCTCATCTGAACTAAAGAAGATTTGTCTGTTCATTAGACATAACACCTGGTGCTCAAAATTTGGGCATGCAAATATACTTGCCTGCTGACAATGTGGCACAGATGGGTAACAGTGGCATTGTTGGTTTTGTTTTCTGGGCTACTTGGGGTCTGTTTTTCTTGACATCCTTTGGTTCACATGCTTTTTCTTGAGCTTGACTCTGGCTCTGTGGGAAAAGAGTGTGGTCTAAATTTAACCAATGGTCATCCTAATCCCTCTAGCCACAGTGACTGGTGCAGAGATAGGAAGTGGTCCCAACTTGTCCAATCAGGATAAGGTGTGCATCATGTTCAACCAGGAAGAATCTCCCAGCAGTAGACCCAGAGACAAAGATTTCAGTATAAATGGTTTATTTGAGAAGTGATTCCAGGGAATGTGTTAGAGAAGGAAGAAGAAAAGGCATCCAATAAAGCATGTGTTACAATAAAGTAAGTTACAACTGAGGGGACTGGAGCTTAATCCTTCTGCGGAACTCTGGGAGCCCATGTTGAACAGAAGCCTCAAAGTTAGCCTGACACAGGAGTGGAAACTAACTCCTGTCAGTCATTGGTAGAGGGCTGCTCCTACATGTGTTAATTCCCTGATACTTCTGGTCTTCCTGAGCATTAGCAGAGTAAATGTTTTAGCCACTGAAGGATGACTTCAGGCAAAGAGATACAGATGCTAGGTTTGGAGAGTCAGGGCCCACCACACTAAAAAGAGATCAAAAGGGGATGTGGGTGCTACAGCATTTAATATATTGAATTTGGTTAGTCTCCCTATTGGAGCTCTGAAGAAACTGGCTTATTTGACTCAAGTTGAGCCTCTGACTTATATTGTGACTAAAGTAATCCCACAGACATTTTAACTACATGGGCCAAGAAATTTTCTTTTTATTTAAGCCAGTTTCAGTCAAGTTTCCTACCCTACAGATCAACAAAGACTAAATAAAGCACATAGGAAATCGGAATTTATTTTCTACTGGTATTGATTCATCATACAATCTGATAAATATTTTAGAATCTATGAAATATATGTATATAGGCACTCATGTGTAAAATGTATTTGATCTACATCTATATCATCCATAGCTATGTCTACACCTATATCTATATATAGGTGTGTAGAAAGAGGTACAAAAATATGTTTGTTCTTAATTGTGCACAGATAGTTAATTAAGAATATGAAGGAGGGTCTCTGAAAAAAGTCATCAGATCTCCCACAATCTTTCCATTCATCCACAACATGCAAGCCATGAATATTTGCTTTGGTGAAGCAAAACAATTGTGCATTGCCTGGCAGACTCTAGGAGCTGTTTAATAAAGACAAATGTCTATTTCTCATGAGAACTTATTTTCTGTCCACAATCTCTGTGCTTGAGGTTTATCTCTTTTTTTCATTCTTTCCACTCCTATTTGCTAAAAGGAATTAAAGGATTAGAATTGAGATGGTCTGGACAAATAGAAGGGGATCAGAAGATAATAAGACCAGGAAAATCAAATGTAGTCATTTCAGAGAAAGTCAGAGTTGAGGGAGTGAGAAAAGAGTGCCACATGCTTATAAGAATGGGAGAAATGTCAACAAAAAAAAAGATTAAAAGAAAACATTTAATGCCTAAAGCATATGTTCCCCCCTTTTTTGTCCTCTCCAGAAGTAAAACATATTTCTATTATATTTCTGATCAGAAGGCTATTTCAATCAATGCCATTCTATGCTGTTACATGTTTATATGGGCTAGATAAGCACCTGAAACCCTTGTGAATCTTGGATCCATGTAGTTCAGTCTATTTAAGACTTATTCAAGAGACACAGTTCAATAGTCTAGAAATCAATTAAGATTAATTCCTTGCATTCATTCAAAATTTCCTTTGAATATTTTCTTTGCCAGCCACTATTCTAGACACCAGTGATTCAATAACGAACAAACAAAACAAAAGCACAACTTCACAGTTCACCTTGAGTGGGGAAGCACAGATAATAAACAGAATACATAAAAGGTGTGATAACTATGATAGTGATCGTTGATATGGAGGAAAACAGCAGGGAAGACTACTTGGGAGAGGGAGCTTCTTTGAGACGGTGACTTTTGACCAAGAACCTGAAGGAGGTAAGGGACTGTCATGTATAAGGAAAGAACATGTCTGGGGGGACAGTAAGTACTCGTATGCCTATGGATCATAGTTTACAAACTCCTGGACCAAAGGAATGAACAGGAAATAATAAGACCTGAAGATGCAGGGCCTTATACATCATTGAAACCACCTTGGTTTGGTTTTGTTTTGAAGACAGGGTCTCACTTTGTCACCCAGGCTGGAATGCAGTGTCATGGTTGTAACCGAGAAAGTCAGAAGGAAAGCACCATGCTCTGAGTTACAAATTAAGAGTCCTTTATTTACCAGTGACTGAGAGACACCTAATGTTCAAAATTCTCTCGGCTCCAAAGAAGGGGCTTGATTGGTTTTTATACCTTGAATTAGGTGGGGGACGAGGTACCTAGCTGAAGCGGAATTTTACAGAAGCAGAATGAGCAGGTTAAAGGGACGTGGTTGCAGACCAGGGTATTTTCCAAACAATCACCAAGAGGGGGGTCCAAGGAGTGTTAAACACAATAGCAGGTGTGTTTGCCAAGCAGGATGTAGTTACAATGGTTATATGGTAGGATAAACACAGAGTCAGCATGACAGAAGCACAGCGTCAGTGTGGGGCCCAGTTATGCACCCGAGGGAGACATGGCAAGGAGGGAGAGGCAAAAATGGAGTTTACAGATAAGATGGAGTCAGTTAGGCTAGCACAAGCTAGGTTATTACAGCACAATCATAGCTCACTACAGCCACAGCCTCTTAGGCTCAACCGATCCTCCCATCTCAGCCTCCTGAGTAACTGTGTTCACAGGTACATACCCAGCTAATTTTTTTTTTTTTGGCAGAGACAGAGTCTCACTATGTTGCCCAGGCTCCTGGGCTCAAGAGATCCTCCAGCCTTGGATGCCTAAAGTGCTGGGATTACAGGCAAGAGCCATCATGCCCAATGACTTTAGATTTTACTTTGTGTACTAGCCTGGATTCTCCAGAGAAAAGCAACCAGCAGGGGGTGTGTGTGTGTGTGTGTGTGTGTGTGTGTGTGTGTGTGTAGAATAAGAAATTGGCTCACATGGTTGGATTTGACAAGTCCAGAAATCTGCAGTCAGCAAGCCAGAGAACCAGAATAGTTCACCATGTAGTTAGTCCAAGTGCTGAGAACCAGAAAAGCTCCAGTCCAAAAGCCAAAAGCCAGGAAGAGTTGATGTTTCAGTTCAAGCTTTAAGCCAGGAAACCACAAAAGTCCCAGCTCAAAGGTAATCAGACAGGAAGAATTATCTCTTCTTTCTGGGAGGGTTAGCCTTTTTGGCCTATTCATGCCTTCAAAATGGATTGGCTGAGGCCCACCCACATTAGCAAGGGCAATCTACTTTACTCAATCTACTGATTTAAAGGTTAAACCTAGCCAAAAATATCCTCACAGACACATCTAGTGTAATGTTTGATCAAATATCTAGGTACCCCATGAGCCAGTCAAGGTGATACATAATTATTTTTTCATCAACAAGTGAATATTGTTTATATTTGTGGTGTACAGCATGATGTTTTGATATATGCATACATTGTTGAATAGCTACATCAAGCTATTTAACATATGCATTTCCTCACATACCTCTCATTTTTGATGTTAGATATGTGGTTATAAGTATGTAAATTAGCAGTGAGAAAACTTAACATGTACTCTCTTAGCAGTTTTTAAGTATACAAAATGTTGTTATTAATTGTAGTCACCATGATGTACAATAGATCTCTTGAACTTATTCCTTCTAACCGAAACTCTGTGTCCTTTGGCCAACATCTCCCCAATTTCCCCACCTCCCAGCTTCTGATGACCAGCATTGTACTCTGTTTCAATGAGTTTGACTTTTTTAGATTCCACATATAATTGAGGTAATGAGTATTTGTCTTTTTGTGCCTAGCTTATTTCACTTAACATAATTTCCTCCAGGTTCATCCACGTTGTCTCAAATGACAGGATTTCTTTCTTGTTGAAGGCTGAATAGTACTCTGTTTTGTGTGTATGTCATGTGTTGTGCATCCATTCATCCACTGATGGACAATTGATTTCCTATTGTGTTGGGTCATTTTTGCAGTTATAAAGAAATACCTGAGGCTGGGTAATTTATCAAGAAAAGAGGCTCACAGTTCTGTAGGCTGTACAAGCATAGCAATAACATCTGCTCGGCTTCTGATGAGGGCCTGATAGAGTTTACAATCCTGGCAGACGGTAAAGTGGGAGCAGGCACATCACAGGGCAAAAGACAGAGCAAGAGAGAAGGAGGAGGTCCTAGACTTTCAAACTGCCAGCTCTCATGTGAACTAACTGAGCGAGAACTCACTGATTGCCATGGGGGTGGTGCTAAATCATTCATGAGAGAATCGTCCCATGATCCAGTCACCTCCCATGAAGCCCCACCTTCAACATTGAAAATCACATTTCAGCATAAGACTTGGAGGGGACAAACATCCAAACAGTCTCACCTATCTTGGCTATTGTGAATAATACTGTAGTGACCATTGGAGTTCAGATATCAACTTGACACACTAATTTCATATACCTTGGATATATTTCCAGTAGCATGGCTGGATTCTATAATAGTTCTATTTTTAATTTTTGAGGATCCTCCATATGTTTTTTTATAATAGCTGAAAGAATTTGCATTCCCACTCACAGTGTAAAAGGTTCCCTTCTCCCCAACCTCACCAACACTTGTCATCTTTCATGATTTTTTTATGATAGCTATTCTAACAAGTATGAGTTGACATCTCATTCTTTTAATTTGCACTTCTCTGATGATTAGTGATATCACACGTTTTTAAAATATACCTGTTTGCCAGTTATGTCTCTGGAAAAAGGTTTGTTCAGACCCTTCACCTATTTTTAATAGGCTGATTTGTTTTCTTACTATTGAGTTGTTTGAGTTTCTTATATAATTTGGATATCATAAAACCTGAAGGAGTCATATCTACAAGGATGATGCCTATTTGAATGAAACCTGCTACTCCAGAGCCTTGGACTCTCATAGTAACTGTAGCGATATTAGAGTACTATGCGGGAAGAGAGAATCCCAAGAGTAGAAAAGAGGCTAGGAAGCAAAATTGTTATAGAAGTGAGCCTAGGAGGGCAGGTGGCTGAATAGAAACAGCTGCAATCAGTGGCTCCCACCAAGAAGAGCTCCCACTAGTCAGTCTCACTGGAACTGACTAGCAGTTGGCACAACCTACAGAGAGCCAAGGAAAAACATGCTTCCTTTCTGGACGGATCTTTGTTCCATATTTGGCTCAAACAAGGATCTAATCATTCTAGAAATCAATAATAGTTTTCTTAGTGCCTCACTGTTAAGGATCCTGTGTGAACAAATAGCTTCTGACACCTGTCATCTCCAGAGAGTGGTGATCAAAAACATTTCCCCAGCTGATGCTTATCAGAACCTCTGCCTAGCTCTTCAAGGTCACAAGACTGTAACACATCTAAGACTTCGAGGCAGTGCCCAGAATGATATGCTTCTGGCACTGTGTGAGGTCCTGAGGCACCCAAAATGTAACCTGCAGTATCTCGGGTTGGTGTCTTGTTCTGCTACCACTCAGCAGCGGGCTGATCTCTCCTTGGCCCTTGAAGTCAACCAGTCCCTGACGTGCGTAAACCTCTCCAACAGTGAGCTCCTGGATGGGGGTGCCAAGTTGCTGTACGCAACTTTGAAACACCCAAAGTGCTTCCTGCAGAGGTTGTCGTTGGAATACTGTCACCTTACAGAAGCCGATTGCAAGGACCTGGCTGCCGTTTTGGTTGTCAGCCGGGAGCTGATGCACCTGTGCTTGGCCGAGAACCCCCCCTCAGGGATACAAGGGTGAAGTTTCTGTGTGAAGGCTTGAGTTACCCCGAGTGTAAACTACAGACCCTGGTGCTGTGGAACTGTGACATAACTAGCAAAGGCTGCTGTCACCTTGCAAAGCTTCTCCATGAAAAATCAAGCCTAATGAACTTGGATCTGGGGCAGAATGACATAGGAGTTCCTGGAGTGCAGGGCCTCTGTGAAGCTTTGAAGAAACCGCTTTGTAACTTGTAACGTCTGTGGTTGTGGGGATTGTTCCATCCCTCCGGCCAGTTGTCAGAACCTCTGCTGTGTCCTCAGCTGCAACCAGACCCTCATCACTCTGGACCTGGGCCAGAATTTCATGGGGTATAGTGGAGTAAAGTTGCTGTTTGAAATATTGACATGTCCAAATGGCACCCTCCAGACACTCAGATTGAAAGTAGATTACTTTAATGATGAACTCAATAACCTGCTCAAAGAAATAGAAGGCAGCAACCCACAACTGACTGTTGATACTGAGAATCAAGAGCCCTGGAAAAAAAGGTCTTCTCGCTACATCACTATCTGAATCCCACCCCCAGAGTAATTCATTCTTAATGAAGCCAAGGATTTTCCAGGTGTTGGTGAACTGCCTGTGACTCCCCCCTCCACCCCACCCCTACTCCTCGGGGAAATGAGTTGATTGCTGGTCTAGGTGTTTTAGCCATGGTTCTGCCTCTGTTTTATGTAGAACGTGCATATGTCCCTGACCTTGTTATGTATGAAATATCTGTATCATGGGTATATGGAGAGAAATAAAGGTGAGAGCATTCACAAAAAAAGAAAAAGGAAAAACAAGGTGGAGCAAAGGCCACCCAGGGGCCATATGGCACAAGGAGAACTCCCACCCCCAGCCAAGGGAGGTGGTGAGTGATTGTGCTACCCCACCCAGGAAACCATGCTTTTTCCTCAGATCTGGGCAACCCATGGATCATATCCCCTCATAAGCCCATGCCACTGGGGCCTTGGGTCCCAAGCACAGAGCTGTGCAAATTCTAGGTGACCACTTGGCTGGAGACTGCCTAAGACTACCAAGTTCCTGAGGGGAGAGGCAGCCACGATTACCGTGGCTCCAGTAAGTATGCAGTTTTCCCTGGCTGGTGCTAGAGAGACTGAGCAGTTTGGACCCAGGAGAAACTTCCCACAGCACAGCATAGTGACTGTGGCAGATTGTGGCCAGACTGCCTCTTTAAGCTGAACCTGGACCCTCGTCACTGGGCAGGGCCTCCCTGTGGTAATTTTAGCAAGTCCAGCCAGGGGTTTACAAACAGACCTCTGCTTTCCCTGGTATGGAGTCTCTGGAGAAGGGGCACCCACAGCCTTCACAGATCAGTGGACTTAGTCTTTCCCCCTGATGAATCAGAGGAATCTTGGAAGTCTGGACCAGTTGGATTCCCCCAGAACAGTGCACCCCTTCTACCAAGGGGCAGCAAGAGTGCTTTGTTAAGCAGGTCCCTGACCCCATGCGTCCTGACTGGGTGAGACTCCACGACAGGGGTCACCAGAAACCTTTTACAGGAGCATTCCTGCTAGTACCAGGTCAACGCCCTTCTGGGATGGAGATCCCAGAGGAAGGATCAGGCAGCCATCTTTGCTATTCTGCAGCCTCTACTGATTCATGAACCATGAAGCTGAAAAACACAACACAAGAACTTCTTAAGGCAACCAAAAGTATTGATAGCTGAATAGACGAAGCAGAGGAAAGAATTTCAGAGCTTGAAGAATATATTTTTGAAATAAAATACACAGATGAGATTAGAGGAAAAAAATGAAAAACAATGAACAAAATCTTTGAAAACTATGGGATTATGTAAAAAAGACTGAAGCTATGATGGATTGGAGAACCTGAAAGAGATGGGAAGAATGGAATCAAGTTGGAAAACATGCTTCAAGGTATTATCCAGAAGAACTCCAACCTAGTAAGGTAGGCCAACATTCAAATTCAAGAAATACAGAGAACCCCTCTAAGATACTCCATCAACCCCAAGACACATGATCATCAGATTCTCCAAGGTCAAAATGTAGGAAAAAAATGTTAAGAGAGGCCAGAGAGAAAGGAAAAGTCATCTACAAAGGGAAGCCAATCAGACTAACCATGGACATCTCAGCAAAAAAACCTACAAGCCAGAAGATGTTGGGGGCCAATATTCAACATTCTTACAGAAAAGAATTTCCAATCCAGAATTTCATATCTGGCCAAACTAAGCTTTATAAGTGAAGGAGAAATAAAATTCTTTTCACATAACCAAATGCTAAGGGAATTCATCACCACCAGGCCTGCCTTGTAAAAGGTCCCAAAGAAAGAACTAAATATGGAAAGGAAAAATCATTATCAGCCACCACAAAAACACACTGAAATATGAAGAACAATGACACTATGAAGCAACCACATCAAGTCTGCAAAATAATCAGCTAAAATCATGATGACAGAATCTGATTCATAAATAATAACATTAGCCTTAAGTGAGAATAGGCTATATGCCCCCTATTAAAAGATACAGAATAGCAAGCTGGATAAAGAGTCAAGACTATTGGTGTGCTGAATTCAAGAGACCCATCTCACATGCAAAGACACACATAGCATCAAAAGAAAAAGATGAAAGAAAATTTACCAAGCAAATGGAAAGCAGAAAAAAGCAAGAGTTGCAATCATTTTATGAGGCCAGCATCATCCTGGTACCAAACCTGAAAAGAAAAGAAAGAAAAAAAAGGAAAGGAAAGGAGGAAGGAAGAGAAAGAAGAAAGAAAGAAAGAAAGAAAGAAAGAAAGAAAGAAAGAAAGAAAGAAAGAAAGAGAGAGAGAGAGAGAGAGAGAGAGAGGGAGGGAGGGAGGGAGGGAGGGAGGGAGGGAGGGAGGGAGGAAGGAAGGGAGGAAGGAAGGAGGGAAGAAGAGGAAAACTTCAGGCCAAATTTTCGATGCACACTGATGAAAAAATTCTCAGTAAAATACTGGCAAACTGAATCCAGCAGCACATCGAAAAACTTATCTACCATGATCAAGTCAGCTTCATTCCTAGGATGCAAGGCTTGTTCAACATATGCAAATCAAGAAATATAATTCATCATATAAACGGAGCTAAAGACAACAACCACATGGTTATCTCAACAGATGCAGAGAAGGCTTTTGATAAAATTCAACACCTCTTCATGTTAAAAACTCTCAATAAACTATGTATTGATGGAACATACCTCAAAACAATGAGTCATTTATGACAAACCCACAACCAATATTATACTGAATGGGCAAAAGATAGAAGCATGCTGCTTGAAAACTGGCAAAAGAAAAGGATGTCCTCTCTCATCATTCCCATTCAACATAGTATTGGAAGTTCTTGTTGTTTTCTTTTTTTTTTTTAATTGAGATGGAGTTTCACTCTTGTTACCCAGGCTGGAGTGCAATGGCTCGTCCTCAGCTCACCGCAACCTCCACCTCCTGGGTTCAAGCAATTCTTCTGCCTCAGCCTCCTGAGTAGCTGGAATTATAGGCACACACCACCATGTCCAGTTAATTTTTGTATTTTTAGTAGAGACGGGGTTTCACCATGTTGACCAGGATGTTCTCGATCTCTTGACCTCGTGATCCACCTGCCTCAGCCTCCCAAAGTGCTGAGATTACAGGCATGAGCCACCGCTCCCGGCTTCTGTTGTTTTCAATATAAAGTCTTTCTCTATTGCCCAGGCTGGAGTGCAATGTGCAATCTAGGCTCACTTCAATCTCTGCCCTCTATGTTTAAGCAATGGTCCTGCCTCAGCCTCCTGAGTAGCTGAGATTACAGGTGCATACTACCATGCCTGGCTAATTTTTTGTATTTTTAGTAGAAATGGGGTTTCACCATGTTGGTCAGATTGGTCTTGAATTCCTGACTTTGTGATCCTCCTGTGTTGGCCTCCCAAAGTGCTGGGATTACAGTGTCCAGGGCGATCAGGCAAGAGAAAAAAATAAAGGATATTCAAATAGAGAGGAAGTCAGACTGTCTTTGTTTGCAAATGATATAATCCTTTAGAAAACCCTGTCATCTCAGCCCCAAAGCTTCTTAATCTGATAAGCAAATTCAGCAAAGTCTCAGGATACAAAATCAATGTGCAAAAATTGCAAGTACCCCCATACACCAACAATAGACAAGCAGAGAGCTAAATTATAAATTAACTCCCATTTACAATTGCTACAAAGAGAACAAAATACCAAGGAACACAGCTAACAAGAGAAGTGAAGGGTCTCTTCAAGGACAACTACAAACCACTGCTCAAGGAGATCAGAGAGAACATAAACAAATGGAAAAACATTCCATGCTCATGTATAGGAAGAATCAATATCATAAAAATGGCCATACTGCCCAAGGTAATTTATAGATTCTACACTATTCCCATTAAACTACCATTGACATTCTTTACAGAATTAGAAGAAACTACTGTAAAATTCATATGGAACCAAAAAGGAGCCCATATAGCCAAGACAAAACTAAGACGAAAGAACAAAAGAAAAGGCATCAGCTACCCAACCTCAAACTATACTACAAGGCTGCAGTAACCAGAACAGCATGGTACTGACACAAAAGCAGACACATAGACCAATGTAACAGAGAACTCAGAAATATTCTGCACAGCTACAACCATCTGATATTTGACAAACCTGACAAAAGCAAGCAATACAGAGAGGATTTCCTATTTAATAAATGGTGCTGGAAAAACTGGCTAGCCTTAGGCAAAAAATTGAAAGTGGACATCTTCCTTATACCTCATACAAAAATTAAGTCAAGATGGATTAAAGATTTAAATTTAAAACCCAAAACTATAAAAACCCTAGAAGAAAATCTAGTCAATACCTTTCAGGACATGGGCACAGGCAAAGGTTTCCTGATGAAAATGTCAAAAGCAATTGTAACAAGCAAAATTTGACAAATGCAGTCTAATTAATTTAAAGAGCTTCATCACAGCAAAAGAAACTATCATCGGAATGAACAGACAAGCTACCAAGAGGGAGAAAATTTTTCCAATCTATCCATCTGACAAAAGTCTAGTATCCAGAATCTACACGAAACTTAAACAAATTTACAAGAAAAAAAAAACCATCAGAAAGTGATAAAAGGACATGAATGGCCACTTATCAAAACAAGACATTTATGTGGCCAAGAAATGTATGAAAATGCTCAACAACACTGATTGTTAGAGAAATGTAAATCAAAACCACAAGGAGATACCACCTCATACCAGTCAAAATGGTGATTATGAAAAAGTCAAGAAACAACAGATGCTGGCAAGGCTATGGAGAAATGGAATGTTTTGACACTGTTGGTGGGAATGCAAATTACTTCAACCATTGTGGAAGACAGCGTCATGATTCCTCAAAGACCTAGAACCAGAAATACCATTTGACTGAGTATATTAGTCTTTTCTCACACTGCTGATAAAGACATACCCAAGACTGGTTAATTTATAAAGGAAAGAGGCTTAACTGAATCACACATGGCTGGGGAAGCCTCATAATCATGGTGGAAGGCAAGAAGGAGCAGTCATGTCTTACATGGATGGTGACAGTCAAGAGAGCTTGTGTAGGGAACTCCACTTATAAAATGACCAGATCTCATGAGACTCATTTACTCCTATGAGAACAGCAGGGGAAAGACCTGCCCCTATGATTCAATTGCCTCCCACCAGTTCCCTCCCACAACATGTAGGAGTTGTGGGAGCTACAATACAAGATGAGATTTGTGTGGGCACACAACCAAAGCCTATCATTCTGTCCCTGGCCCCTCCCAAATTTCATGGCCTCACATTTAAAAACCAGTTATGCCTTCCCAACACTCCCCCAAAGTATTAATTCATTTCAGCATTAACTCAAAAATCCATACACCAAAGTTTTATCTGAGACAAGGCAAGTCCCTTCCATCTATGAGCCCATAAAATAAAAAGCAAATTAGTTACTTCCTAGATACAATGGCAGTATAGGCATTGGGTAAACACAGCCATTCCAAATGAGAGAAATTTGCCAGAACAAAGGGGCTACAGGCTCTGTGAAAATCCATAATACAGTGGGAAGTCAAATCTTAAAGCTCCATAATAATATCCTTTGAATCCATGTCTCACATCCAAATCATGATGATGGAAGAAGTGGGTTCCCCTTGTCTTGGGTAGCTCTGCTCCTGTGGCTTTGCAGGATATAGCCTCCCTCCCAGCTGCTTTCATGAGCTGGTATTGAGTGTCTGTGTCTTTTCCAGGTGCATGGTACAAGCTGTTCAGTAGATCTATTATTCTAAGGTCTGGAGGACAGTGGCCCTTTTCTCACAGCTCCACTAGATAGTGCCCCAGTGGGGAACTCTGTGTGGGGACTTCAACCCTACGTATCCCTTCCTCACTGCCCTAGCAGAGGTTCTCCATGAGGGCCCTGTCCCTGCAGCAAACTTCTGCCTGGCCATCCAGGCATTTTCATACATCCTCTAAAATCAAGGTGGATGTTCCCAAATCTCAGTTCTTGAGTTCTGTGTATCCTCAGGCTCAACACATTGTGGAAGCTGCTAAGGCTTGGGGTTTGCACCCTCTGAAGCAACAGCCAAAACTGTACCTTAGCTCCTTTTAGAAGTAGCTAGAGCAGCTGGGATGCAGGGCACCAAGTCCCTAGGCTGCACACAGCAGAGGGCACTTGGTGCCACCAAGAAACCATTTTTCCCTCCTAGGCCTCTGGGCCTGTGAGGGAGGGGCTACTGCAAAGTTCTCTGACATGCCCTGGAGATATTTTGACCATTGTCTTGGAGATTAACATTTGGATCCTCATTACTTATGCAAATTTCTGCAGCTGGCTCAAATTTCTCCTCAGAAAATGAGTTTTTCCTTTTCTATCACTTCATCAGGCTGCAAATTTTCCAAACTTTTATGTTCTGTTTCCCTTTTGAAACAAAATCCTTTTAGTAGCACCCAGGTCACCTCTTAAACGCTTTGCTGCTTAGAAATTACTTCCACCAGATACCATAAATCATCTTGCTAAAGTTCAAACTTTTACAAATCTCTAGGACAGGGGCAAAATGCCACCAGTTTTTTTACTGAAACATAGCAAGAGTCAATCATTACTCCAGTTCCCAACAAGTTTCTCATCCCCATCCAAGACCACCTCAGCCTGGATTTCATTGTCTATATTGTTATCAGCATTTTGGTTAAAGCTATTCAACAAGTCTCTAGGAAGTTTTGAACTTTCCTGCATTTTTCCGACTTCTTCTGAGTCCTCCAAACTATTCCAACCTCTGCCTGTTACCCAGTTCCAATGTCACTTCCACATTTTTGGGTATCTTTACAGCAGTACCCTACTCTACCAGTAACAATTTACTGTATTAGTCTGTTCTCATGCTGCTGATAAAGACATATCTGACACTGGGTAATTTATAAAGGAAAGAGATTTAATTGACTCTTACTTTCACATGGCTAAGGAGGCCCCACAATCATGGTGGAAGGCAAGGAGGAGCAAAGTCATGTCTTACATGGATGGTGGCAGACAAGAGAGCTTGTGTAGGGGAACTCTCCCTTACAAAACTATCAGATCTCATGAGACATATTACTCCATGAGAACAACATGGAACCAACCTGCCCTCATGATTCAATTACCTCCCACCAGGTCCCTCTCACAACATATGGGAATTGTAGGAGCTACAATTCAAGATGAGATTTGTGTGGGGACACAGCCAAACCATATTACCCAGCAACCCCATCACTAAATATATACCCAAAGGAATATAAATCATTCTATTCTATAGATACACACATGTGTATGTTCACTGCAGCACTATTTACAATAGCAAAGACATGGTATCAACCCAAATACCCATCAGTGATAGACTGGATTAAGAAAATGTACATATACAACATGGAATCCTATGCAGCCATGAAAAGGAAGTAGATCGTGTCCATTGTAGGGACAAGGATGGAAGCCATTATTTTCAACAATCCAGCACAGGAACAGAAAAACAAACCAGCAAACCAGCAAACCAGCACAGGAACAGAAAAGCAAACACCACATGTTCTCACTTATCATTGGGAGCTGTACAATGAGAACACATGGACACAGAGAGGGGAACAAATTATACTGGGACCTGTCACTGGTGTGGGACAGAGGGAGGGAAAGCATCAGGCTAAATAGTCAATGCATGCTGGGCTTAATACTTAGGTGATGGGTTGATAGGTGCAGCAAACCATTATGGCACATGTTTATCAGTGTAGCAAATCTGCACATCCTGCACATGTATCCTGGAACTTAAAATAAAAATAAATATATAGAGATAGCTATAGGATATTAACCCCCTATCAGATGTACATTTTACAAATATATGCTTCCCAATCTACAGGTTATCTCTTCACTATTTCCTTGGCTGTACAGCTTTTTAGTTTAATGTAATCCCTTTTGTCCATCTTGACACATAAAATTAACCATCACATTTTGCACAGACTTGGGAGCTACTGAAGGGTTTTGAGCAGTGAAATGACATAATCTGCTTTACATGTTAACCATATCACTGTGGCATGAGTGCTAAGGCAGAGACAGGAAAACCTACAAGTAGCTATTTCAACATCACAAGCACAAGATAATAGTGATTTCAGCCAGGTAATAGCAATGAGAGCGAGGAGAAATGATCAGATGCTGCTTGTTTATTTGACAATAGCAACTGATTAAATTTTCTGATTGTGTGGATATGACTGAAGGAGAAAAATTTTATTAAAGTGGACTCTAACATTTTTTCCTGAACAACTTAAAGGATCAAATTGCCTCCAACCAAGATAGGAAAGATGTTGAGTAAAGCTGGTTTAGGCAAAGTTTAGGAATTCGGGTCTCAGATGGATTGTGTTAAAATTCTGTCCAAGTAGCAATGCAGAGAAGGCAGTTGCATATACTTGTCTGAAATTTGAAGGGAGTGGTCTATTATTTACCTAAATTTATAAGATAATTCAAGAGAACCAACTCAAAACACTCAACATTTACTGTAATCCCATGCTCTTCTCTACACCAGCAACTTGCTGGCACTCTTTCCTGCCATGACCCATTCCCCCCTTTATCCTCTGCACACCCGTCCTCCCTCTTCTCCATGTCTTAATTGTGGAAAACAACTGAACCTCTTACCCAGTCCCTCTTCCCCACCTGTGACTCCCTGGGTCTGCCCTTCTTTGCTCTTTGCCAGATCTGCACCCCTGGGCCCACTGGCTGAGTGAGAGCAAGCGGTGGATTACTAGAAGAGGGGAAGAGAAGATAACTGGGCCAGGAAATTGTGCATTCTCTTGGGGTCCTATGAGGCTGGGTAAAACCTATAGACTTTGTTATGGTAAATAATAGCCATAATAATGAGATATATATATATATATATCAAGCAAAGGGGGCTAAAATTCATTTCTCAATGCCCATTTAAGAGAATCCTAGAATTTTAGGCTTTTAACAATATGAAAGTTTAAAGATCATCTTGTCCCACCCTCTTACTTAAATAAGAAATACAAACAAGGTTAATAGCAATGAACTAATCTATCTGAGCTTCACTTTTTTCTGGTAATTTCAGTATTCTCTATTAATTAACATGTCTATATAGAGGCATGTCTAATCAGAGCAATTTGTGGAAAATCTACAATGTGTAACAGTGTAAAAGTGCGTTATATTCACTATTTCATTGAATCCTCAACTGTGAGGCAACTAATAAGGGTCTACTTTTATCAATGAGTATCCAAGGAGCTCAGAGAGATTAAGTGAGTGACCCTGGGTCACACAGGCAATGACCGAACCAGGATTAAAATTTATCTAAGTCCAGTGCCCTTCCCTGCACATGACTACCTCTCACTAATGAACCATTATGTGTGTTGAAGTGAGAGTCAGGATTAAGGAATATCCACCTTAGGTGGTAGTTCATTCTCTGAATCTATTTTGGTCTGCTAAGGACATGCTTGGATGTCCCAGAGATTGAACTGGCATACTTCTTAAGCACTGACTTTCTCTGAATGACCTGGCTTTTTCTTCACTTACAGGTTGGTTATTTTATTTCCTTTGTGCAAGAATTTCTGTGTTCTATAGGGGGAGCAGTGGTGGAAGTAAGATGGATAAAATACCCATTTTTACTTCAAAACAAAATTTAAAAAACACCACACATGGGAAAGAACATGCAGACTCTATTAGCTAAAACTATTACAATACAAAAATTAACTACAAATAGAAATTTGACATGAGAAAGTGTCAGAAACTTGTAAACAACCATACAACCATACAAAGTAGTCACTGTTGCCCAGTCCAAAATAAACTAACTATACTTAAGAGAAGACACAAGCAAATGACAGATCTGCTCCTCTTATGTTACTGTGTTATATTTTCCAGACATATAATTTCTTTAAACTGAATTCTAAAATATCCTTCTACAGAGAATTGTGAAAGGAGTTTTACCTTCATACCAAGGATAATTTGGAAAAAAAAGAAAAAGAGGGACTGGTAATGGAGCTACCCAGGGACACAGACTTTTATTTTTAATTTAGCAGATGCTAGATTCATGCGTTCACTCATTGCTCCTTCTGTCTTGTGCACTGTACTTTAAAAAGCCCTCCCTCCTATTGGCAAATACACTTCTTTCTTCAAGGCAAGCATAAAAGCAAGGAAAATTCATGCAAATAAGAAAAGAATCTTTAAATCCATTAGCCTGGTGTTTTCATTTTGGTTGAAACATTGTGTGGCATTCATAGATTGTGCCCTCACCTTTGGTACATTTTCACTTAGAAACTTTGGATAAAGAATAGGCAGTAATTGTCAAGATGACATATTTCGCCGGGCACGGTGGCTCACACCTGTAATCCCAGCACTTTGGGAGGCCGAGGCGGGTGGATCACGAGGTCAAGAGATCGAGACCATCCTGGTCAACATGGTGAAACCCCATCTCTACTAAAAATACAAAAAATTAGCTGGCATGGCAGCACGTGCCTGTAATCCCAGCTACTCAGGAGGCTGAGGCAGGAGAATTGCCTGAGCCCAGGAGGTGGAGGTTGCAGTGAGCCGAGATCACACCATTGCACTCCAGCCTGGGTAACAAGAGCGAAACTCCGCCTCAGAAAAAATTTAAAAAAAAGATGACATACTTCAACTTCTAAGTGATAGTAGAGCAAGATTTCTCAACCTTGGCAATATTGACATTTCCCATGGGATAATTCTTTGTTGCGGGGGCTGTTCTGTGTATTGCAAGATGTTTAGCAGCATCCCTGGCCTCTACCCACAAGATGCCAGGAGCACCCTCCCCATCATAACAATTAACAATACTTTAAGGGAAAGAGCTGATTCTATGTCTGGGAAAGGAATATGCAAGATGAGCCTAATGCATCTTGTGGTGTTGGAAAGAAAGGAAGATATGAAAACACACACACACGCACATACACACACACACACATACAAACTCTCAATCGTAGGTCTATGTCAAAGGCACATAGGAGCCAACTGAAAGCATTCCCAGTGGCCAAACCTAAAACAATTTCAGAAATAAAATTAGTAAGGTAGAATTGAATTATAACCCAAAATATAAAATAAATATTCATGAGGATATAAATAAATGAGTAATTAAATAAATGAGGACAATAGACAAATCTCCTATGCAGATAAATTTCAGATAATGTATGCAGATATTCAGCCTTCAAGGAGATGGTGTGGAATTCTCTACGCTTTAAGTGTGGGCTGTGCATAGTGACTTCCATCCAAAGACTACAGTATGAAAAAGAATCAAAAGAGAAACTTTACCAAGGAGAAACCTGACAAACACAATCTCAGCCAGATGGTTAAGGTCAGCATCAACAGTGTAAGTCATATTCAACAATATGTACCCTTGACATGCTGAGATGAGAATGGCACTTTATCTCTGTGGTCTTTTTTTCCCAGACCCATAGCCATAGTCTAATCATGAAAAAAGCATGAGATAAATCCAAATCAAGGGGTATTCTCCAAAATATCTGACTAGTACTCCTCAAAACTGTCAAGGCAATCAAAAGAAACAAGGGAAGACTGGGTGACGTGGCTCACACCTGTAATCCCAGAACTTTGGTAGGTCAAGGTAGGTGGATCACTTGAGGTCAGGAGTTTGAGACCAGCCTGACCAACATGGTGAAAACCCATCTCTACAAAAACACAAAAATCAGTCAGGCATGCTGGTGGCGCATGCCTGTAATCTCAGCTACTCAGGAGGCTGAGGCATGAGAATCACTTGAACCCAGGAGGCAGAGATTGCAGTGAGCCGAGATCTTGTCACTGCAATCCAGCCTGGGTGACAGACCTAGACTCCATCTCAAAAACAAAAAACAAAAACAAACAAGGAAATTCTGAGAAACTGTCATGGCTAAGAGGAGCCTATGGAGACAGATGAAGATTGTGTATGTCATGCATTGGATTTTAGAAAAGGAACATCAGGTAAAAGCTAAAGAAATCTGATTAAAGAAGAAAATGTATTTAAGAATAGTGTATTGATATTGGTTCACTGTTACAAATGTACCATACTAATTCTTCACATATGGGATGTTATAATAGGAAAAACACGTTATAATGTAATAATAGGGCAACAGTGTGAGATGGTGTATGAGAACTGTCTTTAATATCTTCACAACTTCTCTGTAAATCTAAAAGTATTCTAAAATAGAAAGCTAATTTACAAATTGTCTTCAGACACTGCCAAATGTCCCCTGGGAAGCAAATGCACCCCCAGCTGAGAACGACGGCTGTAGAATATCTGGGTTCAAGTCTTACTTCTACTGCTTTCTACCTGTGTGGTCTTAGACAAATTCTGTAATATCTCTGAGCCTCTGGAAAATGGAGAGAATAATAATGCCTACCACAGAGGCTTGGTGTGAGGATTTAGTGAGGCAATGTAAAGTGCAGACTGGCACTTAAAAAGCACTTGATAAATGCCAGCCACGGTAACTCTATCCATGGTAATTATTAGTATTAATTCACTTTGTATGAGTGATGCGCTCCTGACACATTCTCAGTTGTTCCTATCCTGTCAGGCCCCAGAAAAAAAAAAAAAAATTATTTCCTAGGCACTTTGGGTTTAGACAAATGTCTCTTCTTACCTTGAAGAACAGAATGTGCCTTTTAGAAAATGACAGATTCTCCTGGAACCAGTGGCCTTTCCTAGGAAAAGCCCAAACAATGATCGACGGTGGCATTTACGGCACTGAGATGAGACAGCCAAGCCAGCCTGCCTCAGATTTACTCTGGTTAGGCTTGTTGATTGAATCCCATGGTGAGGAAGGCAGTACGATGGCAGAAGTGGAAGATGAAGCCATCTGTCTGGGTAGAAAACAAGGGTCAGGGAAGTGACAAGAGTGTGCTTAGTTTCATGAGGATTCAGCCACTGACGATGGATCGTTTGTAGTGAATCACGCCTGGAAAAAGTTTCCAAACTACCCTTTGTCTGTTCAATATTGGGGCTTTTTAGTCATTTAACCCCTGCTTTACAGCAGCCAGGCCTCACAGCTGGGTAGGTATAAACACCTCCACTGTTAGGGCTAAGGAAAAATGCAAAACACCACCATACAATTATATAATACATACACTTATTTTAATATATATACTTATTTTGAGAGATAACATTGTAAGCTTTTTGAGGTTTTGTTTTGTTGTTTTGTTTTGTTCGAGACAGAGTCGCGATCTGTCACTCAGGCTGGAGTGCAGTGGTACGACCTTGGTTCACCGCAAACTCCACCTCCCAGGTTCAAGTAATTCTCGTGCCCCAACCTCCTGAGTAGCTAGGATTAGGGGTGCATGCCACCATGCCTAAGTAACATTGTAAGTTTTTATCATGCACAACATGATGTTTTGAAGCATACATATGCAAGGTGACTATCATTAATGACAATATATTGTATTTTTTAGAAATGTAAAGAGAGTGCCTATTATATGCTATCATCACAAATATAGTAACTATTTGAGATGATGTATTTCTTAGTTAGCTACAGTTAACCATTCCACAATTATACATTTTACAGGGAAGCAGGTTAAACACCACCGCTCTAGTCCCTTCTTGTATGTGGGGCTAAAATACAAACAGCAGCTTCTAGTAACTGTGCAGTTTTTCATTTACAAGTCGATGTAAAAAAGTAAGCTACTTGAAATCAGTTTAACCTGAATTTGAATTTCTCCAGCATCACTTTCCAGCTGTGTGACTTTGGGCCAGGCTTTCCCCTAACTCTAAATTTCTATTTCTTCCTATATATGATGGGAGTGAATGTGAGAAATAAGCCAGCCAGGTGCAGTGGCTCATGTCCGTAATCCCAACACTTTGGAATCCTGAGGTAGGAAGATTGCTTGAGACCAAGAGTTTGAGACCAGCCTGAGCAATGTAGCAAAACCCTGTCTCTACAAAAAAGTTTTCTAAAAAATTAGCTGAATGTAGCACCGCATGCCTGTGGTCTCAGCTACTTGGGAAGCTGAGGCAGGAGAATCACTTAAACCCAGGAGATCAAGGTTGTAGTGAGCAGTCATCACACCACTGCACTCCAGCCTGGGTAACAGAGCAAGACCCTGTCGAAAGGAAAGGAAAGGAAAGGGAAAGGGAAAGGGAAAGGGAAAGGGAAAGGGAAAGGAGGAAGGAAGGAAGGAAAGAAGGAAGGAAGGAAGGAAAGAAGGAATGAAGGAAGGAAGGAAGGAAGGAAGGAAGGAAGGAAGGAAGGAAGGAAGGAAGGAAGGAAGGAGGGAAGGAAGGAAATATAAAAAAATGCAAAAGGACTCAGTAGCAATGGCCAGAGAGAAAATTATAATCCTGGATGGACTGATCCTGTAGAATGATTTCTCCCTGAAGTTTAGGGACACGAGAATACCAACCAGGGACCAACTGGATATCCCAGGGATGCCCCACTCCCAGACCATGGACAGTAGTGGGTCACAAACCTTATTATGAACTGTGCATGTGAGGGATCTAAGCTGTGCACTCCTTATGAGAATAGAATTAATGCCTGATGATCTGAAGTAGAACAGTTTCATTCTGAAACCACCATCCCACCCCTCCCCTCACCTTCCATGGAAAAAAATTGTCTTACGCAAAACTGGTCCCTGTTGCCAAAAAGGCTGGGACTGCTGTCTTATCCACTTGGAACTGAAAGAAGGAGAAAAGTAGGATGTATTCTATCATACCCCTGCATTCAGTTACTGAAGATAAATTTGAAGGGCAAAGTGGTGAGAACAATTCAGTCCAAGCAGTCTTTGTGAAGAGGGGTTGCTGGAAAGCAGATGAACTCCAAGAGAGAGTTTAGGTGGAGTGTAGACCCCCAACCCCAAGAGAGGCAGGTTTACAAGGCTTCAGGGGATCAGCTGTGTGCTGCTGTATTAATCTCCAGCTTCTTAGACCTTGACCTTTCCCCACGGACCTTGACCTCTGAAGTCCTGACTTGACATCACTTTCCTTGGCTTCATTCATTCATTCAAGAAACAATTAAGGACTTACTATATGTCTAGGCACTAGGGATACAGTGGTGGAAACAAGCCAGCTCACCTTCTAAAGGTGGGAAACAAAGAAAAAAACAAATGAATAAACAAGATAGCCTTGATGATGAGCACTAGAAAGAAAATAAGTTAGTCAGGAAACAGAAAGTAACTAGATTTGAGGTCAACTCTACACAAAGGGAAGATAGTGAAGAAAGCATCTCTAAGGAGATGGCATTTGAGATGATAAAGATAGAGAAGGAGCCAAACATGCAAGAATCTGTAGAAAGTATCATGCACAGTCAGTGACAGAAAGTCACTGCACAGGCAGTGACAACAGCCAGTGCAAAGTTCCTGAACTGGGGATTTTCTTGATAGCTTCTTGCAGTTGACTTTTGTGTGCCTTATCCAGATAATTTTCTTCTACTTAGAAAAATATTTTAGACTCTAACTGCATGGACCATTCATTTATCAGTTTATGCATTTATGCATTCATTTATTAATCGCCTACCTTTTTCCAGGCACTAGGAATAACATAGTGAAGTAGTAGGTACTTAATACAGGTATGAGTCCTATCCTCTTGGAATTTAGGGAGTACAGATGATCCTTAAAGCATTCCAGTGCTTGATGCACCAATGGCAGTATCTCAGAAGGCGGTGTTGGAGCCCCTACCTTGGGCAGCTTATCCATTTAGAGAAGATGGAATCCCAACTCTTGATTTCAGATAGATGCGGGCAAACAGCTGGGAATTTAGTGGCAGAAAGAACTTGGTTTCAAATCCTAGTTCTGCCACTGACCAGCTATGGGACTTTGCCAAAGTCACTTAGCCTCTCTGAGCTCAGTCTTTTCATCTCTGAAATGCCTTATGTTACGAGACTTGGCTGTAAATCTAGCACAGGGCCCAGCACATTCAGGCTGTCTGTAAATGTTTAAGGTGACATTTTGCCCCATTTTTGCTGATTTTTTTAGTTGTTTTCCTGAGAAACCAAAGCTATGTGAACTATATCAGAAAGAAATAGATGTTTTCAGTTAACCTAGTTTAATCTGATTTCTACAAAGGGACTATCACATACCTTAAAATCTAAATGGGGTATTTTGCCCGAAGTTACACATCCCACTTTCTATATTAATACATTCATTCTCAACAGAGCCTGAAGTTGAACTCCCTTTCCAAGACCTGGATTCTCCAGTTGCCTCTGTAATGATGTTAAATAATAGTATAAAATAATCTGTAATATTTACTTGAGTGATATATAAGAAATTGTTGCCAGTCTTCTCACAACTCAGATGGGTAATGCAATGAACTGTCAAAATAAAATTCATGCAAATATTCTAGAAATGCCATTTCTTACCCTTTGGCAGTAACCAGCTCATCTAGGAAAATTGAATTGATCAGTGTTGAATTATGTCTTACTTGCTTTGCTCTATAAAATACGGAAACCAGAAACTACTGCATAATATTACCCCACAGCATTATACTACTTCTCAGAGCAGTTAAGCTCTAATTATAAAAGGAAACAGATGTTGCCAATTCTGAACTCTCACAATTCCCACATCTGTCAAGGCCCTCCATAGGTTACAGTGAGGAGATCCTCAGAGGAAAATTGGCCATTGGGTTTCTCAGTCACCTTCTGGAATTAGGATCAGTGGTAGAAACAGAGAGGTGTTTTATGAAGCTCAATTTCTAGCTATCTCATGCACCAGCCCTTAACTGGCAGCAGAGAGCAACACTTCTGATTTGTACCAAGGCCCCTGGAGTTACTCAGCTGTATTAAACTATTAGGAGGAAGAATGAAAATTGAAATAGATCGCATCCATTTGAAGTGGGATGCGCAAAATGCGTTCACTGGGAGTGTTAAATTCAATATAGATGACAAGGTCGGATGAGATCCACTGCCTCATCCCAAGCAGCTTAACGTTCAGGTGCTCACCGCAGGATATTACTGCACACTTCATTAGATTATGCTTCTAACCTGAAACAATAACTGTTAAATTCCAAACTATCTCTCCGTCTTGGAGACCGTTCCTCAGAGGTACCTTAACCTTGGGACGGGTAGCTGAATGGGAATCGATTTGTCATCTTCTAAAACTTGCTAGAGTTAAGAGTTCACAAATTGACACTCACACAACATATTCTGAATTCGATAGTGGTTTAAACTTAGCTACAGACTTGCATAGTTCTGTGCCTGGCCAAAATTGCTGCAGCCCTTTAAAATATTACTTTGGAATCACATGCACAAACAGGATACTGCTTTCACTGTGGAAGGTTGTTTACATTAAAATTATGGCTGCCTTGTGACCCTATGGCCAAATTTGTCATCAGCTAACTTTATCCAAAATTCATTTTTACCTGCACCATTTTGAGATCATGAAGTTTGAACTGACCAGTGAGAATATGACCACAAATTCTCAACCTGTTAAATTCTGTGTTTCACCTTCATCTTTTTGCTGCTTTGTTCATACAGGCTGAGGGGTTATGTTCCATGATCAATCTTGTGCTTTTCTAAAGTGACAACATCTTACCCAGACATTATTTTTTACCTCCCTACCCTTCAAGGTATCATCTCTCTTACAGACAAACGAAATGTTTTCATGATGACAAGCAGCATTCAGTCTTTGCTTCAATGGATAAATTTGTTCATTCATTTAATAAGTATCAATTGAGTGTCTACTGTGTGTCAGGTATTGTTTTAGGGACTGGGGCTACTGTGATAATCCTAAGGGGATCTTTAGAATTCAGCTATGGCTGGAGCTGAGACACAAGAAACAAGTAAACAAAAAACACCTAATTTCAGAGAGTGAATACAGCAATGAAATAAGGAAATAGGATATACAATTAGACAGGATAATCATTGAATGTCTTTCTAAGAGGTGGCATTTGTACAGATACCTGAAAAGATTTGGGGGAAGAATATTTCAGACAGATGGAACAGCAAATGTAAGCCTCTGAAACAGGAATAAACTTGGTTGGTTAGGAAAACAGAAAGTCCAATGTAAGAAGATAAGAGCTAAGGAGCCGGCAGGGCAAGATTCTGTGAGACATTTTTGGTCCAGGTCAGGAGTTGGGGTTTCATTTTCTGAGTGATGGGAAATTATCACAGAGCTTTAGTAGAAGAAGGATATGACCTGGTTTAACCTTCTTAAAGACAATGTTTTGGCTAATCTGTAGTGAATAGATCTGTAACTTTTTGTCTGAAATATAACCGCTTTAGAGAATTGGGTTATGGTGATTAGGTAGTTCTCAGCCTAAAACCCAGCTCTACCATTTAGTAGCTCACCCTGGGCAAGCCATTTAATTTCTAGCTTTATAATTCATAGTGGCCAAATGAGCATGAAAATGCCTTGCTTAAATGAGGTCATATACATGTGTGACACATAGTAAATACACAATGTATGGTAAGGTTATTTATTCATTGATTCATTGACTCATTCATTTTTTTTTAACATGTTTGTCTATTCATCAGATGTGTACTAAACATGGGTGTTCGGCCCCTTCAAAGTCCAGCATGCAGCAGTTTTTTCAACTTCTTTTGTTCGCTATATATTATTATTATTCATTATTTTAGAGCACTTAATTTTCTATTATCACTCCCACTGATATGGCTGCCTTGTCTAGAGAAACACCCAGGATCCTTGGTCTCACCCGAGGAAAATTAGCAACACAGACCCAAGTGGAGTGATTTAAGGAAAGGAAAGTTTAATAAGTAAGAAACGAGAAAACAATTCCCACATACGGAGGGAGGAGGGCTCCGAAGAGACAACCCCACATGCTGTGGAAAGCAGTAGGTTATATTGGGAGGCTGCAGGACATGGTGTCTGACTTGCATAGGTCCCAGAGGATTGGTTTGACCAGGCGTGTCATTCAAGTAGCCTGCGAACAAACTGGCCCTCCCACCCTAGACTTTTAACATGCAAATGCAGCTACCTGGCTGGCCGCCATGTTGTCCTGCACACCTGGCCTCTACCTGGCTGGTGGCCACAATGTCATGCACTAATGGCAACAAAGAAGAAGTGGTAGGAACCGCCATATTGGGTGGACCTGGCTTTTAACTGCCAACATTTGCATACCAATGCTTGCAGGTCTGCTTTTTCAAGCTGCTTTCTGTCAGAAAAGAAATGTTTTGGACCCTGCTTTTTATTAAAAGAAAAGAACTTAGAGAGGACTCTTTTCCCTGCTCTATCTGCCTAAAATAGTTTTTTATTAACTCCTGTAATGCCCTCACAACATTTTATTTTATTTATTTGTTTAGAGACAGGGTCTTATTCTGTTGCCCAGGCTGGAGTGCAGTCGCTGAATCTCGGCTCACTATAACCTCTGCCTCATGTTCAAGGGATCCTCCAGCCTCCGCCTCCCAAGTAGCTGGAGTACAGGTGCAGGCTACCATGCCTGGCTAATTTTTGTATTTTTAGTCAAGACGAGGTTTCACCATGTTGGCCAAGCTGGTCTTGAACTCCTGACCTCAGGTCATCCATCCACCTGAGCCTCCCAAAGTGCTAGGATTACAGGCATGAGCCATCATGCCCTGAACCCACAGCTTTTTAATATGAGGATGTTCCCAGCTTGCTATTTCTCTGATATTTTAATGCTTCCTTGAATCCCTAAGCCCTCCTGAGAACCTGGAATGAGCACATACATCCTAGATTCCCATTCATTTGGTAAATATTGACCTTCTCTCCCCAAAGTATGTGAAAGATTAGGTTTTATGATTCTAAATTAATCATTCTCAACTTTTAAAATACCGGAATTGTGGACCATACATGAAAGCAATGAAGATATTGAAAATAGCAATAAACAAGTCCAATAATTACGGTATAATTCTCTTACAAGAGGATAATGCTTAATGGTATCTACCAAAATAATCATGGTTTTAAACTCTATTAATTGTCCTTCAACCAAACACAGACATTTTTAGAAAAGTATACTTCCCTAAGCTCTCTAATACACATAAGGCAAAGTTCTTGAATATTCCACAAAACATAGGCTTTTTTCCTGAATGATGAGTTGATATCATGATTAGATTATTTTCCCTGTCAGCACATTTTCTCTGCTCTACAGGGTTTCATGAGCCTTACTCAGCACAACCTGATACCTGACAGAAATCATTATAATTATATGTACCCTCAGTTGTAAAAAAAAAATTGTACACATCAATCAACATTTAAATACATTCGAAGGATATGTGGCACACCAGTAAAATTGAGACATCCCTTTTGAGAACCACTAAAAGAAGAAGTGTCACCAGACACCTGATATTTATTTCAAATAGCAATAATTGCTCCTGGGATAGTATCACATAGACTGTGATATTGTTACTGCACAAAATCCCCAGCCTAGCATTGATCAAAATTTTGCAAAGTCAAAAGACAATCTGGTATTTCCCGAGAACTGTCTATGACCTAAGTAATTGTGTCCAGACAGGTTTGTGATGTACAAAAAGCTCTCCCAAAATGAGACTTATTGCAAATTTGAACTAATGAACACATTCTAGAGCTCTAATGGCAGTTCAGAGCCTGACAAAATAAAATATGAGTCCTAGGAACAGTACTTCCAGATGCCACTCTGTTCTTCCAGTGAAATTGCTGACAGCATGTTCAACAAATGTTCCCTAAAGTGACCATGAGGCCAATATGTAAAATAGCAATGCAGGGCAGAAATGGGAAGCTGCTGATATCTAGCAGCCAGGCTGAACTGAGACCCTGTATTTTAATATTCATTTTGCTCTATTTTCAGAAAATATCACTTGAAAGCATCCTCCTTTGTCCATCTATTGGTTAAACTTTCTAAGAATTGTTCTAATATTTGTAGCAAAAAAAAGCATTTATTGAGAAATTATAGCTAGTGTATAATTAACCTGAATTCTCTTATTTTTCCTCAACAATTCTGTGAAGTAAATACCATTATTTTTTAATTTAAAAATGTTTCATTTTTTCAGTAATAAATTAACCTTAACTTCTTGTAACTTTTTTCCTTTATCGATTTTTCATCTTTTTGAAGTTTTTGACTCTTTTTTAATAGCATTTAGCTTAATACATGAAAAATTGCCGTTGTATAAAAATGTCTTCTTTATATTTTTCTATTTTTAGGGGTTTTTTTACTTTTTAAAATTGATTTTTTTTTAATTACACTAGGTTTTTGGGAAACAGGTGGTGTTTGGTTACATGAATACTTTTTTTTTTGTCTTTTTGTTTGTTTGTTTGTTTGTTGAGACAGAGTCATGCTCTGTTGCCAAGGTTGGAGTGCGGTGGCATGATCTCAACTCACTGCCATCTCTGCCTCCTGGGTTCAAGCAATTCTCTTGCCTCACCTCCCAAGTAGTTGGAACTACAGGAGTGCACCACATGCCAGGCTAATTTTTTGATTTTCAGTAGAGACAAGGTTTCACCATGTTTCCACTCCTGACTTCAAGGGATCTGCCGGCCTTGACCTCCCAAAGTGCTGGGATTACAGGCTTGAGTCACTGTGCCTGGGCACATGTGGTTCTTTGGTGGTGATTTGTGAGATTTTGGTGCACCCATCACTGGAGCAGTATACACTGTACCCAATTTGTAGTCTTTTATCCCTCACCTGCCCCACCCTTTCCCCTGAGTCCCCAGAGTTCACTGTATTATTCTTATGCCTTTACATCCTCATGGCTTAGCTCCCACTTAGGAGTGAGAACATACAATGTTTGGTTTTCCATTCCTGAGTTACTTCACTTAGAATAATGGTCTCCAACTCCATCCAGGTTGCTGTGAATGCCATTATTTCATTTCTTTTTGTGGTTCAGTAGTATTTCAAGGTATATATATACACAATTTCCTTATCCACTTGTTGATTAATGGTCATTTGGGATAGCTCCATATATTTGCAATTGTGAATTAGGCTGCTGGAAATAGGCATGTGCAAGCATCTTTTTCATATAATGACTTCCTTTCCTCTGAGTAGACACCCAGTAGTGGGATTGTTGGATTAAATAGATGGTAGTTCTATTTTTAGTTCTTTCAGGAATCCCCGCATGTTTTCCATAGTGGTTGTACTAGTTTACATTCCTACCAGCAGTGTCAAAGTGTTCCCTTTTCACTGCATCCACACCAACATCTATTTTTTTATTTGCGTTTTCCAGATTATTAGTGATGTTAAGCATTTTTTCATATGTTTTTTGGCTGTTTGTATGCCTTCTTTTGAGAATTGTCTATTCATGTCCTTAGACCACTTTTCTATAAGGTTATTTTTTTCTTGCTGATTTGTTCAAGTTCCTTGTAGATTCTAGATATTAGTTCTTTGTCAGATGTATAGATTGAAAAGTTTTCTCCCACTATGTGGGTTGGCTCTTTACTCAGCTGATTATTTCTCTTGCTGTGTAGAAGCTTTTTTGTTTAATTAAGACCCATCTATCTTTGGTTTTACTGCATTTGCTTTTGGGTTCCTGGTCATGAAGTCTTTGGCTGGTCTATGTTTAGAAGGATATTTCTAATTACATCTTCTAGAATATTTATGCTTTCAGGTCTGAGATTTAAGTCCTTAATCCACCTTGAGTTGATTTTTGTATTGACATATGAGGATCCAGTTTCATTTTCCTACCTGTGGCTTGCCAATTATCCCAGCACCAATTGTTAAATAGGGCATCCTTTCCCCACTTACATTTTTGTTTGCTTTGTTGACTAATCGAAGATTAGTTAACTTTATTTCTGTGTTCTCTATTCTGTTCCATTGGTCTATGGGCCTATTTTATGCCAGTGCTATGCTGTTTTGGTGACTATGACCATATAGTATAGTTTGAAATCAAGTAATGTGATGCCTCCAGATTTGTTCTTTTTGCTTAGTCTTGCTTTGGCTATGTGGGCTCTTTTTCTTTTTCTTTTCTTTTTTTTTTTTTTTTTGACATTCAGTATGGGCTCTTTTGATTCCATATGAACTTTAGGATTGTCTTTTCTAGTTCTTAATTGCATTGAATTTGTAGATTGCTTTTGTCAGTATGGTCGTTTTTACAATGTTGATTCTACCCATCCATGAGCATGGCATGTGCTTCTATTTGTTTGTGTCATCTCTGATTCCTTGCAGCAGTGTTTTGTAGTTTTCCTTGTAGAGGTCTTTCACCTTCTTGGTTAGGTATATTTCTAAGCGGTTTTGTTTTTCATGTAAAAGGGGTTGAGTTTTTAATTTGATTCTCAGCTTGGCCGCTGTTGGTGTATAGCAGAGCTACAGATTTGTGTACATTAATTTTGTATTCTGAAACGTTGCTGAATTCATTCATCAGTTCTAGGAGCTTTTTGGAGAAGTCTTCAGGGTTTTCTAGGTATGCAGTCATATCAACAGCAAACAGCAACAGTTTGACTTCTTCTTAACCAATTTGGATGCCCTTTATTTTTTTCTCTTTTCTGACCGCTCTGGCTTGGACTTCCAGTACTATGTTGAATAGAAGGGGTAGAAGTGGGTATCCTTGTCATGTTCCAGTTCTTAGGGGGAATGCTTTCACCTTTTCCCCATTTAGTATTTTATGGGCTATGAGTTTGTCATAGATGGCTTTTATTACATTAAGATATGTCCCTCCTATGCCAATTTTGCTTAGGGTTTTAATCATAAAGGGCTGGATTTTGTCAAATGCTTTTTCTATATCTATGGAGATGATCCTGTGATTTTTATTTTTAATTTTGTTTATGTGGTGTATCACATTTATTGACCTGTGTATGTTAAAACATTGCTGCATCCCTGGTGACACTTGATCATGGTGGATTATATTTTTGATATACTATTGAATTCACTTTGCTAGTATTTTGTTAAAAATATTTGCATCTATATTCACCAGGGATATTCGTCTGTAGTTTTCTTTTTTTATTATGTTCTGCCCTGGTTTGAAGATTAGGGTGATACTAGCTTCATAGAATTATTTAGGGAGGATTTTATCTCTCTGTATCTTGGGTAATAGTGTCAATAGTATTGGTACCAATTCTTTTTTGAATGTCTGATAGAATTCAACTGTGAATCTATCTGATCCTGGATTTTTTTTTTCAGGTTGGCAATTTTTAAAATTACCATTTCAATCTTGCTGCTTGTTATTTGTCTGTTCAGAGATTCTTTTTCTTTTTGGTTTAATCTAAGAGGGTTGTATATTTCCAGGAATTTATCCATCTCCTCTAGCTTTTCTAGTTTATGCATGCAAAGGCGTTACAGTAGACTTGAATGACCTTTGGTATTTCTGTGATATCAGTTGTAGTATCTCCTGTTCTGTTTCTAATTGAGCTTATTTGTATCTTCTCTCTTCTTTTCCTGGTTAATCTTGCTGATGGTCTATCAATTGTATTCATCTTTTCAAAGAACAAGGTTTTTGTTTTATTTTTGTACTTTTTTTGTTTCAATTTCATTTAATTCTGCTCTCATCTTTGTTATTTCTTTTCTTCCACTGGGTTTGGGTGTGGTTTGTTTTTGTTTCTCTAATTCCTTGAGGTTTGACCTTAGATTGTCTATTTGTGCTCTTTTGACCTTTTGATGGAGGCATTTAAGGCTATGAACTTTTCTCATGGCACTGCCTTTGCTGTATCCCAGGGGTTTTGATAGGTTGTGTCACTGTTATTGTTCAGTTTAAAGAATGTTTTAATTTCCATCTTGATTTCATTGTTGACCCAATAATCATTCAGGAGTTTTAATTTCCATGTATTTGCATGGTTTTAAGGGTCCTTTTGAAGTTGATTTCAAATTTTATTCCACTGTGGTCTGAGATAGTACTTGATATAATTTTAGTTTTCTTAAATGTATTGAGACTTGTTTTGTGGCCTATCATATGGTCTATCTTGGAGCATTTTCCATGTGCTGATTAATAGAGTATATATGCTTCAGTTGTTGGGTAGAATGTTCTGTAAATGTCTGTTAAGTCCATTTATTCTGGGGTATAGTTTAAATCCATTGTTTCTCTGTTGAGTTTTTGTCTTTGTGACCTGTCTAGTGCTGTCAGTGGAGTATTGAAGTTTCCCACTAATATTGTGTTGTCATCTATCCCATTTTTTCAGTCTAATAATAACTTTTATAAATCTGGGAGCTCTGGTGTTAAGTGTATATATATTTAGAATTGTGATATTTTCCTATTGGTCTAGTCCTTTTATCATTATATAATGTCCCTCTGTCTTTTTTAACTGATGATGCTTTAAAGTCTGTTTTGTCTTGTATAAGAATAGCTACTTCTGCTTGCTTTTTGTGTCCATTTGCATTGAATATCTTTTCCACTCTTTATGTGAGTCCTTATGTGTTAGGTTATTCTTTTGAAGACAGCAGATACTTAGTTGGTGAATTTTTATCCATTCTGCCATTCTGTATCTTTTAAGTGGAACATTTAGTTTATTCACATTCAATATTAGTATTGAGATGTGAGGTACTCTTCTGTTCATCATGTTATTTGTTGCCTGAATACCTTGGGGTTTTTTATTGTGTTTTTGCTTTATAGATCCTGTGAGATTTATCCTTTAAGGAGGTTCTATTTTGATGTATTTTGAGGATTTTTCAAGATATTTTTCAGTAAATACCATTTTCACTATGTTTTTCAGTAAATACCAGTTATTAAACCAGTTTTAGCAATACAGAAACTGAGGCACAGAGAGGTTAAGCAACTTATCTCAAATTATCAGTGCTCCTTTTAGCGGTTCTTATAGTGCTGGCTTAGTACTGGCAAATTCTCTCAGCATTTGTTTATCTGAAAAACACTGTATCTTTCCTTCATTTATGAAGTTTAGTTTCACTGAATACAAAATTCTTGGCTGATCCTTGTTTTGTTTAAGGAGGCTGAAGATAGGGCCCCAATGCTTTCTACCTTGTAGAGTTTCTGCTGAGAAATCTGCTGTTAATCTGATGGGTTTTCCTTTATAGGTTACCTAGTACTTTTGCCTCACAGCTCTTAAGCTTCTCTCCTTTGTCTTCACTTTAGATAACCTGATGTCTATGTGTCCAGGTGATAATCTTTTTGTGATAAATTTCTGAGGTGATCTTTGTGCTTCTTTTATTTGGATGTCTAGATTTCTAGCAAGCCTGGGGAAGTTTTCCTTGATTAGTCCCTCAAATATGTTTTTCAGTAAATACCATTATTAAACCAGTTTTATCAATACAGCAACTGAGGCATAGAGAGGTTAAGCAACTTACCTCAAGTTATTCAGTGCTCCGTTTTGGAGCTAGGAATTCAGTCACAGACATGAAGTATTCAGTTTTCCACATTCTGATGGTTAACCTTTATTCTGCATTTACCTATGTGTCATGTGTTGACTCTAGAGAAATCAACTGTGGCCACCAGAGCTCAGATCTGGCAACAAAAGTAAAACTTAGTAGAAAAAAAATCATGTCATTGCCTTGGGAAAAGATGCTTATTTAGCAGCTGGGAAAAGAACTTAGCTTGCTAAATAGTTTTGTCCTTTTGTCCTCTAAAACTCTCCCATGGTGTATCTGGACTTCCTCCCTGGGGTAGCATAAACTATTGATCCCAATTTCTTTAGCCCTCTGCAGTGAAATTATATGTCTGTACCTCTTCCATGGCCTTCTAGTAGTTGGGATGTATTTTCCAGCACTTGACTATGTGTTGGGACATAAAACCTCTTTTAACAATGGGCTATTCGTGAACATGATATGAGCACACAGTTGATTTGTGCTTTCAGGGTTGGGCTTGCCATCTTGCATGAAAAAGGCATGCTCAAGGTAGCTCCTGTGCTTTCAGCTTAGACAACAGAATGTTCCAAGTCCAACCAAAAGCCTAGAGCCAAGCCCAGCTGACCCACAGGTAGAAGCAGAGCTGGTCAGATGACCACAGCCTACATCAGCTAAGCCACTGATCCAAGTGCATGATAAGTGGTTGTTATTTGAAGCCACTAATCTTAGGGGTAATTTGTTACATGGCATTATTGTGGCTATAGCTAACCAAGGCACTATGGCAAACACAAACTAGAGGTTCTTTTTCAGTTTCTGTGTAAACTCTTAAGTTGCATCTCAGTACTCTCCTCCTGAACTCTCTGGGTCACCTAACACAGTACCAACAGTTCCTGTACTTGCCAGCAAAGTTTCAAGTCCTGTGTTTAGCTCAATGATTCTTAGTGCAGACCCTTCATTTGGTTGGAAGAGAAAAGGCAAGTATTCAAGTCAGTGTGTAAGGTAGAAGTTATGACTGATCATAAACACCCTTAAAGAGCTTGCAAATTATCCCCAAAGTTCAGATTCATTATTTTGTGTTTACAACTCTGCCAATGTATGCTTATCCCAGTTTAAGAAACCCTAAAGGAAGAAACAAAAGCAAGGTCTTTATGCAGATACCTGGACTTTGAAACTATTCTGCATTTAACATAATTAGAAAATCCTTAGCAGTGAGTCAGAAATATGTGAAAACCCTGAATTTTCCCTACGTGCTCAGAGTTTGTACCATTTTGTCATTAAGACCTCTAACCTTAAACTGTTTGATGACTTGATGGAGTGGGATCTGATTGCATCGAACAAGCCTGGGAAAAGCTTAGGTCTAAAATTCAGTTTGTAGACTAAATGTGTTCATGGCCACCTTCGCCATCATTAACTTTAAAAAACAATTTTCAATAGTTGTAGAGGTACAAGTAGTTTGTGGTTAAATTTTATCCTAAAATTTACCCTAAAAGTGTACCCATCACTTGACTAGTATACATTGTACCCAATATGTAGTTTTTTTATCCTTCACTCCTTTCCTACCCTCCCATCTTCTGAATCTCCAAAGTCAATTATATCACTGTGTATGCCTTTGCACACCTATAGCTTAGCTCCCACTTATAAATGAGAACATACTATGTCAGTTTTCCATTACTGAGTTACTTCACTTCAAAGAATGGCCTCCAGCTACAAAAGGCATTATTTCATTCTTTGTTATGGCTGAGTAGTATTCCATGGCATGTGTATGTGTGAACATATATCATATATATATATATATATATATATACACATTATATATAATACATGTGTGTATTATATATAATTATACATATATATTATATGTGTATTATAGATATATACATAATATTTTCTTTATCCACTCATTAGTTGATGGACATTTAGGTTGGTTTTGCATCTTTGCAATTGACCACCATAATTGTGACTTTACCTGCTAAACCCAGAACAACTTCAAATAAGCAGCAAAATAATTATCCTTTATATTTCCTGTACTCATACATTGTTCTCAGTGCTCCATCTCAGATACTATGCTGCAGGCTAGGAAGGCAGACACATTAAAAATATACTGTGAGAGACTTAAACTTTGCCTCGGCCCACAGAATAGCCATAACTAGAAATTATATCCTCTAGTCTGTGGAAGGACAACTAAAATTAATTAATTAATTAAAAAACAACCTGTCCCTAGCAAGTATCTGTGAGAGGGAAATTAGGTCCCATGTGATCTTATGCCATCACAGTACGATGCTGTCACCTTCTGTGGCAGATGCACAGTGCAGTGGAGCTTCTCTTTAAGCCACATTTATTCCATTTTAAAATGCTGAATTTTACTGAGGTTATGTTCTTACTACTTTTTTGGTGTTCAAACTATTTTTTAAAGCTAGAAGACAAATGAAGGCAGGTGTGCGTGTATGTGAGTGCACACATGTGTGTGCTTTGTGTGCAAATGTGATGGATTTTTTATGACCTATTGTGACATATAGAAAGTTGAATGTCTAAATTCTATCTCGATCATTTACTAGTTCACGAAACTCTAACATAATGAGAGATTTCACTTAGACAGTTGAAAGGCCTACAGCAAATTGGTTAGCCAATGGAAGCCAAAAACTTTTCAGAATAGAGGGGGTAAACCTTCAAAAGAAATGGTAATTTCTCACATTTACAACCCTGTCATCTACTTTAAACTTTTTCACAATCTGGGAGAAAGGCAGGGTAGAAGTTATTAGAACTTTATAGTTGATGGATTAGGTCTCAGAGTGGTTAAGTCCCACCTCAGTGCCAGAATTAGAATTTGAAACCAGGCTTTCTAGTCCAGATTAAAGTCTCTTTCTACTAGAGTATTATGATATCTACTTTAGCAAACTGCTAAGGCTAAGCTTTTTTGTTGGCCAGAAAGATTGCCTTAATGATACAAGTTCCTCCTGCCCTAAAAATCACTTCGTAGTCTGAGATGTAACTGAATTAAATTCCACTATTAGGCTTTTTAGAATACCATCTCTGCCTTCTAGAATTCTGCCTTTCAAAGCATAGACCAAAAGCCACCTCCACCATGAAGTTGTTTCTGAGTCCATCTCTTCCACTCAAACAGATATAATTTATTTGTGCTCTGAATGCACCATTGGATTTGGTGTTTCCTCTGGGGGCATATGGGCACTGAGTCTCTGTGCACCTACTACTAGATTGCAAACATCCCACAATGCTCTCTACTTTTAGTACCATTCCTTTTTCCTTTTGCAAATACATCACAATTCAGATTCATTTTAGCTTTAAAGAAGAAAAAATATCCAAGCTCCCTCACTCTCTTAGCAAAAAGAGCTCACTCTGTTTGCCCTGAGCAGGCTCCATCTTCCCTCATATAAGTCCTGGAAATCAGGGAGAACAGAAAAATAAGGCCACCATGAAAAAGTTTTGGAGATCCTTCTTGATACCCTATAGCTTGATGAAATGAAAAGACTAGATTGAAATGGACCTGGGTTTGAATCCCGCTTCTGCATCATTCGAGTAGGTAAATTTGGTCAAATCACTGACCTTCTCTTTACCTCCATTTCCTCATCTATGCAAGAGTCAATGTATATGATGGACCTTTTATGCCTGATACATTGGAGGCACTCAGTTAAATGGTAGTTGCCTTATTGTTACTGGTATTGCTGCTACTTTTGCTGATATTCTTACTAACTTTCTTACTGGCTCATACTCCCCCTGAGGAAACATTAGCTTTTGTCCATGCTGCCCTTTATACTCATAGCCATCTTTGTCTCCTCTCCTTTCCAGATCACTCCACGGGGCCACCGGCAGGTTTCCTCATGCAATATATAAACAGCGATTATTGGACCCAGTGTGTTAATTTAGCCTAGACTTTGTTCCAGCCTTCCCACTGGCCTGCCTTCTAGATGGATGAATTGAAGCAGAAATAAGGAGGCAATGTTCTTTCTTCATACCACACACCTAAGGGAATTTCTTTTAGTCTTCTGAGAACACTAAATTCTACCTCGAGCTCAAAGTGACTCTCAATGAGAGAAATCATTCATGGGAAACATGGGAAGGCTGCTGAACTTCAAAGCCAAACTGAACAGCAGCTGGTACCCCCTGCAACTCTTAAGAATAGGAAAGCAGCAGTCGAAAAACTAGAATGGTATGCTGTAGGGTAGGAGTGAGGATTAACAACCACTCTGGCATTTAAATAACATTGACAGCTTAAACTCAAGCCACCATTTCAAGATAACATCAGATGAAGTAGTTTAAAGTGTAAAAAGTTGACTGTGCTGCAGAGGTAACTTTTCATACTTTACTTGTCATTCTCATATGAAACCTGCAAGTCCATGTCAAAAAAAAAATAAAATAAAATAAGAAACTATTGCCTGGAAATTGGAAATGTTAAAGATGATCCATAAAGTTACCTTACAGGGAAGTCTGAGCCAAAGCTGGCTCTTTAATTTTATTTTATTTCTCCTGTTTATCTTGTAGGCATGTTGAGAATGGATTGCTGGCTCATAAATGTAGCTGATTATTTGGCCTGTTATGTAGCAGTTGCTATTTTGGACTCCTTGTGAGTTTCTGGCTTTCTGGTGGGAAGTTTAATAGTTCATTAAACGGTATACCCTCTCATTTTTATCCAGCCTCACTTTCTGCTGTTTTAATATGTGCCGAGGAGTTTGGAGATGTACCTTCATTTGAACAAATGATGTTGGATGAAGAGTCATGCTCAGCCAAGAACACAGTAAAGTTTTCTTAATAAGTAAATTTGAGTTCATAGTGAGTATTGAAACAGAGCTATATAGTTTCCAAACTTATGTTAGATCTCATTTAATCTTCACAAAATAGAAAAGCATTCATTCATTACTAAATACTTCCTACAAAATGCCAGGCATTGTGTTCAATGTTGGGTCTTCAATTCTAGATAGCTTCACTTCCGTATTTTTAAATGAGTAACCTGGTTTCAGCAATATCAAGTGACTTGGCCAAGGTCACAGGAGTGAGCCTAGCTAAAAGAGACTTTAAAGATCACATCAATGCTTTTACTTTATATATGAGAAAAATAAGCATTCGGTCCAAGTTTACACATGTGTACTATGTGTAGACATGTACACATAATGAAGTGGGGATGGGAACTCAAGTCCCACAACACTTAGTGTAGTGTCTTACCCAAAATGATACCTGAAGATTAACTTATCATATACTTTTAGGTCATCTCTAAAGTCCACTCTCTTCTCTGAAGTACGTTTTCCAAAATTTCTTCTCCAAGTACATCCCCTCAGGGCACCTGATCTTAGAATATCAGAGAAGCATTTTGACCAAATTTGTCTCCATGTTTACCTCAGGTACTTAGTCAGTGTTGAAACTTCTTTTTTATTTTTTTTAGGAGAAGTCTTTATTTACTTCTTCTGGAAAAAAAAAAAAGCTGGCTAAGTTGGTTGCTTTTTGGTGATCAGTGAGACCGCATTCCATATCCTTGTCCAACTCTTCTAATTCTTTCTTGGTTCGACCTTGCTGTGGCTGCGGCCACAGTAGGAGCAGCAGTGATAGCGGAGGTCACACAGGCAGCCACACAAGGCAGATAGATCAGCCAAGAAGGTCTCAACATTTTCAGCAAGTGGGAAGGTTAATCAGTCTCCACAGACAAAGCCAGGACTTGTTTGTACCCACTGATGATAAAATGGGGTACCAATATAACAGCTGGGTAACCAGTCTGCAAACATTAGCACCATGCAGACACCCTGGAAACAAGGATGCAGAATGTCCCCTGTGATGTCAAGCACTTCCAGGATGTAGATGCTGCTATTGTCAAATACCTGCCTGATGATCAGCCCAAAGGAATGGGGGAGATATTCTGCAGTATGACTTCACTGGCTCCCACTTTGTCTCCAGTCTCAATGAGCTGCACATCCCTTAGGATTTCAGTGGTGACCCTGGAGATTTTAGTGGTGATACCTAATGCCTGGAAAGAGGGAAGTCTTCTCTGGCCCCTGCACAGTGTTCTGGGCACAGGGACTTCACACAGGACAATGGCACCAGAACTGGTGGTAGCTGGCACCTTATTGACCAGTATTGTGTCCCTGATCTCAGAACATGATGAACATGACCCAGCTGATGGCTTCAACTGGTCCATCAGCTAAGACTTTTGCCTGTCTCCTGTCTGACTTCTCAAAACACAAATTGCATTCATTAGTGGTTTCCCAATGCATTTAGAAGAAAATGCTGAGTCTGGTCATGCAGGGTGCTTCAACATGAGCTTCTTTGCCTGCTTGTCCATGCTCGTTTTGTTCCTCCCTCTCTCTCCCTCATGACCATCTGGCCATGCTGGTCTGCTTTTACTTCTGGAATGTATCAAGTTCTTTCCTGCCTTAGCACATGCTATGCTTTCCTTTGCACTGGTCTTCCCATCTCTTTACTTAGCAGCTCCTCCTTATCTTTCAGAGTCTCAGGAGAAATGTCCCTTCCTCCGAGAGGGTCTCTGTAATCCAATTCTCAACCAGGTCTCTCTTTTTGCTTCCTGGTAGCCCATCTACATTTCATGACATTGATATAAATTTGTCATCATGTATTCATTTCTGTAATTAGCTATTTAATGAGCTCTGATGGAAGAAGGGACTATGTCTGTTATTTTCACCACTTTGCCTGGCACGTGGTAGTAGCTTAATAAATATTTTTTGTATGCATACATTAATGGCCTCTAGTTAATCCTTTAAAATCTAGTCACTAATGTGTCTATTCCAGACTGCATTTAGATCTCTGGAAAGCCAATGCTTGTCTTATTTATCTTTGTTATTTCCACAATACCTCATGTGGTCCCTAACACAAAGCAAATGTTTAGTATTATTTATAGAAGAACCATCCCATGAAGGAATACAATGCAGTACTATTGGTGATGTGATGCCAAGGAACAGATAACCAACAGAGGCTATAAGCATCCTCAATCCTAGTAGAATAATTCTCTACCTTCCTGCCCGCCTGCCTTGTTAAATAGGCTAATACGCCTTTGTAGCTTTATTGAGTTTCCACTCGTTTAAAGCTGTGTTGGTGAATGTTATTTTAATGCAGGCATCATTAGTTTAAAAAAGTTTTTACTAGCCCCTGCACAGAAATCTCCAAAAATATTGGTAGCCTAACTGATGATGGCATCCATGGAGACTGGATAGCTTAAGACATTTAAACTAAACATAAATCAAAGAGGAAAAGGGAATAAAAAAGTGACCTTCTGGCCACCAGTCATTATCCTTCTGGCCACCAGCCATTATCCTCTGGGGAATAACTTCACTATTGCAGTTTTAAATCTAGAAATATAAATGGACTGTTGGTAGGAAGAGTGGTAATACCCTGAAGGAATTGGTATCATTTTTGCACCAGGAGATCCTACCTGTTTTCCCAATCACCCCTCTACAATGGAGCTTGAGGAAGTAGTGCATACAATGGATAGAAGCTGAAGGAATCAAAATACCAATGGACTTAGATTTGTGCCTGCTACACTACTGGAGGACTGGGCTCTCTGGCAAGCTGATCTGAAGTATCCTCACATAGGTCTGTCTTTGTGTGTGGGCCATAGATGAGCAACATCTGCAACACCTGAGATCTCGTTAGAAATGCAGAATCTGTGGCTTCCAAACCTACTGAGTCAGAATCTCTATTTTAACAATACCCCTCAGTTATTATATGCACATTTGTTTTGGAAGCAAGATAAAGAAGAGAGAGGAGCAGAGCAAGAGCTACAGCCAACTGTTATGTCTAATGAATCCCATGTACCACCCTCCACCTTCTAGTCAGTGTCCCTTAGAAAGAGACCATTAGGATGGCAGAACTTTAAGAGATTTTATCTTCCCATGTGGTATACCCAGGGTCATGAGAGCCAAGCAAAATCCCAGGTCCTGGTTGACTCAGAGAGAAAGATTTCACAGGGATTTCATAAACTCCAAAGTGATAACAAGTAACGAACTTGCTTTCACTAATTTCAGCCAAAAGCTGTAAATGCTCACATCTCTAAGACAGAATGGCTAGAGCTAGAGAACTAAGAAAGCTTAGCATTTAATATGTGAAAAGATATAAGAATAAACTCTTTGGTCACCTATAACAAAAACAACAATATGAATTCCTAGACAACAAAAAAAGTTTATTTTATCTATACCTATAGCCTTGCTTACTGTGGTCTGGAACTGGGTTTCAGAGCTGAAGATATGAATGACATTAGTTATCTGGAAGGAAAAGAAAACAAGAAAATTCACTATGCCATTGACTATTACATGGAATCTAGTTTTGAAGACTTCAGATGAATATTAGGGAAAATAACTAAGTTTAGAATTTGTTTTATTTCATTCATTCAAAGTCTGTTTTAACATTGAACTTTAAGAGTTTCAGTGGTATACCTCTATACCATATGTATAATTTCTTAATTTGCAGCGACCCCATACAATAGTAAATTTTCTGTAAAGTATTTCAGAATCTGACCAATAAAATTAGTATTCCCTTTTTCTTGGGAATGTAACAGAGTGATAAAGAGAGGTGACAATTTCTGTATGAAATGCAGCCTCATGCAGGCAGGCTTAAAAGGGAAAATGAGTCTCAAAGTGCATTGCAGAGGGGCACATCTACATGGAAAAGAGGAATTACACGTGAGACTGAGGCTATATAGGAGTGTCTGTTGATTTCAGATCTCTGAGAAATTTTTCAGAGTCCTCAGAAAAGCTTTAACTCTCTTCGCCAAGCAGAGGGGAAAATAGTGTCTCTTAGATATATTTTTATAGAGTAGCATCCTTTATTATTTTTAATATATTTTTTCTCCCACTACAGTGAGGAGCTACCCAATGGAGGTTTCCAGCAACACACACACACAAATGCAGAAACACACACACACACAAACTTTCCATTTAGATACATACATTTCCATTGTCCTAATTACCATAGTTTCATTTTCTATTAAGGTTTTCCAGGCAGGGTCTTAAATGCTGACTTGGAGCCCTAAGGAGCAGTAAACACATTGAACGTGGAGTTGTTTTTCCTTGAAATTCAACTATGAGATATTTAAATCCTGGGGAAAAAAAAAACTTTTATGAATTTTAATCTCATGGTATTGCTAGTATATGGGTGACTTCAAAAATAAGACAATGGCTTGTTTCAAAAGAAATCTGATTTCTGATAGACTTAAATATCCTCTGATCACACCATCCCAGCTGTCTGCTGGGTTGATTGGTCAGTCTATGCTGGGGTTTATGGGATTGAGATTGTTTTAACGAGAGCTATGAGGTTTTGTTACTTAAAAATATGTTTTTAAACGATGCTTAAAAACCTATATGTGATCAGACCTATATGTTCTTATATGATTTTCAGTATTCCTATCCAAAGTAGGTAGAGAAAATACAATTGATCTTGCTTACAGATGAGGAAATTGAGACTCAGATATACATGTCCAGAGTAGTATATCTGTAGTTAATCCAGGTTTCCTGACTCTTACACCTATTATTCAGTTTCATAGTATGAACTTGCCTCATCTGCTTCTAGGAAAAGAGCATTTCTCTGAATTCCATATCATGCATTGATGTCCCAGTGTCCTGATGAATAGGCAGTGACTTTGCTCTGTCAATACAAATCTCCTTATTTGACTATAAGCAGTTAAAAGTAGCCATGCAGCAGCCTGCATGTTTTCTTGCCTAGATATTTCTTCCATCAAATATTCTTGTTCCTCATTCTTAAATGCTGCCTTTTGTAAACCCCTAGGCCATGGACGCATTGCAGCTAAGTTCTTTACAACAGAATAACAAGGATGGCCTTTAGTCCAGTTTCCATGTCTTGATCTTTATTTCCATCTGCGAACTCATCAGAATGACTTCACTGTTCACATTTCTATCAACATTTTGGTCAAACAAATTAAGTAATCTCTAAGAAGTTTCAGACTTTCCCTAGTCTTCTTCTCCTGAGTCCTCACCAGAATCACTCTTAATATTCTATTTATGAAAATACAGGCTTTTTCCAGCCCATTCTTCCAAAATCTTCTAGCCTCTACTTGTTACATAGTTCTCAAGCTACTTCTACTTTTTAATTATCTGTTATAGCAACAACCCTACTTCTTAGTATCAATTTCTGTCCTTTTCTGTTGCTATAACAGAATACCTGAGACCTGGTAATTTACAATGAACTGAAATTTATTTGGTTCATGAATCTGGAGACTGGGAAGTCCAAAAGCATGGCACCAGCACCTGTGAGGGCCTTCTTGCTGTGTCAGAACATGGCATAAAGCATCACATGGTGAGAAAGCAAGCGTATACAGGTCGGCTTAAGTGACCTCTTCTTATAGAGTCAATAGTCCTATCATGAGGGTTCTACCCTAAAGACTTCATCTAATCCCAGTTACCTCCCAAAGGTTCCACAACCAATCAACATATGCATCTGGGGATTATGTTTTCAACACATGAAATTTCAGGGACACATTTAAACCATAGCTCCCTCATTTGAATTATTTCAAAATTATTTGGTTTATAGTATATTTGAGTTCTCTTTAGCCACCCATTTGATTGACCAGATTTAAACATTCTTTAATCCAAATATTCATGAAACCCTATTTAAGGGGCATATGGAAATGTATATATAAGAAAAAGATAAACATGAAACTTCTATCTCAGTCCCTCCTCTCCCCTCTTATCATGACCCCAAGATAGAACACACTCAATATAGACAAAGCTCTCACTCTGGAGTTCCTTCCCCTAGGATATGGTTTGACTTATGGATAATGCTATATTAATGGCACTTTCTGAACCATTGAGCTGGTCCCCTATATTTCCCATGCCAGGAAAAGCCAAGGGTGTATCATTGGTTCTTAGGGTCCTACTCTAATGATTAGTTAAAATGCCAAAGATGCCACCATAATATATTCCAGGGCTCTGAATTTAAGGTATCTCTCCCTACTTCTCTCCACTGGAAAAGAACTAGCTTTTTATAAGTCCCTACCCCAAGGCGTTTTATCAGAATCTGAAGGGCTTATCTCTCACTGGACTTTTTTTTCCAGCCAGCAAGTAGGGAAAATATTAATGCATCAACTCTTTCATCATAATTAAGAAGACGCATTTAATAAATCACAGCAATCATCTGGTTCTTTCCTATTTACCAATACGAAGTTGCAGACTGATATACGATATCAAGCTGAGACACAATTGCTACCTCTATATTGCGTATTAGTACCATTTTGGTTTATAATTCCTGCTGTCAAAGATAAACAATCACAAACAACTTGAAGAATTACCTCCTACACATCTTCCACCTGTCTCAAGACTAGCATTCCTTTCAGATGAATTTTCTTTTTTTAAGTTAAAGAAATTTATTTTAAATTATGGTGACTACGGATAAAAGCAATATATTATATTTTTAATTTTTCTTTTTTTTTTTTTTTTTCCTTTTCAACTTTTGAAAGTCTCTGCTTTGGGGCAGGGACTATGGGGTTTTCTAGGTATAAAATCATATTGTTCATGAGGAGAGGTGATTTGACTTCCTTTCTTCCTATTTGGATGCCTTTTATTTCTTTCTCTTGCCTGATTGCTCTGGCTAGGATTTCCAGTACTATGTTGAATAGGAGTGGTGAGAACAGAAATCCTTGTCTTGTCACAGTTCTCAAGGGGAATGCTTCTAGCTTTTGCTTATTCAATATGATCATGGCTGTGAGCTTATGATAGATGACTCATTATTTTGAGGTGGTTTCCTTCAATGCCTAGTTTGTTGAGAATTTTTAACAAGAAGGGATTATGAATATTATCATAAAGCTCTTCCTGTGTCTTTTAAGATGATCATATGATTTTTGTTTTAGTTCTATTTATGTGTTGAATCACATTTATTGATTTACACATGTTGAGCCAACCTTGCATCCCAGGAATAAAGCCTACTTGATTGTGTTTGATTAGCTTTTTGATGTGCTGCTGGATTTGGTTTGCTAGTGTTTTGTTGAGGATTTTTTAAATCTATGTTTATGAGGGATATTGACCTGAAGTTTTCTATTTTGTTATGTCCCTGCCAGGTTTTGGTATCAGAATTATACTGGCCTCATAGAATAGAATGAGTTGGGGTGGAGTTCCTCTTTCTAAATTTTTGGGAATAGTTTCAATAGGATTTGTACCAGCTCTTCTTTATACATCTGGTATAATTCAGCTGTGAATCTGTCAGGTCCAGGGCTTTTCCTTGTGGTAGGCTTTTCATTACTGATTCAATTTCAGAACTTATTATTGGTCTCTTCAGGCTTTAAATTTCTTCCTGGTTCAATCTTGGGAGGTTGTATGTTTCCAGAAATTTATCCATCTCTTCTAGGTGTTCTAGTTTGTCTGCATAGAGATGTTTGTAGTTGTCTCTGAGAATTTTTTATATTTCTATGAGGTCAGTAGTAATGTCCCCTTTGTCATTTCTAATGGTATTTATTTTGATCTTCTCTTTTTCTTTATTAGTCTAGCTAGCAGCCTATCAGTATTCTTCTTTCAAAAAAAAACTGTTGGTTTCATTGATCATTTGTGTCATTTTCATTCAGTTCAGATTTGATTTTGCTTATTTCTTTTCTTCTGTTATCTTTGGGATTGGTTTTCTCTTATTTTTCTAGTTCTCCTAGGTATGATATTAGGTTGTTAATTTGAGATCTTTCTAATTTTTGACATCAGCATTTAATGCTAAAAACTTTACCCTTAAGATTGCTTTAGGTAGGTCTCAGAGATTCTGGTATATTGTAGCTTTGTTCTCATTAGTTTCAAAGAATTTATTAATTTCTCCCTTAATTTCATTGTTTATGCAAAAGTCATTCAGGAGCAGACTGTTTAATTTCCATGTAATTGTATGGTTTTGAGAGATTGTCTTTATATTAATTTCTGTTTTTATTGTGTTGTGGTCCAAGAATGTGTTTTTTGTGATTTTGAGTATTTTTAAATTTGTTGACAGTTGTTTTATATGTGAGTGTCTTGGTTGATTTTAGAGTGCATGCCACATGCAGAAGAGAAGGACATATATTGTGTAGATGTCTTTTGCATCTATTTGGTCAAGTGTCGAGTTTAAGTCCCAAATATGTTTGTTAGTTTTCTGCTTCCATGATCTGTCTGATACTGTCATTGCAACGTTAAAGTTTCCCACTATTATTGTGTGGTTATCTAAGTCACCTCATAGGTGTGTAAGAACTTGTTTTATGAATCTAGGTGATCCATTGTTGAGTGCATATGTATTCAGGTCTGCTTTGTCTGAAATTAGAATAGCATCTCCTGCCTTTTTTTTTTTTTTTATTACCATTTTCTTGGTTGATTTTTCTCCATCCTTTTACTTTGAGCCTATGGTTGTCATTGCCTGTGAAATGGGTCTCCTCAGGCAGCATACAGTTGGATCTTGCCTCTTTAAGTGGGGCATTTAGCCTGTTTGTGTTCAAGGTTAATATTGATATGTGTGAATTTGATCCTGTCACTGTTACTAGCTGGTTGTTATGCAGACTTGATGATGTAGTTCCTTTATAGTATCAATGGTCTATTTACTTAAGTGTGTTTTTGTGGTGGTTGGTAACAGTCTTTCTTTTCCAGTCTTTCTTTTCTACCTTAAGAACCTCTTATAAGGCAGGTCTGTTGGTAACAAATTCCCTTAACATTTCTTTACTACAAAAAGATTTTATTTCCCTTTCACTTATGAAGCTTACTTTAGCTGGATCTGAAAATCTTGATTGAGATTTCTTTTCTTTAAAAAGGCTGAATATAGGCCCCCAATCTCTTCAGCCTTGTACAGTCTCTGCCAAAAGATCTTCTGTTAACCTGAATGGAATTCCCTTTGTACATGACCTGCCTGTTCTCTCTAACTGCCTTTAAAATTTTTCTTTCAGGTTAACCTTGGAGAATTTGATGACTGTGTTTTGAGAATAGCTTGTTTTGTATAGTCTCTCATAGGTATTCTCTGAATTTCCTGAATTTGAATATCAACCTCTAGCAAGGTTGGGGAATTTTCATGGACAATATCCTCCAATGTGTTTTCCAAGTTGTTGCTCTCTCTCCCCCACTTTCAGTGATACCAGTGAGCCATAAGTTTGTTCTCTTTGCATAATTCTGTATTTCTCACAGGTTTCACTCATTCTTTTATATTCCTTTATTTTTGTTTGAGTTGATTTGAAAAACCAATCTTCAGTCTCTGAGATTCTTCTTTCTCTGGTCTGCTGCTAATTCTTTGGATTGTATTGTGAAATTTTTGTAGTGAGATATTTAGCTCTATCAGATCAGTTTGGTTCTTTTTTAAAATGGCAATTTCATCTTTGCACTCTTGTATCATTTTACTGGATTCCTTAGATTCCTTGGATTGAGTTTCAACTTTCTCATGAATCTCAATGATCGGTGTTACTATCCAGATACTGAATCTATGTCTGTCATTTCAGACTGGTTCAGAACCATTGCTGAAGAGCTAGTGTGGTTGTTTGGAGGTAAGAGGACGCTCTGGCTTCTGGAGTGATCAGAGTTCTTGAGTTGGTTCTTTCTCATCTGTGTGAACTGAGTTTCCTTTAATCTTTGATGCTGCTGTCCTTTGCTTTTATATTCTTCAGTTCCCTTGAAGGTTTGACTCAGTTGACTGGCTTTTCTTCTTGATTATTTCAGGGGTCAAGGCTCAGCTCAGCACTCCTAGGCTGTGTGCAGTAACCCTGTAGGGCTGGGACTCACCCCACAGCTTTGTTCTCTGGCCCCTCAAGGTTAAGTACCTGCTGGGTTGGAGGGGCTAAGGTGTTCCTACTCCTTGGGCAACAATTCTCTGATGGGGGTGCTGGCAAAAGCACTTCATTGGAGTGGTGGTAGTAGGGTCCATTCTCATCTGCATATCTGCCGGCAGCAGTGGGATGGTAGAGACCATGTGCATGTGTTCATTCCAGTAGCACTGAGGTGGTGGTATCTGCATGCATATGCTGGTGGCAACAGTGGTATAGGAGAGTGTGCACACACCAGCAGAATAGGGGTGGTGGCATCCATATGCACACATTTACTCTATACATGCACTGGCAGGGGCAGGGCAGCAGTGGCAAGGTTCACATGTGACAATAGCCTAGTGAGGTCCACATGTGCCAGCAAAGCAGTGGGAAGAGGCTGTGGGCCTGTCTACTGAAGCTCTCTGACAGTTAGGCAGGGACTGCCGGCAAAAAATTTGTGGTGGTGGCTGCCAGAAAGTCCATCCAAGGCTGTGCTGCAAGCAGATGCTGCCAGGCAGGGACCACAGGAGAGGCCAACAGAGGGCTGCTCAGATCAGACTGGTCCTGTCCCACAGGCAAGACCACCTTGCTTTTTCTAGGTCCAAAAATCAACAAATGCCAAAGCCACTTAGAGGAGCATGGCAAACCTTGGAGTATGAACATGCCTGGCCATGAGCCATGATAGCCATTTCCAAGCCAAACCCTCTGGCCTCCACACAGACTAGAGTTCTGCCCCTTCCACCTCTCGAAGCAGCTGTCCCTGTCAGCTCAAATGTTCATGGGGGTCATTGAGTATCCTGCAGCTAGGATTCTGAAGGTCTGTGGTGAGGGTAAGCCACTCCTTGCCTGTTCATCTCACTCCTTCCCCAGGAGCCACTGAGGGACAGGAATAAGACCTGGTGCTCAGCAGCCCTGTGCAGGATTCCTACCTTACTCCCTCTGCAGCCCAAAATCTCCATCCTCTCTCCATCTATTCTCAATGCCTTCCTTCCAAAGGTCTGCTCAGAGTGTGCTGGTCTTCTCCATCTGGTCTTTCTGTGGGAGATATTCTTTCTGCCTGCATGTAGTTGGCCATCCCTGAACATTTATAAGAGTGTGGATTTTAAGAGTTATGGCCTAGAAGCAGGAGGCATGGCATGCCAGGCAGGACATGTAAGGAAGTCTCAGGAAGCCTCAGTGTGGTCAGAAGACAGAACAACAGAAACAAGGGCCCTTTCAGGTAAATTTTAAAGAGACAGTTCTGGTCCTAAGCTGTAGCAACAGCATTCATTACCAAGGTGCATTTTTTTTGTTTATGGAATCACTCAATGCATAGCACAAACTGCCATTTTTTCACTCATTTAACAAATCTTTACTGTGTGACTACTCTGTGCCAGGCACTATTTTAAGGTATAGCAATATATATACACACACATCTTCCTTTGAAAGAGTTTATAGTCTAGCTAGAGAAAGAGATAAATATATCAATATCCATTGTTAAATCAGAGTAGGAGCAAATGACTAAATAAAGCAAGGATTGGAAGCAGGAAGTGTTGGGGAGTGAGGCTGGGAATTGCAATTTTATATGTGATGGTCATGGAAGGCCAAATGGAGAAGGAAATGGTGTGAGCAAAGACCCAAAAGGCATTCAGATATGTAGGGAAAGAGCAATTCAGGCAGAGAAGTTAGGAAGTGCAAAGTTCCTGAGGCTAGAGAATGCTTGGTGAGTTTGAGAAACAAGGAGAGGACAGTGAAGTGGCTGGGGAAGAATGAGTGTGTGGTAGAGCAGTGGTGGACAGATGAAGTCAGAGTGGGAGCTCGGGGTCAGACCGTGTAAATCTCTGAAAGGCATCAAAAAGACTTTGAGTTTATGTCTGGATGAGATATGAACCACTAAAAGGTTTGAATGGAGGAATTACCTTGTCTGTCTTACATTTTAAGATAATCACTCTGGCTCCCATGTGTTCATGTAACAAACACTTATTGAGCATATACTTAGCATCAGGCTTGATGCCAAGAATTGGGGACACAAAGTTAAACAAAAATTGGCTTCTTATTTCAGTTCACGGAATCTGCTGCAGCTATTTATACAGGTTCCTGTGAAAATGAGTTAAATGTCTTATTTAATTCAGCACATGGGCAAGGACCACGGGTTGTGAGTGAGTGAGGCTGTAATTTTATTTCACTGCTGAGTGCCTCCACCATTCCCATATATTGCCTTCTGTTTGCTTGGTGCCAAACCCATTTTTCACAGGCTTATCCATTACTTTCCCTAATCTGACTAATTTCCTTCTTATGGCTGAACCAAGGCTGGTATATATTCAGCTTAAAGTGTTTCGTATCAAAATGCATTTCATCAGATTTCAAAAAGCCAAGTTCTCCCTGTAAAGAAAAATGCAAATTATCCAAAGAAGTCTTATGATCATCTGAAACTGTGGGTTGCTTTATTGAGGAACATGCAAGTAAGGAATGCTAAAATCATTTCCTCTTCTCCTCCCCACTCTCTCCAAGTCGATAGTTAAATCACTATATGTGAGTCTGGAGGCAGAATGAATATTCTTAAGCCAATTTTGGGGTAAATTATCTAGTACATGAATCCAAAACCAGTCTCCCTAATAACTTCCATAACACAAAGTCACTTCTTACTGTTATTGTGTCTGTGACATAATTCACAAAACTCCCTTTTGCCAAGAGGGGACTAAGTGGGTGTGCCCTTCATACCTGGGGTATTAGTCAGCTTTTGCTATACAGCAAGGTACAACAAAGTCTCAGCAGCACACAGTAATCAGCAATTACCTCTGTTCACATTGGGCAGATGAGCTGATACACTCTGCTTCAGGCTGTGGGTTGAGCTCAAATCTACTGAGGCCCAGACTGAAGGACTGGAGCATGTTCCTCTTACCGTAGACATTAGAAGCTCGCAGTATAGTGAGTTGAATGGGCGCCCCATTAAACCTCTTTCTTTATAAATTACCCAGTCATGAGTATGTCTTTATCAATTTCGTGAAAATGGACTATACAGGGTGCTTCTTACAAATGCAGATTTTTCAATCTACTACTCATCCTCTGAATCAGAATCTCTGACAATTTTAACACACATCTCAGAAAATTTTGATGCACTCTAAGATTTAAACATCACTGTTGTTTCACAATTTTTTATACTATCTTATATCTGTCACCACCACCCATTAGCAGATGTGAGTGACCTTGTACTCTCTGGGGATATGGGATCATCCTTCCAAGTCTCCATGATAGGAAACGTCCTTTAAATCTAGTGTTTTCTCTCTCAACTTCATGAATATGTAACCTTCTATTCTACAGTGTGTTTGCTCCATTGAAAATAAATATTTTCCCCTAGACTTTTGGTTAAATTGAGGCTCATCAGTTTTGCTGAGCCAGCAGCTTTGATTATTGCTCAGCATGCCATTCTTCACAGCTTTCCATGTCTTTACCCTGATGCTGGACCACTCTGGTGTTGAAGAGGAAACACATGGGGAGGAGTTCTTCAGATTTTCTTTTCCAGAAAAATCTAGATATGCCTACCCAAAAAGTAATTGGCATTTACTTTTGGGGGCCTCACAACCCCGGTGAAGCCTTTTGAGGGCTCCTAGGTGAAAAGGCCTTAGTCTAAGACTTATAGCAGCATAGCTAGATGATTAATTTCTATAATAGAAACAATACTAAAGTGACAACTAACATCTACTGAGCATTTACCACATGCCAGGCACTGGGCTGAACTTCTTACCTGCTTTATCTCATATCACCCTTGCACGGCCCTGAGGAGTAGGTAGTGTTATTAACTCCATTTTATAGTTGGGAAACACAGGCCTGTGAGAGCTGGCCACAGTTCAATAACGTCTTTCTCCCAGGCCGCATACTGATTTTGCTCAGACTTCCCAGAGTTCCCCTGGCTGAAGACTAAAGTAAAATCACCTGGCCTATTTTCAAACCATACAGATCACCTTCGCTTTTCCCCTGGCAGAAGGGGACTGCAGAGAAATAATCAGTAGCCCTGAATAATCTCTGACTTGACCCACAGGCATCCCATGGCCGTGTCATACATGTATGTTGCTTATCTGTTCATTTTCCTGTACGCTAGTTACCTGTTCATTATTTTAACACAAAATTGAGTGTCCGGCGTCCTGTGGGGAGACCACCAGTATACAATACATTTATGGTGATAAGAGCACTGAAGAAAATTAGGCAAGTTTAGGGAGAAGGGAGTGGTGAGTTTGGCAGTAACATTTGAAATAAGATAGGCGCAATGGTTTGGATATTTGATCTCCAGACCTCATGTTGAAATTCTTTCCCCAATATTGGAAGTGGGGCTTAATGGGAGGTGTTTGCATCATGGGGTGAAGCCCTCATGAAAAGATGAATATTCTCCCTAGCAGCATGGGGAGGGGACGAGTGAGTTCTCACTCTATTAGTTCCTGCAAGACCTAGTTGTTAATGCCTTTCCCGTTTGCCCCCCAAATGCTCACAGGTGGTGCTTGTGGCTGCCACATTTACCCCAAAATAACTTTGACACAAAATATTTCACTTTTGTTATTATTTTCACATCACTTTAGTATATATACTTTGGAAACAAAAGACATCATTCTATTTACAGCATTCTGTTTTTAGTAGTAGTATTTCCATTTACAAAATATAGTAATTCCCGATGGCTGAAAATGTCAAATCGTAGAAAACACAGCATGCCAATGATGTTAACATTATTCTTGAACAGCCATTGGCTGAAGATTCATTGGATGAATCCGATGTTTCTGAAATAGATGATTCTGATACTAGTTATTACACATAACTCCAAGAACAGTTTCTGTATTTTATTTTCACATGGAAAATCAGTCAGATTTACTTCAGTCTCAAAGAGTGTGTTTATGTAAAATTAAATGAGCACTGGCAGTGACCTGCATGTTTTTGTTTTTTCTTTTATCTAAACAGGAAAAGGGTTAAAAAGAGCCTGTAGCCTCCCTGCTTGCTCTCTTGCCTCCTCTCTTGCCCTGTGATCTCTGCACACACTGGCTCCCCTTTCTCTGAAACTCCCATGAGGAGCTGATGCTAGTGCCATGCTTCTTGTACAACCTGCAGAACCATGACCCAAATAAACCTCTTTTCTTTGTAAATTACCCAGCCTTAGGTATTTCTTTTTACCAACATTAAATGGACTAAAAAAAAATAGAGAAGTTCCCTTTGGTAAAGTGACACCATGAGCAGAGACCTGAAGGAAGTTGGGAGAGAGCCATGAGGATAACCAGGAACAAGGTTTTCAGCCAGAGGGAAGAGCAAGTGCAAGGTAAGAGCAAAGAGGTCAGTGTGGAGGTCCCACATGAAGTGATTAGTGAGGGGTAGATATAGCAGATGGGATCTGAGAACATGGGGAAGCCGAGGGCAGGTTGCATAGGCCCTCATGGCAAAGACTCTAGATTTCATTAGAAGCCATTGGAGGGCAGAAGCAGGAAGGAGACATGATAAAACTCATCTTTGTCAAGAATCACTGAGATGCTGCATGGAGGACACACTAGAGAGAGTACAGGTGAAAGCAAGGAAAAATGTAAGAACAAGAGATTGAGCTTTTTGTGTTCCTTTGGCATCTGACCCCTCCTCAGGAAAATGTTTTCAACTGTAGAAAAAATACATAGGATTGCAAAGGAAACAGTTATACAAAATGCAGTTAGCAAAATGTTAAAAGAAAACTGTCATTTAGGAAAATATATCTCTTTATTAATTTATTAAATAACAGAATCTAGTGGTAAATTCACTATAATTTGAAAAACATGAACACGAATATTGTTCAAGATATTTTCAACATCTATAATGTATAACAAATTTTTTTATGGTTTTTATTGGCAACAAGTCACAGATTCTACTGATAGCACTGTGGTCTGCTACAGCTAGGCATAATTGGAGAAAATGCTCAATTTTAGTTAAAAGCTAGTAAAAATTAAGTTTTTTTTCAGACAATTTCATAGGACCCCCTGAATTCTATGCATGGACCCAGGTTATAGACACCTGAGTTAGAATGCTATTGCAATATTCCAGGTAGGAGATGTTTCATGGCTTAAATTATGGTAGATTTAATGAGATTTGGGGAGCAATAAGGGAAATCCAATTCATTCTAATGTACAGTGGCTACTTTTTCAAATATCAAATTCCCAAGGCATCGCTTCTCTGTCCAAATCCTATTTAGTCCTGAATAATCTTATGTAATATTATATTATATATAACCATATATTACACATAATATTATCTATAATTGTATATATAATATACTTATAAATATATCTAATTATATATATCTAATATAGATATATATATTTAGGCCACTACTAATTATATATCTATATTAGATATATATAATTAGATATATGTATAGTTATATATAATTATATCAATATATAATTTAATTGTGGGTTAATTGAAGGCTGGGTAGTATTTTGGTTTTCTTCCACTATCCCCACAATGCCTATAACAGTTGTTATACCATTCTAAAGTAGAATTTAGACCCTAAATCTCAGTCCTGACTATGTAACTTTTGAAAACTTCGTTGCCCTTCCTATAAAATGGGGGTAGTAAAATGCATTCTCCAAGAATACCAGTGCATAAATAAGTAACAAAACTTAAGTATGGTTTGGTCAGGAAGGTTCAGCAGCAGAGTGCTGTAATAGTGCTGCAGTTGATTAGTGATGTCTGTTACAGCCATGAGTACCACATATTTCCCATCCTTAAATTGGGCTATTTAGGCTGTTCAGATAGGGGGATATTAGGAAATGCTGTCTTGAGAGAACTTGCAGGGTAGGTCTGGCTCTGACAGGACAAAGGCCCCCATAAATGTGAAAGAGATAGTGTGAAACTGAGCTGATAAAACCATTAGCTAGCCCAGAGCTTTATTCATATGTTAATCTTACCTAAAAACATATTGTACTATTCATCTTGATACTAAGCCATCTTGGTTTTATGTTGAGAAAATGTATGCTTATTCCAACTCCCTTACTCCAAATTTAATCCTAGAGATTAAATGTAACTGGGGGAAGGGCAATTTTCTTTGCTGTCTACTGGCCCATTGGTGATTTTTGTTATAAAATGTCATTCTCTCTACCAAGTTTCTACTTGTTACAATTTAAAATGGGCAAAGGATCCATGCTTGGGAAGAAAAAAAGGCCAGTATCTGTTGGAAAGCTTGGCATACCCTTAACAATAGCACTGCTACCAGACATTAGTACTGTAGTTTGTAAACAATTCATTGATCACATGGCTTTGAATAGTTCCATCAAACTCCACTAGTAGAGGTGGCAAATTATTCTTCAACACAATCATTTGTTTTCATCCATGAAAAATTGCATGCATTAATACCATGGCAAATAAGGATTGAAACTCCAGCCAGGCAATCTGTTAGAAGCATTTTGTGGATCAAAATCTCTGGCATACTTTGTGCAATTGCCTCTCTTGTGCCACCACTGCATGAAGTCACTGTCCCTATTAATTTTATTAATTTGTGGGTTTGGCAGTCAACCTCAGAAGTGGTTCTAATATTCTACATCAGGCTTAGTGAAATGTTTTGGCAAAAACCTAACAAAAGCATAGTTGGAATCAGAGTGTATTAGAAAGTCAGCTGTTAGATATATGAGACAAACAGTTATTTTATCATGTTTGTTTTGGTGTATAAATATGTCTTTTCATCTGATTACTATCGAAGTAAAAATTTAATTAGAGATTAGATAGATGAATGGATGGATAGATTGATAGATGTTGGATGAAGAAGTGAAGCTTGAAAAGAGAAAATGTTCTATTTATCTTTGAGTAACTAATATGAAAATGCAGCATACAAAATATCTCTAAATATATCTTAGTCTATTGGTCTCACTTTCCATATAACCATGATGAGTGAAGTTAGAGCAAAGTTCTGGAAAATGAAATGAACAAAAGAGATTTCCTCCTGAGTCTTACCCAAACATCCACACAGTTAGACACTAAATCAATGGGAGCACTTTGTATGGGCTGAAGGTTGCCAACTTAGCATGATGAGAATGAACTAAAAGAAGCTGAAAAGTCACTGGAAGTAAGAATTCACTACTCTCTCTCCTAAGTGTATGCCTGTATATAACTCTACTACAATTTCAAGTCAGTTTCCTTTGAGTCAAAAGCCAGTGTGTCTCTTTGCTGCATCTATTACAAGAATGAAGACCATTCTCAGCAATCTGACTGCTGACATTCTAGAAAACATGGACATCCCTCTGAAGGGATGCACAGTTACTGTGAAGGGTTTCAGAGAAACCCTGCAGAGGGCCTTCAGTCACATCAATCTAGAACTCAGAAAGAAAAATAAGCTCCAGGTGGACAAATAGTGGGGAAATAGAAAGGAACTGGCTACCATTTGTACTATTTGTAGTCATATACTAAACATGATATTGGGTATTATACTGGACATTCATTAAAAGATGACATCTGTGTCTACTCACTACCCCATCCATGTTGTTATCCAGGAGAATGGGTTTCTTATTGAAATCCAAAATCTCTTGGGTGAAAAATATATCTGCAGGGTTTGGGTGAGGCCAAGTGTTGCTTGTTCAGTATCTCAAGCCCAGAAACTGAGTTAATCCTTGAAGGAAATATTTAACTTGTTTCAGATTCAACTGCTTTGATTGAACAAATCACAACAATTAAAAACAAGGATATCAGGAAATTGGGGGATGGTATCTATGTCACTAAAAATGGAACAGTTTTGCAGGCTGGTGAATGAGATCTAAGAATCATCCAGCTACAAAAACAAGATACTAGGTCATTCCTAAGACCTATTTGCGATATTTTAATGATGCAATAAAAGACTTCTAGTGATTTTTGGGAGTTGGGAAAGCTAGTATAAGGAGTCCCTTATCTTCCAGAATCCTAATCATGTTGGATGCAGTATCATATTGCACCAGGACCATCAGATAAAGGATCCAGGTTATGATCATGGGTCACCTATTGTGTAACCTCAAATAAGTCACTCTGCTTCTCTTGGCATCCATTGTGTATTCTGAAAATGAAGCAGTTGAATCAGAATCTACTGGGTGCATTTTAGGTCTGAGAATGTGGTGTTATACAAAGAGGGTAAGAGCATGGATTTTCGTCAAGCTCTCCACTTAAATAGCTTTGTCTAGGAAGTTCTTCGCTTCTTTAAGCCTCAGTTTTTTTAGCTTAAAAATTGAGTTAATTATAGTCTCTAACTTGGAAGGAGATCGTTTGGGTAAATCACTTAAATATATCCTAAAAGGTAATATATATCCAATAAATAATAGCTGATGTTCTTTGTGTTGCTGTTGTTGTTTTGCAATAATGACTATGGTTTTAAATGTTTTAAGACAAAAGATGTTATGGGGAGAATTTAAGGAGGAGGCCACTTACATAGAAAGCTATGTAGTGCTGAACTGAAGTCATGCCACATGGTAGTTTATGTGACTTTGGCCAACTCTGTAAATCATGGAAGGTACCCCATATTATTTATTCCTCTTCGTGCTGGTACTTTTTAAGTTTTTAGTAATAGAAGGCAGAGTAACATTGGAAAAAGAGCAGGAATTAAACATTTTTTAAAAAAACAAGCTTATTTCTATTGACAGAAAGTCTTATACATTACCTAAAATTTTTTCATTTTTTAAACTTTTTAAAAATGAAAATTACTAACCAGGAACATGTCCACTCTGTATGTTCACTTCCCAAATCTATATTCATCCACTTCTGAACTCTGAAAAAATTATGAGGTAGCAGAATGAGGTGGCAGAAATATTCACAAATTCCATTGGAATGAGAACATACTGTGTTTGGGCTTCAGAGACCTGTACTAAAGGCAACATACCCCCAGCCACTCATTATTATTTCTGATTTGAGATGATTAACCTGAATGTCCTGGATGAGGAAACCAAACACAGAAGGGGTGGACAGGCCAAATTTTCTAAAAACAGGTTATAAATATGAAATGGGTTTCCTGAGCCCATGTGCTGTGGAATACTAAAGATTGTATCTGGAATTAAAGGTCTGATACTTTTTCTGTGGGGCACTTGTGTTTTCAAGAGGCGCTTCATAAAGAAAATGAAAGAGATGAGACAGTGAATGCAGGATTTTATCAAGATGTGTTGCTTTGCAGAAAAGTGGTTTTGTTGTTTGGGCCTATGAGAAATTGTTGTCAGTATTCAGGGTAAGGTTTATTTTATCCACTGTGACAGACAAATCTATCTGGTTTTTATGTAGCCTTAAACAGCATATGTGCCTGAATATGAGGTAAGGTGTTTTCTCTCTAAAGCTTACCATTCAGAAAATAGGGAATCCTCTTACATGCAAGTCTTTGTAAAGTTTTTCAATTACTTTACTTTGAAAAACCAAGTGTAATTTAGGGAAAACCTTGTCCAAAGGATACTCAGTCCATTCTACTTTAAGATGTTTGCAGAGAGAGGCCCCTAAACAGAATTGATTTCTTACATTTATTTTTTGCTTTTCTTTACACAGAGATTGAGTATCTCTGGAGAAATTATTCTCACAATTACAGAAGTTCAGTGTTATATAAATGGGCCTTTTAAAGATCTCTTCAAAACAAGATAAACTAGGCAGTGGCATTGGAGATATCATAAATGCAATCATTGCAGATTTGGGTGGGAGTGGGGAATGTCCTAATGTTACATAATAAATACTTGTAGCTTGTAGGATAAAATACCCAAAACAAGCACAATACCTGGATTCCCAAAAGGCTGCATGTTAAACTAAGACACATGCTCTAGGGTTTATATTCTAGAAAAGTGTTATGTGACCCAAAGTCGTTCTAATGATGACAAAGACACAGAGAATGACTCGGTGAAATGTTCCAGATAAAAGCCTGATTAAAGTCCTTTCCAGATAGATGGAAAATAAAGAAATGAAAAAGGGAATATGAGGAATTCTTTAGTTTTGGTCTAAAGGAGGAGGGGAAAATACAGGGTTGTAGCTTGAAGGTTATAGCTTTGAGGGAAAACATTTCAGAGAGGGATATAATTTAAGCATTATTATAAACTGATTGGTATGATACGGTAGAGCATGAAAAAATAATGACACAAAAGGAAAAGTGGAAGATTACAGAAGGAAAGTCCTAGGGAGGGTGAGAGGGAACACCCTCCAGGGCGTAGGTGGAGGGGCAAATATGAGACAGGGCCATTTATTCCATGTGCCAGGTGAGAAGGAAAATCAATGGGCACAGATGCAGGTGGGCGGCTGATTTGGTGGTGAAAATAGGCAGGAATTGTTTTCTGACGGCTGCTCTATTTTCAATAAAATAAGAAGCAAGCTCATCTTCTGAGAGTGGGAAAACAGATCTTGACCTCCTAACACCAAAAGCATCATCATTTACTCCTCTACAGTCATCCACCCATTCCTTTCTCTGAATGTGTGGATTTTTAAATGCTTGTGATTGGCCATTTCTCACTTTCCTGCCCTTTGCAAATGGTTGCATCCCCTGGTTCTGGGTCTAGGTGTCCCTGATATCTTCTGGGTTGTTCATTTTTTTAAACAAGCTCATCCTCTCAGCAACGTGGCATGACTCACAACTGCACCATTTCTTCACACCCGAATCAGCTTTCCTTCAATTCTCACAGCTCACTGATTTGGCTCCTTTTTCCACTTGCTGGGGTGGGGTTTTTTTCTTCTGTTTTTGTCAGGCTGTATTTGTCACTAACCAATGTGTATTCAAATAAAAAAAAAAAAAGGTGATTTCAAATGAGATTATTTAGTTAAAAAAATAATTTGTTCAACTATTCGAATATGTCTGCCACCACTGGAGGTCACAGATAATTGTTTCAGTTAATGTTCCCAGGGATCCTAAACTGTTTGAATCCTGAAATACTACTCTAAGCAGTAGAATTTGTGTCCAATAAAAGGTCAGCAGTCGGCCGGGCACAGTGGCTCAAGCCTGTAATCCCAGCACTTTGAGAGGCCGAGGCGGGTGGATCACGAGGTCAAGAGATCGAGACCATCCAGGTCAACATGGTGAAACTGCGTCTCTACTAAAAATACAAAAAGTTAGCTGGGCATGGTGTCGTGTGCCTGTAATCCCAACTACTAAGGAGGCTGAGGCAGGAGAATTGCCTGAACCCAGGAGGCGGAGGTTGCAGTGAACCGAGATCGCGCCATTGCACTCCAGCCTGGGTAACGAGAGAAACTCCGTCTCAAAAAAAAAAGAAAGGTCAGCAGTCATTTTTCATTGAACATTTATCCCATGAATTCTCTGCACACACGAAAAATAGATCCACCTTCATGCTGGGAAAACTTAGAGATCCCCAGGGCTCCTTACATGGCAGAACAGCCCAGGCCCTGGACCCAACTGACTGGCTTTGAATCTCGGCTCTTCACTATTCTCTGCCCATTGTGCAAGTATTTAACCATTTTGTGCCTCAGTTTTATCATCGCTAAAACGGGGAGAGCAATAATCTCCAGCTTTATAGAGTTGTTGTGATAATCAAATGCATTAATATGCCTAGTGTCTTCTACATAGCTTCTGGAAAGAAGCGAAGTGTTTAGTCAGTAGTAGCAGCTAATTTTAGGTCAAAACCCTTGAGAAAATTGTTATAGAGATAACTTATTCAGTTAAACTTATTGGGCCATAAAAACCATTTATTACCTGGTACATATTAATTCTTAGTATAGTTGTTCCACAGAATCCACTTGATATGGTTTGGCTGTGTGTCCCCACCCAAATCTCACCTTGAATTGTAACCCTCATAATCCCCACATGTCAAGGGAGGGATCTGATGGGAGGTGGTTGGATCATGGGGGTGGTTCCCTCAAGCTGTTCTCATGACAGTGAGTTCTCAGAAATCTGATGGTTCCGTAAGTGTTTGATAGTTCCTCCTTCACACTCCTCCCTGTCACCTGGTACCATGTAAGATTTGCCTGCTTCCCCTTCTGCCATGATTGGAAGTTTTCTGAAGCCTCCCTATCCATATGGAACTGTGAGTCAATTAAATCTCCTTTCATTATAATTTACCCAGTCTCGGGCAGTTCTTTATAGCAGTGTGAAAATGGACTAATGCACCACTGCTGGTATAGTTTCCTAGGGCTGCTATTAAAAAAAAGGTACCACAAACTGTCAAAACAATGAAAATCTAGCCCTTTGTAGTTCTGGAAGCTAGAAGATTAAAATCAAGGTGTTGGCCAGGTGCAGCAGCTCATACCTGTAATCCCAGCACTTTGAAAAGCCAAGGCATGCAGATCACTTGAGCTGAGGAGTCAAGACCAGCCTGGAGTACATGGAGAAACCCTATCACTACAAAATACAAAAATTAGCCAGGTGTGGTGCCATCTGTCTATGGTCCCAGCTACTTAAGTGAGGCAGAAAGATCATGAGAGCACCAGAGGTTGAGGCTGCAATGAGCTGTAATCATCCCACTGCACTCCTGGGCAACAGAGCAAGACCCCATCTCAAAAAAAAAAAAAAAAAAAGAGCTATTGGCAGGGCTATCTCTCTCTGAAGGCTCTAGAAATTGAGAATCCTTCCTGCCTCTTCCTACCCTGTTGTAGTTGCCAGCAATCTTTGGTGTTCCTTTGATTTGCAGCTACAAATTTGCATCACTCCCATTTCTGCCACTTCTTCAAATAGCCTTCTTCCCTGTGTCTCCTTTGGTCTTCAAATCTGCCTCACCTTATAGAGACACCAGTTGTTAGATTTAGGACCCACCCTAATCCAGTATGATCTTGTTTCAACTTGATTACGTCTGCAAAGACTGTTATTTCCAAATAAGGCCATTGATAGGGTTTGGGTCACCCAAATCTCATGTTTACTTGTAATCCCCCTAGTGTTGGAGGTGGGCCTGGTAGAAGGTGATTGAATCATGGGGGCAGAGTTCTCATGAATAGAGTTCTCACCCACCCTTGCTACTGTACAGCGAGTGAGTTCTCACAAGATCTGGTTGTTTAAAAGTGTGTAGCACCTACCCCCTCGCTTCCTCCTACTCTGGCCATATGACATACTGGCTCCTCCTTCGCCTTCTGCCATGATTGTACATTTCCTAGGACTTCCCAGAAGCTGAGCAAATGCTGCCATGCTTCCTGTACAGCCTGTGGAACCATGAGCCAAGCAAACCTTTTTTCTTTATAAATTGCCGTCTCAGGTATTTCTTTATAGCAATGTGGAAATTAACAAATACAGTCATATTCACAGGTATCAAAGATTAGGATTGGAATATATCTTTTTGGGGGACACAATTCAGCCCACAACAGTGCATATGAAATGGACGCTGGGCCAGGAGCGGTGGCTCATGCCTGTAATGCCAGCACTTTGGGAAGCTGAGGCAGGCAGATCACTTAAGGTCAGGAGTTTGAGACCCGCCTGACTAACATGGTGAAACCCCATCTCTGCTAAAAATACAAAACTTAGCCAGGCATGGCAGCAGGTGCCTACAGTCTCAGCTACTTGGGAGGCTGAAGCAGGATAATCACTTGAACCTGGGATGCAGAGGTTGCAGTGAGCTGACATCACAAGACTGCACCCCAGCCTGGGCAACAGAGCAAGACTTCATCTCAAAACAAGAAAAAAGGAAACAAAACAAATACCTCCAACCATCCTTTTTTTGTCCCAAATTATTTCCTCCCCATTAACTATAATCTAATTTAGTATTACTTGTCTGACCAAGTGACTAAGGCCTTTAGTGAACTGTCTGAATAGGTCTGGGATAGGATAAGTATATATATGGAAATAAAGTTTTTAGAAACTTCCATTGCAATTTGACATTGCCATAATATCCCAGCATGTATTCCATTGACATAGCTTGTTTGAAAGGAAAAGGACTGGTTTGGACATTGTCTAATTCATCTGATGAGTCGCATGCGGCATGGGCTGCGTATTGGTCATACCATAGATTGGAAAGTTTTAAAACTTTGGTCACCCCACATCATCCGATGTGGCTGACCAGCTGTGAATGGTCAAAAATGAAGAAAAGGTTTGCTACTCCCTGTTTTTTCAATAGTTATCTACATAAACCCCATTTACTGCTCTAATCTTTGGGTCCTAAACAAAGAGGTGTGATTACTTCTACTAAATAATTGTTCTAGCTAATGTAAAAATCCTCCCTTTTCTTTTTGAAGAATGCAGTCTAGATATTCAGTAAAACATTTCAGGGAACAGAATTTGTTCATTGTTTGCGAACAATTTTGCAATTCGGTAGTCACTGACTCCTTTGTTTCAAGACACAAGCCATATCAATTAGTACTTTAAATGTCTTTGGTCGCATAAAAGAAATTGTTCGTTTAAAAGTGAAAAATGGAGTTCGTTATGTTTCTTTGTTATTTCTCCCTACTGAATACATTTTCATTGATGACACTGTGTACTTTCCTGAACTTCACACTTAAACCTCCAAATTTTTGTGCATCCCAGAAAAGACGTTAACCATTCATGAAAACTGTTGCTTTGAAAAATTCTTTTTTACACAGGAAAAAGAAAACCCACTGTTTAATCATAGTCAGTTGTTAGTCTAAGAATCAAAAGCAATATCAAATTCCAATATAAGCTTGCTTTTTTAGGATTGGTTGTATGTTGGAATCAAGTTTGTAGAACAATTGGTTGGGGATCTTTTTTGTCATTTTGTTTTGGTTTTAGTTTTTCATTTGTTTGGCTTTTTGACAAAAGTAATGTTTTTTGAGTATACATGAACACAAAAAAGGGATCAGTAGACATGGGGGCCTATTTGAGGGTGGAGAGTGAAAGTAGAGTGAAGATTGGAAACTACCTATCAAATATTATGCTGACTACCTGGGTGGCAAAACTATCTGTACACTAAACCCCAGTGACATGCAATTTTCCCAGGTAACAAATCTGCATATGTAACTCCTTGAACCTATAATAAAAGTTGGAAAGAAAAAAAAGTCATATTGCGACTAAACATTAGCTAAAAATAAATATACATGTCAAACTATACAAAAGGATATATCGTAAAAGGCATTACCCTTCGCACTCTAGCACCCTAACTCCCCTGACAAGGCTATCTCTGCTCTCAGTCTGTTAGGTGTCCTTTCAGAAAGACTTTCGGCATATACACGTGTATGTGTGCATAGCTATATGTATACATATCCATGAAACCTGAACAATACGAAGCATCCTGTGCCTGCCATTCCTGACCTAGCTGAGAGTTCACCTTGGAGCTAGTTTCATACCATGTAGTGGCAATCTTCCAAGATGGCCCAACTTGGAAGACCAACTGCCATATTTTAAGGATACTTAAGTACCTCTATAGAAAGGCAAGGAACTGAGGCCTCCTATCAATGACTATGTGAGGGAGTCATTTGGAAAATTCATCTTCCAGCTCCAGTAAGGTTTTCAGACTACTGTAGCCTGAACCAACATCTTATCTATAGCATTATAAGAGACTTCAATCAAGATCCACTCAGCTAACTTGCTTCCAATTCCTAACCAACAAAAAAGATAGTAAATGTTCATTGCTGTAAGCCAGTAAGTTTGGATGGTAATTTTAGATAACCAATATATGCATACCATCATTTGTATTATTTATTGCCAGGGCTAAGATGCTGTAGCAAAGAACAATCCAAAAATTTGCTGATTTAAATAAGATTGTTTCTTTCCCATAAAATAGAGATATAAGGTTCAGACTGGCAGGGAAGCTCTGCTCCATACAGTCTTTCGGGGACACAGTTTCCCTCCATCTTGTTGTTCACTATCCCCTGAGGTATTGTCATCATCTGTAAGATCAAAGCTGGGTTGCTATCCTGTCTGTATTCCAGCTCAGAGAAAGGAGAAAACAAGGAAATTCAAGGCAAGAAACTTTCTCATGAAGAAAGTAAAATGAAAATTGCTCCCATTTCTCTTAGGTAAACATTAATCACCCAAGTCTCACCTCAAATTATAATAATCCCTATATGTTAAGGGAAGGGCCAGGTATTAGATAATTGAATCATGGTAGCAGTTTCTCCCTTACTGTCTTTGTGGTGTTGAATGAGTCTCATGAAAATCTGATGGTTTTATATAAAGGGGTGTTCCTCTGTACATGCTTTCTTGCCTGACACCACGTAGGAAGTGACTTTGCTTCTTATTCACCTTCCACTATGATTCGCTTCCCCAGCCATGTGCAACTGTGAACTCATTAAACCTCTTTCCTTTATAAATTACCCAGTCTCAGGTATGTCTTTATTAGCAGCATGAGAATGGATTCATACAACACCCTAGCTGCATGGACATCTGGGAAATAATTTATCTAACTGACCAGCCATATACCCAATAAAAAAAGGAAAATAAATTTTATGAGGACCACCGTTTTTCCTCAAAACTTTGTAAGTATTCTTTTGTTTCAATGTATATACTTGATTTAGCCACTCACTAAATGATGGCTACCAGATAAAGGGCTCCTGAGGCCATGGTAACAAATTTCTCTGAGAAGGAATAAGTAGGAGAAGAAAAGTCAATCTCCGCACCACAGCTGTGGGAAACCTACACAAAATGTTCATCATACACAATTCAGACATTCATGGTTTAGGAGGTGAGAGAGAAAAACTGTCCCATATCTGGGCATAAAAACTGGATCCTATGACAGGGGTGTAAAGTGCAAAAGTCAAAGTGACATGCGCCACAATTTCTCAGTGAATATTCCTTGCACACAAAATTCGTTGTGTGTAAACTCTAGAGTCTATCAGAGTCTGGTTCTCTAAGTGTGGCGCTTGGACCAGCACCACCAGCATCACCTGGGAACTTGGAAATACAAATTCTTAGGCCTCATCCCAGACCTATATTATTAGAGACCCTGAGGTTGGAGCACAGCCATGTGATTCTTAACAAACTCTCCAGGGGAATTTATTGCTTGCTAAAGTCTGAGAACCACCAATCTAAAGACTGAAAGCAGCATATGCCACTTACTAGCTGTGTAACTTTCAGCAAGTAACCTAAACACTTTGCCTTAATTTCTTCATCTGGGGAACAGGGAAAGTCATACTATTAGTTAGATTAACAAATATTAAGTGCTTTTAAAAGTGCCTGGCATGTGGTGAGCACTCAAAAAAAAAAAAAAATCCCAGATAGTGCTGCTGTTGTTGTTATCCTTATCTTCCTAATGTGGTTTCACCAGTCTGTGGTCTAATATGAGGTCTTGTCTTTGATATGCAAATGAATAACTGTGACACTCAGTGGTTCCTACTGAGAGAATGCCTTCCTTCCCCTCCCTGATGTTGTTCCTCCTCCTACTGACACCAAGGCTCCAAAAACGCTTCCTAAGTTCTGGTGGTCAATGACACCAGCAGCCGCCAGACTGAGGAGCACTTTACATATCAAAATATATGACAAGTAAGCACACAAGAATGTGAACCAGAAACACAAGTCCACCCAAAATGGACAAACATTCCAAGTACTTTTTTGAGTTCTCACTTGTATCAAGCAGCATATTGGGTGCTGGGGGATCAGGTATGTAACAAGAATTCCCAGCACTAGCCTGGGTCAGCCAGAGAGACTGGGAGACTGGGTAGGTTAGGGGGCGGAAGAGCTTTGACCCTCTCTTAGAGGGCACCACGCCTGGCTGGCAAATCTTCAAGCACCCTGCACCGTGTGTGTGTGTGTGTGTGTGTGTGTGTGTGTGTGTATCCACTCTCACATTACCTCCTTCATTTATTTGCTCCCATTTCACCCACACACAGTGATAAGTCTCAGCTATTTGTTTCCTCTCCCTGAGGCCTTTTACCTCGTTTAACTCAGGTGCCCTCTAAATGGAGCAACAATTAGCCCCGTGCTGCCTTGAGCTGTTCCCACCAGGGCCTCCTCCCACGGGCTGACCTCAGGTGCAATGCATATAAAAAGCAAACTGCGCTCCTTCCTTTGACCCAAGGCTCTGTCTACAGGGAAGTGTCTTCTCTCCTTGCTGTGACAGCGAATTAGAGACTTGTGGACACTCCTGTGCTGCATGGTAAGGATGCCTGTTGCCTAAATAAGTACCTAGAATTGAGCAATGAGTTCCCTTTATACCCAGTCGCCACTGGGGTTATGGTTACTGCTTTAAGACTCTGTGATCTGTTTGCATGCTTAAAGACTGGTTGCACTGCCAGGTATTTATTTTAAGGTCTCTATTTTTCATAGTGCTCTGTAGCAGTGTAGCAAGAAGAGAGAAAATTTATCTTGAGCATCTGATATTCTCTTAATAAGTGAGAAAGATAAAACAGAACCCCACTGGAGCACAGCTAGCATTCTGGAAGGAGTCAAACCATGTCTCCTGGAAGAATTCCTATCTCGAAATAACTGTTCAGGTAAGGGCCAGCTCTGGCCACAGCACTGGCTGTATTAAGGCATCTCATGTTATAAAATTAAGGGAATATGTTGTTTCTCACTCAAATATCTATTTAATCCCACCCAAAATCAGGCTCCTGATTTCTCTTTATGGAATTCATCCCTCAGGCCTTCTCAGCCTTTAACTTCACGTCTTTATTTCCAAAGTTTAGGATTGGCTTAAGCCAATCAGGCCTTGGGTCACAGAAGAGCGCCTGACCAATCAGAACCAATAAGATATTGAAACCAGCTTAGCAGAAAAGTAGTGTTCCAGGGAAAAGAAGGACCTTTGCTTTCTCAACCCCTCAAACGTGTAGTGTTAGGAAATGGAATCTAGTGCTGCTACTGAAATACTGGAGCCATTCTAGAGGGCAAGGCAAATACAGAGCCCGAAACTGAAGGAAGCTTTACAGATGTCAGAACAAAAAGATGGAAAGCAATTTGGACATAGGTGACATAGGTATCTTTGAATCAAGCCTCACCTGACATATCCTACCCTCTGGATCAATGGTTTCCCATGTGAGGACCAGCAGAAGTCATCTTTACCTGCAAACTCATCAGAAATGCAGATTTTTGGTTCCCACGCTAAACTTCCTGGAACAGAACTCTGCATGGGGGGTCTGCAGGATATACACCCCTGACAGTAATAACTTAAGGATACCCTAAGAATGGCCATGTATGAAAGATCCACCTGAATGTGTGTTCCAAGCTAGGGAATCCAGGAGCAGCCAACCCAGAGATTTGTTCCCTGTCTATGAGAAACATCTGAGCCTCCAGCCCATGGAACATTGACCATACCGGAGATTGAGGCTCTGAGTTTTGGGGTAAATGAAGGTTGACAGGTCGAGGTGTTAGGGGGAGGGTGCTGAATGAAAATGCTATATAAACTGTATGATGTTTGTAGGTAGTTGTGATTTTCCTGCTCAGTGCATCACCACTGGGCTGTGAGGTCATGTTGTCAAGCCTGCCACCACTGGACTATTTCTGTAATTAAGGCAGTTCTTCTGTCCAGCCCACTGTCACTGGACTCTCTTCCCTGTATGAAAGGCCATAACAAGACCCCAAGTCTCATTTGCTGGCTCTGAGTCTCTTTTCTGGCCTCCTGAACCTCGTGCCTCCCTACTGAGGTTAATAGGGGTTTGGCGCCACAGGACTCAGCAATCTGCATTGTAACAAGTCCTCCAGGTGATTATGGTCACATTAAAATTTGGGAACTGCTGTTGTTAACCATACAGTAAGTTGACAGAAAATCAGCTGTTTTGAGTATCATTATTCTAAAGTTTTTAGTACCATGTATCCATCCATCTCTTTCTTAGAAAAAACAGTCTGAATTTTATTTGCATGTTTCTCACACCAGCTTCAATCTTTTTAACACTTGATAGACCATTAGATGAGTTACCTTAATTATCCTTCCTTCCATCACGCTGACTTATCTGATGAGGGGATCTGTTCCTTAGGACATCTCTAGGAAGGACACAGACTGAGCAAGGATGTTTTGTATACAAATTCCTCATTGTGGAGATGAGAAAACAAGTGCCTTCCTGTAGGTCTCTCCACTAGCTAAAATACTTCTGATCTGGTTCTTTCTCCCATTCTTGGCTGCTCATGAGGATGAGTGGTTAGACCAGCAGGTGATAGAGGTGGGAAAACCTGAATTTTAACCCTGAATCTACTACACTCTATCTGTAAGGCACAGGCCATGTCATTTCGAGCTTGTGCACCTCAGTTTGCTCATTTGTAAAATGGTGAAACAGTACTACTTACTTTAGGTGGCTGATGTGGGAATTCACACCATTCCAGTGAAAATGCATATAAAAAGAACCAAGTGTTTAGTAAATGCTCAATAAATTGTATAATAAGAATATTGTCAAATTCATCATGTCATTGCTCCTACACTACTGCCTGTAAAAGAAGAAGCAGTATCTCAGTTATGCATTGAATCCAGCCTGCTGATTCCCAAGGACCCTCTGAATTACCTCAGCCTCTCGCCCAGAGCATCTTATTATAAGGTCAGCATTATAAGATAATCTCACACTTCAGCTTCCTGTGAGAAGCTATGTTTCTCAGCCATGTTCTCCCTGTTAAGGCTTTCCTTCTTCTTAAAGGGTTGTTTTATTCACCATCAGAACAATGAAAAGGTTTAGTCATTCTTACTAAAGAAAAGCTCTTCTAGAATCAGTGGACAGAACCCATTTAGGATTATACAAGTTTTATTGTGGGTCCGAAGAAACTCCCCAGGCCTCCACAAACAAGTTTATTTGGGGTCTGAAGAAATTCCCCAAACCTTTGTGATTTAGCAGGAGACAAGAGAAGGGTAATCACTCCAAAACCTGGACTTATTCAGATTGAGTAAAGTTGCTGAGGCTTCAGAGGAGAGTCTTCAGGACTCGGCCCTTGGTTATAGAGTAAAAGAAGTTAATCACTCTGTCTTTAAATAAATGCACACTTACACATAGACATATAGTTTAGAAGTATATAAGCTCTGGAAACCTTTGTAATGTTGAGTTGGTCTAGAGATAATTTACAGGCCTTCTCTCTGTAACTGGTTACAGAAATAAAAACTCTCTTCCTCCCCAGTTCATCTGCATCTCATTATTGGGCCACAAGAAATAGCAGCCCACTCCTCAGTTTGGTCCAGGGACAGAATCTTGTAGCCACATGATATAAAATGGCTCTTGGGTTCAAATCCCAGCTTTACCACTTAATACCTATGTGGTTTGAGCAAGATATTTAGCCCTTCAGCTCTTTCCAAGCCCATGCAGGAGGTGAAAGAGCCATAAAAGATAAATGTGCAACCTGTCTGAGACTTAATACTTAGCTTGGTAGCAGCACATCTGGTAATCTGGGCACTGGGAAAGGGTGATGATTATGATCATCACTCATCAGCCACCCATCCACCCACTGCGCCTGTATGAAAGCCCTTATATTTTTTTCTTCTTGTCCTTTAGTGCTTTTGTTTATCCATTTATAAAATGAGGGTAATAGAATCAACACATAGAATTATTATAATTATTAAATGAGGTAATGTTTATAAAAACCCTTAGATAAATATGAATGGTGAATAATTGCCATTTACCAAGAATGAACTTTGTACCAGACTCTATGCTAAGCACTTTACATATAACAGCTAAATTTATTCCAACCATAAATCACTGAAATACAGTAGTATGATAATGTTGGTAATATTGATAATGAAATTAATAATATATACAACAGGAAGTATAAGTATTTGTCAAATCTCACAACAACTTTATTAGGGAGGTTCTATTATAATCCCCTTTTTGCAGATGGATAAATGAGGTACAAGTTAAGTCTCTTGCCAAAACAAGTCAGTGACAGAGCTGGAATTCATATTCAGTCCTCCCTGCTATCATGTCCCAACCTCTCAAATGCCCCCCAACTCAAAATCACATAAAAGAAATTTGTCAGGTTCAAGTTTTCTAGAAGCATAGATCAAAAATATTAATATTATTTCTTCCTCTCAGAAAAATGATTTCAAATAGGAGCTATATGAATGGAGAGTTTTTTAAAAGCTCAGAATTGGCTGTATGGCCAGCCTTATGTGCTCTATGAAAATGTGGGATTATTTCCAAAGTTAAAAATGGCTGTAATAGTAATAGGTTTTAAAAACTGTAGAGTCAGCATCTTGCAGAAGATACTCAATCGGGAAAAAAAATTCAAGACTTTTATAACATCCAATTATATGGCAACTGAGTTACATTTAAAGGCGTTGAAAAAATTACTATGAACTAAAGAGTGTTATCAACTGTAACTGGTCCTCATATTAAGCTCTTTCCAAGCCCATGAGGGAGGTGGAGGAGCTATAAAAGATAAGCATGCATCCGCCTGAGACTTGGTACTTCCACTTGGGAGTAACATGTGTGGTAACCAGGGTACTGGGGGAGGGAGACGATCATGGCCACCACTCGCCAGCCACCCACCCATCCACTATACCTGTGTAAAGCCCTTATGCTTTTTTCTGGTTCTTGATAAAGTGGTTTAGTTGGACCCTTATTAATCCCATTTTACAAATAAGGAAACTGAACCAAGGAGACAGTAGGCAATTTGCCCAAGTTTCCTATCTCTTGGGAGGGGGCTAACCTAGGATCCATGCTGGGGTCGGTGTACTGGAGAGCCAATGTGCTTTTCATTGTATCATGTTGACACTCTTAAAACACAAATGAAAAATACAGCTCAGTTATGGAGAAATCATTTTTTATTTTCTTTGTACAATGCCACATATATGTAGGGATGAAAATTTTTTTAGAAGTGGGAACTAATTGAAGTCTTGCTATTATGGAATACTTATAAAAAGGTCAATTATGACAAATCTCTCCTAGGTACTAAGTCCAAGCGTTTGCAAGTTTATCTTTATATAGTAGTGTTTTATGCCAACCTGGTACAGATTACAAGCTCCATAGATGTTCACTCAATTGGCTTGAATTTTGCTCTTCTAGTTCTCAAATCTCTTAGGTGGAGCCAAATGCATTTTAAGGTCATTGAACTGTGGTAGACTCTCTTGTAGTTTTTGGTACCCACTTTTGTCCTCCAGAATACAATGGTAACCATGTAGGTGCTCAAATAGTGCAATAAACACAGCCCCCATGGGGAATCGGTTATAGTGACCTTCAAGTTCAGCATCAGCATTTTGGGGGACTGTGAAGAACAGAGTTGGACATTAACAAGGATCTAGACCAAAATGGTAGCTGTATTTCTAGAAATTTTGACTGAGCAGGATTGAGGAAATAAAAATTATTGATTCAAATTCTTAAATAAGACCCCATTGAGTTCTAATCCATATACAGAAATAGAAAGTAATGTAGAATCAATAGGAGCCATGAGCTTGTTTTCCTGCAACTAGAGGGTCCCATCTAGGGGTTATGGGAGACAGTGGCAGATCATCAGGCATTAGATTCTCATAAGGAGCACATAACCTAGATCCCTCACATGCACCATTCACATAGGGTTTGTGCTCCTATGAGAATCTAATGCCACCACTGATGGAGGAGGTGGAGCTCCAAGCACTGGGGAGTGACTGTAAATAGAAATGAAGCTTCACTCCCTCACCCACCCCTCACCTCCTGTTATGTGGTCTGGTTCCTAACAAGCCATGGACCGGTACCAGTCCATGGCCTGGAGGTTGGGGACCCCTGTTCTAGAGAGTCAGAGAAGGAGATATGATGGAAGCAGAGGTGAGTGATGAAATTGCTCCTCTGGAAAATGTAAAAGATCTACAAGCCAAGGAATGCAGGCAACTAGTTTCCACAGCTTTCTAGAAGCTGAGAATGGTGGGGAACAGATTTTCTCCTAGAGTCTAGAGAAGGGATGTAGTGACACTTTTCACCACTAGTTTAAGTCACCTAGTTTATGGTCATTTGTCATAGTAGCAATAAGAAACTAACACAAGGACTAGGTCCCTCAGCAGCAGTTTCTGCCAAAGAGAAAAATATTTCCTATATGAGTCCAAGAAAATATTCTACCTGCTTAGAAGCCAGAGTATTACCTTTGGCTACTTACAATTTACTTTAAGGTCTTTCAGCTTCAGCACTATTAACATTTTGGGTTAGATAATTCTTTATTCTGGGGCTGTTTTGTGCATTGTATGATATTCAGCAGCACCTCTGGCCTCAGCCCCTAGATGCCAGGAGCACCTCCCCCGCCCCCGACAGCTGTGACAATCAAAACTGTCTGCAGTCCCCTGTTAGAAGGAAGGGCAGCAAAATTGCTCCTAGGCTGAGAACCATTGCTCCAGCATGATCATATCCTCCTTGATTATAACATTTCTGATAACAGTGATCAAGCCAACTTTCTCCCATGATCCCAATTCATAAATTAGCCAAACCCTGAGACACACAAAATATGCTTTAGTCAGTGTCATTTTGCTGCTCAATTATGAGGCAAAAAATCCTTGCCTCCAGACTAGATGGAATAAGCTCGTGGCTTGTACCAAGAGATCAGACAGGATTTATTTCTGGATGAAACTCAGCTGATAACCCAAGGCAAGTTATCAATCTGCTCAGCCCAGCCAGCTAGCATCTCATGCCTGTTACTCTCAGTAGATGCCAAATAAAACATTATACCAAATTTAGTGGGATAGCTTCTTGCCTCCCCTTCCTTATTTGGAGAATTTAACTGGGGATCCTATTCATAATTTTACTTGATCAAAAATCCCAAGATGTATTAGAATGAAATGCAGTAGGGAAGGATGAGTTCTGTGTCTTTCTTGGTTCCAAGATATGGGTGTTATTGGGCATGGGAGCAAAAGCAGCCTCTGTAAGCCAAGTTTTCCCTTCTCTAAATTATTGTGCTAGCCAAAAGATGCCTAAATTCAAAAGAAAGAGAATGAGAGAGAGATTCCAGCTCATTTTCCAAAGAAACTCTTATTTTGGCATGAATAGGTGTGGCAGAGAGAAACATTACAGACAGGAAGCCGGGCAGAACTGGGAAAAGGAAGAGAGTAAATGACCATAAGTTAAGATTATCTAGGATAGAAGGCTAGGATGATGTTATGAACTGAATGTCTGAATGCCCCAAAGTTCGTATCTTGCTCCCCTAACCCCCAATGTGTTGATATTTGGAGGTAGAACCTTTGGGAGGTAATTAAGTTTAGATGAGATTGTAAGGGCGAGTCTTCCATGATGGGATTAGTGTTCTTGTAAGAGAAGGAACAGACCAGACAGAGGTCACTCGCTCTCTGCCTTTCAAAGAAGATACAGTAAGAAGGTGGCCATCTGCAAACCAGGAAAAGAGCCCTCACCCAGACCCCAACCATGCTGGCCTTGGACTTCCCAGCTTCCAGAACTGTGAGACATATATCTGTGTAGCTTAAAGCCACCCAGTCTATGATATGCTGTTACAGAAGTTGTTACTAAGACAGATGAGGAACCAAACCACAGAAATTATATGAAGAGCTAGAAAGATACTAACACATCTGAACATCAGGGAGTGACCTCCCCCATCAGCACTGTAAACACAAGACCTCTAGCCTACTAATCAATTTTTTGAGTTACTTAAACATGGAAATAATATGGTAGGTTGAAGACAAGAGCTAGATTCTTACTAGCTGTGTGACCACAGACAGGTTTCTTTGTTGTTTTATTTTTTGTTTGTTTCCATATTAAAATGGCAATAATGACACCTGCCTTGAAATAATACAAGAAGAGAATAAATCATACATATATGACTTATATGAAAGTATTAGGTATGAATGGAAGTCAGTTCCCCTCCTATTCCCACGTCTCCTCCCATCAAACCTCATCCTGGTCAGTTTAAAATAAGTCAAACCTGAACCTGCCAGGTTTAACTAGCTTGTGAAGGTGAATGAAGACATGTGAACATGTATGCCTCATCTAGATAAATCACTAGCCCTTACGTACCCAAGTATGAAAACTAGTTTTTTGAGGAGTCTCCTTGTGGTAAAAATCTGCTAACACTGATTTTATAAACCCACCTTCCAGCTCCCATTCTTTTAGTAAGAGCATCTTGGTGCCCCTTTGAGAAATCACCTCCTTTGTATACTCAGTCTAAGAGTTCTGGTGGAGGATAGTGATACACCATCTCATATACATACACACATGACTTAAGGAGAGAATACTTCCTTGGGTCTGGCCAATGAATTTCTTAACCAATACCCACCCTAGACCAAAGTGAATCCATCTCTGCAATCTCAGAAATAGTTAGAACTACTGGGGAGGGAAGAAGCTCACTCTCTGCTCAGATTTGTGGTTGTACATGTAGTATAATCCAAGAGCTCTGAGGGACCACCACGATGAGAAGGCCTGTATGAAACCAAAAGTCACTGCTGAAGAAAGCAGAGGTAAGAGATGGAGAAAGACTGAATACAGCACTTCCCCTGGATTCAGCTATTCCTGAAGCTAGTAGGTCCCTTGACTTCTTAGGGATGTGAGCCATAAATCCCTTTATGTTTATGACAGAATAATGAGGTATCTCTTACTCCCTACAGAGAGACTCCTAACGCATACACCCTCCCTTAAGTCTTTCTGAAAATTGCCTTGGGGTGAAATAACCTGGTGTGTGAATCAGATTTCCAAGCCAGAGATTCTGTAGCTGCTGTCATTTGCCACCTGAACCATCCCAGGACTAATTTGTTGGGTAGGTGTATGGAAAGCCAAGCTGCCACCATCATTTGCATATGCCTAGGAGTCTGACCACAGCCACTGTCTTGGAGCTAATTGTAAAGCTGTTTTACTGCCAGCCACAAAGAAACAATGCCTCTGTTCTCCTGAAACTAATAGAGCTAAGCCATCCCTTCATAATAGACAGGGATAATCCTTCCCTATTTCTGGTGACACTGAGTGAGGAATTCAGTGAGAACCTAATTTTATCCAGCTACAAAAGTTCCAGCTGTTACTTGCTGCTTGAAGTCCCCCAAACATGAAACATTCAGGGCTAACTCTCTCTCTCCCCTCTACCCTAGCCATGTTCTCTTCCAAAAGGCTCAGCCGGCACTAAAATAGCATTTGACAAGTTTTTTTCTAATCAGAGAAGTAAAAGAGGTAACAGTAGGCAAGAAAAGAAAGCAAGGGAGGTCGAAGTGTAAGTGTAGGGTCCGAATGATCTGCTGTCACAATTTGTGGCAACAGAGCATTTAGAAAGGAATGTCACTAATGAGAGGTTTCATTTTATTCACAAATTTTTTCCTGATGCAAAAAATGTGACTTTCTTCTGCCAGTTAACTGCAAAATAAATTTTGGAAAACATATTCATAGGAATAATGAATCACTTGGATCCTGACCTAACCCGTGGCATCTGGATCAGTGCAGATATTTGGGAATTAGCAATATTTGGATGCATGATTGACACACCAATCTTGCTTTTTTGTATTTGTGGTCAGTGTCTACTTTTCTGTGAGAAGATCTCCTTCTGTATGAATTACATAAGATAAATCATACTGTGCCATTTTGGCAATATGTCTTACTTGGGTATATCTTTTGTTAATTTCTCTACATTTCAATTTAAAAATATTCCATGAGCATGTGACTATTATTTGAAAATGTCTACAGAAGGAAATAATTTAAAGATGGGTAAGATCAAGATGCTTGTAATACTGTGAAACATATTTAGTCTTTGTCCCCATTCTGACATACAACTCCTAAAATTTTTGGAGTCTTCTCATGGATGTGGGATTTTTTTTTTTTTTTTTGGTATGCTAATATGTTGCCTGATGGGTTGCAGCCCTCCCTAGGTAACTTTAGGATGGGAGCTGGTCACCAAAAAAAAAACAAGGCAAGATTAGTGGGAAGGGAACAGGGCCCAAAGGTTAAGTTGATCACCAATGGGCAGTGCTTTAATCAGTCATGCCTATGTAATGAAGCCTCCAAAAAAGCCCAAAACGATTAGGTTCAGAGAGCTTCTGGATAGCTTAACACATGGAGGCTGCTTGAGGGTGGTGAGTCCAGAGAGGACCTGAAAACTCGACATCTCTTCCCATCAGTCGCCTGATGTACTCCTCATCTGTATCCTCTGCAGTACGCTTTATAATAAACCACTAATTTTAACTGTTTTCCCAAATTCTGTGAGCTGCTCTAGGAAACTAATTAAACCCAAGGAAAGAACCTTGATTTATAGCCAGTTGGTGAGAAGCACAACTTAAACAACCTGGAGCTTGTGATTGGCATCAGAAGAATTTGGGGGTAGTCTTGGGGACTAAGTCCTTAACTTGTGATATTCTGACGCTGCCTACTTGGAGATAGCGTCAGAATTGAATTGAATTAGAGAACACCCAGTTAGTATCTGCTATAAAATTGATGGCTGTTTGTTTGGTGTGTAGGGGAAAAAAAAGCCCACACATCTGGTCACAGAAGACTTCTGTGTTGATTTTTGAGAGAATGGGAAAAGCACTTTGGTTTGGATTTTGTTCCAGTATTCTCAATGCCTTAATAATTCTCTGCTTAAATAATTCCAGCAACATTATTACTCTGTCACTAAACTGGTAGAGCTCAAAGAAAAGAGTTTGGAATGCTACTTTTAAAATAAAAACATAAAGTAGATTAGATAATGAGCTATATTCTTTCTTAACACCACCTAGTCTTGAAATTAATAGGCTGTTAAGGAATCTGCCATGTGTCTAGGAACCATAGACTTCACCGACTCCTTTTTTTCTAAATCACTTGCTGTTTTTCCCAAGGCTTCCTCCAAAGGATTCAAAGCTATCTCTGTTCCTTCCTCCAAGCTAAATAAAAATGTAGGACTGAGACATCTATTAGCCTATGTACATCTATCAGCCTTGAAATGTACATGTCTCAAGTTCAATAAAAATGACGAACAGCAACCATAAACCAACTAGAATGTCTCTGTGCCACATTTCCAAATCCCAAGAGAATGTGATGGCCAGTGTTGAGCCAGGGATCCACCTCTAGTCCAGTTAGCTCAGCCAGAACAGTGACACCATGGATGAGAAACATTGTCATTAATACCCACAAGATTATTTTGGAGGTAACTCAGATTCACAGATGGCAGCTTTTAAAAATCATATGTGTGATTCCAAATTCAAACCAAAGCCCACCCCCCCCACCTTCTTTCTCTGCTATGCTCCGTTGCCATCATTAGCTAATTATAGCCACGGAGCTTACCCCTCTGAATCCTTGCCTGGAGAATGCTTGTTTCCCTTTAAATGGAGTTCAGCCAACAGTTACTTGTTCTCATGTAAATTTCATACAAACAGGCCCTGAAACTTAAAAGGATATCTTTAAACCTCATTAAATAACACAGTTCCTTAGCAGGAATTTCTCTTGGGAAGGGATGTCTTTTATTCAAATGCCATGTTATGACAAGCATGACAGACTTGATGGGGAACCGTTCTGACTCATGACATTGCTTAAATTGGGTTAGGTGGAATGCGTGCCGGCCGGTTAGGTGAAATGTGTGCCCGTGTTCTAAGAAAAGCTCCTCAGGGCCTCAGCTGTATTATTTTTGTTAATAGCCTTGAATTATGACTCTCTCCTCCTAGGAACTATAAACCCTATTTCCATACTGGGTACATCATGGAATGTATGTAATACATGATTCCTTACCAGCAAAGCCAAGTGGTCTACACACATTAAAAACTAATTTACAGTTGTACTTCTTCGTCTCCTTCTCTTCTTCCACCAGGCCAGAGTTGGCCTTCCTCACCATCAGAACTTCAGTTTCTCCCAAATGTGATAAGTCCCCTGCTGTTTCCAGTTTAACTTTTACCAAAGGGAGGAACCCTAGGGTGGCTTCTGATCCCCACTGTATTCCTGAAACTCGATTCACAGGCAACATTTCTTCAGGGGCAAAGGCTTAACTTGCATGTTTTCATCATCATTGGTTATTGTCAAATGTAAAATATTGGCTCTTCGATACCATTTTGTGCATACTACAAATTCTTAGCTATAAGGCAAATCCAGCTCTTTGTTATATTCGAGGAAATTTGAAAGAGCACGTAGTTTGCTGGAAGTTTAAAAATCCACTCAAACAGGCTTAAAGAAATAAGAATTTGTTGACTTCTATGAATGAGAATTCCAGCTCCTCCCTCCCACTCGCCCCGATGCAAAGTTAGATCTAAAGGTTTGAGCATCACTGGGACTCAGTTCCTCTCCACCTCTTTGTTCTGTTTTCCTTAGTGTCGGCTTCACTCTCAGGCAGCTTCCTGTAGCCAGTAAAGACGTTTGGCAGCTACGGGATCACATTCTCTGAGCATTAAGCCAGCAGAAAGGAAGATGATCTCCAGTAGATCCAATAAAATCCCATAATTTCTATAGGCCTAATTGCAGTCACTGGGGTGATGGGACCAAGGCACTCTGATGGGCCAAACCTAGCTCATAGGTCTGCCCTTAGAGCCAGAAGATGAGGTCAACCTACCTGAACTACAGTATGTGATACAAGAGATAATGTCTCCAAAGGAAAATCAAGATGCTGTCATAAAAATAAAGGGCAGCATGAGTAGCAAAGCCCATTTGCAATATGTGTTGGTCTGCTTATGCTGCCATAACAAAATACTACAGACTGGTGGCTTACGCAATGGAAATTTACTTTCCCACAATTTGAGGCTGGAAGATCAAAGTGCTAGGAGGGTTTGTTTCTAGGAAGGTCTCTGCTCCTGGCTTGCAGCTGGCTCCCTTCTCGTTGTGACCTCACATGGTCCCTTTCCAGTGTGCGCACACTCTTGAGGTCTCTTCCTTTTTCTTATAAGGAAAACAGTCCTATCAGATGAGACACCACTCTTATGACCTCATTTAACTTTAAATTACCACCTTCAAGGTCCTGTCTTCAAATACAGTCATATTACAGCTTTTAGTTTCAACTATGCACCTTAGGGGACAAAATTAAGTTCATAAATAGAATGAATATGTAATAATATAACAATTAAGATCATAAAATTAAATAGAATAAATAAGTGAAATAATCCAGATAATATAATTAAAAGTAGGGCTGAGGCTGAAAATCAGCATTAGAACTCCTAAAACAATGTTCTTTTGATTATTACCTTTTGATCTCCCTCTGTATATCTTTGACAAGCTTCTCATTTGGAGCTAGGGATCAGAAGCTGTCCAGGATGGAAAACAAGCTTAGTATAGTCCAAGGTTTCTCAACTTCAACACTGTTGGCATTTAGGGCCAGACAAATCTTTATTCTTGGGAGATGTGCCGTGCATGGTAGGTTGTTTGGCAGCGTCCTACCCACCAGATGCCAGCTGTACACCCTTTCCACCCCCACTCTCCTCAAGTGTGAACAACCAAAAATGTCTCCAGACATTGCCAAATGTCACCTGGGGAGCAAAATAGCCCTAGTTTCAAAACCATTGGCCTAGTTATTTGACTGTCTCATCTATTGCGGGTTTACTACCAAATAGCCATTCAGTATTCTGTTGCTGTGATTCCTACTACAAGGAGTCATTGTGCATAAGAATAAGCTAGATTCCCAGGACCCAACTCCAGAGACTATAATTAAGTAGTCATGTGTGAAGCCAAAAAATAAGCATTTTTTTAAGTCTTTTGAAAACAAGCTCCACAAGGACTATTGGTCATTTTATCACGAGTTCCTTCATTAAAGATATGATTGACTGAGTGTGCACTATGCCAAGAGTAGTCCTCAAAGCTGGTACATAAAATCATGTCCTTCAAAGAACTTTCATATTTGAGGAGAAGACAGAGAAGAAACATAATAAGTAACAAGTCACAAACCTAATTGGAAGGAGTGCCAAGGGCAGGGATAAAGAAAATTCTTAAATAGAGTGGACAGAGTTAACCTTAATGGGGGAGTCACATATGAGCAGATGCCTGGAGGATTTGAGGAAGTATACCATTCATGTAACTGGGGGAAGAGCATGTAAGAGAAAATAGTCCATGAAAACACCCTGAGATGGATGTATGCCTGATTTATTCAAGGAGCAGCAAGATGATGACGTGACTGAGTGAGATAGAGTGAGCAAGGGAAAGAGGAAGATGAGTTGAGAGGTGATGAAGGCCATGGCATACAAGATACTGTATAAAATTATCAGGACTTCATAGAATGAGAATTCAGGAAAAGAGTTTTGAGCAGAGGCGCAACGTGATTTAATTGATGTCTGGTTGCTGTATTTAGAATACTCAATGGGAAAAAATGAGAAAAGAGACAAGTGGTTATTAGAATTGACAACAAGGAATTCATTGGTGACATTGCTGAAAGTAGTTTCAGTGGTGTCTGAAGGAACACCTGAAAACACTGGTTGAATCAGTTCAGGGAGAACGTGGAGACCATTAGCATAGACAATTCTTAGAGTAGGTTTGTAAAAGCAGAGCAGAAAAACAAAACTTTAAATGAGGGAGCAATGTAATCAAGGCAGATAGTTTAAAGGTGGCAGAGAGTGCAGCGTTTTCTACACAGCTGGGAACAATCTAGTCAAGGAGCCAGGATTGATGACGTAGGGGAACAAGAGCGTGGAATTAATTGCAGGAGCAGTGTTTTTGAGCAGAGAGGGTGGGCTCTTGTGCACAAGGGAAAGTGTTGCCTTTGGGGAGAAACATGGCTGTTTCACCTACGGTGACAAGAAAAGACAGAGCATATAGACACACCTGCTGAAAGGTGAGTGTTTGTGGAAATGGGAGTTGGTGGAAGTTCTCTTGTTATTGCTTTAATTTCTCTGAAGGAAACAGCAAAGTTATCAAAAAATGATGAGCAGAAGGAGATGTTAGCATTTTGAGAAGGGAGGAGGTGTCAGGAAGCATGTGGGAGACTGAACCGATATGTTAATAATGCCAAGCAGCACAGCTGAACACCAGAAGGTGTGTCAGAGGATAGGAAAACGATATGATTGAAGCACTTTCTGCCTCATGTGTGTTGGGTGGGAGGCAACCAGCAGAACAAAGTTGCTAGCACTGGATGTTGTTTTAAGGAATGTGTTTAGGACAGACAGAAAGGATGCTGTATCACTGAGTCTTGGGCAGCCTAAGAGAATGGTGGAGAGGAAGAACCTGGGCTGGGAAAATTGAGAGACACTCGAGAAAAATGACCCATTTGATATGGATCTTAGGCTAGTTCTTAGTCCTCTGGGAAACAGGTTTTTTACTTCTCACTCTCACCCCACCAGGATTTTCTGGTGGGGGGTGGGGTGGTGGCGAAGACTGCGAGAAGGTTTTTGATAACCATTGAACGTCTTTGAAAATCAGCTACCATAAATTACCAAGTGGTGGTCTAGCAGAGGTGATACCAGCAGAGTTGGGGTAATGTGTCTTTTAAAGTAGGCATAGGCCGGGCCTGGTGGCTCACACCTGTAATCCCAGCACTTTGGGAGGCTGAGGCAGGCAGATCACTTGAGCACAGGAGTTTCAGACTAGCCCAACATGGAAAACCCTGTCTATACCAAAAACACAAGAAATTAGCCTGGCATGGTAGTGCATGCCTGTGGTTCCGGCTGCTTGGGGAGGTTGAAGTGGGAGGATTGCTTGAGCCTGGGAGGCAGAGGTTGCAGTGAGCCAAAATTGCATTGCTGCACGCCAGTCAGGGTGACTGACAGAGTATCTCAAGAATAAAGTGGAGATGGTTGTAATCTAGTGATTAATATACATTGAACAACACATAAGTGAATATTTCCTTCAGCAAATAAAGTTAGATGAAAATGCATTTTTCCAAAACTATAATTTTCAGAAGAGATTTGAGCCATCCGCTTCTCACCTTCCTTGCATAAATAACGGCCCAGCAGTATCAATTAAGCTCATTTGTTGACACATCCTATTAAAATGCCTCCAGGCTTCTAGGAAAAAGAAATGAGCCCAGAATGCATTGTGCACAAAAAGAAAACTGATGGAGGAAAATAGATTACCAAACCAAATTGAATCTGAGGGGCAAGACTAGAGATTGAAAGCACTTAATCTGAAAATTGTATATAATTTTAGCATAAACTTATGCTAAAAAGAGGGCTGCCTTTCTGTGTATTCACTTATGTGCTTTTTAAAGAGTGTTTTTCTTAGTTCACACCTTATAATGTATATGCCCAAATAAGCATTGTTTCTTTGAAAATAGTTGTCTTTGAAGTTTGGCATTTGTTCTAGCAATGTTCACAGGAGGTGCTGTCAGAACTCATGGGGCATCCTTTTGCACATGCCAGTATTATCCCATATCCACCCGGGAGGATTTAACTTTCATAACAAGCCACAAGTTGTTTACAATCAAAGCTTCCAAATAACATGGCTGATCAGATAGGGAATTTGGGTTTTTAACAAGAAGAGGCCTGATTTTCCCAATGCAGCATGTAAATTAAATCTACAGACAATTTACAAAGTTGATAATGACAGGAAAATCATTTCAAAGAAGGCCTATATGACTAGAATATACTTGTAACCCCCTACATCTAGATTTTCCCTTTAGAAATAACTTTATTATTTTTCTGCTTATTATCAAAAATTTATACAGACAAGAATCGTGTTTTAATCCCACTTCCAAAAGGTACCTATGAGTGATACTTTTGTGTATTTTTTTAAAGTTGGCTTGTACTTGTAGAGTTTGAAATATTGAGAATTTGAGGAGGAATGGGATTATGCTATATCACAATTTTATCTTGTTTACTGTAAATGGGTATCATTCTGTGTCAAATGTGGAATCACTTAGTGGCTGCTTGGTATCAAGTTTTAGAAGGCTTTCAGAATTTATTTAGCTAGCCCCCTCCTAATGGGCATACATGTGACATTCACTTTTTTGCTATTATGAATAACAATGCTACATGTTCTTGTCATTCACAATTCTGTTATTTACAAAAAGGCCTGAACTTACTCTTCCCACTTCCTCATCCTCCCTCAGTCTTTCTCTTGAGTCAACCTGTTTTTGAAAGATGTCTAACTTATGGGGTTTCCATAGTCATCATTTTTTGTACTGCAAAGGAAGGCAAAGTTCAAATAAAAATGATGTACTCCGCCACCACTCCTGGTGTAAACGCTGGGGATCCTGATCTTAATGTCCTCCTGTTGGCCAGGAGAGGACAAATTCAATTATCGCCTGTTAGCTAGACCACAGCTCTAGGCAACCATCCCCAAGGGAACTCAGAGGACACAATGAACATTCAGTTATAAGTCACTGTGTGATGCCACAGTGCTCTGAGCTCACATAATACAGTGATACAGTCAGTCTAAAAGGGAATAGAGGGACCCTATTTTGAATTTATATAATTTATATGAATTTATAAAAAATCTAATCCCTCCTCTGCATTCTATAAGCATGATGGCCAAGTTCTGGGAAGGTGAAGCTGCCTGACCAAGGTTGTGTGGCCGCCTGGCAATGTAAAGCAGCACATCATTGAATGGGAGATCCAGAGTCACACCTTGAGTGGACCTCCTGGGACCCTAAAACTGCATTCTATGAGCACCTGAGTCAAACTAATTAATCAAAATGGGGTCATAATACCTATTTCAGAGGATGGTAGTGAAGTCCATGAAACAGTTCTCAACACAATTATTTTCCAGAATTAGTAAAAGAGTAGTAATAGTAATAGCAGTGGTGTTATTGTTGTCATTGTAACTATTGCCGTTGTGGCTATGTGGTAGCAATGGTAGTTGTGATTGTGTCGAAAGAACAGTTGGAGGAAAGAGGTTTGTAGTGGTAGCAGTGGTTCTTCTAGTAGAAATAGGCATTGTTTTGTGGTGTTGTCAATGTCACAGTTGCCATTGCTGTTGCAGAGACAGCTGCTGACATGGTAGAATTCAGGCGGAATGAAGGCCAGATGCCTATTGAGTATTTCTTTCATATTGCCTATCTTACTGAAGCTCCTAATTTATTATTTTGAACCCCAGGTAAAAGGCAGAATTCAGTGTGAGGTGATACACATCCTTGTGTGCTTCTATGGGGATACTAATCCTCATTGTTTCCTGCGATGCAGGAGAACAGTCATCTACTTTTAGCTCACATCATAGCCTCACTTCCCTCTGACCCCAGGAAATGCAATGTTTGGTTGAAGCTAAAGGAGTGGCCAAATGTTTAAATGATGAAATAAAGATAATGCTTATCACAATAACATTTTTAATTTCTTTTCTTTATTTACTTTCTTGATGAAATGAATTCCTTTTGCTATGTGTGCAGCTTTAAAATTTTAATGGAGAGGGAGAAATGTGTCTGTGTATAGGCAATCATTATAATTCTCATGAATATAACAAGTGGATCCTATCCAAGGTTATATTTTCAAATCTTATGTATGGATTTATTCATTGACTCCCCATGGACTTAATGGGAATCACACTGATAAATTATAACCATAACATTTTTTTAAAATTAAGGACCAGACATCCACTAGGGATGCTCAAAATCAATTTAATTTTTTTTCTGTGATCATATTGAGATAACCATTCTGAAAAAGAAAATAATTATCTAACCTTACAAGAAGGCCTGCAGAACCAGCAAACAGCCCTTTTTATTGGAATGTTCTATCTAGTCTGTGCTTCCTTCAATTCATCTGAAGGTCATTGTAAAAATTCAGCATCCAAAATGGTCTTAAGAAATGGCCGTGATTTACACAATGGTGCAAATGTTGGCTTAATGCATGTTATGTCCCTCACATGGAGCTGGGTCTTCCCTGGTGTTCTTGCATCAATCTATGAGACTGGTTCAAGCAGGATGACTTGGCCTGCAGGGGGCATTTGGTCATCTCTGGTGACAATTTTGTCATGACTAGAGAAGGTAACATTGGCATCTGGGGTGGAAATCAGTGGAAATCAGGAATGCTCCTAAACGTCTTACCATGCTCAGGACAGCTCCACAGTAATGAATTATTTGGCAGTAACGAAGGTGAAAAACATAGAATTAGTCTTCCTTTTCATTTAACTTTTCATTCCTTCATTCATTCTTTACACATTTACTGAGCACCCATAATATGTCATACTCTATGTATAGAAATTTCTCTTTGGCAATAAGGAACTCTGAGTATATGCACTATTTTTTAAAAGATAGCTCAGGTATTATGCATAATACAGTCCCCAGGAGAATCTTCCAAATGCAGATTCCTGGGGCCCACCCCACAGCTCCTGAGCTAAAATCTCTCAGAATACAGCCCATGAAATTGGAATCAATTTTTCTTCATTTTAAGTTTTAAAAAATCTGAATTATTAAAAATCCAACACACATATTGCCTATCATATAAGCCATTTTAACAAGACAATGAATATAAACAATGATATGGAATATTTGAAAATTTGAAAACTAAATGTACAAAGAATATACATATATATATTTAGAGATGGAGTTTCACTCTGTCGCCCAGGCCGGAGTGCAGTGGAACAATCTCGGCTCACTACAACCTCTGCCTCCTGGGTTCAAGTGATTGTCCTGCCTAGCTTTCCGAGTAGCTAGGACTACAGGTGACCGCCACCACACCCAGCTAGCTTTTGTACTTTTACTAGGGATAGGCTTTCACCATGTTGGCCCAGGCTAATCTCACATTCCTACCTCAGGTTATCCACTCAGTTCACCCACCCAACGTGCAAAAAGAATATTTAATTGATTTTTATTCTACCAAGTTTCACAGATGTTAAATTATTTAACACAAACAACCCTCTTGAGTAAATAAATATTGTTCATATTAATACCAATTCAGATAAGCAGCACTGAGATCCAAGTTAGCTGAAGACCTGACATTTACAGGGCCCAAGGAACTCGCACAGTTTCACATGGCTGGGATGTGGCAGAATCAGGACTCAAACCCCACAGAAACTGCAGTATCCACACTTACCAACATAATGGGAGATCTGCCGAATTTCTCTTTCTCCTTTCCTTCTCTCCTAGATCCTGCTGTCCACAGTTATCCTGTCTCATCTTGTTCTCAGCAGGTACCTACCCAGAGACCCCTTCCCAGCCCTGTGCCAGCTCCACAAGGTGGCCAGCCCTGAGTATGGCTCTTTATTTGAATCCTAGTTAGATGTCAAATTCATTTGTTAGAAGTGTGAATAAATTAACATTTCTAAATGTTCACAAGAGGAGAAATTGCTACTGTTTACTAACTATACCTGACTCTCTTCTAAAAATAATATAACCCAAGAAAAGGCTCAGTTCTGAATGTTTGAAAGCACGTGTGTATGAGAGAGCACCCAAAACTATACCACTAATGCATTCCCCAGATGATTCTAACACTTTCAAAGTTGGAGGCTCATTTTTTCAGGAGGTGAGAGAAACCATACCAATTACAACCTAACCAGCCAAATATTCAAATAGATAAAATGCTACTTAAATTCAATTTAGCTTTAAAGCTTAATCCTTCCACTTTGTGAAATGTGAAATTTCTTCGGCTCCCCAGAATGCAACGACCTCTTAAAATATTCATAAAACATACTTGTTTGCTAATTATTTCTGAGAATAGGGTTTTCCTTTTTCATCTAGATGTAATCCCTTAGAGTATCATGGCTTCATATTTCCTGGCATGTCTCTGGGATCTACCAAAGGCTCAGTCAGCCACGACCGTGGTCTGACTATTGAATGGCATGGGGTGGGAAGCAAGTCAGCATCTATGAAACAAAAAAAATGAATTTTTCTCAACACCAAGATAAACAGCCAGTCTAAACATAAGTCCCTTGTGGATGTCTGGCCCTCTTCCCTCAAATCTGTTAGTCCAATCCTATTATTTAAAAAGTCCTTTTATTAAGGTGAATTCTTCCCCTTTTGCGAGTTTGTCAAAGCAAAAAATAGGAGAACAGATCACCAAGTTCTTCAATGATAGAAGATTTATTAGTGACATAACAATCCTGTTATCTGCCACGATGAAGATCCCAGCTGCTCAGAACTGCCCCTCTGACAAAATTCTCCATCACTGTCATATGTGGCCCAACAGCGCACCTTCCTGGACTGGCTGAGAAGCAGAGGAGACTTGCTCTCCAGGATACACATGGATTTTGTGCCTGCCCCAGTGGGGTCAGTATTGGAGAATTGTCTCTTGTTGTTCAAATGTTTCCTGAACCACAGAATGCAAATACCAGTGACATTGGAAGAGGATATGTAAGATATTATTTTAGAATGATTCACTGTTCTACAATGTTTTCGTTTTTTACCTATTGCCCAAGCCAAATCACGAAATCACCTCTCAGACCATTTTAAGACAACAACTTCTGCTACCCCCAACCAAGCTTCCCAGCCCCACCTGGTACAGCATGTATAAGATTTGAGTGTGCAAATGTCATGCAAATTAAACAATTATGGGTGTGGTACACATGCAAATAAAGAGCCTAACCAGTCAACAATTTCCTATTTATGAACTGCCTACAGCTATGGTTCTTGGAACTGATGAAATATTCAGACGTTAATATACTTTTTGTCATCGTAATGAGGTGAAAAAAAGTAGAAAGTGATACAAAAGGCCAGGTTTGATAACAAATTTTCTTTCTGGCAGATTGGTCAGGTTAAGAAACATTTCATTAAGAGATATGCAGCCAGAGTCCATGATTTGTAAAAGGACAAATAATTTTCCAAAGTAAATACAGGTTCTTTTCCTTTCTTGTCCACTCTGGCGCCCAAATACCAACACTATGTCTCCTTGTGGCTGGCGGATCCAATGGGAATGACAAAATAAGAAAATTATTCCATTTGAAATTTTGTTTTTGATATTGATTGGTAGAACCAAATATATGAGTAGGATCAGGAGTAATTTTTTAGATGGTTAAAATAAATGCTAACTTGAGGTAAACAAGTTAGGAGAAGACATGATGCATGACACGTCAGCCAAAGTTACAAAAGGGAAATTGACTTAGCCCTTGTTTAGGCCTCTAGACATGATCCCAAGGTAGAGGAGGTTTTGCTAGAAATGAAATAATACTAAAAAATGCAGTCCTTTAGGGCAAACTTTGAGTTTGGTCGACAAATATTTATTTCAGTTTTACAAGCACTGCCCAGATGTCTGTGTTTCTATATTAGGTAAACCTTGCTTGGAACTATCAGGCAGGCATATATGTCTTCTTGAGGTCCCCTCTAGGCTAGTGAGAGCTCCAGCTGATATAACCAAGCCATGGGAAAAGGACTTAAGAATGACTCCTGATCTTTCAATGCAGCAAGGAGAATTGAACAAACTATTTCTTCCAGACTTGTAAAGAAAAATGTCCTCACTTTATCTTTGACCTCTTGATATTCTCAGTTTTACCATATTTCTTTATCTGTTGTTTATACTCATGAGATTCCAAGCAGTTTGTGAATAGCTGTCAAATGAGAGGAGCTGAAATCTTGGAAATTACCATCTAGGGGCTAAAATACAAGAATGGTATTTCTGAACAAAATGTGCAAAACTTACATGCAGATGGAATATTGCTTTTTATGAATCAAGGCATCAAGCAAATCAGGATCAAGTGGAAGGAAATGTCTTTGAAATAACAGTATTTGTGATTTATTCTCATCTCTCAGATTTCAAGCTAATTATCTTTGTTTGAGGTGAAAAACAAAAAAAGATTTAATCTGTTTTTGAAGTTCATCCCCATCAAATTAAGCAGAATATATATGGAGCTTCTTGCTGCTAAGACTAGTCTCCAGCAATTATTTAAAAATTAATAGCAACTGCCTTTGTAATATTTCACTTTTTGACAAACGTCACCATTTACTGATTCCTGAGAAGCTTATAATTGTTCTAATTCTCTAAGGAACCAGCTTTATGTGCCACCAAACTATTTGCATCAATTTAAGACCAGAAAGGAAAATTGGGGCTTTATCTTAACAGGGTCATTTTTAGGTAAAATATGTAATGTATGCAAAATGTCTTACATATATAGGCAATTATTAAGGCATTAAATGGTAGCGATTAAAAGTTGAACTCTGAAATAAGTTGGACATAGAATATAATAGAAGTTCTGTGTGTCTATTCACTATCTGAGCAAGTTTTTTTAATCCCTTACAGCCTCAACTTTCTGATCAGTAACATGGAAATAATAACACTGATCTTAAGAAGTTGTAAGTAATAAAAAGTGCCTAGAACACAAATAAGCAGACTTTTATTACTATTGTTCTCCTATTTCAAGAATATTCTACTTCTGATAAAAGGGGACAAAGTTACTGAGCACCTAAGTATCAAACTACATATTATGTATTATATATCTGTTTATTCCAATCATGCCTGTATAATAGGGGTCATGGTCCTCTTTGCAGATGGGAACAATGAAAAGCAGAGTTAAGATAAATCCCATGGTCTCACAGCCACTCTCTGGTCAAGTCAGGATTTGAACTACAGTTTGGACACCACACCCCTAGGGTTCTATCCACTACTACGCACTGATATGTGTTCAGTGGTACTCTGGAAAGGAAACTGTGACAGGGACTGAGGAAATCAGGACCTGGAAGAATACATAGCTTTCATCCGGACCAACCAGTGACAACCCAGAGACTGATTCCAGCCTTCTGACTCCTGACAGGGCCTGCTTCTTCTGTTTTCAAGCTAGCAATGGCAGACCGAGTCCATCTTGCACTCCAAACTCCTGCCTCTTCTTGGAATTATCAAATATTTAGCTCTTCTGAATGCTTTCTTCTATTTTATTGAGGCTGTTTTATTGACCTGTTACATAGCAGATTCAATTATTATATAATTGAAGAAACCTATTCCAATAATACTAACATTATACTACTTAATAATTAGCATTTTACTGTAAATTCACACAATGAATTTTGGATCCACATGACCTCTTCCTGTACCTGTCAGACATTATGTCTTACTTCTTACCCTCTCAGATGCTCATTCCACTCCAGTCAGGCTGGCCCCTTGCTCTTACCTGTGTTCCTTCTTCTAATTCTCATCTTTGCCTTAGAGCCTTGGCACTAACTTCTACCTGTGATGTTTCTCCCCCAGATAACATTATGGTTTCCTGTTGCACCTCCTCTGGGTTTTTGCTTAAATGTCACCTCATCAGTAAGAGCACACTTAACCCCACTATTTAAAATTGACTACTACCAAACTTTTCATCTTCCTTCTCTTGCTTGTATGCCTCATTAACCACCTTCTAAAATATGTAATTAGGCTTATTGCTTATGGCCTATCTTGTCTGGCTAGAATGTAATCTCCATAAGGGCAGGAAATAAGTTACTGACAAGGGCAAGAAACCAGGCCCCTAGAAGGGTTGGCTATACTACTTATTTGTCAAATGAGTGAATGATTTTTTAGTTAAAATTCATGCTTTTCTGATTTTATTGGAGACTAAGTATTCAGACAATGACCAACTTTTTCATCCAGGGAGACCAGATAGATTTCCCTTGATTCATGGCTTCTTTACATTCTTCAGTGAAATTCCATAGTAACATCTCTATATATCCCACTCCATTGATGCCACCAACTCCTGCCCCAAATAGTGACACAACAGCCATGTTTGCCTTCAGCAGGGCCTAATCACTTAGCAGGATATGTCACTGTTTAGGACAATAATATTGTTTGGGAGTTTTTTTATTTCCATTTTAATAAAGAAGAATACTATCAATTTTTCTGTATATTTATCTTTTATCTAACCACACAATTCAAATATGCATTTATTCTAATTTTTCATTTGATTTTCTTGCATTTTAGGATAGAAAAAAATTTATTGTATAGAAGTAATCTTTTCTAATACACTATCATTTATTTTTTTGTCTCATTGCATTGACTAAGACATTTAGTGCAACAGTGAATAACAGCAATAAAATACAAAGCATCAGTAACTTTTTTCCTGACTATAATAGCTGTATTTCTCACATTTCCTTATAAAAGATTAATCTATCTATGCTCATGAAATTGATTTTATTCATTGTTTTACTGAGATTTCTATTTAAAGTACTATATGTACAATTCTATCAAATCCCTTTCTAGCCTCCAGGTATATAAAATCTTTTTTCACTTCCTTTTCCCAGAGGTTAGCAAAACTCACTCTTGTTTTAATAACATTATATTGAAACACAGTGTCAGCCATTTATTTACATATTACCTAGTGCTACTTTGGGGCCACAGTGGAAAAAATTGAGTACTCAAAATAGAGACTGCTTCTGCCCAAAGTCAAACATATTCACTGGCCCTTTACAGAAAAAGTTTTTCAACCTTTGTTTTAGCCTATTTATATACATATGAGATTAATAAAACTGAGTGTTCAACTATTCTCATCCTGCTTTAATATAAACACTACAATGTCCTGTTTATTATTTGAATACTTTGCTGAATTCATTCAATATTTTCTTCTGAGTTTTTAAACTGTTAGGAGACTGGTCCATAATTTTTCAGTACTATTTATCAGGTTATGAAATTAGTTTTGTTACTTTGATAAAAATAAATTGGGAAGGTTTTCATCTGTAATTGGTTAGCTCAAGTTGCCATAACAAACTGCCACAGACTGGGTGGCTTAAACAACAAATTTATTTCTCACAGGTCTGGAGGCTGGGAAGTCCAAGATCTAAGGCAGGCTGATTCCGTTTCTGGTGAAGACTCTCTTCCCAGCTTGTAGATAGCTGCTTCCTTATTGTATCTTCACATGGCACAGAGAGAAAGAGAGCCCTCAGATATCTCTTATTTAAAGTCACTAATCTACTGGATTAGGGCCACACCCTTATGGCTTCATTTAACCTTAGCTATCTCCCAAAAATCCTCTCTCAAAATACAGTCACACTGGGGATTAGGAGTTCAACATATAAAGTGGGAGAAAAACAAAATTAGTCAATAGCATCATCCTTATACTTGCTCTAAAACATATTAAGTAGTTTTTTAGACTCAGAAACAATATTTTTCTCCTACTCCTTTGTAGGACCCAGATCTGTTGTACCATTTTCAACTTACTTTGTGAGTATGTTGATCATGAATCTATTTTAAATATTTATGTAAATAATCATTAATTTAGATTTTTAAATAGACATGAGCTTTATACCACATTTTTTGATAATTTAAAAATCTTTTCCAGATATACTTACAAGCTCTTTCTCATTCCAAAGCTATCTTGGGGTTTTTTTAATTCAAACGAGCAAAAATCTATTTTATTTGTCCTTTTATATGCAGCTCTCTGTTTCCTCTCAAATCTCCATTTGTGCTTTTTAATTAATTCTTCTTTAATCTTAATTCTTTCAAACTCCTTGTGAGTCATTTTATTTTTATATTATTGAACTGAACATTTATTTGCTGCTATTTTTTGCTTTGCAGTGGAACTGTTGAAGACTAGAATTTTTTTCTTTCGAAGATTTTTATTCCTGCATACTACACACTTTAATAAGTACAGGTCTCATTAACAATACTTTCCAAAAGTCTGTAATTTCACTGTTAAAATGGCTGCACTTCTCATGTTACCTATAAAGGATGACTCTTTGACCAAAGATTCATTAGAAGATTTAGTTTCCAATGGGTTAAACTTGTACTGTGTTACCCTTAGATGTGTCTTGTATTGCTTCTGCTGCAGGGACTTTTTGGGAATTTTATATTGACTCTTTGAGTATAGTACCCTTTTTTTTTCTCTGATCAGACTCAAAGGGCAGGTCTCCACAGACCACCAAGACAATGAGTTTTCCCATTCTCCATCCAATGCCTTCTTGCAGTGATAGTTATTTGTAGGATTATAGCAGAATGGCTTCATATAGCTACTTAACATTTTGTCACTGGTTGTGACTGAACCAGTGTGGAGAAAACACATGTGAAATAACCAGCAATGCTCAGATACACAGACTTAATATAACCTGTCTATAAACTCAAGTTATTTGTATGCAGCCCAATGTGTGGGTTACTCAACCTGTAATTACTGGCATTAAGAATTTGATTCAGGCTGGGCGCGGTGGCTCAAGCGTGTAATCCCAGCACTTTGGGAGGCCGAGGCAGGTGGATCACGAGGTCAAGAGATCGAGACCATTCCAGTCAACATGGTGAAACCCTGTCTCTACTAAAAATACAAAAAATTAGCTGGGCATGGTGGTGCGTGCCTGTAATCCTGGCTACTAGGGAGGCTGAGGCAGGAGAATTGCCTGAACCCAGGAGGCGGAGGTTGCAGTGAGCCGAGATCGCGCCATGCACTCCAGCCTGGGTAACAAGAGCGAAACTCCGTCTCAAAAAAAAAAAAAAAAATTTTGATTCGTGCTACTTTTGATTTCTTTTCTATATAACTTGCTTGTAAATTTTCTTACAATGGTATCATTATCACAAAGCATGGTCCACTTCAAGGGCAACAGAGAATGGAATATATGCACACTTCAGTATTTGCTGAAACTCTATTGGTCAAATAACAGCTGTGCTTCTGGCTTCTGCTTCTTTCCTACCATGGAAAATATTTGGCATCATTTCACTGTTTTCTCTCTTTTCATATAAGGTCTCATATTTTTTTCAAAAAGAAATTTATTGCTTATTTTAGAATGTTTTTATTTTTTCCCACATTTCTTGAGGTATAATTGACAACTAAAAACAGTATATATTTAAGGTTTGCAACATAATATTTTGATATACATATACATTGTGAAATGATTAACAAAATTAAGTCAATGAGCATGTTCATCTTTTTCTATAGTAAGAACACTTAAAATCTCAGCAAATTACAAAGATTTAGTACTTTTTTTCTTTTTAACTTTTAGTTCTAGGATACTTCTGCAAAACGTGCAGGTATATTATATAGGTATACTTGTGTCATGGTGGTTTGCTGCACTAATCAACCTGTCATCTACATTAGATATTTCTCCTAATGCTATCCCTTGCCTAGCCTTCCACCCTCTGACAGGCCCCAGTGTGTGATGTTCCCCTCCCTGTGTCCATGTGTTCTCATTCTTCAACCTATGAGTGAGAACATGTGGTGTTTGGTTTTCTGTTCCTGTGTTAATTTGCTGAGAATGATGGTTTCCAGCTTCATCTATGTCTCTGCAAAGGATACAAACTCATCCATTTTGGGGGGCTGCATTGTATTCCATGCTGTATATGTGCCACATTTTCTTTGTCCAGTCTATCATTGATGGGCATTTGGGTTGGTTCCAAGTCTTTGCTATTGTGAATAGTGCTGCAATAAACATATGTGTGCATGTGTCTTCATAGGAGAATGATTTATAATCCTTTGGGTATATACCCAGTAATGGGATTGCTGGGTCAAATGGTATTTCTGGTTTTAAATCCTTGAGGAATCACCACACTGTCTTCCACAATGGTTGAACTAATTTACACTCCCACCAACAGTGTAAAACTGTTCCTATTACTCCACATCCTCTCCAGGATCTGCTGTTTCCTGACTTTTTAATGATGTCCATTCTAACTGGCATGAGATGTAATCTCATTGTGGCTTTGGTTTGCATTTTTCTAATGACCAGTGATAATGAAATTTTTTTCATATGTCTTTTGGCCACAAAATGTCTTCTTTTGAGAAGTATCTGTTCATATCCTTCACCCAATTTTTGATGGGGTTGTTTTTCCTTGTAAATTTATTTAAATTACTTGTAGATTCTGGATATTAGCCCTTCATCAGATGGGTAGATTGCAAAAATTTTCTCACATTCTTTAGATTGCCTGTTCACTCTAATGAAAGTTTCTTTTGCTGTGCAGAAGCTCTTTAATTCAATTAGATCCCATTTGTCAATTTTGGCTTTTGCTGCCATTGCTTTTGGTGTTTTCGTCATGAAGTCTTTGCCCATGCCTATGTCCTGAATGGTATTGCCTAGGATTTATTCTAGGGTTGTTGTGGTTTTAGGTCTTATGTTTAAGTTTTTAATCCATCTTGAGATAATTTTCGTATAAGGTATAAGGAAGGGAATTTTTGTATAGGGTGTATAAGGTGTAAGTTTCAGTTTTCTGCATATGGCAGCCAGTTTTCCCAACACCATTTATTAAATAGGGAATCCTTTCCCTATTGCTTGTTTTTTATCACATTTGTCAAAGATCACATGGTTGTAGATGCATGGCATTATTTCTGAGGCCTCTATTATGTCCCATTGTCTATATATCTGTTTTGGTACAAGAACCATGCTGTTTTGATTACTGTAGCCTTGTAGTATAGTTTAAAGTTAGGTAGCATGATGCCTCCAGCTTTGTTCTTTTTGCTTAAGACTGCCTGGGCTATACAGGCTCTTTTTTGGTTCCATATAAGATTTAAATTAGTTTTTTTTGCTAATTCTGTGAAGAAAGTCAATGGTAGTTTGAGGATAGCATTAAATCTATAAATTCCTTTGGGTAGTATGGCTATTTTCATGATATTTATTCTTCCTATCCATGAGCATGGAATGTTTCTCCCCTTGTTTGTGTCCTCTCTTATTTCCTTGAGCAGTGGTTTGTAGTTCTTCTTGAAGAGGTCCTTCACATCCCTTTTAAGTTGTTTTCCTAGTTTTTTAAATTCTTTGTAGCAATTGTGAATGGGAGTTCACTCATGATTTGACTGTTAGTCTATTATTGGTGTATAAGAATGAGTGATTTTTGCACATCAATTTTGTATCCTGAGACTTTGCTGAAGCTGCTTATCAGCTTAAGGAGATTTTTGGACTGAGATTATGGGGTTTTCTAAATAGACAATCATGTCATCTGCAAACAAACAATTTTGCTTCCTCTCTTCCTATTTGAATACCCTTTATTTCTTTCTCTTGCCTGATTGCCCTGGCCAAAACTTCCAATACTATGTTGAATAGGAGTGGTGAGAGAGGGCATCCTTGTCTTGTGCTGGTTTTCAAATGTAATGCTTCCAGCTTTTGCCCATTCAGTATGATATTGGCTGTGGGTTTGTCATAAACAGCTCTTATTATTTTGAGATACTTTCCATTAATACCTAGTTCATTGAGAGGTTTTAGCTGTTAAATTTTATCAAAGGCCTTTTCTGCATCTATTGAGATAATCATGTGATTTTTATCATTGGTTCTGTTTATGTGATGGATTATGTTTATTGATTTGCGTACATTGAACCAGTCTTGCATCCCAGGCATGAAACCAACTTGATCCTGGTGGATACGTTTTTTTATGTGCTGCTGGATTCACTTTGCCAGTAATCAGTGTTCATCAGGGATATTGGCCTGAAATTTTCTTTTTGTTGTTGTATCTCTGAGAGGTTTTGGTATCAGGAGTATGCTGGCTGCTTAAAATGAGTTAAGGAGGAGTTCCTCTTTTTCTATTGTTTGGAATAGTTTCAGAAGGAATGGTATCAGCTCCTCTTTGTACCTCTGATAGAATTTGGCTGTTAATCCATGTGCTCCTGGGGATTTTTTTTGGGGGGTAGCCTATTCCTCAATTTCAGAACTTGTTATTGGTCTATTTAGGGATTTTACTTCTTGGTTCAGTCTTGGGAGGGTGCATGTGTCCAGGAATTTATCCATTTCTTCAAGATTTTCTAGTTTATTTGCATAGAGGTGTTTACAGTATTCTCAGATGGTAGTTTTTATTTCTGTGGGATCAGTGGTAATATCCCCTTTATCATTTTTATTATATCTATTTGGTTATTTCCTCTTTTATTCTTAGTGTGGCCAGTGGTCTATCTATCTTGTTACTCTTTAAAAAAAAATTTCCTAGATTTATTGTTTTTTTTAGGGGTTTTTCATGTCTCTATCTCTTTCATTTCCACTCTGATCTTAGTTATTTCTTGTCTTCTGCTAGCTTTTAAATTTGTTTGCTCTTGCTTCTCTAGTTCTTTTGATTGTAATGTTATGGTGTTGATTTTAGATCCTATAGATCTTACCTGCTTTCTCTTCTGGGCATTTAGTGCTATAAATTTCCCTCTAAACACTGCTTTAGCTGTGTCCCAGAGATTCTGGTATGTTGTATCTTTGTTCTCATTGGTTTCAAATAACTTATTTATTTCTGCCTTAATTTTCTTATTTACCTAGTACTCATTCAGGAGCAGGCTGTTCAGTTTCCATGTAGTTGTGTGGTTTTGAGTGATGTTCTTAATCCTGAGTTCTAATTTGATTGTACTGTGGTCTGGAAGACTGTTTGTTATGATTTCCATTCTTTTGCATTTGCTGAGGAGTGTTTTACTTCCAATTATGTGGTCAACTTTAGAATAAGTGCAATGTGGTACTGAGAAGAATGTGTATTCTGTTGATTTGGGGTGGAGAGTTCTGTAGAAGTCTATTAGGTTCACTTGGTCCAGAGCTGAATATCTTTGTAAATTTTCTGTTTCGTTGATCTGTCTAATATTGACAGTGGTTTGTTAAAGTCTCCCACCATTATTGTGTAGGAGTCTAAGTCTCATTGTAGGTGTTTAAGAACTTGATTTAGACTCTGGGTGCTCCTTTACTGGGTGCATATATATTCAGGATAGTTAGCTCTTCTTGTTGCATTGATCCCTTTACCGTTGTGTAATGTCCTTCTTTGTCTCCTTTGATCCTTGTTAATTTAAAGTCTGTTTTATTAGGGACTAGAATTGCAACCTCTGCATTTTTTTGGAGGGTTTTGTTTTTTGTTTTGTTTTTTTAATTTCCATTTGCTTGGTAAATCTTCCTCCATCCCTGTATTTTGAGCCTCTGTGTGTCTTTCCACATGAGATGTGTCTCCTGAACACAACACACTGATGAGTTTTGACTCTTTATCCAATTTGCAAGCCTGTGTCTTTTGATTGGGGCATTTAGCCCATTTAAATTTAAGGTTATATTGTTATATGTGAATTTGATCCTGTTATTATGATGGTAGTTGGTTATCTTGCCCATTAATTGATGCAGTTTCTTCATAGTGTCCATTGTCTTTACATGCTTGTATGTTTTTGGATGGTACCATTTTTTTCCTTTCCATATTTAGTGCTTCCTTTAGGAACTCTTACAAGGCAGGCCCCGTGGTGACAAAATCTCACAGCATTTGCTTGTATGTAAAGGATTTTATTTCTCCTTCACTTATGAAGCTCTGTTTTCTGGGTTGGATATGAGATTCTGGGTTGAAAATTATTTTCTTTAAGAATGTTGAATATTATCCCCAACTCTCTTCTGGCTTATAGGGTTTCTGCCAAGAAATCTACTGTTAGTCTGATGGGCTTCCCTTTGTGGATAACCCAGCCTTTCTCTCTGGCTGCCCTTAATATTTTTTCCTTCATTTCAAACTTGGTGAATATGATGATTATGTGTCTTGGGGTTGCTCTTCTCAAGGAGTATCTTTGTGGTGTTCTTTGTATTTCCTGAATTTGAGTGTTGACCTATCTTGTTAGGTTGGGGAAGTTCTTCTGGATAATATCCTAAAGAGTGTATTCCAACTTGGTTCCATTCTCCCCTTCACTTTCAGGTACACTGATCAAATGTAGGCTTGGTCTTTTCACATAGTCCCATATTTTTTGGAGGCTTTATTTGTTCTTTTTTATTCCTTTTTCTAATCTTGTCTTCTCATTTTATTTCATCGAGTTGATCATCAATCTGTGATATCGTTTCTTCTGCTTGATCAATTTGGCTATTAATACTTGTGTATGCTTCACAACATTCTCATGCTGCTGTTTTCAGCTCCATCAGGTCATTCATGTTTTCTCTAAACTGGTTATTCTAGATGGCAATTCCTCTAACTTTTTTTTCAAGGTTCTTAGCTTCCTTGCATGGGAATAGAACATGCTCCTTTAGTCGGAGGAGTTTGTTATTACCTACCTTCTGAAGCCTACTTTTGTCAGTTCTTCAAACTCATTCTCCATTCTGTTTTGTTTCCTTGCTGGTGAGGAGTTGTGATCCTTTGGAGGAGAAGAGGTAGTTGGTTTTTGGAATTTTCAGCCTTTTTGCACTGGGTTTTCCTCCTCTTCGTGGATTTATCTACCTTTGCTCTTTCATGTTGTTGTCCTTTCACTGGGGTTTTTGTGTGGACATCCTTTTTGTTGATGTTGATGCTATTCCTTTCTGTTTGTTAGTTTTCCTTCTAACAGTCAGGCTTCTCTGCTGCAGGTGTGCTAGAGTTTGCTGGAGGTCCCCTCCAAACCCTGTTTGCCTGGATATCACCAGTGGAGACTATAGAACAGCAAAAATTACTGCCTATTTGTTCCTCTGGAAGTTTTGTCCCAGAGGGGCACCCACCAGATGCTGGCCAGAGCTCTTCTGTATGAGGTGTCTGTCAACAACTACTGGGAGACGTCTCCCTATCAGGAAGCATGGGAATCAGGGACCCACTTGAGAAGGCAGTCTGTCCCTTAGCAGAGCTCTAGTACTGTCCTAGGAGATCCACTGCTGTCTTCCTAGCCAGTAGGCAGGAACATTTAATTCTTCAGAAGCTGCACCCACAGTCACCCCTTCTCCCAGGGGCTCTGTCCCAGGGAAATGGGAGTTTTATCTATGAAATCCTGACTGGGGCTGCTACCTTTCTTTCAGAGATGCCCTGCCCAGAGAGGAGGAATTTAAAGAGGCAGTCTGGTTACATTGGCTTTGCCAAGCTGTGGTTGGCTCTGCCCAGTTTTAACTTCCCAACAGCTTTGTTGACACTGTGAGGGGAAACCTGCCCACTTAAGCTTCAGTAATGATGGACACCCCTCTTCCCACCAAGCTGGAGCATTCCAGGTCAACTTCAGACTGCTGTGCTGGCAGTGAGAATTTCACGTCAGCGGATCTTAGCTTGCTGGGCTCCATGGGGATGGGATCCACTGAGCCAGACCATTTGGCTCCCTAGCTTCAGCCCTCTTTCTGGTGGAGTGAATGGTTCTCTCTCACTGGCATTTCAGGTGTCATTGAGATATAAAAAAAACTCCTGCAGCTATCTCAGTGTCTGCCCAAAGGGCCACCCAGTTTTGTGCTTGAAACCCAGGGTCCTAGTGGTGTAGGCCCCTGAGGGACTCTCTTGGTCTGTGGCTTGTGAAGACCACGGGAAAAGCATAGTATCTGGACTGGAATGCACCGTTTCTCACTGTACAGTCCCTCACGGCTTCCCTTAGCTAAGGGAGGGAGTTTCCCCACCCCTTGTACTTCCCAGGTGAGGTGACACTTCTCCCTTATTCTGTTTGCCCTCCATGGGCTGCAGCCACTGTCTAACCAGTCGCACTGAGATGAGCTAGGTACCTCAGTTGGAAGTGCAGAAATAACCCACCTTCTGCATTGATCTCAATGGTATGTGCAAACCAAATCTGTTCCTATTCAGGCAACTTGCTAGCCTCCCAAATTTAATACATTTTTATTAACTTTTGTCATCACACTGTATATCGGGTCTCCAAAGAGGATTTATAGCTTTTTTTCCCCCTGGCTAGGACCTCCAGTATGATGTTTAATAGAATGGTGAGAGGAGGTATCCTTCTGTGAGCATTTAGTTTTTCACCTTTAAATATGATGTTTGTGCTAGTGTTTTTTAAATTTATTTTTATTATGTAAATACATATTTAATATAAAATTTGCCACTTTCACTGTTTATGTGTACACCCCAGAGGCATTAGGTATAGTCATAATATTGTGTAACCATCACCACTATGTCTATCTGGAACTTTGCCATCCAAACAGAAACTCTGTACCCATCAAATAATAATTCCCCATTTGTTCCTTCCTCTAGACCAGTTAAACTTCAACTTTCTGTGTCTTTGGATTTGCCTGTTCTAAGTGTCACAAATAAGTAGAACCATACAATATTTGTCCTATTGTGTCTAGCTTATTTCACTGGGCATAATAATTTCAAGGTTCATCCATGTAGTAGCACGTATCAGAATTTGTTTTCTTGTTATAGCTTAATAATATTCCATTGTATGAATATGCCACATTGTGTTTATCCATTCATCTGTGGATGGAAGTTTGAGTTGGTACCACCTTTTGGCTATTATGAAAAATCCTGCTATGAACGTTTATGTACAAATATCTGTTCGAGTTTCTGCTTTCAATTATTTTGTGTATATACCTAGAATAGAATTGCTGGATCATATGGTAATTTGATGGAAATATCATGGTAATTCTCTATTTAAGATTTTGTGGAATCACCAAATTGCCAGTAAGCAGTGGCAACATTTTATATTCTCAAGAACAATGCACAGGGATTCCAGTTTCCCTGTAGCTCACCAACACTTATTTTCCATTTTTTTTTTACAATAGCCATCCTATTGAGGTGTGAAATAATACCTCAGTGATTTTGATTTTGACATTCCCTAATGATCAATAATGTTGGACATATTATGTACTTATTTGTTATTTATATATATTATTTGGAGAGGTACCTATTGAAGTCTTCTACTATCTTTTAATTCTGCGGTTGTTGTTGAGTTGTAGAAATTCTTTATATATTCTGGTTACTAATCATTTATCAGGTAATATGTGCAAGTATTTTCTCCCATTCTTTGAATTACCTTTTCATCCTCTTGTTGGCATTCTTTGATGCACAGAAGCATTAAGTTTTGATAAGTCCTGTTTATTTATTTGCTTTTTTGTTGCTGTTTATGTGTTTGTGCTTTTGGTGTCATATTTTTAAGAAATCAGTGCTAAATTTAATGTGAAGAAGATTTTCTGCTGTGTGTTCTTCCAAATGTTTTATAGTTGTAACTATTATCTTTGACTCCTTTTGATTTCATTTTTGTATATGACATAAAGTAATGGTCCAACTTTATTTTTTGCATGTGGATATCCAGTTTTCCCAGTATCATTTGTTGAAAAGACAAGTCCTGGATCAGGCATGGTGGCTAATGCCTGTAATGCCAGCATTTTGGGAGGCCAAGGCTGGTGGATTGCTTGAGGCCAGAAGTTTGAGACCAGTCTGGCCAACATGTTGAAACCACATCTACTTGTGGGGATGATGCAGGAGAATTGCATGAACCTGGGAGGTGGAGGTTGCAGTGAGCAGAGATTGTACCACCACACTCCAGCCTGGGTAATAGAGTGAGATTGTGTCAAAAAAAAAAAAAAAAAAAAGGAAAGACAAGACAAGACAGTTCATTCTTTCCCCACTGAATGGTGTTGGCATTCCTATAAGAAAAAAAAAAATCAATGAGCCATAATTACAAGGGTTCATAATTATAAGGGTTTATCACTGGGCTCTCTTTTTTTCCCCTTTATTCTCTACCTTATGCCAATATCACACTGTTTTTATTATTATGGCTTTGTGGTATAGTTTAAGATCAGGAAGGATGATATCTCCAACTTTATTCTTTTTCAAGATTGTTTTGGCCATTTGGAGTTCCTAGAGATTGCTTATGAATTTTAGGATGCATTTTATATTTTCTGTAAAAAAAAACTCCATTGTGATTTTGTTAAGACTTGCATTTCAACTGATAGATTTCTTTGAGTAATATTGTCATTTTAACAATATTCTTCCAATTCATAAACATAGAATGTCTTTCCACCTAATTATGTCATCTTTAATTTCTTTCAGCAGTGTTTTATAATTGTCAGTGTACAAATATTTTGTCTCCATAGTTAACTTATTCCTAAGTATTTTATTATTTTTGATGCTACTATAAAAAAATTGTTTTCTTAGTTTCTTGTTTGGATTGTTCATTGCTAGTGTATAGAAATGCAACTAACTTGTGTGTATTGATTTTGTACCCTGCAATGTTGCTGCATTCATTTATTGGTTCTAAGAGTTTTGTGTGGAATCCTTAGGGTTTCCTATGTATATAAAATCATGTTATCTGAAAGCAGGGATAATTTTACTATTTCCTTTTCAATATGTATGCCCTTTTCTCTTATCTAATTGCTTTGGCTAAACTTCTTGTACTGTATCGAATAGATGTGACAAAAGCTACCCTTCTCTTCCTCCTTATCTTAGAGGAAATTTTTCAGGCTTTCATTATGGAGTGTAATGTTAAGTGTGGTTTTTTCATGTATGGCCCTATCATGTTGAAAAAATTCCCTTCTATTCCTAGTTTGAGTGTTTTTATCATGAAAGGGTGTTAAATTTTGTCAAATAATTTTTCTATGTAAATGGAGGTGATTGTGTCTTTTTTCTTCATTCTGTTTATGTGACTTACTACATTTACCATTTTTGTATGCTGAATTATCCATGTATCCCAGAAATGAATCTCACCCTTGACATCCTGCTCAACTCAGGTTGCTAAGATTTTTGAAAATTATTACATTAATATTTTTTTCTTCTTGTAGTATCTTTGTGCCATATTGATATTGGTATTTCTGGCCTTGCAAAAAGAGCTAGAAAGTGTTTTCTCCTCTTCCATTATTGTAGGGAGGAGAATTTAAGAAAGATTGGTATTAGTTCTTTCTTAATTGTTAGTAGAAGTCAACAGTGAAGCCATCCAGTCTTGGGTTTTTCTTTGTTGGGAAAATTTTTATTCAGTTACTTTAAAGGTTACATATCTATTCAGATTTTCTATTTCTTTATCGGTCAGTTTTGGTAGTTTGTGTCTTTCTAGGAATATGCTTGTGTCATCTCGGTTATTTAATAGTTGGTGTCAGCTGGGCGCGGTGGCTCAAGCCTGTAATCCCAGCACTTTGGGAGGCCGAGGCGGGTGGATCACGAGGTCAAGAGATCGAGACCATCCTGGTCAACATGGTGAAACCCCGTCTCTACTAAAAATACAAAAAATTCGCTGGGCATGGTGGCGCGTGCCTGTAATCCCAGCTACTCGGGAGGCTGAGGCAGGAAAATTGCCTGAACCCAGGAGGCGGAGGTTGTGGTGAGCCAAGATCGCGCCACTGCACTCCAGCCTGGGTAACAAGAGCGAAACTCCGTCTCAAAAAAAAATAGATAGGATCTCACTCTGTCACCCCAGGTGGAATACAGTGGGGTAACCATAGCTCACTTTAGCCTCAAACTCCTGGGCTCAAGCATCCTTTCACCTCAGCCTCATGAGTTGCTAGGACTATTGCCACATAACACCATGCCCAGCTAATTAAAACACAAAAAACTCTAGACATAGAGTCTTGCTATGTTGCCCTTGTTGTTTCTTTAAAATCAGTAGGAATGCCCCCACTTTCATTTCTGATTTTAGTAATTCTAAGCTGCTTCTCTTTTTCTGTCAGTCTAAAGGTTTTTCAATTTTGTTAATCTTTTCAAAAAACCAATGCTTCATTTCCTTGATTTTTCTCTTCTCATTTTGCTTATGTCTGCTCTAAGCGTTTTTTTTTTTTTTTTTTTCTTTTCCTTTTGCTACATTTAGGTTTACTTTGTTCTTTTTTTCTAGTTCATAAGGTTACTTTGTTGATTTGAGATTTTTTTTTTTTTTTTTTTTTTTTTGAGACGGAGTTTCTCTTGTTACCCAGGCTGGAGTGCAGTGGTGCGATCTCGGCTCACCGCAACCTCTGCCTCCTGGGTTCAGGCAATTCTCCTGCCTCAGCCTCCTGAGCAGCTGGGATTACAGGCACACATCACCATGCCCAGCGAATTTTTTGTACTTTTAGTAGAAACGGGGTTTCACCATGTTGACCAGGATGGTCTCGATCTCTCGACCTCGTGATCCACCCGCCTCGGCCTCCCAAAGTGCTGGGATTACAGGCTTGAGCCACTGCGCCCGGCCGATTTGAGATCTTTTTTAAACTATACATTCACAGCTCTAAACATTCCTCTTGATGTTGCTTTTGCTGCATCCTATTAGCTTTGGTTTGCTGTGTTTCATTTAAATTCATCTCTAAGTATTTTCTAATTTCCCTTGTGATTTTTTCTTTGGCCATTGATTGTTTAAGAGCAATTTTTTTTTTCATAATTCCCTTTATTGGGTTGAAGGAATTTTCTTCAATAGCGAGCTAGCTAAGAGTTTTCATAATTGATGGACATTGAATCATGTCCAGATATATTTTTGCATACATCGAGATGACCATTCTCCTGTATACTGGTAATACAGTGAATGAATTACGTGATTTTTAAATGTTAAACCAATCTCGAGTTCCTAGGGTTAACGTTACTTCGTCAAAATATGTTTTTTCTAACATGTGACTGGATTGAATAACATTTTGTTGAAGATTTTTGTGTCTTTTATCTTGAAGAGTATTCAACTCTAGTTTTCTTTTAATGACTTTTTCTGGTTTCATTAGGCTGATACTGGACTCGGGGTGGGAAGTCTTCATTATTCCTTTATTTTCTGATGGAGCATTATAGGGTTGGTATTATTTCTTCATTAGTTGTATGGTAACACTAAACAATAAAACTGGACCTGAAGTATCTTTATAAAATGTCTCTAATAGAGAACTACCTCAAATTGTCTCTTTCATGTTAAGTTAGTTTTGGTAGTTTGCATCTTTCAAAGTTATTTGTCCATTTCTTCTACATTAACAAATTTATTGAAATAAAAATGTTAATAACATTGCATTGCTATTCGTTTAATAATATAGGATTTGTACTGGTGTCTTCTCTATAATTCCTGCTATGGGTAATTCATGCTTTCTTTCATCAGTGTCAGCCTGACTAGAGATTTTTGAATTTCATTATTTCATGCAAAGAACAGTCTTTGATTTCATTGCTTCTTCTCTATTCTTTGTTGGTTTTCTACATAATTTGTGTCTCCTTTTATCTTAATTATACTCTTCCTTCTACTTATTTTTGGTTTTATTTAATCTTCACTTTACACTTTGCCTAGTGATGTAGGCTTTCAAAGTTCTAAACTGTCATGGAGAGTCTCCTATCACGGTCACCAATGATTATGTTTCCTTGGGCTCTAACTTCTCCTAGAGAGCCTTTTAAAGTTAAAGTTTAAACTTGAAAAGACCAGCAAACACCCTCAGAGTATAGCTTCCATTCTCTGTTTAACTCTCTGCCTTAGTTTTTCTTCCAAAGATGGCTTACTAATGTCTTACTATTCTGTTTGTTGTTTTTAAGAAGACTTATTTGATAATTTATCCAGCACTTTTTGTTGTTTTCCATGGGAGGATTTGTATGTAAAAGTTAGCATCCCATTACAAAAGCTGGAGTCCCTCGTAGCTTTTCCATTTCATAAGGCCATTGTCTCAAAGCCATTGGTGTATTTTTCATTGTCCTCTCATATTCCACCAGAACCTTGACAACTGTGCTAATTTCAGAACACAAAAGAATCCCATGTTGATTCACTCTCATGTCTCACATGTTTGTTTTATTCCTTTTTATGAAATTTGTATTTCCTGAGAGGCTGTAAGTAGAGACTTACAGCCTTAATATTTTATTATTATTATTATTATTATTTTTAACTCTAAAAGTAATAACCCTTCAACATACTCTTTAAAGAATGAAGAGCTGGGCACAGTGGCTCATGCCTGTAATCCAAGCATTTTGGGAGGCTGAGGTGGGCAGATCATTTGAGGTTAGGAGTTCGAGGCCAGCCTCGCCAACATGGCGACACCCTGTCTCTACTAAAAATACAAAATTAGGTGGGCATGGTGGCAGGTGCCCCATCTCTACTAAAAATACAAAAGTAGGCGGGCATGGTGGTGGGTGCCTATTTGGGAAGCCGAGGCAGGATAATTGCTTGAAGCTGGAAGGTGGATATTGCAATGAGTTGAAATTGTGCCACTGCATTCCAGCCTGGGTAACAGAGACTCTTGTCTCCCAAAGAAGAAGAAGAAAAGGTACTTGTATCTCTTCAACCTAAAGATAACTGCAATGAATAAGTTACTGTATTCTCTGTCAACGATTTTCCATATAAATAGGTATAGACAGAAGGGCTAACCAAGTTACTGTGTTTTAAAGAAATCATATTATGTAGCTGCACTGTCCAAGATGGTGACTGCTAGCCACGTAGAGCTATTGAGCCTTTGAAATACCAATAGTCTATTTGAGGTGTGCTATAAGATGAAGCTATACACTAGATTTATAAGATTTGTTATTTTAAAATGTAAAATATCTCATAATTTTTATGTTGATTACTGAAATAAATTTTTGGCTCTATTGGGTTAAACAAAATTATTAAAATTAACATCACCTATTAAACTCTTTGAATGTGGATTCTAGCACATTTAAAATTACATATGTGACTCATGTCAGTGTCTCATATTTCTATTAGTGCTGATATATGCTAAATAACGTGTCACTCAGCGTTAGCACAGGAACATTGTGCGTGAACCTTTGTGCATACCACAAAGCATTCTTCAAGATTACTATTTTAATAGCTATTCAACTTAAATCATTTAGGTATACTACACATTGTAGCATCTAGAAACTCACTCTCTCTCTGTGTGTGTGTGTGTGTGTGTGTGTGTGTGTGTGTGTGTGTGTGTGTGTGTGTTTTGACCTTGTCTGGCAGCCACAGGGTGTATTTTTATGAGACAAAAAACGTGATTCTCATGCTTCAGGTGATTCTCATGCCTCAGCCTCCCTAGTATCTGGGATTACAGGTGTGCACCTCCACACCCAGATAACTTTTGTTTCGCTTTCCTTTTAAAGCGGAGATGAGGTTTCACCATGTTGGCTAGTCTGGTCTCAAACTCCTGGTCTAAAATGATCCACCTACCTCAGCCTCCCAAAGTTCTAAGATTACAGGTGTGAGCCAGCATGTTGGCCAATACTTAGGTTTTCCTGCTATAACAATTAGATTCTACTCCTCAGTTATTCAACAAAAATTGAATGACTATATGTTCCTTGTTCGTTTGTTTCTTTCCTCATTTCTTCATTTTTTTTCTTCCTTCTTCTATACATTTACCAAATATTGTTCAGGGCCCTGGTGGTAGTGTAATAAAATGATTTGGAGTAATTGCCTCTGATCAGACTGACTGGGTTCAAATCCTTGCTCTTAACTTAGTAGCTCTATTGCTTCAGACAGGTTACTTAATCTCTCCATTATCAGGCTTCTCCATCACAGGACAAAGGTTTTATTAGGTTGATGCAAAAATAATTGCAGTTTTTGCCATTGAAAGTAGTGGGGAAAACTGCAATTACATTTGCAGCAACCTAATAGTTGTAGTTACTTCACATGAAGTTGAAAGTAATAAAAAGGATTTTATCAACACATGTTGAACAATGCCTAGCATATTTTCAGTTCCATGTAAGTTGTTATCATCAATGTTTGCCACCTACTAACAGTCCAGCAGGGAAAGCAAGCACTGGACAAGTTACTGTAAATATTCTCAGTATCATGAAAGGACAATCTCTGAAAGATGGACCAATGAATAAGAAGTGTTCATTGCTCTCAAGTAGTTCAGTCTGCTAGGGGAGAAAGACAGGAAAATAAATTATCCTAATACAGCAGGACGAATGCTAAAAGGAACTGTGTTCAAAATACCATAGCTAGGAGGAAGGAAGGGCTGGTTGCCCCAGGTGGCTTCTAGAGCCAGTATTCTCTGCACTGAGTCTGGAGGGATGGCTTTTGCTTCTAACTCTAGTCATTTGATTACCTGTGTAGATTCATAGAAGACGTTAATGTCAGCAATATAAAATGCCTCACATTTCATAAGCAGGTTAGCAGTTGATTTGTACCAACTGACTACATTTTGTACAGAGTAGACTCCATTGGTATTTTCATGTGGTGATTCTTAGAATGGGGACACAGAAGATATTTAAAATATTTCATGCCTTAGCTCACCCGGATTTGCTTTGCCCACAGCCTATTCAGTTCCTTTTTTTTCAGGATTCTGCAAAACGTGTCTCACCCACTACTGAGATTGTTCAGCCCCTGATGTATTTTATTGATTTGTTTCTGGTGGTAGCTTGTCCTAAAATGTGTGTAGAAAGCAAGCGTTTTATGACAAAATTGTTGTGTAGTGCATGCTATGTGTGGAATTCAGAGGAAAACCCAGATTCAGTGATTAACAATGCCAAAAAATGCAAGAAACCAGCCATTGTTCAAATGACAGTGGTGCTGTTTCTCTTTTGTGGCCTTTTAGACTTTCGTTGCCTAAAATTCCATTTTATTGGGAACCCATTTTCCACCTGGTCTTTCCTGACAGAGTTTTTTTTTTTCTACTTTAAACAGTTTCTAAATCAAATTCTGTATTTCAAAAGTAAAAAAGAAAGTCATTTGTTGGCTGGGTGCAGTGGCTCACACCTATAATCCCAGCACTTTGGGAGGTTGAGGTATGGGGATCACCTGGGATCAGGAGTTTGAGACCAGCCTGGCCAACTTGGCAAAATCCAATCTCTACTAAAAATACAAAAATTACTCAGGCCTGATGGTAGGCACCTGTAGCACCAGCTACTTGAGAGGCCAAGATAGGAGAATCACTTGAGTCCAGGAGGTGGAGGTTGCCGTGAGCCAAGCTCATGCCACTGCACCCCAGCTTGGGTGACAGAGTGAGGCTCCATCTCAAAGAAAAAAAAACGGTCATGCTGGGCGCAGTAGCTCATGCCTGTAATCCCAGCACTTTGGGAGGCCAAGGTGGGCAGATCACCTGAAGTTGTGAGTTCAAGTCCAGCCTGACCAACATTGAGAAATCCTGTCTCTCCTAAAAAAAAAAAATACAAAATTAGCTGGGCATGGTGGCGCATGCCTAATCCCAGCTACTTGGGAGGCTGAAGCAGGAGAATCGCTTGAACCTGGGAGGTGGAGGTCGCGGTGAGCCAAGATCATGCCATTGCACTCCAACCTGGGCAACAAGAGTGAAGCGCTATCTCAAAAAATAATAGGGCCGGGAGCGGTGGCTCACGCCTGTAATCCCAGCACTTTGGGAGGCCGAGGTGAGTGGATCACGAGGTCAAGAGATCAAGACCGTCCTGGTCAACATGGTGGAACCCCGCCTCTACTAAAAATACAAAAAATTAGCTGGGCATGGTGGCACGTGCCTGTAATCCCAGCTACTCAGGAGGCTGAGGCAGGAGAATTGCCTGAAACCAGGAGGCAGAGGTTGTGGTGAGCTGAGATCGCGCCATTGTACTCCAGCCTGGGTAACAAGAGCGAAACTCCATCTCAAAAAATAAATAATTAATAATAATAATAATGGAAAAATGTCACTTGTCCATGTTTCTCTTTTCGTTATACCATGTCTGTCTAATAAGTTAATGAGTTGTAGCCAACCTTAAATAGAAGGAATGCCTGTGAATGAATGGCATTAAGATTTTTAGTAAACACTTGTAATACAGTGTATCTTTCACATTGTTTTGTCATTCAGTTAATGCCAATGAGGTTTTATTTGTTGACCTTCACCTTTTCATTGGGAAGTCAAGATGTCTGTAAATCTAGTTTAGTGATGATAGCAGTGAACTATACCTTGCTCATAAATCTATTTGTGCTAGTGTATTCTGACAAGCAAAACATATATCCAACTCCCACTCTACATATTTCTTTTTTTCTTCCCCAATTTATTGCAATACCAAAAAGGATGTAGCAAGGGACATACTTATTCTATGTGTTTTTGTGCTCATATTTATTTTGTAGATTCATTTCCAACTTAATTTTGCTTCCTGCTTTGCCATGATTTATGATTATAGCTAGTTTGTCTTTGGATATATAATTCTATCTGCATAAAAATATGCTGATTAATGTAGGCTAATATGATTCAAATTAAAAATCTATGTTCTTCAAAATTATTTAACATGCTGAAGAAACTTTTAAGACAATTGCTGATTGGGACAAATAAAAATTTCTCTTAAGGCAGTGCTGAGTGATAAAACACAAGGTACATGTGTACTATTTGTGAAACTGTATCAAGGGATCCTGTGTTGATTTGATGTCTCTCTCAACTTCATGTAACTAAAATAGAAAGGTCTGGTCCAATATTTTTCAAGAAAGGGTAATTTTTCCTCCAGGGAACATTTGGCAATATATGGAGACGATTTGGTGGTTACAACTAGGAGTGGGTGTCAGGAGTGGGTAGAGGCCAGGGATGCCACTAAACACTGTACGGTACACAGCACAGCCCTTTCTCTAACAGTTATCTAGTCCCAAATCTCAATATTGCCAAGATTGAGAAACCTTGGTCTGATCTGATTAATATGAAACCCTTTCATATTCTTTAGTGTGGACATCCATGTTTCTCTAGATATATTAGCCCTTGTCAAAGCTACCCAATCAACATCTCTTCTGCTTAATTGGTAAGTGAATACCTCAGTACTTCTCTAGCTTAAACTAAATAAATTAGCAATGGTCCTGAAAAACTGAGGTGACTGAGCTGATCCCGCCTGCACCTTTGCAGGCATACATGTACACACACATGCATCCCCTCACTCTGTGTCCCCCTGTATAGAACCCATCTCTCTCACGTATATCCAGGCAGCCTAAAAATTGCAATAGTTATTCTGACTTGCTGACAGCAGGCCCTGCCATGTTGGTTCTCTGTGGCTTTTTCATAAACTCAATGAGAGAAGCAATGGGAAATAGGGAAGTTCAGTGGCACCACTGTGAGTAGTCACTTTCTTTCCAAGCTAGCTGTGATTTTGCCAAGTCTAAGCTCTTGTGTGCCCTGGCTTTGTACACCCTTTTCAATGTAGTTCCTGTGGACATGAGAGGATATGTGTTTACTTTCAATAGGCCCGCTGTTTGGCCTGCCATTCCCTGTGGTTTGCAGGACAGAGAAAATGATACTGAATAATACAAATTCAGTAATTCTGTGTTTCAGAGACTAATTCTGCAGACTTTGCCAACACATCTTCCTTTACATGTATGGGAAATGTATGAGTATTTTCCTTTGAAAAGCACAAAGGAGCTGATGAGGGTTTACATTACAGGTGTTCAGAGAGCCAAATTTCAAGAGGAAAGAAAGATGTCATGGGGCCTGTCTCTATTCACTCAAATAACGTAATTTCTGCTCTTGGATGTCAATCACTCCATATATAACTACCAAGTATTTACAGCATGCAAAGCATTCATGTGGAACTATTAATAGAAGGATGAAAACAAACTTCTTGTGATTGAATTCCTCAAAAAGTTTGGGAGATAGGTGGATGGAAGTCGAAAGTAACTGAAGCAATACACTCCACTTTCCCTTCTCAGGCTTAAAGGAGACATGACATGAGTTTCTCTTTCCTGCTGAACTCAGACATGGACTTAGAAATATTTTTAAAATAGCTTAGCAAGTGATCATAGCCAGTCCATGGAAGATGGTAACTAAGGTGAACTCTGCCATCCTTGGGCTGTGGACTCTAAGAAGTCACAGTGATTTGAAGAGAACATACTAATAGGTTGATGGGATTTTCATAGCAGGAAGGATATTTCTAGTAGAGCAGGGGCACAATTAGGTCATAGTAATAGATAAGTATTTGGAGAAGATTACAAAAGCATGAGCAGGGATCTGAAGGCTCATGAATAGAACTGTCACAGAGACCACTGGTTTTGGGAGGAAAAGGTAAGAATGTAGTTTTAAAATTACATACCTTCATCTGTTCTTTTTTGTTCCCAGTATTCTGAAATTCTCCTCCACTTCATCTTCTCTCTTTTTCCACTTATCTTTCCTGTCATTTTTTTTAACTCTCCCTTTCTGACATCACTCATCACTAAGACTATTGATAAGAGGAATTTAATAATAAAGAGACCTCTCCTCCTCTTGCTAAATCAGTTAGACCTCCCTTATGTTTCTATAAATTATTAGCAATTCCAGCATTCTGCAAATGCAATTTTTAATTAGTTTGAGTGATATCAGGTCTTGGTGCATTGGTAATAATTATAATGATAGTAAATATTCATAGCTAACAGTTAGTGGGTGCACCCTGTATGCTAGGCATACATACATCATCTTCAGAACAACTCTTTGATGATAGATATCATTAATGTCCCCTTTTGCAGAAGAGAATTATGGACCTTGCCCAAGATCACTCAGATAGGAAGTCACGGAGCTGCTAGGCTCTGAAGTTTATATTCTTAATAATGATGCTACTCGCCCTACATAGAAAAATATTAGAAAAAACAATTTATCAGAATGAGAAATACTGAGGTATTTAAAGAACACTGAGAAATTAAAAGTCTACTGTGGGAGGAGGCAGTGGAAGTAGGTGGAGGAATTTGTGTGTTTTCCTATTTATGTTCTGCTCAGTTCTGGGGGTAGAAGGGAAGCTATAAATCTGCTGAATGAAAGAAACACTCCCATTGTCCTGTATGGATCAGTGTGGGAAGACTTGACTGACAGGAGATGAGTAAACAGCTGGGGACAAATGGGCTGGTGCAGCCACACAGTGTACTGTGTGTTTGTTTTGGGCACATTGTTTCTGCATAACTCTTTGTTCCAGATGTGATCCACTTGTCACGAATACATGGCCACTCATTCTTCCTCTCCCAAAAGCCTTGAAAAACACATGCGTCTGTTCATGCACCGTCTTTGTGATTCATTAAATATCTCCTACTGTAGACATATGTATGCCTTCATTTCCCTTGGTGCAAGAAACATGCAGAAAAAGCAACGTCATTCACACCTTCCCTGGCAATCACAGAGTTGTTAGTAGATATTGTTTGTCAAGATTTTCTTCCTTGCCACTAATGCACACATTGTCACAGTTTGAATGACTCCATGAACCTTTCTGATGTCTAGAAGTCAGCCACTCTTACTGTTAGGAGAGTTTACTTTGTGAAGAGGACAGCTACATTACCAAGTCTAATTATACATTTTTTGAAAAAAAGGAAAATGTCCACATATCAAGTGGAAATAGAAGTCAGGTGTAACAGAATAGAGAGGCTTTTTAATTAAATAATGTCAGTTACCTTTTGCCATCAGCTCATAGTTTAATTCAAGCACTCTCGTTGTGAGAACACTGGGTCAAGAATCCATCCTCTGGAGTGCTAGGGAATACAATCATTCCTGTCCACCTCCAGCCAGATTCTGTTTGGAGGCCATTCCCTTTGCTTTAATTAGGGGGAAAAATTAATGTTGTAAATTCATAGCATGTCAGTCTTCATTTCTGTACAATCCATCACACTCTGAGCGTGTGTGTGGCAGCTCTTTTTAATAAAGGATTTTGCAGAGTACCTGCTGTGGCAAAAATACTTTATCATCTTTGCTAGCTCCTGGAGTCCTAGCATTATGTCATGTTTGACTCCAAAAAAATATTATTATAAGCCCTGGAATTAGAAACCCAACAATGAAACTAGCTGATTCCAATTGACCATGAAGCTATCATATTTTGAGAAATAAAACTTGGTAAGTTTTCATTTTAATCAAAAACTATAAGGACCAGGGTTGCTTGTCTGAAATGAATAATTTCCACATTTCTGGATGCTTCAGATAATGGCTCTCTCATCTGTGAATTAATTATAAAACTAGAAATACTCTAAGAATATCAAGTTGTATCCCCCATACTTTCTTTTAAAAAAAATGTTTCATCAATTTGGAGTTCAAAAGAGGGAACTGAAGAGTATTCAGGTGCCAATTCTTAAAACATCTCATAAGCTGCGGCACCTGGGAAGGTCATCAGGGGCTTGTTATGTCCCCACCATCATCCTAGGATAACTGGCTCATGGAGAAGTTCCAAGCTATTGGAATAGAAACAAGAAAAACATTTTCCTAATGATATCCTTCAAGGAGTACATTTCAACCCTCCCCCACTCTTTCCCAGTCAAGGAACAACCCCCTTTGTATTTTAACCCAATTCCATGAGTTTTAGGGAATTTCCACTTATTCCAATTATCTCTTTTGGATTTTGAGATTCAGTCTTGTTTGTTTTTAAATGTCATTCTTTTTCCCCCTCTACCATGTTAATGCCCAGTCCTAAATCTCAGCATCATTAAGAGGGAATCAATCTCCTGTCCCCTACCTGCCAGGTGCAAGAGAAGAGTAATAGCGCCACTCACCAGTTTTAGGAGGGAATTTTCTGGAGCACTATCTCTAGGCTCCAGGGAGATGGAGTACCTCCCACCACATGCCACCAGGGGGAAGTAGAGGTAATAGCTATTTTGCACATTTCTCTTATTAACAGGTGGCAAGGTCAAGTTGGAGAGAAGAAGCTTGTCCTTCTTCAAAGGCACCCTTAAGCAAGCATTGCCAGGAGGGACTGCCATTTTCACTTTGACTAGGACATAGTATATTTCCAGCTGCTTCCTTGGCTGTGGCCCTTATCCACAATTCTGGGACAACAAGGAGAGCCTCCTGCCTGCTGACCCATCATCCAGGGTCTTCATATATCCTCTTTTCAGCAAATTAACAATGCTCTGAACTAAGCTTGTTATCTCAATGACATGATTTGGATTTTTGTCCCTACCCAAATCTGTTGCATTGTAATCCCCAGTGTTGGAAGAGTGGCCTGGTGGGAGGTGATTAGATCATGGGAGTGGATTTCCCTCTTGTTGTTCTAGCACAGTGAGTGAGTTCTCATGAGATCTGGTTGTTTAAAAGTGTGGAACACTTTTCTTCACTCTCTCCCTCTTGCTTCTGCCATGTGAAGAGATGCCTGCTTCCCCTTAGTCTTATGCAATGATTGAAAGTTTCCTGAGGCCTCCCCAGCCATGCTGCCTGTACAGCTTGCAGAACCATGAGCCAATGAAACCCCTCCTTATTTTTTATCAATTAGTCTCAGATATTTCTTTATAGCAGTGCAAGAACAGACTAATACACCCCATTTGACAGGTGTGCCATTTGGGAGGTAACATAGCAGTTAAATGGGCAAAGCATGAGTTCAGGTTGTAGGCTCTGAAAATCACAATGGCTCAAGATTCAGGAGATGCGAGTTTGGTCTACTACTGACCTTCTATTCATCCTTTGTGCACTGATTCTTAACCCTGGCTTCTCTATTTCCCTCCAGGCCACTCTCATGTCTAAAGCTTCCTCACAAACCCTACAACTCCCAGAGGTCCTGTTAATTTCCTACATCCAAGGCTTTGCTGAGATTGCTCAGCCTCCGTAAAAGCTCTTTCTTCTTCCTCCTTCATGCATATCTCCCTTATGAAATTTAATCCTTAAGCTATTTAGCAAAAATAGTGACTACATTCAACAGTCAGGATAAGCTGGATTTTGCTGCAGTGGCAAACAAACCTGAAATGTAAGTTGCTGATAGGCAGGTTATTTCACACTCAAATAAGGTGTCTGATAGAGCAACTAGTGGCCCTCTTCCATGTCTTCCTCACTCAGAAGCACAACCCTCTGGCATTCATAGCAGCTCTGGCCAATAGGTCTTTCTGTAATGATGGAAACGGCCTATAACTGCATTGCTCAAAATAATACTAATCACAGGTGGCAATTATTTCAAATGTAGCTAATGTGACTGAGGAACTGAATTTTTATTTTAATTAAGTGTCAGTAATCAAAATTTGGCCCCTGGCTACTGTACTGAACAAGACAGATTCAGAACATCGTATGTTGCTGGAGCAGGCAGAGAGAAGCATGGCCATTCATATACTGATCCTAAATTTTCTACCTAGAAGTAATAACCATCATGCCCTTTCACATTCAGTGGGTGAAAGTAAATCATGTGTTCACATCTAGCTTCCAGTGGTCCAGTAGAGCAGTCCTGCCTGGGTGATAGAGCAAGACCCTTTCTCAAAAAACAAAAAACTGAATGGAGATATTAATCACATCTGCAAAATCCCCTGACCTTTGCCATATAACCTGATCATGGGATGATGTCATATTTACAGCTCCTGCTCCTACACAAGAGGAGGGGATTACAAGCCTGAGCACCAAGCAGCAGGAATTTCAGGGGCCACTTTAGGAATTCTGCCTACCCAGTACCATTCAGGACATAGGCACAGGCAAGAATTTCATGAAGACACCAAAAAGAATTGCAACAAAAGCAAAAATTGACAAATGGGATCTAATTAAAGAGCTTCTGCAGAGCAAAAGAAACTATCAACAGAGTGAATAGGCAACCTACAGAATGGGAAATCGTTTTTGCAATCTATCCCTCTGACACAGGTCTAATATCCAGCATCATAAAGAACTTAAATTTACAAACAACATTAAAAACTAGGCAAAACACATGAACAGACATTTTTCAAAAGATGACATTTGGCCAGGCATGGTGGTTCATGCCGGTAATGCCAGGAGGCCAAGGCAGGCGTATCACGAGGTCAGGAGTTTGAGATCAGCCTGCCCAACATAGTGAAACCCCATCTCTACTAAAAATTTTTTAAAAATAGCCAGGCATGGCATCAGGTGCCTGTAGTCCCAGATACTTGGGAGCCTGAGGCAGGAAAATTTGTTTAAATTCAGGAGGCAGGGGTTGCAGTGAGCCGAGATGATGACACTGTACTCTAGCCTGGGTGACAGAGTGAAACAATGTCTCAAAAAAAAGATGTTAATGCAGCCAACAAATATGAAAAACTCAACATCACCAATCATTAGAGAAATGCAAGTCAAAACCATCTCACAGCAGTTAGAATGGCCATTATTAAAAAGTCAAGAAGAGATTCTGGTGAGGTTGTGGGAAAAAAGACACACTTTTATGCTGTTTGTGGGAGTGTAAATTAGTTCAACCATTGTGAAAGGCGGAGTACCTCCAAGGCCTAGAGACAGAAATATCATTTGACCAAGGAATCCCATTACTGGGTATATACCCAAAGGAACATAAATCATTTTATTATAAAGATCCATATACATGTATGTTCATTGCAGCATTATTCATGATAGTAAAGACATGGAAATGCCCATCAATGATAGCCTAAATAAAGAAATGTAGTACATATACACCATGGAATACTATTCGGCCATAAAAAGGAATGAGATCATGTCCTTTGCAGGGACACAGATGTAACTGGAAGCCATTATCCTCAGCAAACTAACACAGGAACAGAAAACCAAACACCACATGTTCTCACTTATAAGTGGGAGATGGGTGGTGAGAACATATGGACACAGGGAGGGGAACCACACACACTGGGCGGTGTTGGAAGGTGGAGGGTGGGAGGAGGAAGAGCATCAGGAAGAATGGGTAATGGATACTGGGCTTAATACCGAGGTGATGGGAGGATCTGTGCAGCTAATCACCATAGTACATATTTACCTATGTAACAAACCTGGACATATACCCCTGAATTTAAAAGCTGGAATTAAAAAAAAAAAAAAAAAAAGATAATTCTGCCTTTGCTTAAACCTGGGAGGCAGAGGTTGCAGTGAGCCGAGATTGTGCCACTGCATTCCAGCCTGGGCAACAGACCAAGACCCTGTCTCAAAAAAAAGAAAAAAGAATTCTGTGTACCACAGCTTTTTTGGCTTTCCCAGCCCACAAAGGATTTGACCTAGAACCTTCCACAGCCATTATAATCTGTACTCGAGGGAAGAAGGAACCAGAAGTAGGCAACTGTTGCCCTTAAGAACCAGTTCATTCATGTGAGCCACAATCATTTTCTGACAATTTAATCTGGGCACATATTCAGCTCTGAGAGACTAATTTAGGCTGCCCAGATTCCCAAAAGACTGGTCAGGGAGCCAGAGGGACATCACTATTTTTTGGCACAAAGTATAGCTGCCAGGCTGACCAGAACCATTGTGTTGACTGAAGAAACTGCAGCAAATATTTATAGAGGGTTTTGGAATCAGAGACAGAGTCCAGTATGGTTGAGTCCCTTAACCATTCACAGCCTCAGTTTCTTCATCTTTAAATTGGACGAGCATTTTAATCATCAGCACAGTGTTATTTGTGAGTAATAAATAACATACGGCAAACTGTTAACACAGTCTGGTACCTAATACCTCGCAACAACAGTTGCTGCCGTTACTCTTCTCTTCCTCACCAGGCACGGCCAGTGCTAGATAAATACTTGTTGCTGTAGCACAGCTGAAGGCAGGCATCTTGGGAAGCTGTCCAGGTTTTGTCCCAAGAGGGCTCCAGAGCTGAAGAAAACAAGCTTACCAGTGTGTCACTAAGCCTCTTTGGGCCATCATTTCTGAGTCTGTTAAACTAAGATAACCTCCTTTTCTGCTTTCTCTTACTGGTGAAGTTTGTGGCAGCAATTCGGGGCTCTTAGAAGAAATGTGGCATAGGGTAATAATATAGAGATAAATAGCTTCCGTCCATGTTTCTCATCCCTCCCAGTGCATAAAGGTGTTCTTGCAGCTCTCACTAAGATGTCTTAGTAACAGAACCTTCCTGAGCAATCTATCATTCCATTACTTCATAGCCTGAATTTGATTATTTATTCATTTAGACTCTGCTACAGACTGCTTCATACCACTGAGCAGCTGCTAATCAATTAATGCTCAATTTTTCTGTTGTCACACCTGTATGTTGGAATGACCAGTTTTCCTGCCCTGCACCTCTGAAATCTCAGGAGTATCCTTGGAATCTTGAAGGCTTGATACTTGCCAAATATTTTCTAACACATAGTTTCATGCATTCTCAGCCAAATATGTTACATCTTAGGATGCTCTTTTATAATTGATTTGCAGGGATTTACTCTGAACACAGATGTGACTCATTTGAATCCGTGTATCTGGCTGTTTGTGTGTGGCATGAGAATATGCTGTTTCTGATTCATTATATATCAAATGTCAATATTAAAGTTTCCAGTAACACAGAGATTGTTACTAGAAACTTTAATATTGACATTTGATATATAATGGTAAAGAAAATGGGAAGGTATTTTCATATCTGTGTTTTAGAACTGAAGACATTAAAAAAGAAATAATTATTTCTTGAAAATAAACTCATCATGGATTGGTAGATTAGCATCTCTAATATGAGTAAAGTTCATAAAATCAAATTACTTGCTGAAATTATGCAGAGGAAATACCTCAAAAGAGCACAGAGGATAATATTGATAAAATAACTATCTTAACAAATCACGCTGATGGAAAACATTCATGTAAACCAGAGGTTGGCAAATATGGTCCAGCCCACTGCCTATTTTTGTAAATAAAGTTTTACTGGCTTACTGTCCCACTCAGTTGTCTATACATTAGCCATGGCTGTTTCCTCACTATAAGTAGAGAGTGGAGCCATTGTGATAGAGACCATATGACCTACAAAGCCTAAATTTTATTTAGTGTTTTGCTAATTAACTTTTCTGGCTCCTGACCTAGAACATTAGTTATTAAATTACCTTTTTAAAGACACATACAAAATACATTTAGAATATTGCTGTAGGACAGACACATTGGCTTACACCTGTAGTCCCAGCATTTTGTGAGGCCAAGGTAGAAGAATCTCATGAGCCTAGGAGCTTGAGTCCAGCCTGAGCCACATAGGGAGACCCCCATCTCTACATGAAGATAAAAAAATTAGTTGTGCCTGTGGTCCCAGCTACTTGGGAAGCTGAAGTAGGGGAATTTCTTGAGCCCAGGAAATTGAGCCTGCTGTGAGCCCTGATCATGTCATTGAACTTGACCCTGGTGAAAAAGCAAGACACTCCCCCCACCCTCCCTCCCTCCCTCCCTCTCTCTCTCTCTTCCCCCCCCCCATATTTACACACACACACACACACACACACACACACACAATTTAACAGAAGACAATTTAGGGAATTCACAAATATGTAGACCTTAAACAGTATACTTCTAAATAACCAAGAGGATAAAAAAATACAATGGAAATTAGAAAATACTTTGAGAAGAAAGAAATGAAAACACAACGTATCAAAACTTATGGGCTACAGCTAATGTAGTGCTCAAAGGGAAATTTATAGCCACAAATACCTTTTTTTTTTTTTTTTTACAAGTTCTCAAATCAATAAACTTAATGTTACAACTTAAGATGCTAGAAAAAAAAGATCAAGCAAACTCAGTGCAACCAAAGAAAGAATCATGATTAGAGCTAAAGGAAGTGAAATTGAAAATAGAAAAAATATTGAGGAATTTAGCAAAATCCAAAGTTGGTTCTTTGAAAAGATTAACTACAGTACTGAAAAATACTTGGTTTAACCAAAATAAAAACAAAAAGACTCAAGTTATTAAAATCAGTACTTAAATAGGGACTGTTACTGTAAAACTTTTAAAAAGGTAAGTGGCCTTATCAAACTTACTTGGTTTGATATCATCTCATTTATCTACTTTTACTTTCATTGCCTGTGATTTTGAGGTATTCTCCATAAAATCTTTGCCCATACCAATATCCTGAAACATTTCCCCTGTTTTCTTCTAGTAATTTCAAAGTTTCAAGTCCTACGTTTAAGACTTTAACCCATTTGGAGTTGATTTTTGTATATGGTAAGTGATAGGAGCCTAGTATAATTTTTCTGCACATGGATATCCAGTTCTCCCAGCACTATTTATTGAACAGATTGTCCTTTCCCCCAGTGAATTTTCCTGATGCCATTGTTAACAATCAGTTGGCTGTAAGTATGTAGATTTATTTCCAAGTTTTGTATTCTGTTCCATTGGGCTATGCGCCTGTTTCTATGCAGGTGCCATGCTGTTTTGGTTACCTTAGTATATTTTGAAGTTTGGTATGGAATGTCTCTAGCTTTTTTTTTTTTTTTCCAGCTTAGGATTGCTTTGACCATTAAGAACCTTTTGTGGTGCCATACAAATTTTAGGATTGTTTTTCTGTTTCTGTGAAGAATTTAATTGGTATTTCATCAGATTGCATTGAATCTTTAGATTGCTTTTGGCAGCGTGGTTATTTTCACAAAATTCTTCCCATTTGTGAATGTGGGATGCCTTTCCATTTTTTTGTGTGTGACCTCTTCAATTTCTTTTGTCAGTGTTTATAGTTTTTTTCATAGAAATTTTTCTCCTCCTTGGAGAATTCCTAGGTATTTTATTATTTTTTTTGTGGCTATTGTAAATGGGACTGCCCTTTTCATTTTATTTCCCACCATTTTATTGTTGGTATAGAGATGCTACTAATTTTTGTCTGTTGATTTTGTATCCTGCAACTTTACTGCATTTGTTTATCAGTTCTTAAAGTTTTTGGTGGGGTCTTTGCAGTTTCTATATTTAAGATCATGTCATTTGCAGAGACCATTTGACTTTCTCTTTTTCTATTTGAATGTCTTTTCGTTCTCTTGTGAAACTGCTCTGGCTGGGACTCCCAGTACTCTGGTTGAATATAAATGGCAAGAGTGGGCATCCTATTCTTGTTCCAGATCTTAGAGAAAAAGCTTTCAACTTTTCCTCATTTAGTATGATGTTGATGGTGGTCTGTCTTATATGGTATTTAATATTTCTTCTATATCTAAATTCTTGAGTGCTTTTATCATAAAGGGATATTTCATTTTATCAAATACTTTTTTTTTCCTGAGATGATAATGGGGGGTTTTGTTTCTAATTCTGTTTATGTGGTGAATCACATTTAGTGATTTACATATGTCAAACCATCTTTGCATTCCAGGGATAAATTCCACCTGACCATGGTGAATGATCTTTTTACTGTCCTGCTAGAATTAAGTTGCTCATATTTTATTGAGAATTTTTGCATTTATGTTAATCACAGATATTGGCCTAACATTTTCTTTTTTTTGTTGTGTCCTAGTCTGGTTTGGGTATCAAGTAATGCTGGCCTCATAGAATGAATTTGGAAGAATTTCCTTATCTTCAGTTTTCTGGAAGATGTTAAGAACTGGTGTAACTTCTTTAAATATTCATTAGAATTTAGCTGCAAAGCCATTAGGTCCTAGGCTTTTCTTTGATGGAATATTTGTTATTACAGATTTAATCTCATTACTTGTAATTGGTCTGTTCTGGTTTTTCATTTCTTCTTGGCTTAATTTTGGTAGGTTGTATGTGTCCAGGAATTTACCCAATGTCACTTAGGTTTTCTAATTCTTTGGCATATAGTTGTTCTTAATAGCCTTTAAAGATCCTGCACGTCTATGTATCAGTTGTAATGTTTCCCTTTTTGTTTCCAATTTATTTAGGCCTTTTTTTTTAACTTAATCTAGCTAATGGTTTGTTGATTTTGTCTTTCAAAAAACCAGCTCTTTGATTCATTGATTTTTTTTTTATATATATTTGTCTTAATTTTGTTTATTTCTGCTCTGATCTTTATTTATTCTAACTTTGGGTTAGATATGTTCTTTTCTAGTTCCTTGAGTTGTGCCATTTGGCTGTGTATTTGAAATTGTTTTATATTTTGATGTAGGTATTTATTGCTATTGACATAATATGGATATGTGTCCCTACCCAAATCTCATGTCAAATTATAATCCTCAATGTTGGATGGGAGACCTGGTGGAAGGTGGTTAAATCATGGAGGTGGTTTCTCATGTTTTAACACCATCCTGCTTGGTGTCATTGTGGCAATAGTGAGTTCTTGTGATATCTGGGTGTTTAGAAGTGTGTGTCACCTCCCCCTTTCTCTCTCTTCCTCCTGCTTGAGTCATGTAAGATGAGTTGGCTTTCCCTCCACCCTCCAACATGATTGTAAGTTCCATGAGGCCTTGCCAGAAGCAGATACTACCATGCTTTCTGTACAGCCTGCAGAATCCATGAGCCAATTAAATCTCTTTACTTTATAAATTACCCAGTCTGAGGTATTTCTTTATAGTAGTGTGAGAACCAACAAATACAGCTATAAACTATCATCTTAGAACAGGTAATGGATAGAAACCTATCCCATAGGTTTTGGAATGTTGTGTTTCTATTTTCATTTATTTCACAACGTTTTCTTATTTCCTTTTTAATTACTGACAAACTGATCATTCAGAGCATGCTGTTTAATTTCTATATATTTCAAAGTTTCTCTTGTTACTAATTTGTAGTTTTATTCCACTGTGGTCAGAAAAGATACCTTATATAATTACAATTCCTTTAAATTTGTTGAGACTTGTTTTGGGGCCTAGCATGTATCTCTTCCATGTGATGATAAAAACAGTGTACATTCTGCAGCTGTTGGATGAAATGTTCTGCAAATGTCAGGTCCATCTTGTCTAAAGTACAGTTTAAGTCCTACATTTATTTGTTGATTTTCTTTCTAAATGTTCTGTCTGACCCTGACAGTGGGGTGTTAAAGTTCCCTACTACAATTGTGTTGTAGTCTATCAGTCTCTTTAGATCTAGTAATATTTGCTTACTATATCTGTTTGCTCTAGTGTAAGGTGAATATATATTTGCAGTTGTTATATATTCACCTTACATCAGAGAAAACAGATATATTAAGATATACTAAGATATTTACAATTGTTATATATTCACCTTACACCAGAACAAACAGATATATTCTTTGACTCTCTTTTCAGTATTTGACTTAAAGTTTGCTTTATCTGATACTGTGTTCCTCCTTGCTTTTGTTTTCTTTTTGTGCAGACTATTTTTCTCCATCTCTTTGCTCTCAGTCTACATGAGTCTTTACAGATGAAGTGACTTGCCTGTAGGCAGCATATAGTTGGGTCATGCTTTTTAAAAATCCATTTGGCTAGTCTGTGTCTTTTAAGTGGGAAATTTAATTCATTTGCATTCAAGGTTATTGTTGATAGGTGAAAACTTATGCCTCTCATTTTGTTGTTTTTTGGGGGATTTTTATATATCCTTTGTTCCAGAGGAAAGGGAACTCTTATACATTATTGGTGTAAATGTTAATTACTACAACCATTATTAAAAAAACGTATGAATGTTTCTCAAAATATTAAAATAAAATTAACATATATGATTCAGCAGTCTCACTACTGGGTATATATTGAAAGGAAATCCATATGTCGAATAGATACCTGTACTCCCATGCTTATGTTACAGCACTGTTCACAGTAACAAAGATGGAATCAACTTAAGTGTCCATCAACAAACGAATGGATAAGAAAAATGTGTGTGTGTGTGTGTGTATGTGTATGTATATTGAAATATAATAAAAGAGAATAAAATTCTGTAATTTACAGCAACATGAATCAACCCAGTGGACATTATGTTAAGTGAAGTAAGCCAGGCACAGAAATTGAAATACTACATGATCTTACTTACATGTGGAATCTGAAAAAATTGATCTCATAGAAAAGGAAAGTAGAATGGTGGTTACCAGAGTATGGGAGTGGAAGGGTCTGGGGAGCATAGAGAGGCATCAGTCAATAGGCACGGTGTTACAGTTAACCAGGAAATATAAATTTTGCATTTCTATTGCACAGTGGACTGACTGTAGTTAATACTGTATTGTATATTTCAAACTAGCTAGAACAGGATTTTCCATGTTTTTACTGCACAAAAAAAAAGATAAATATTTGAGGTGATAGAGATGTTAAATATGCTGGTTTGATCCTTACACAGAATATACATGTATCAAAACATCACACTATGCTTCATAAATATGTACAAATAGCACTTTGTGTCAAGCAAAAATATAATAAAACTTTAAAAAAAGAAAACAGGTGTAAATTTGATGACCTTCAATTACGCAGTAGTTTTTTTTTTTTTTTTGTTTGTTTGTTTTGGTTTTTGAGATGGCGTTTCCCTGTTGTTACCCAGGCTGGAGTGCAATGGCATGATCTTGGCTCACCGCAACCTCCACCTTCTGGGTTCAAGCAATTCTCCTGCCTCAGCCTCCCAAGTAGCTGGGACTACAGGTGTGCACCACCATGCCAAGCTAATTTTTGTATTTTTAGTAGAGACAGGGTTTCACCTTGTTGATCAGGATGGTCTCGATCTCTTGACCTTATGATCCACCCACCTTGGCCTCACAAAGGGCTGGGATTATAGGCGTGAGCCACCGCGCCCGGCCTAGGCAGTAGTTTCTTACATATGACACCTGAAGCCAAGCATCATCAACAACAACAAAACAAATAGGTGAGTTGAACTTTACCAAACACAAAAATTTTGCACATCAAAGGACAATATCAAGAGATTGCAAACACAACCCATGAAATAGGAGAAAATATTTGCAAATCACATGTGATAAGAGTTTAATATCTAGAATATATAAAGAATACTTACACATCTAAAATAAGATAATCAAATTTTAAAATAGAAAAACTATTTGAATAGACACTTCTCCAAAGAAATATACAAATGGCCAATAGACATATGAAAATGTACTCACATCCTTAGTCATTAGGGAAATGACAATAAAATCAGTGAGATACAATTTCATACTCACTAGGAGAGCTATGATTTTTAAAAAATGAGGCTATGGAGAAATCCGAACCCTAATACATTGCTAGTGGGAATGTAAAATGGTGCAGACATTTTGGAAAACATATGGCAATTCCTCAAAAAGTTAAAAATAGAATTAGCATATGATTTAGCAGTTCCAATGTTACGTATATGCTCAAGAGAACTGAAAACATAGATTCATGGAAAAACTTGTGTGAACATGTGTTCATAGCAGCAGCATTTATGACAGTCGAAAGCTCGAAACAACCCAAAAGTCTATCAACTAATGGGTGGGTAAACAAAATCTGGCATAGCCATACAATTGAATGTATTAATAAATCAGCCATAAGAGAATGACATACTGATACATGCTGCAACGTGAATGAACCTATAATTTTGTTAAGTGAAAGAACCTTAATACAAAGGACCACATATCATATGATCCCGCTTATATAACTTGTTCAGAATAGGCAAACCTGTAGAGGCAGAAAGTATGTTAGTGAGAAAGTATATTAATGGGGAATGTGGCATGACTCTACGTGGGTATGGGGTTTCATCCTAGAATGACCAAAATGTTTCAAAATGAGATAGTGGTCGTAGTTACAGAAATTTCCAAACCTAAAAAAAAACACTGGTATACTTTAAAAGAGTAAATTTTATGGTATTGGAATTACATCACAATAGGAAGGAAAACAAAACAAAACAAAAGTAGATTGTTCACCAGAACTCAAAGCTTCACTGTTCATTTTTCCAAGACAAAATAGTTTTCAAGAATTTGATGTCCTTTCCCCTTTCTCCTAAACATTTTTCTCTTTGTCTACTCACCAGGTAGCATGTTAAAATCCTGTGGAAAACTTCCACTCCTGGGAAGATGGAACATATGTACTTTTCCTTATTTCTTCCAATAAGTAGAAATAAAAACGCTAGACAAATATAGTAAAAGTCTGAGAGGTAGAAGAAGGCAAACTAGCAAGGAAGCTCGGGATCCAGGAAACAACATATCATAAATTCTGCCTCGTGTATCTCAGACTGGGCACTGAAGAAAGTAGCAATGTAGGAACACCAATGGTCATAAATACAGAAATTTCTAGGCCCATATGGTTTCAGTGGAGAAGTCTACCAAAAGAATTGGTTAAAGAAGAATTAACACCAACTCTAAACAATCTGTCCAGAAAGCAGCGTAGAAGGGAACACTTCTCAATTCTTTCTATGAAGGTAGTATTCTTTAATACCAAACCAGACTAAGACAATACAAAAAAAGGAAACTACACACCAGTATGCAAATACAAAAGTCCTTAACAAAATATTTGCAAGCAGAATTCCGTAATATAGGCCAGGTGCACCTATATTACAGATCACACCCTAAACCCAGCACTTTGGGAGGCTGAGGTGGGTGAATCATTTCAGATCAGGAGTTCAAGACCAGCGTGGCCAACATGGTGAAACCCTGTCTCTACTAAAAAAAAAAAAATACAAAAATTAGCTGGGAGTGGTGGTACCGACCTGTAATCCCAGCTACTTGGGAGGCTGAGGCAGAAGAATCACCTGAACCCAAGAGGTAGCGGTTGCAGTGAGCTGAGATCAGGCCACTGCAACCCATACTGTGCAACAGAGGGAGACTGTGTCTCAAAAAAAAAAAAAAAATGGAGAATTCAGTAAAATATAAAAAGAAATATACATCATGACAAACTGGACTTTATGCCAGGTATGCAAGGTTCTTGGACTATTCATATATCAATAATATGAGTTACCTTACTAACAGGTTAAAGAAGAAGCATGACAAAATCATTTAATCATTGCAGGGAAAGCATTTGACAATATTCAACACCTATTCTTTTTGAGATGGAGTTTGACTCTTGTTGCCCAGGTTGGAGTGCAATGGCACAATCTCAGCTCACTACACCTTCCGCTCCCAGGTTCAAACAATTCTCCTGCCTCAGCCTCCCGAGTAGCTGGAATTACAGGCATGTACCACCATGCCCGGCTAATTTTTTGTATTTTTAATAGAGATTGGATTTCACCATATTGGCCAGGCTGGTTTTGAAATCCTGACCTCAGATAATCAAACCACCTCGGCCTCCTAAAGTGTCAGGATTGCAGGCATGAGCCACCGCACCACGTCTCAACACGTATTCTTAATTATAAAACTCAGAAGAATAGAAAAATAGAGGTGAATTTCTTCAATGCAATAAACAGCACCTCTAAAAACCCTACAGCTCACATTAAACTTAATGGTAAAAGATCAATTGCTTTCCCCTTAAATCAGAAACAAGGCAAGAATGACTGCTCTCATGCCAGTTTTCCTCAAAATGGAACTAAAAGTTTTAGCCAGTGTAATAAGGAAAGAAAAGAAAAGGCATACATATAAGAAAGGAAGAAATAAAACTGATTTTTTTCTATTTTATATGTAGAAAATCCCAAGGAATCTATAGAAAGCACTTTCCTAGAACTTACAAATGAGTTCAATAAAGTGTCAAGGTACATGATAAATATACAAAATCAATTGTATGTCTGTATATTAGCAGTGACTACACAGAGAAAAAGAAATTTAAAAAAAACACTTCAAATTACATCAAAAACATTAAATACTCAGGTGTAAATCTATCCAACCTGTGTAGATTTGTATGCTGAAAATTACACAATGCCAATGAAAGCAATCAAAGATCTAAATAAATGGAGAAGTATTCCATGATCATGGGTTGGAAAATACAATTGAGTAAACATTAATTATCTTAAAATTATCCTAGGATTACTCAGCCTAAATAAGATTTAACACAATTCCTATTAAATTCCTAGCAATATTTTTGTAGACATAGGCAAGACTGTTTTAAAACTTATTTGGAAAGGCAAAGAAAATAGAATCACAAAAATAATTCTTAAAAAATAAAGGAAATCACTATCAATTTCAGTATTTATGATATAGTAATTATGACTGCATGTTTGATAGAGGAGTAGACACATAGATGAATGTAAGAGAAATCAGAAAGAGCCACAAACAAGCATGGCAAACTGATTTTTGACCATGGAATAAAAGCAATTCAGTAAATTAATGGTAGTCTTTTCAACAGATGATATTGGAGCAGTTCGACATCCTAGGCAAAAAAATGAACTGCAGTTTAAAGCTGACCTATCCTACAAATAGATTTAAAAGTAAAACTATAAAATGTATCAGGAAAAAGGGGGAGAATATCTTCAGGACCAGAGGCTTGATGAAAAGTTGTTAGACATGACACAAAAAGCATAATCTATCAAAGAAAAACATAGATAAATTAGACCTCATCAAAATTTAAAACTTTTGCTCTGTGAAAGATCGGTAAAGATGAGTCTGGGGAAAAAAGCAAACCACAGAGCTCACAAATGATTTATAACTTGAATATATAAAGAGCTCTCAGAACTCAAAATTTTAAAAACACACTGGTAAAGGACTTGTAAGAATGTGGAGAAATCAGATCACACATACTTTATTAGTGGAATGAAAAATGGCCCAGACACTCTCAAAACATTTGGCAGCTAAAAACAGAAACAAACTGAAAACACAGTTAGACGACAGGCAGGTTTACTTCTGGGCATTTATCCCAGAGAGATGAAAACCATGTTTGCACAAAACCTGTAGACGATTGTTCACAGCAAACTTATTTATAATGGCCAAACTGGAAACAATGAAAATGTGCCTCAATAGGTAAATGGCTAAGCAAAAATGGGTACATCTATACAATGGAATGCTACTCAGCAATCAGGAGGAATGAGCTAATGACATATGCCACTTGGATGGATCTCAGGGCATTTTGCTGAGATTTTGGGGAAATGGAAAATAGAGTAGTGGTTGCTAAGGGGCGGTTAGCAATGGGGGATGGCAGGGGTGGCAGTGTGACTGTAAAGGGCTTAACATAAGGGAGAATTTTGTAGTAATGGAATAGTTCTATATTTAAAACTATATACTTACGTTGTATCAGACCAAAGTCCTGATATTGTGCTACTGTATGTTGGATGTAACCAGTATCTGGGTGAAAGGTACAGGGATCTATCTTTCTGTACTGTCTTTGCAACTTCCTATAATGATTTCAAAATAGAAAGTTCAAGGGAAAACCATTCATCCTATTGGGAATACATTTTAAACATGCTGTTTTATTAACAACTCTATTATTTAGAGTCAACTTTCCTGAGGATAATCTGCCTACTCTTCAAAATACCTCAGATTCTAACAGACAAAACGCATTTCCTTCAGTGTCTTGGGGCTGTCTAGGCAATGATATTTCAGATACAGTTGGAGGATAAAAACCGGAAAATTGAAGCTGATGCCCTGGAGTATCCTAAGCTCCCATTAGATGAACACAGATATATTCTGAATGACTGGATCAATGTACCTGTTGAATACATGTGATTTATAAAGGCGTCTCTAGCAATTGATCAGTGCCAAATCACAGATATTGCAAAGATCAGAAGAACACAAAAGTAAAGGAAAAAAAGAAACTTTTTTGTTTCCTGGCCCTTCCTATTTTTTTAATGTGAACTAAAGAGTTGATATTGGTTTCACTTGCTCATTGAAAGATGAAAACAGCTCTAATATTGCAAATGATCAAATGTCTAATTATATCTTTAGGCCCTTTTAACAACAAAGGCTTTAATTTGATTCAGTAAATCAGCATCCCCTAGGGTTCTCCCAAAGGAATGCCATAAAATGAGCTTGGCTTTATAATTTGTCCTTTTCATATCTATATTTTATTCAAAATACAGTCATTAGAACTGATTTAATATTGCTCATGATAACACCATACTTACTATATTTCTGACAGACCCTTTCAGATGGAAACTTAAAGGGAGTTCTCCTTTGTCAGAGAAAGGTTGTGAGAAAGTAGAATGAAGACATTTATTGAAGAATCCATATGGCTTCAAGCCTCCTTAGGAGATCAGATGAAGACATTTCTTTTTTTCCTCTCAGCCCTTGATTTTGTCATTGAATCTCTGGACCATTGCACGGAGTAGTGGTCAGTATTAAGAGATATGAGTCTCTAACCCAGAGAAACTTTGGACCAACCAACAATCTCCTGTGTTTGGAAATCAGATTAGAAAATAGTCATCACATACATAGCCAAAACCAAAAGAAGTATTCCACCAGGGCTTACTCGCCCTTCCTTTTAGCCATAAGAAACCATCTCCTTCTATCTAATAGCATTTTTGCCTCCTATTTTCTGCTATGAGGATGTCTTGGCAATTGGGATAATTTTCCATTAAACACCAAGACACGTCCTTCCTCATTTTAGCAGTCTTGCTGACTGTACTTTACATAATGTCTCATTGCTGAAATCAATTAGTGTCTTATCAAATTTTTAGTTAAGTAATTCTCATTTAAATCTATTTACTCTCTAAGAACTCACATTCCCAGTTCTGGACAGTCTTGTGTAATTACAAATTTTATTATAGCATTAGACTCTAAATCTTCTTTTCAATTCCATTATCACTACCCTGATAAGGTTTTATTTTTACAATGCCTTCTCTGGGGTTTTTTGCTCAATCTATATGGCCTTGAAAATGAATTGTGGTTGCTGACATTACTAACAGTTTCTCTCAAATTGCAAATCTCTTGAGAGACAAAATAGAAACATGACAAGTGGCACGAATTCCAGCAGTAACACTTACTGTGTCTTCAGCATGGCTTTCGAATTTTTCTAAGACTCAGATTTTCATCTGGGAAATACTGGTGAAATACTGTGTTGTGCCTTACTTATAGCGGGCGCTCAGTCAACATTTTGTTTCTGTCGTGATTTCTGCACAGTGAAGTCAGAGATGTCTCAGGTTTACATTGAAACCTGGAATGTGGGAGATCAGAGGAAAAGGTTAATAGATGAATTTTGATGGATACAGAAATCTCTTTCCACACATCCTGATACGTGGAATCTGTGGATTGGCAAGACTTAGATATGAGAGATCAAGTGGAAACAGTGAATTATCATCTCAGAGTTTTGACAGTCAAACAGAATGGCATTTCTAGCTCTTTGGGTTGTTCTTCCTCTTCAAGAGAAATACCTCAGTCCAAGTTAGGATGAACAGGTAAGTCAAGGGAGTATCTCAAGTGAGTTCAGTTGGAGAGTAAATATACTGGTGAAACTATTTGAAGGAGAGACAGTTTAAACAAGGAAGTTAAACCTGTTTCATTTGTACCCAAGAGATTGTAATTCATGGAGTTGCCTGACATGAGAATGTTAATGCCGTTGAAGAACTGATTACTTACATTTCCCAAGAGAAGAGAACATACCATGCCATGCAAGGCCAGGGGAGCATCAAGCTTTGGTCAGGAGACAGAAGCAGAAATGAGAAAAAACCTAGACCAGAGCCTTTATTGGGATTTCTTCTACAGCAAGGGAGGCCAGGCTGAACAGTTTAGTAATGGCTAGTTTGAATAACAAACAGACTTATAGAAAGAAAAGAGTCTATGTTAGACAACATTTGTTCAGGCATGAGTTATAGTGCTATTGGCCATGAGTTCTATGTTCATGAATCAACAATAATGTATGAAATAAGGTGCCTTTAAACAGAAACACACATAAAACAGGGTTATATATTGATTGGTTGGAAATGTTCTGACCAGAGGCTAGTAGGAAACTTACCCTCTCTTTCCCCTCAGAGCCTTGATTTCAGTATTCATTAATTTAGTATTTGTGGCAACATTATAAAACATAACAAGAATTGACTGTACAATTCTGGTGAGGATGCACAGTAACTGGATCTCTCACACATTGCAGGTGGGAATGTAGAATGGTATAACAGCTCTCAAAAATTTGGCAACTCTTCTTGCCAAGTTAAACATACATTTACCTTACAAGCCAGTGATTGTACTTTGGGGTATTTACGCCCAGAGAAATGAAAACTTACATGTACGCTTGAAGGGGTAGGTTTATGCTAAATTTGGGGAATTTGGGGCCTTTTTTTCCAGGTTCATGTTCTATTTCTTCGCCTTGTGGGACTCAAAAAATGTGAATGTTTGATCTGTCTTACAAGTCCCAGAGGCTCAGTTCATTTTATTTCCTTCCATTTTTTTCTCAGTTGTTCAGACTGGATGTTTTCTATTGGTCTGTCTTCAAGTTCATGGATTCTTTCCTATTTCATCTCACTTTTGCTTTTAAATCTATCCAGTGAGGTTTTTAATTTTGTTTTTATTTATTGTATTTTTCATTTCAAAAAATTCATTTGGTTCTTTGTATTTTTATTTTATTCCTCAGTTGATCTATTTTTACATTTGTTTCCAGAGCGGTTGTAATTGCTTCCTGGAGCATTTTCATGATAGCTGCTCTAAAATCTGTAAACATCCCAACATCTGTGTCATCTCAGTTCTGGCATCAGTTAATCATATTTTTATATTATTTGAGATTGTCCTACTTCCTAATAATGAGTAGTTTTGGGCTGCATTCTAGATATTTTGAACACTATGTTGTCAGACTGATTCCTATGTAAAGCTGTTTTGGCAGCTAGTCAAACTTTTAGGTTCAAAATGTACATCCAGCTCACTTTTGTGGGTCATGATTCAAATGTCAATCTAGTTTATAAGTCTGCAGTTCTGCTGTTCTGGTTGGCTGCACTTGTGTACCAACCTAGACGACAGGAGTATACCCTATAGTCTCCTTAGCAATGGCTACAGTGGGGAAGGCAGGGACACTCATTACTGGAGGGTGGGAACAGAAGACAGGGTTTCATGCACTGACAAAGCTGGGGAGGGAAAGTCATTTTCTTCTTGCAGAGGAGATGGATTTGTAATTCTGTCCACCAGCTCCAGAGAGCAAGGGTCCTCCCTCATATCTGTAGTGTCAGGAGAGGTAACAGGAAGGTGGAAGTCAGAGTTGACCTGCAGGCTCTACATAAGAATGATACAGCCTTACACATAGGGCAAGGGGATGGAAGAAAGAAAGGATTCCACCCACAAACTCCACTGCTGCAAAACCTGTTGTGTTGGACAGGAGGTGTACTTTTTTTTTTTTTTCATGGTGTTTACCTCAAGAACAGACAGATGTTCATTTAAGGTTTCTGGACTATTATGTTGCATTTTCTCCAGTTCTTTGGGCAAGAGAAAACAGGCTTTTCTTGGGGGTATTTTTTTTTTTTGTCTGCATCTATTGATATCGCTGAGTTTCAGGTTCCTCTAGTGCCCAATCTGTGATATATGGAAGATAGGAGAAAAAGAGAGAAGAAAACAAAACCCAGAGCCTCCTTGAGTTCCAGCATCACAAGGCAGTCTGATTTTCGTCCACCTTTTGGAGTCTTCTTCTGGGTAACTTTGATATTTCATCCAGGGATTTTGGTTGTGATTAAGAGTAAAATAGAATGTACTTTGCTTAGAATTGGAGGTACTACCAATCCCTTTGGGATGGCTATTAAGGTTTTGTGATTTTTGGTCCTATGAACAATACTGTGATTCATATTCTTGCACATACCACTTGGCCCCTTAACTCCTTGAGATAAAAATCCTGCAGGTAGAAATCTTGAAGTCAAGTGATAATACACTGTTACAGCTCTTGATACACAATATGTATGATGTAACACCGTACCTCTGTAGTTCTTGTTAAATATTAATCTTTCTGTTTAATATTGGCCAAGCTGATACATGAAAGACTGCAGTCTCGATTACTCATCAAGAACTGCAAATCTCGAGCCTTTTTCTGTTTCTTTTGTGAATTACTAATATCATCTGTTCACTTTTCTTTCTTCAGCTTTTAAGTTTTGGAATACATGGGCAGGATGTACAGGTTTGTTACATACATAAACATGTGCCATGGGGGGTTGCTGCACAGATCAACCCATCACCTAGGAATTAAGCCCAGCATCCATTAACTATTCTTCCTAATGCACTTTTTCCCACTGCCCTACCACTAACAGGCCCCAGTGTGTGTTGTTCATCCCATCCATGTGTCGTCATTGTTCATGTGAGATCATGTGGTATCTGATTTTTTTATTCCTGTGTTCGTTTCCTTAGGATAAGATTTTCCAGTTCCATCCATCTCCCTGCAAAAACACATGATCCCATTCCTTTTATGGCTGTATAGCATTTCATGATGTATATGTACCATGTTTTCTTTATTCAGTCCATCATTGATAAGCATTTGGGTTGATTTCATGTCTCTGCTATTGGAATAGTGCTGCAATGAACATATGCATGTGTGTATCTTTACAATTGACTGATTTATATTCCTTTGGGTATATACCCAGTAATAGGATTGTTGGGTCAAGTGGCATTTCTGCATCTTGATCTTTGAGGGAATTGATACACTGTCTTTCACAATGATTGAACTAATTTGCACTCCCATTAACAGTGTAAAAATGTTTCTTTTTATCAACAACCTCATCAGTATCTGTGTTTCTTAACTCGTTAATAATTGCCATTCTCACTGGTGTGAGAGGGTATCTCATTGTGGTTTTGATTTCCATTTCTCTAATGATCAGTGATGCTGAGATTTTTTATTCATATGTTTGTTGCTTGCATGAATGTCTTCTTTTGAGAAGTGTCTGTTTATGTCCTTTGCTCACTTTTTAATGAGGTTTCTTTTTTTTTCTTGTAAATTTAAGAGTTCCTTGTAGACTTGGGATATTAGACATTTTTCAGATGGGTAGATAGCAAAAAATTTTTCCCATTCTGTTCACTCTGATAGTTCCTTTTGCTGTGCAAATCTCTTTAGTTTAATTGTATCCTATTTGTTATTTTTTTCTTTTGTTGCTATTGCCTTTCATGTTTTCATCATGAAATCTTTGCCTGCACCTATGACATGAGTGTTATTGCCTAGATTTTCTTTTAAAGTTTTTATAGTTTTGGGTTTTATGTTTAAGTCTTTAATCCATCTTGAGTTAACGTTTGTATAAGGTGTAAGGAAGGGGTCCACTTTCAATTTTCTGCATATGGCTAGTCAGTTCTCCCAGCATCATTTATTAAATGAGGAATCCTTTCTCCATTGCTTGTTTTTGTCAGGTTTGTCAAAAATGAGACAGTTGTAGGTGTGCAGTCTTATTTCTGAGTTATCTATTCTGTTTGTCTATGTGTCTATGTTCAACATATGCAAATCAATAATAGACATATGTCACATTGGTCTTTGTGTGTATTTTTGTACCAGTACCATGCAGTTTTGGTTACTGTAGCCTTGTAATATAGTTTTAAATTGGGTAGCAAGATGCCTCCAGCTTCTTCTCCTCTTTCTTTCTTTCTTTCTTTCTTTCTTTCTTTCTCTTTCTTTCCTTCCTTCCTTCCTTCCTTCCTTTTTCTTTCTTTCTTTTTGCTTAGGATTGTCTTGGCTATGTGGGCTCTTTTTGGTTCTGTATGAATTTTAAAATAGTTTATTCTAATTCTGTGAAAAATGTCAATGGTAGTTAATGGGAATAGCACTGAATTGGTAAATTACTTTAGATAGTATGACCATTTTCACAATATTGATTGTTCCTATCCATGAACACTAAATGTTTTTCCTTTCGTTTTTGTTCTCTCTCATTTCCTTAAGAGTGGTTTGTAGTTCTCCTTGAAGATGTCTTTCACTTCCCTTGTTAATTATATTCCTAGGTATTTTACTATTTTTGTGGCAGTTGAGGATGGGAGTTCCTTTGTGATTTGCCTCTTTGCTTGTTTGTTGGTGATGTATACAAATGTTAGCAACTTTTGCACATTGATATTGTATACCAAAACTTTGCTAATGTTGCTTATCAACCTAAGAATATTTTGGGCTGATATGATGGGGTCTTCTAAATATAGGATCATGTCATCTGCAAACAGAGATTTTGACTTTCTCTGTTCCTGTTAGAATACCCATTGTTTCTTTCTCTTTACTGATTGCCCTGGCCAGAACTTCCAATACTGTGTTAAATAGGAGTGGTGAGAGAGGGCATCCTTGTCTTATGCTGGTTCTCAAGGGGAATGATTCCAGCTTTTTGTTCATTTAATATAATATTGGCTATGGGTTTGTCATATATGGGTCTTCTTGTTTTCAGGTATGTTCCTTCAATACCTGGTTTATTGAGGGTTTTTAACATAAAGGGATGGTGAATTTTGTCAAAGGTCTTCTGTGCACCTATTGAGGTAATTGTGTCATTTTTGCCTTTAGCTATGTTTATATGATGAATCACATTTATTGATTTGCATATGTTAAACCAACCTTGCATCCCAGGAATAAAGCCAGCTTGATCATGGTGAATAAGCTTTTTGGTGTGCTGCTAGATTTGGTTTGCAAATTTTTATTGAGGATTTTTGCACTGATGTTCATAAGCGATATTGGCTTGAAGTGTTTTTTGTTGTTGTTGTATCTCTTCCAGGTTTTGGAATCAGGATGATGCTGGCCTCATAAAATGAATTAGGGAGGAGTCCCTCCTTTTTCATTTTTTGTAATAATTTCAGGAGGAATGGTACCAGCTTTTCTTTGTACCTCTGGTAGAATTCAACTCTAAACCTGTCTGGTTCTAGGCTGTTTTTCGGTTGGTAGGCTATTTATTACTGCCTCAGTTTCAGAACTTTTTATTTGCCTATTTAGGAATCATATTTCTTTATGGTTCAGTCTTAGCAGGGTGAATGTGTCCAGAAATATATCCATTTTTTCTAGATTTTTTAGTTTATGTACATAGAGGTGTTTATAGTATTCTCTGATGGTTATTTGTATTTTTGTGTGGTCAGTAGTAATATCCCCCTTATCATTTCTGATAGTGTCTTTGATCCTTCCCTGTTTTCTTCTTTATTAATCTAGCTAGGAGTCTATTTTATTTTTTCAAAAAACCAGCTCCTGGATTCATTGATTTTTACTTTTTGATGAGTTTTCATGTCCCTTTCTCCTTCAGTTCCACTCTGATCTTGGTTATTTCTTGTCTTCTGCTCTTTGGGTTTTGTTTGCTTTTGGTTCTCTTGTTCTTTTAGTTGTGATGTTAGGGTGTCAATTTGAGATCTTTCTAGCTTTTCGATGTGTGCATTTTGTGCTGTAAATTGCCCTCTTAACACTGCTTTAGCTGCGTCCCAGAGAGACTAGTACATTGTCTCTTTGTTCTCATTGGTTTCAAAGAACTTTTGAATTTTTGTCTTAATTTTATTATTTACACAGGAGTTATTCAGGAGCAGGTTGTTCAATTTCCATGTAGTTGTGTGGTTTTGAATGAGTTTTGAAATCTTAACTTTTAAGTAAATTGTGCTGTGTGGTCTGAGAGGCTGTTTGTTATGATTTCAGTTCTTTTACATTTGCTGAGGAGTGTTTTAGTTCTGATTATGTGATCAATTTTAGAGTAAGTGCCATATGGTGATGAGAAGAATGTCTATTCTGTCCTGGGGTGGAGAGTTCTTATCAGGTCTGCTTGATCCAGAGTGGAGTTCAGGTCCTGAATATCTGTTAATTTTCTTTTCTCAGTCTAACATTGTCAGTGGGTGTCAAAATCTCCCACTACTATTGTGTGGGGGTCTAAGTCTCTTTAAAGATCTCTAAAAATTGTTTTATGAATCTGGGTACTCCTGTATTGGGTGCATATGTATTTAGGATAGTTTTTCTTGTTGAATGAAACCCTGTGCCATTATAATGATGCCCTCCTTGTCTTTTTTGATCTTTGTCAGTTTAAAGTCTGTTTTATTAGAAACTATAATTGTAACTCCTGCTTTTTCCTGTTTTCCATTTGCTTGGTGAATTTTCTTCCATTCCTTTATTTTGGGCCTATGTGTGTCTTGGGATAAGAGATGAGTCTCTTGAAGACAGCATACCAATGGAACTTGACTCTCTATCCAGCTTGCCATTCTGTGTCTTTTAAATGGAGCATTTAGCCCATTTATATTTAAGGTCCATATTGTTATGTGTTACTTTGATCCTGTCATCATGATGCTAGCTGGTTAATTTGCAGACTTGTTTATGTGGTTGCTTCATAGTGTCACTGGTCTGTGTACGTTAGTATGCTTTTTAAGTGGCTGGTAATGGTTTTTCATTTCCATATTTAGTGCTTCATTCAGGAGCTCTTGCAAGGCAGGCCTGCTGGTAACATATTCCCTTAGCATTTGCTTGTCTGAAAAGAATCTTATTTCTTCTTCACTTATGAAGGCTGGATATGAAATTCTGGGTTGAAAATCCTTTTCTTTAAGAAGGTTGAAGATTGGCCCAAAATCTCTTCTGACTTGCAGGGTTTCTGCCGGGATGCCCACTGTTAGTCTGATGGGTTTCCCTTTGTAGTTAAACCTAACCTTTCTCTCTGGCTTCCCTCAACAATTTTTCCTTCATTTTGACCTTGGAGAATCTGATGATTATCTGTGTTGGGGTTGATCTCATTGATTATCTTACTGGGGTTCTCTGAATTTCCTGACTTTGAATGTTGACCTGTCTTGCTAGGTTGGGGAAGTTTTAGATGATATCCTGAAGTATGTTTTCCAACTTGGCCCCATTCTCCCCATCTCTTTTCATGTATCCCAGTCATACGTTCAGTCTTTTTACATAATCACATATTTCATAGCAGTTTTATTCATTCCTTTTCATTCTTTTTTCTCTATTCTTGTCTGCCTGTCTTATTTTGGAAAGATAGTCTTCAAGCTATGAGATTCTTACCTCCACTTGTTGTATTCAGCTATTGAGAGTTATAGTTGCATTGTGAAGTTCTTGTGTTGTGTTTTTCATCTCCATCAGGTCTTTTATGCTTCTCTCTAAACTGGCTATTCTGGTTATCAGCTCCTCTATAATTTTATCGTGATTCTTAGCTTTTTTTACATTGGATTACAACATGCTCCTTTAGCTCAGTGAATTTCATTATTACCTACCTCCTTAAGCCTACTTCTGCCAATTCTTCCATTTCAGCAGCCTCAGCCCAGTTCTGTGTCCTTGATGGAGAGGTGTTGTGGTCATTTAGAGGAAAAGAGGCACTCTGTCCTTTTGAGTTTTCACAATTTTTGCGTTCTTTATCATCTTTATGGGGTAATTGACCTTTGATCTTTGATGTTGCTAAACTTGGAATAGGATTTTATGGAGTCTTTTTGTTCATGTGGTTGTTGCTTTGTTTTAACAGTAAGACCACTCTTCTGTAGGACTGCTGCAGTTTGCTGAGGGTTCACTCCAGATCATAGTTGCCCTGGTCCCTCCCATACCTGGAGGTATCACCAGTGAAGGCTGTGAAACAGCAAAGGTGGCAAGCTGTTCCTTCCTCTGGGAGCCTCCTCCCAGGGGGCACTGACCTGATGCCAGCCAGAACATTCTTGTAGGAGGTGTCTGGAGACCCCTGTAGGGATGTCTCACCCAGAGAGGAGAATTGGGATAAGAGACTCACTTAAACAAGCAGTCTGGCTGCTCCTTGGAAGAGCAAGTGCATTGCACTGACCACCTGGCCTCTCCAGAGACAGGAGCCTGGAAAGATTAAGTCTGCTAACTGAAGAGACAGTAGGTGCCCCTCTCTCCTGGGGTGGGGGTAGCACCAGGGAAAGATCGGAGTTTTGTCCCTAGAACCCTGGCTGCAGTTGCTGAAATTCCCACAGGGTGGCCCCTCCCAGTGAGGAGGGATGGATTGGTGTCCCACTTAAAGAAGCAGACTGCCACAATAAGGTGCAGTAGCTGTGCTCTGTTGTGGGGAATTCCTCCTGGTCCCCAGTACTGGCAGGCTACAGCAGCCAACTGGAACAGCAGATATGGCAGCTGCCCCTCCCCCTGGGAACTCAGTCCATCTCAGGCCATTTCCAGCCTGCTGCTGTGGGCTAGCTGGAATTCCAGTCCAGTGGGTCTTAATTTGTGAGGTGCAATGGTTGTGGGGCCCACAGAATGAAGGTACTTGGCTCCCTGGATTCAGCCCCTTTCCTAGGGAATGCACAGGATCTCCTGCCTTGCTGGAATTACTGGGACTGGAGTATGCAAAACTCCCAGGTTTCCCTAAATGCCCCAGTAAGCAGGTGGGCAGCCACTCCACCAAGACTTTGCATAGCTCTGTGCTTTGGACCCAAGGTCCTGGTGATGTGGGCTCATGAAAGGATCTCCTGATCCACTGGTTGCAAAGATCCATAGGAAAAGCATGGTTTCCCAGAAAGGGTTGCACAGTTACTAACCACCTTCTTTGACTGGGGGTGGTAGTTCCCCTGGCTCTGTGCTACTCATGGGTGGACCATCACCTCACCCTGCTTTTTCTCACTCTCCGTGGGTTTAGTCATCCTCCTAGTCAGTCCCAATGTGAGAACCTAGATACCTCAGGTGCAGAATTCACTCAGCATTTTGTGAGCGCTGTGGATTGCATTGGCCATCTTGGCCCCTCTCCAGTTCACTTTTCTATTGAGATGTTCATGTTTTACTCACTGGTTTGTAAAAGTTTTGTATCTATCAGTATTTTGTCTGCCATGTGAGCTATAAATACTGTTTCCAGTTTGAGTTTAGTTTGGTGTATATGGTTGTGCCATGTACAAAGTTTTGCTTTTTACATAGTCAGACCAGTTTTTACAAATATTTGCCTATTGGGCAGATCTTTCTTCCAAGCCCTATTCTGAACCCTACTCTCTAGTCTGTCCCCTTTTTGTGTTTGAGATGTCAGGAGGGAAGAGAAAACCAACACAGCTCTTTTTTTTTAAATTGCATTTTAGGTTTTGGGGTACATGTGAAGAATATGCAAGATAGTTGCATAGGTACACATGTGGCAGTGTGATTTGCTGCTTTCCTCCCCTTCACCTATATCTGGCATTTCTCCCCATGCTATCTCTCCCCAACCCCCCGCCACCCCTGTTCCTCCCCATTCCCCACAACAGACCCCAGTGTGTAGTGTTCCCTCCTTGTGTCCATGTGTTCTCATTGTTCAATACCCACCTATGAGTGAGAACATGCAGTATTTCATTTTCTGTTCTTGTGTCAGTTTGCTGAGAATGATGTTCTCCAGGTTCATCCATGTCCCTACATAGGACACGAACTCATCGTTTTTGATTGCTGCATAATATTCCATGGTGTATATGTGCCACATTTTCCCTGTCCGCTCTATCATCAATGGGCATTTGGGTTGATTCCAGGTCTTTGCTATTGTAAACAGTGCTGCAATGAACATTCGTGTGCATGTGTCCTTATAGTAGAATGATTTATAATCCTTTGGATATATACCCAGTAATGGGATTGCTGGGTCAAATGGAATTTCTATTTCTAGGTCCTTGAGAAATTGCCACACTGTCTTCCACAATGGTTGAACTAATTTACACTCCCACCAGCAGTGTAAAAATGTTCTTATTTCTCCACATCCTCTCCAGCATCTGTTGTCTCCAGATTTTTTAATGGTCACCATTCTAATTGGCGTAAGATGGTATCTCAATGTAGTTTTGATTTGCGTTTCTCTAATAACCAGTGATGATGAGCATTTTTTCATATGTTTGTTGGCCTCATGTATGTCTTCTTTTATACAGTGTCTGTTCATATCCTTTGCCCACTTTTGAATGGGCTTGTTTTTTTCTTGTAAATCTGTTTTAGTTCTTTGTAGATTCTGGATATCAGCCCTTTGTCAGATGAGTAAACTGCAAAAGTTTTTTCCCATTCTGTTGGTTGCCAATTCACTCTAGTGACTGTTTCTTTTGCCATGCAGAAGCTGTGGAGTTTGATTAGGTCCCATTTGTCTATTTTGGCTTTTGTTGCCAATGCCCTTGGTGTTTCGGTCATGAAGTCCGTGTCTACTCCTATGTCCTGAATGGTTTTGCCTAGATTTTCTTCTAGGGTTTTTATGGTGTTAGGTCTTATGTTTAAGTCTTTAATCCATCTGAAGTTAATTTTAGTGTAAGGCGTCAGGAAGGGGTCCAGTTTCTGCTTTCTGCATATAGCTAGTCAGCTTTCCCAACACCATTTATTAAACAGGGAATCCTTTCCCCATTGCTTGTTTTCGTCAGGTTTATCAGAGATTGTATGGTTGTAGATATGTTGTGCTGCCTCCGATGCCTCTGTTCTGTTCCATTGGTCTATATCTCTGTATTTGATACTGTAGCCTTGTAGTATAGTTTGAAGTCCAGTAGGGTGATGCCTCCTGCTGTGTTCTTTTTATGTAGAATTGACTTGGCTATAAACATAGCTCTTTTTAAAGAAGAATGGAGTAACAAATAAGGAAGGTCTTTAAGATTACTCTTTTTCCTAATCTTTTTTTGTAAAGTAAAAGCCCTCCAAAAACCCATGCAAATCCCTCACTACTTTGCTCACTCTGACCTAGGCCAAATGTGTTAATGCCAAATCAGAGCCATCTGCACTGATTTTCTGCAGGAAAAATCCCTTTCCCTTGGGAATGAGACACAGCCTCTTTCAAAGATTCCTTCCCCAGTTCCCACTCCTTGTCTGTGCTCTAGTAGTGAATCAGGAAAGACAGCGATTGAAATAGCATATGGCAGCATCAAATACAAAGTTTTTCTTTGACAGTTTCAAGAGTTTGTCACTAACTTTCTCGAGCTGAAAGCTAGTGATTTTACCTTAGTTTCTTCACTGTAGTATTCAGAATCAGTTTCAGTCTTCTATCAGATATATAGCAATCATAAATATTTAAATATTCTGAAGTATTGTCCTGATTCCTATTTCAACCCATGCCCCACTGAGCTGAGCTAAACATTCCAACTCTATTGACTTGTGTGTGAGAAACTAGGGATTATTTTTTATGTTTTCTTTTCAGTTGTTGCAATGGTAAAATAGCAAGGGCATGATTTTATTTTCTGTGTTATCTGTGAATGGCCTATAAAACACTGAGCACTGAACTTAATATATGTAACAAAGCAATGGTGAAGCTGAAATTCAAAGAGAAGTCAGAGAAGTTCAGAGACCCAACTGAACTGTTGAGAATAGTATTTCAGACTTGGAAGTAGAAGACTAAAGTTTATTTGCTTACTTCCATCTCTTGATCATTAATTACAGTTATTCAATTAATAATTCAGTGTCCTGAACTATTTTGATAACTTCTCATTAAGAGAATCAAAGCTGATAATTAAGGGATGAGTCAGAAACCTCATCCACAGAGAGCAAGGGCCCAAATGAAGAACATAAAAGATGTATCATTTTACATTCCTAATATGTAAGTGGACTATGAAGATTGATAGCACTGAATAGGAGAGAGATGAAAGTATGAGCTTTCAGAGTCCTGCTTTCTTCCTAGCCAAAAATCAATACTACAAAGATGCCCACCATGCATCAGTAACTGTTCATCAATTATTTACTGGGCTCTTTTGTTCCAAGTTCTGTTTACAAGATTACTTTGTAACTTGAAATGATTGTTTCCTTTGCTATGGCTGCTGAATGGGGCTTGAGGTTTTTGCAAGATCAACCTGAAAGAACTGGTGTGTGGGTGTGTGTCTGTCTGTCTGGCATCTGTTGTCTCATGTTTCAGATTCAATCCATTTTTTGCATCTTTCTGGTGGTGCTCTCATGTCCACCACATAGGTATTACAGGCCAAGGCATTTACCTGTCCATGAAGACAGCACAAGGGTTTCTAACATTCTGCCAAACTCACATCTAAGGGCAATAGGAAGCAATGATTCTTGAGTGTTCTTTGAGTTGGTCCTTTCTTTCCCAAAGTTCTCAATAACTTGGAAACAAGAAAAAAACACAAAGATCCAGTCTTATTTGTTCCCAATTTTCTATCAGCTGCATGCACTTAAACCTTAAGCCCACTTTTCAGTGAAGACTTTTTGGTTTCTTTTGGCATGAAGTGACTAGTTGGACTACAAGTTATTCATAAACTATGCACAACTTTATTAAGAGCTTATTACAGTCCATGGGCATTTGTAAATTCAACCAATTGTGGATCAAAAATACTTGGGGGGAAATGAAGACAGTTGTGTCTATACTGAACATGTACAGACCTTTTTTCCTGTCATTACTCCCTAAATACAGTATAATTATTATTTATATAGTATGTGCATTATATTCAGTATTATAATTAACCTAGGGATGACTTTAAGTTTATGGGAAGATGTACATAGGTTATATGAAGATACTATGCCAGTTTGTTCAGGCTAGACTGCTTTACTAAATGGTGATGTTCATCATCAGACTAGCATTGGATTTATCCTTGGTCAGTGGGTCCCTAATTGTGCACAAAGTTGTTTGTACAGAAGCATTTTCCAGTTTATCTGTGAAATAGGCATTTTTGGTATGGTGTTTCCATTGCCACTTCCAAGAGTTAATGCTCAATCTTGTATACATACCAACAGGTTCTTGCAAAAATTCAAATAAAAGAAGCTGGCCAAGTAGTGATGGTGGTAGATGAGGGAGTATATATAGACCCATAAAAGGGGCAGCTTCTCCTCTGCATCCAATGATGTGAGAAAACATAGGCTCAATGTTGCCACATCTGTCTATTTAAGCAACCTTGGAAAGCCACATAACATATGCTAGATTGTATCTGCTCTTATAATCAAGTACAGGCTTAGCTGCTCACCACTTGTAAAATGAATAACAAGATGAAGTGGAGTGAAAGGAAAGTGATTTTATGTCCAGAGCTAGCAGTGAGGAAACAGCCAGCTCACCCTTTCTAGAACTGCCTCAAACTTTAGGCTGTGGAGAAAGGCTTCAAGAGGCTGCCATTTTCCCCAATGGACCACTGATTCTCTGGAAGTGGTTTACTCACCAGGGATGTACCTTAAGGTGAAGTAGTGTCATTATTAATTGATCTTATTTGGGGTACAAGATCAGACACACGGGCTAAAAAACTAAGTCACTGTTCCATGTACCATAAAATCTCCTTATATATTTTTTAACTCAATACTAAATGAGTGTGCCTAAGGTTAGTGGTAAATAGGCTTGGGAGAAGAAATGAAGCCACCCAATACATGTGTCAACTTTACCATGTAGTTCACATCCCCAAAGTTATATGTTATTTTTAAAAGGAGTTTTTCACATTTAAAATGTGCAAGCCTAGGTAGAATGTTAACAGAGTCTTAAGGCATATATAACCACAAAAACATGTATGCCATGAGCAGGATGAATTTTTTTACTTATTCATATGATCATAACAAATTTAGTATGCATCTAGGCAAAAATTTAGCAAATCTTTCCATTCCTTCTGGAATAATAAAATCAGGTAACTGTTATGCTATAAACACTGAAGTATTGATTTATTTTCCCCCCATAAATGTGAACGGATAGGGATAATTAACTGACATGGTACAGAAACTATGTTTTTGGCATTTCTTAATATACAAAATTCACCCCATATTTTTACAGTATTTTAATAATATACATTTAAAATCTTGGTTAGTCATTCTTCATCTGTTTCATACATTTCTGCATGACAGCATCTGTGAATATGTGGAGACATGTCTGCTGAAAAATCATTAAGCCAATCAAGACTATGATTTTAAAGAATTAAGATGGCTAACAAGTAGGGAAACAGCTAAGTTAAGAACAACTCATTTACTCTCTCAAAATTCAGCACTGAAAGACTCCTCTTCAGGAGGTAACAAAATATTTTCATAGAATTGGCATAAATTTGATCTAATAAATCACCCTTGATCTAAATTGAGATTGTTTTATATTTAAATGATTTACCTTCATGACTACACAAAAGCCATAAAAACTCCAACAAGTTTTATAAATATGTTCTGATAGAACTTTGGTTATAAAATATTGGAATTGATGTGCTTCCTTAGCACTCAGTAAAATGGTGCATTGAAGTTAAAATACTCTCACTTTATGTCTGCTAACCTGACAATGGAAAGCAAAATGCAAAAAATTAAATTATCAAAAGTAAAAAATACAATGCACACATAATATTCCAACTATGCCCTTCTATTGTCAAGGGTTTATAAAATAAATATTCTTTACCACTTAATCCGTTGATCTCTACCAGTTTTCTTCACCAGTTAATCTACATCTGCAAATATATTTGCTAAAAATCTTTTATTATTTAGACCCCTTTAAAACCACTTAATGCAAAAGGAAAAGTCAAAAGAGGAACAGAAACAAGATCCTTTGAAACATACATCCAAGTTCTTTTGTAAAGGTAGAAAGAAAGTAAAGACCGAAGGTGTGTGTAGTAGTGATGCATTTTGAAAACTCTGATTTGCTCTTCTAGGATTTTGGAGGTATGTTCGTTGAGAATCCAGATAGGATGTCAAATGTGTGGTGCCTTGCAGTTATATTCAATGAAATAAAATCACAAAGCAGAGAGGGCTGGGCCAGTTAAGTGAATGCCACTTCTCACAGCACACATATACAAATAGGAAGTTGCTGAAATCCAAGACGATTTTCTGCAAAGTGGCCAGGATGGGAATTTCAGCAAGAGCCCTGCATCCTGCTGCCCCTCCAGGAATGAAGCACACCTCTCTCTCTGCTACCGCGTCACCTAAAACAAATCAAATAAGGGAACATTGAACACTCCATACCCACCAAAATAACCATTCCTGCCTCTGGGAACAATAAGGTCCTGACTGAATAGTCTATCAATTTGTACATTTGCTAATAACCAACCTCACCAAATCAACTGTTCAAATTCTGCTTTGCAGCCTACAAACAAGAAATGTAAAGAATACATACACAAAGTCTTCCGTAATGGATTATGCAGTCTGGCTTTGTATTTGTGAGGTTATAAAAATCCCATTTGATTAAGTACATTCATCACCCATCAATTCATGCATGCTGAGCATGCTTTGTTAATGGCACTAAAAATTTTTCAAAAAAATGGCTGATTAAAATCAGTCCATGTCAAGATAAAAATGTTGCCTTTGTTATTTTTTTAATGCAGTTCACTTTCACTTTTGAAAATAAATTATTTTATAAAACTACTGTATTATTAAAAATGGTAGTGGCTGCATTTTTCCTTTTTAAGCATTCAGGCTCATTACTTGTGATCTAAGAAAATAGAAGAGCATTTCTATACTTGATTGGTCATGTAAGAAATTTTACATGTTAATCAATATACCAGCTCAGGTAGAGGGAAAAAGCATAAGACTTTTTAACATGCCTGTATCACAAAAATATTTTTTCAAAGCAAGTTAATTGATAATACAGTCACTGTACCTGTGCTTTAAATTCAGCTATTTGTGCAAACCTTAGCCTTGCTATTAACTGACATATGGCCTTTATGTATTCAACAGTATTTCTGCCCTTTTGTTTGTGCTAGGTAACTCCAGCAAATGAAACAAAACCCCTGCCCTCATGGAGTTTACCTTCTAGCACAGAAGCTGGAAAACTTTTACTAGAAAGGACTAAATATGGTAAATATTGTCAGTTTTACAGCCATACAGTCACTGTAGCAGTCATATTAATACTCACTGTGAAATAAAGGCACTCTGCCTTTATTTCATTCACAAAAGCAGCCATAGACAATAAATAAATGGATGGCATTGCTTTGTTCCAGACTTTACATATAGATGGTGACATTTGAATTTCATATCTGTATGCATTCTGAAATGATCTCCTTTTGATTTTTTCCATCCATTTAAATATGTAAAACCCAGTCTTAGCTCATGAGCCATACAAAACCAGGCCCAGGGCTGGATTTGGCCTTTAAGCCACAGTTTTCTCATACCTGTTCTAGAGGAGGAGGTTGGACAAACAGGTAAATATTAACAATATGGGCTATGGAGAAAAGTAAGGGGGTATAGAGGGGAAAGGCAGGCTGGGGCAGGGAGGGGAGAGGGCTGCTCTTCTATACATTATGTCAGGGAAGGTTGAAGGAAGTGAGGGAGGCCTGACTCACTGGGAAGAGAGAAAGTAGTAAATGCAAAGACTTTGGCCTTTCTCTGACTGAGGTTCAAGGAAGAGATGAGGAATGCATGACAGGACTGTCAACTTAAAGGGTTGTGACAAATAGGATTAAGATGTAAGAAAAAGAGGAGTCAAGGACAATTCCAAGATCTTTGCGGCTTGAGCAACTGAATGATGGAGGTGGCCATGTTCTGTGTTGGGGTAGATTGTCTCTCTCTTTGCCTTAGTTTCTTCATCTCCAAAATACAGATAATAGTACCTGCCCCCTTCAGTTGTAGTAAAGAGTGAATAAAGTATGTGACTTGAATGACACAACCCAGTGGTTAACACATGGTTCGTACTCAGAGAATGGTGGCTATTGTAATGTTAGCTCTTTTGATATCTATTAATCTATATGAAGGATGTAATTGTCAAAAGCATCTTCTTTGAAACAACTCATTCCCTATGCCCAGCTCATTGTGGACAACTTTACTTGAAGTTGGATGATAAAATGCTCTCAGTTTTATTTTCCATTAAAACTATTATTGTACTGATTACATGTGGAAGATTCATTGCTGCTTCTGAATTTTAATGGATACAGGGGTACTAAGATGCCAATATTAGCTGTACTCCCTTTCATCAGGGTACCTTGAGCATTTCAAGTCTGACTACAGCAGAGATCAGGGAGGACAAAACTTCAGGGTAAAGAAGTCATCTGAGCTGGACATTAAAAGGCAAGTGGAATTTTAGAAGGGGAAGTGGGAGGAGGAGGAACCAATGGTATGGGGAAGTATATGACCTATACAATGATTGGCAGTGAAGGCCCATTTAAGATACCTATAATCTGTATTTTGCATAAGTTTCCAATGGGGATCCATTGATGGTCTCTCAACAGGGAGGGAAGCTGGGCAGAGTTTCTCCTTGTTGCAGAGAAAGCAGGGCATAAGCCAATTAAAGGTGAAAACAGGTAGAGAGCTCAGTTGGACTAATGGTTCCCTCATATTGCCTGTTCATCAACTATTTTTAAAAAGCAGGGTTTTCTAAGCACTATCTCAGACTTACTCTACCAGAATATCCTAGAGGTAGAGTTCAAAACTGTGTATTTTTTTTCACGTTTTCATGATACCATTATGTTATGATACTGACAATGGTCTGTAGTGATGGTCCGAGAGAGAGGCAGGTTAGAGAACCATTTGAGGAAAATACTTGGAAGGTGCTGAAGCCAAAACTGTTGCTTCATTTCTGTAGAAATTTTCCAATATGAAATGTTGGAAATATTTAGACAATAGAAACTTTCAAGTAGGAAGTTTGCAAGCAGCTACTGAAAAAAATATACTGTTCTCTAAAGCAGATTTTCAACCTCCATACATTGACATTTGGGGGCCAAATAATTGTTGTAGAGGCTATCTGTGCTTCGTAGGATGTTTCGCAGCATCCCTGGCTTCTACCCACAAGATGCCAGTAGCATCCTTGCAAAGTGTGATGACCAGAAATATCCGAGACACTACTCAGAGGCAAAAAAACTGCCTCTGGTTGAGAACTACTACTTTAAAGACATAGCTTTCACCCTTAGTAGAGGATTCAAAGTGATTTGCTTCTACTCACAAATAAATTCTGGCCAATGCTCAGCTTTGTTGCTAAGAAGACATCATATACTTGTTAGAAGACTTAACAATGGCAACCCCAAATAGTAAGGAACTCTTTAGCACACAGAATGCAGCAAAACCCAGATTTCAACTAAGAAAAAAATAGTTAAGGCAGGTCCACAGACAGTTATATTCTCCCACAAGAAGCTGTAGCCACATCCTCTCTAAACTCAATGCCACTGTTTTATACCTGGAAAAGATGACTAGTTAGGGAATTATCCCTCTCTCCTATTTTCATGTCTTCATCTAAAGCTATTAATACTCAAGTTCACTGTCAACTATTTTCAGATTTGCATTTAAATGGAAAATAAAATTCTGACATAGCTGGCTTATTGCAGACCATCTTACTTTAGACTTCCTATGTTTTGATGCTGCTATGCATGAACTGTTTAAAGAAAACGGAAACTATTTTGTTATATAGTTTAGTTAACACATCCTCTAGGGAGGCAATTGCTCTGCGTTTATAGGACCTCTGTCTCACCTGTGGTGTAAGGTCAGTAACAATTTTAGGAAAAAGATACCAGGTACTACTGGAAGCTAGTCACAGATCCACAAATGAATTTACTCTATGTGCATAAGATCCATAAAAGACATAAAATGTTTTATGCAGTTCGAGTCACACCAACTCGGATTAATAAAGGAAACAAAGTTTTATGACTTCAAGATTATTCTCAAGTGACATATCACTAAAAAAGAAGCCCAAGTATCATGATGGCTTGGGGAACTGTATTATCTTTCTACAACTTTTCAAAGTGCTAAATGAAATGTCACTACCGTTGAGGATTTAGCTAGAGCAAACTTACATTCCCAGCACAGAGCCAAAGTGCCCCTAAAGGTTTGCTTCCTGCAAATGCCTTCTCTAACTACACATAAATAGAGAGCCGTTCCACCAAGAGAACTACAGTTGGCTTCTGCTTATGATCTTGTTTTATATTTATATATAAAAATCAATACAAACATAATCTTCCAAAATGTTGTTCCTTAGCCTACAAGAAATATGATGAAAGAAAATTTTTATCCCTGATGGAATGTAATACCCTAATTCATGGGTTACTCCAAGATTTTTTCTTAGGAAGGAATTAGGAAAAAATAGCTGAATTTATAAATACTGCAATACAATGTTTGTTTGCTTTAAATAAAGGGAAAGATAGGGAAATTATCTTAAGGCAGGGTTTGCTTAGCAAGCACCCTGGGTTTATATACGATGGAAGTTTACTGAGAATGGCTTAGAACGATGGGAGGGTTGACCTCCTCACACGACCAATATATGACTCCATGGACATCTGCGGCCCTGGATATAAAAGAAGATATCACATCATCACCCCAGTCATCTCAGTATAACTAACAAGGATAAGTTAGTTGATAATCACAATTAATGTTGAAAATGGTCTTGATTTTGACATTCTGGTTTTACATAGAGAATCAACTGACAACTATTCCATTGATAATCTGGGGTATAATATCAGCTAAAGTTTCCATTTAACTTAAAATATATTGTACTATCATCCTTCCTAATATTTTATTTTAGATTTAATATCTTCTATTTTAATATATTTTACAAAGTCATATTTATCATCATATTTCATGTTCACACTTAGAAGGAGAACTGGCCTGCTTTTGACCTCCATGGCCGAAGATGAATTACTAAACACTTAAGAGTGCTCAAAGTATTCATAAAGGAGATACATAAGAAAGGCAAGAAACAATTCACTGGATGTACTTCCTAAGGGGTCAAAGCTCAGTGGCAACCAGAACGAAAGAGTCACTCCACTCCAGTATGTCTAACTCTAATGATCTTAGAATGACCTTGGTTGTGTGGATTTTCATTCAATAAATAGTTCCCAAGGCATTCAGCTGGCTCTGGGACTACCTGGTAGAAAGGGACTTTCCTTTCTTCCAGGGAAAGCAAAAACAAAACCAGGGCCCAACATGAAAGCTCTCCCACTAGATGAAAGGTCTAGGTATTAAGCAAAATAAGCATAGCAATCTACGTAAAATGTAACCAGAGTAAATGCTCGGAGATTTAGGGAGGATGATTTCAATCAGTAAAGGAGTCCCTGAAAAGATTATGATTAACTAGAAGAGAAAGGAGGGAAACATATTCTATGAAGAGGGAAGGAACAGACAGTGCAAAAGGAGATAAGAAGGACTGACAAAAGTCCAGGATGTTTAGAGCAGCCAGAAGGAAGGGAAGTGGTTTGCTATGTTCCTCATTAAGCACCAGGCAGAGGCTAGTGGACCAATCACCAGAGGGAGCCAGTGGAATATTTCGAGGTAGACTAGATTAGAGGATGTGCATTTTACAAAATTTCTGTAGTCACTGTATGGAGACCAGACTAGAAGGCAGCAACCTAGCAGTACAGATGCATCTCCATATGAAAGGGCAGATGGGACAAGAGGAATAAGCACAGTGTTGATGAGTCATGGAAAAACTGCATAGTAAAAACGTAAGGACAAAGTAACCAATTGAACATGGGAAGATAAGGGGAAGAAGGTAGGTTTCTGGCTGGTAACTGGTAGATAATGGCATTCTTCAGAGATGGTGAGAATTAAAAATAATACTATTTGGGGTGAAAAGTATTGGCTTCTAAGTCTTGAATAAGAATCCCCAACCATTAAATCTCCTTTAAAGCAGTGGGTATTTCTACTTGAGTAAATCATCTGGATGTGGATTCTTGCCATGGTGTTTTGATACATTGGCCTGTCAACTCTGAAGCTTTTACTTTAAATCGGGCTTGTGAAGAAGCTGAAATGAATTTAGTGGCACTGCCTAAAATAATGAATTCTCCCACCAAATCACTGCTCTTTAAAATCTGACACACAGGATGATGCTGGGAAATGGGCTTTTCAAAAAGGCCCAAGCAGATTTTTCAGCACATAATGATGTTCTCTTGATGGCAGAATAAGATCGAGGGGAGGAACCCCACAGTTGATAAGTCATAAATGGTAGTTGCATTTTGTCTATACTTGCCTTTGTAGTTTTGACTTTATTGCCACTGCTACAGGACCAACCTGAGTAATCGGGCAGTACTTTACAATCCTCTCCTTCCAAACAGGGATTCATGTGACACCACCATTTCTGAATCACGATGGAAGCTGAAAAACAAAGGCCGGATAATATTTGTGACAGTTTCTTCCTCCAAAGATGGAAAAAATAAATCTCAGTACAAATTAGTACACTGACCTCAAAGATTGGTATTAAGAATAAATTTACTATTAGTAAATTTAAGGACTCCAATCAGGCATATACTCTATAAATTATTTCATTTATTAAAATGTTTAAAAGCAACAGATGTTGGTGATGATGCAGAGAAAAGGGAACCCTTACACACTGTTGGTATGAAGATAAATTAGTACAACCTCTATGGAAAACAATATGGAGAGTTCTCAAAGAACTAAAAATCAACCCTTCAATCCAGCAATCCCACCACTGGTTATCTACCCAAAGGAAAAGCGACTGTTATATCAAAAAGACACCTGCACTCATATGTTTATCACAGCACTAGTTACAATAAATAGCAAAGTCATAGAATCAACACGTATCCATCAGTGGAGGACTGGATAAAGAAAATGTGGTATAGACACACTATCAAATACTACTTAGCCACGGAAGAGAATGAAATCATGTCTTTTACAGCAACATAAATGGAACTGGAGGTGATTCTTAAGTGAAATAACCTAGAAACAAAGTCAAATCTGCATGTTCTCACTTATAAATGAGAACTGAATAATGTGCACACAGAGACATAGAGTCGTGGAGCAATAGACATTGGAGACTTGGAAGGGTGGGAAGGACAAGAAGTTACTTAAGGGATACAAGGTACACTATTTGGATGATGGCTACATGAAAAGCCCCGACTTCACCATTATGTATCCTTAAATTTATACAAAGAAATAGTTCACTTTTGCAGTGGACTGCCCAATTATAAAATTTGGCTGCTGAGATCTCAGGCTTTGAATCTGTGCCATTGTCTAGATTAGACTAGTTCTCAGACTTCTCTTAGTGTCGGTTTCTTCATTTGAAAAGTAGATACTCATCCCAGGATAGTAAGAGGGTAAATTAATACACGTGTGAAAGTCTTTGCTGACTTTCAGCCAGTCACAGTCATCTCCGAAAATGTCAGCTATTATTATGGTCATCATCTTTGATTGCAGGTTACCATGGTATTGCAACTGGTTCTTCTGTTTGACGCTGTTAATAGCAAAGACTAAAAGCACTAACAATTCACATCATACACGGTGTTGATCTCACCATGCCATTCTGGCAAGTGGCCAGCAACTACTTAAAGTCAGTTACAAGCCGCCACAGGAAGGTAGGAGGCCCTGGCATTCCTTTATCTTTTCATATGCCTGTTGGTCATTTGTGTGTCCTCCTTGGAAAAATACCAATTCAGTTTATTCCTACTTTTTAAGTGGGGTATTTACTTTTTGGCAGCTGAGCATGTGGGTTTCTTTTATATTTTGGATCTTAATTCATCTGATAAATGAAAATATTTTCTCCCATTCTCTAGGTTGCTTTTTTATTTGATGAAGTCCCAAGTTTATTTTTACTTTTGTTGCCATAACCAAAATATCATTGCTAAGACTAATACCAAGGACATTTTCCCCTATGTTTTCTTCTAGGAGTTTCATTTCATAGATTACATTTACATCCTTTTCAAGTTAATGGTTGCATATGATTAAGTAACAGGTTTAACTTCATTCTTTTGCATGGGAATATTTTTCCAGCACCCTTTATTGAAGAGATAATGTTTTTTCCATTGTGTAGTCTTGTCACCCTCTCAAAAACTAGTTGACTATAAATGCATGCATTTATTTCTGAGTTCCCTATTCTGTCCCATGGGTCTATGTGTCTATTTTTATGCCAATGCCATACTGTTTTGATAACTATAGCTTGGTAATATAATTTGAATCAGGGGTTGTTTGCCTCCAACTCTGTTCTTTCTCAAAATTGTTTTATCTATTTGGGGTCTTTTGTGGTTCTATATGAATTTTAGGACTTTTTTTTATCTTTGTGAAAAATGCTGTTGGAATTTTCTTAGAGATTTTATCTGTAGACTGCTTTGGAGAGTATGGCCTTTTTTTTTTTTTTTTAAGATGTTTTCATCTCCAGTTTAATCTAGTCACACCTCTTTTACTACAATACTTAATGTTCAATGATTATGTTAAATTTCTATATCCATTTACATGGCATTAACATGGGAATGATCAAGAACTGTCCATATACATTTAGTCAGTTCAAACTGCATCAATTTATTCCTACAGGCATATATTTTTATTTATTTAATTTATGTATTTTACTTTTGGTGCATACTATATCTGGCATTTCTCCCCATGTTATCCCCCCCTCACTGTCCCCAGTGTGTGATGCTATTCTACCTGAGTCCCCGTATTCTCATTGTTCAACACCCACCTATGAGTAAGAATATATGGTGTTTGGCTTTCTGTTCTTGTGTCAGTTTGCTGAGAATGATGGTCTCCAGATTCATACAAATCCCTACAAAGGACACAAACTCATCGTTTTTTATGGCTGCATAGTATTCCATGGTGTATATATACCACATTTTCCTCATCCAGTCTATCACTGATGGGCATTTGGGTTGGTTTCAGGTCTTTGCTATTGTATACAGGGCTGCAATGAACACCCATGTGCATGTGTCTTTATAGTAGAACACTTTATAGTTCTTTAAGTATATACCCAGTAATGGGATTGCTGGGTCAAATGGAATTTCTATTTCTAGATCCTTGAGAAATCACCACACTGTCCTCCACAATGTTTGAACTAATTTACATTCCCACCAACTGTGTAAGAGTGTTGCTATTTCTCCGCATCTTCTCCAGCATCTGTTGTCTCCAGATTTTTTAATGATCACCATTCTAACTGGCATGAGATGATATCTCAGTGTGGTTTTGATTTGCATTTCTCTAATGACCAGTGATGATGAGCATTTTTTTCATGTTTATTGGCCTCATATATGTCTTCTTTTGAAAAAGTGTCTGTTCATATCATCTGTCCGCTTTTGAATGGGCTTGTTTTTTTCTTGCAAATCTGTTTTAGTTCTTTGTAGATTCTGGATATTAGCCCTTTGTCAGATGGGTAGATGGCAAAAATTTTTTCCTATTCTGTTGGTTGCTGATTTGCTCTAATGATGATTTCTTTTTGCTGTACAGAAGCTCTGGAGTTTAATCAGATCACATTTATCTATCTTGGCTTTTATTGCCATTGCTTTTGGTGTTTTAGTCATGAAGTCCTTGCCTATGCCTATGTCCTGGATGGTTTTGCCTACGTTTTCTTCTAGTATTCTTATGGTGTTGGGCTTTATGTTTAAGTCTTTATCCATCTGGAGTTAATTGTAGTGTAAGGTGAGGTAGGGGTCAAGTTTCTGCTTTCTGCACAATGCTAGCCAGTTTTCCCAACACCATTTATTAAACATGGAATCCTTTCCCCATTGCTTGTTTTTGTCAGGTCTGTCAAAGATCAGATGGTTGTAGATGTGTGGTGTTTCTTCTGGGGTCTCTGTTTTGGTACGAGTACTATGCTGTTTTGATTACTGTAGCCTTGTAGTATAGTTTGAAGTCAGGTAGCATGATGCCTCCAGCTTTGTTCTTTATGCTTAGGATTGTCTTGGCTATGAGGGCTCTCTTGTGATTCCATATGAAGTTTAAGGTTGCTTTTTCCAGTTCTGTGAAGGTCATTGGTAGCTTGATGGAGATAGCATTGAATCTATAGATTACTTTGGGCAGTATGGTCATTTCACGATATTAATTCTTCCTAACCATGAGTATGGAATGTTTTTCCATTTGTTTGTGTCCTCTCTTATTTCCTTGAGCAGTGGTTTGAGGTTCTCCTGGAAGAGGTCCTTTACATCCTTTTATTATTGTATTTCTAGGTATTTTATTCTCTTTGTAGTGATTGTGAATGGGAGTTCCCTCTTGATTTGACTCTCTTTAAATTGTTATTGGTGTATACGAATGCTTGTGATTTCTGCATATTGATTTTATAACCTGAGGCTTTGCTGAAGTTGCTTATCAGTTTGAGAAGATTTTGGGCTGAGATGATGGGGTCTTCTAGATATACAATCATGTCATTTGCAAATATAGACAGTTTGACTTCCTCCTTTCCTAATTGAATATCCTTTCTTTCTTTGTCTTGCCCGATTGCTCTGGCTAAAATTTCCAATACTATATTGAATAGGAGTGGTGAGAGAGGGCATCCTTGTCTAGTGCCTGATTTCAAAGGGAATTCTTCCAGCTTTTGCCCGTTCAGTATGATATTGGCTGTAGGTTTGTCATATATGGCTTTTATCATTTTATAATATGTTTCATCAATATCTAGTTTATTGAGAGTTTTTAGCATAAAGCGCTGTTGAATTTTATCAATGGCCTTCTCTGCATCTGTTGAGATAATCATGTGGTTTTTGTCTTTAGTTCCGTTTATGTGATGGATTACATTTATGGATGTGCATATGTTGAACCAGGCTTGCATCCCCGGGATGAAGCCTACTTGATCATAATGGATAAGCTTCTTGATGTGTTGTTGCAATCATTGCCAGTATTTTATTAAAGATTTTTAATTGATGTTCATCATGGATATTGGCCTGAAGTTTTCTTTTTTAGTTGAGTCTCTGACTGGTCTTGGTATCAGAATGATGTTGGTCTCATAAAATGAGTGAGGGAGGATTCCCTTCTTTTGTATTGTTTGATATAGTTTCAGAAGGAACAGAACCAGCTCCTCTTTGTTTGTCTGGTAGAATTCAGCTGTAAACCCGTCTGGACCTGGACTATTTTTGATTGGTAGGCTATTAATTGCTGCCTCAACTTCAGCCCTTCTTATTGGTCTATTCAGGGTTTCAATTTCCTCCTGGTTTAGAGTACAAGTGTCTAGGAATTTATCCATTTCTTCCTGGTTTACTGGTTTATGTGAATAGAACTGTTTGTAGTAAACTCTGATGGTAGTTTGCATTTCTGTGGGATCAGTCATGATATCCCCTTTATCATTTTTTATTGCATCTATTTGATTCTTCTCCCTTTTCTTTTTTATTAATCTGGTTAGCAGTCTTTTTTTTTTTGATATTTTCAAAACACCAGCTCCTGGATTTATTGATTTTTTTGAAGGTTTTTTTGTGTTTCTCTCTCCTTCAGTTCTGCTCTGATCTTAGTTATTTCTTGTCTTCTGCTAGCTTTTGAGGTTTTCTGATCTTCCTCCTCTAGTTCTTTCAATTTTGATGATAGGGTGTCAATTTTAGATCTTTCCTTGTTTCTCATGTGGGCGTTTATTGCTATAAATTTCCCTCTCAACACTGCTTTAAAGGTGTCCCAGCGATTCTGGTAAGTTGTGTCTTCGTTCTGATTGGTTTCAAAGAACATCTTTATTTCTGCCTGCATTTCATTTTTTATCCAGTTAACACTCAGAAGCAGGTTGTTCAGTTTCCAAGTGGTAGTGCGGGTTTGAGTGTGTTTCTTAATCCTGAGTTCTAGTCTGATTGCGCTGTGGTCTGTAGACTGTTTGTTATGATGTATGTTCTTTTGCATTTGCTGAGGAGTGATTTGCTTCCAATGATGTGGTTCATTTTAGAGTAAGAGAAATGTGCTGAGAAAAAAATGTATACTCTGTGGATTTGGGCTGGAGTGTTCTGTATATGTCTATTAGGTTAGCTTGGTCCAGCTCTGCATTCAAGTCCTGGATATCCTTGTTAGTTTTCTGTCTTGTTGATCTAATATTGACAGTGGAGTGTTGAAGTCTCCCACTATTATTGTGTGGGAGTCTAAATCTCGTTTTAGGTCATTAAGAACTTGCTTTATGTATCTGGGTGCTCCTGTGTTGGGGTGTATATATTTAGGATGGTTAGCTCTTCTGGTTGGATTGATCCTTTTACCATTATGTAGTATCCTTCTTTGTCTCTTTTGATCTTTGTTGAAGTCCATTTTATCAGAGACTAGGATTGCAACCCCTGCTCTTTTTTTGTTCTCCATTTGCTTGGTAAATCTTCCATCCCTTTAGTTTGAGTCTATGTGTGTCTTTGTATGTGAGATGGGTTTCCTGAATACAGCATACTGATGGGTTCTGACTTTTTATCCAGTTTGCCAGTCTGTGTCTTTCAACTGGGGCATTTAGGCTGTTTACATTCAATGTTAATGTTGTTATGTGTGAATTTGATCCTGCCATTTTGTTACTGGCTGGTTTTCTTTCCCATTAGTTGACTTATTTTCTTCACTGCATTTTTGGTCTTTGCCAACTAGTTTGCTTTTGCAGTGACTGGTACTTGTTCCTTTCCATGCTTAGTATTTCTTTCAGGAGCTCTTGTAGGGCAGGACTGGTGGTGACAAAATCTCTAAGTAATTGCTTGTCCATAAAGGATTTTATTTCTCCTTCACTTACGAAGCTCAGTTTGGCTGGATATGAGATTCTGGATTGAAAGTTGTTTTCTTTAAGGATCTTGAATATTGGCCCCCCACTCTTTTCTGGCTTGTAGGGTTTCTGCAGAGAGGTCTGATTGGCTTCCCTCTGTGGGTGACCTGACCTTTCTTTCTGGCTGGACTTAGCATTTTTTCCTTCTTTTCAACCCTGGTGAATCTGACAATTATGTGCCTTGGGTTGCTCTTCTTTTCCTAAATTTGAAATTTGGACTGCCTTGCCAGGCTTGGGAAGTTCTCCTGGCCTGGAGCACGTTTTCCAGCTCGGATTCATTCTTGTCAACAATACCGTCCCCTTGCTACATAGGTTTCCTGTATTTTTGTTAAAACATGTAGCCCAGTCCTACCCAATGATGGGCTGTACCCTTACTCCACTGGGCTGGATCATTCAGGGTTCAGCTCAGACTGTGGCACTGGCTGCGCAACCCACTAGAGTCAGAGCTTCAGCCCTCTGGGGTTTGTGGGGAGGGTAGGGACCTGCCCAGCCACTCCGTCTCTCTCCAGGTGACGGGAGGGGGTGATAGCTGCCTTTTGGGCTAAGATATGTGCGCCAATCAAAAATCCTCAAGAAAACTCTAGCAAACTGAATTGAATAGCACATGAAGAGGATCCTCTGCTATGATCAAGTGGGATTTATCCTTGTATGTAAATCAATAAGTGTGATACACCATATTAACAGAATGAAGGATAAGTCATAATCATCTCAAATGCAGAAAAATCATTTGACAACATCCAACATCACTTCATGATAAAAACTCTCAACTACGAATTTTGTACAGAAGGAATGTACTTCAACATGATAAAGGCCATATATGACAAGACACAGATATCTACTCTCATCATTTCTATTCAACAGAGTACCAAAAGTCTTAGCCAGAGCAAGCAGGCAAGAAAAAAATATAAAAGGCAGTTAAATTAGAAAGGAAGAAGTTAAATTGTCTCTGCAGACAACATGATTTTCCTGATAGATTTGATTCGAACTATGCTGCCTTGAAGTCAGAAACTCAAGTTCAAATAAAGCTTTACAAATCCTAATAGCTACTTTTTATTGAGAGCCAGGCACCCTGCTAATTTAAACCTCACTACAACCTGAGGTTACAAATTATTTTTTCAAGGAAGGTGAGGGATAAAAGACTACACATTGAGTACAGTGTATACTGCTCAGCTGAGGGGTGCACCAATATCTCAGAAATTACCACTAAAGAACTTGCCCGTGTAATAGAAAACCACCTGTTCCACAAAAGCTTATTTTAAAAATAATTTTAAGAAAACATGGAAAAACTGAGGTCCAGGGGCATCAGGTGACCAGGGCAAGGTCACACAATTTGAAGACAGGCAGTCTAATGCTAGAGCCCAAGTGCTAATGCTTTTAGTCATACCTCCCTCCATTATGCATCTACTAGAAACAAATCCTTGTATGGAAGGATGCAAAGACAACGGTAGGGAATGTGGCAAGCCAGTGCATTCAAACAGTTCCCCAATCAGACATATGCTATGTGGCATGATGAAAGCACAGGACAAATTCATTATTTACTGAAGGGGCCAGACATTATAGTATTTTGTCCACAAGTGGCCACGTTGTCCCTGATTCAGGCCAAATACTGAGCTAATATCCAGTGATACCCATCAAAACAAATAGTACCTAAGTCAGGTGCATTTGTGATCTAGGGAAACCACTTGCTATTTAAATCAGCCAACACCAATAAAGGAATCTAGCCAAATTGGTCATTTATTGTGTCAGAGACTGCTACTAAACTGGGATGGATGGACACAGTGGGTAAAGCTTAACAAAGCCGTATTCTTGGCCAGGCATGGTAGCTCATACCTGTAATCCCAGCACTTTGAAAGGCCTGGGCAGGCAGATCACTTGAGGCCAAGAGTTCCACACAACTTGGCCAACGTGGTGAAACCCTGCCTCTACTAAGAATACAAAAATTCACTGGGCATGGTGGTGCCCGCCTGTAGTTTCCAGCTACTCAGGAGGCTGAGGCAGAAGAATTGCTTGAGCCCGAGAGGTGGAGGGTGCAGTGAGCCAAGATCACACCACTGCACTCCAGCCTGCACGACAGAGCAAGACTCAGTGAAAAAAATTTTTTTTTAGTTATATTCTTTGCAGCCTTAAATATCATAACAATTTCCCCTTGCAACTTCATGGAGCTGTGTCACTTTCAAAGCACTTTTACTTACTGTTCCTCTTTTGATTGTCCCAACAACCTTCAGAAGCAGAAAGGGGAGACAGATGGTGCCACAAATAAAAACCAGAGCTTCCCTCAGAGCTAGTAAAATTGTGGGGGGTGGTACTAGAATCTAAAATTTCTTCTTCTCTATCCAGTAGTCTTTCTACTGTACCACAATTTACAATAATATTTTAGATTAGGAAGTGCTACACAGAGTTCTACTATACTTATAGTGTTGACCATTCATTCTTGTCTGAGTACCATGGGTTGGTTCCAAGTGGATATAAAAATAAACAGGAGATGATCCCCAGCCCTCAATTCAAAATACCATCTGCAGGACTAGAAAAATTACAAAAATGTTGACAGAGCTTAGTTATATTTACACAGAATTAGAGCTAAATTTAAAATACTTCTTTGTCTTCAAAACTCTTCCTTAGACAAACTTTCGTCCACTCAGGAGTGAGAACTCATGTACTCTGGATAGGTACCAGAGCTCCAGGAAAGATTCAAAAGCAGTTTTGGCAGGTGGCCAGATGTCCACAACTGAAGGCAGCAGCAACAGTGACGGGTCCACCTGGAAGCCAGCAGATGCATGTGGCTGAAGTGAGAGATCATCAGGGAGGCCCCTGACACCCAGAAGAGGAGGATGTCTGGAAAGGAATCAGGGGCTCTCGAGGAAAATTCAAGATTAGACTTAGGTCTCCCAGCAGCAGCCAGCCAGGGAAGGAGTCTCAGCCAAGTAGTGCAATCAGGTAGAGAAAACTGGGAGCCGGAAGAGTTTGAGAAGAACGAACTCTAAAACAGAAGAGCAACTGAGGTGGGAGTGAAGTGAGAAACTGCGGAATAAATTCCCTGCAGAGAAAGAGAATGAATCAGATTGTCTCAACCTCTCAGCAGAGAAATGCCAGCCAGCACTTACTTACTGAACCCATGGGGACACAAGGTACTTCTGATGCCAAAACTGAGAAAAGGAGCTGGAGGGGAAAATAAAAGTGACGGATCCGGGTGTCTATCACAGAAGAATATGCCACTTCTTAACTACAGAAAAAAAAAATCAGTATTTACCTAGGTATAGGCAAATGGAAGCTTATAAGACCAAGACAAAACTCTCATAAGATTATTTACCAGGTTTTTTGTTTAAGTGGAAAATATGGAGTGAGGCTTTCTTCCAAAAACAGATTTGCTTCAGACTCCTTAAAATAGCAAACTGCCCTGAAATGTAAAGGAGTCCTATTTGCAAATTTATATTTTCCTATCTCATAGGAGAATACATTATGAGGTACTCCTATTTGTCAGTGTGTTACCCATGATGGAGTTTCTCTGTGAAAGGCTTCACAGCAAATGCTCTTTTAGAAATAAGAGACATAAAAGGAAACACCACCATAATCAAAATACACATTGCAAATTCCATTATGAGTTAAGGATTCACTAAGAAACTCAGCAAAGGTGAGAACCCACTGAGGGCTCAGTCTGACAGAGAATAAGGTAATTAAACAGCCAGGAAATTTAGGCTTCGAGTGCACCTTGAGCCCGACTAGCAGAGACAAAGGACTCAGAAGTAGGATTTCATTAAAGTTACTGGCGAGAACATCTGCCCACTTTACTGAGCCTTATCTCCACAGGAAAATAAGTTTGTAGGAGGCAAAGATTTTTTTTTCCTGTTACAAAATATCATAATATACTTTAAATGAGAAAGTGTCTTGTCACTTCTATTTTTAAAATAAAATTCTTTTAAAAGTCCCACGCTTCCTGACTTATGAAAACACATAATACCCCTATCTTCAAGCTGCCAACCTGCAATGAATTTCCAGTTTTATGCAGAAAGGAAGAAAAAAATAAAAAGACAGTGAAGCCTTCCCTGGTTTTCTGGTAGCAAGTGGTATATTCTATAATGCTGTTGTCGAGGTGAAATTTCATGTGATAATTAGCTGTTTTGCTTCTGGTACATTTTCCATGCTCTCTATCGTATAAAAAGAGTTTTATTTTGTATCTCTTGTCCCAAATAAACATCATTCAGTTAAATAGAACACAATTATGTATTTATACAGTTACTTAAATAAGGCAGTCTTCAAATTATAATAACCAAGAACATTGCTCACTTTTCACGAGTTGGACTCTTACTTGATTTGGTTTAGCTGTATTTACATGGTGTGATGGTTAATATTGTCAACTTGATTGGAATAAAGGATGCCAAGTATTGTTCCTGGGTGTGTCTGTGAGGGTGTTGCCAAAGGAGATTAACATTTGAGTTAGTGGATTAAGAAAGGCAGACCCGTCCTTAATTGGGATGGACACTATCTATTCAACTGCCAGTGCAGCTAGGATAAAAGCAGCCAGAGGAACACGGAAGGGCTAGACTAGTCTTCTAGCCTCCATCTTTCTCTCATGCTGGATGCTTCCTGCCCTCAAACATTGGACTCCACATTCTTCAGCGTTTGGATCCTTGGACCTATGCCAGTGATTTGCCAGGGACTCTCAGGCCTTCCACCACAGACTGAAGGCTGCACTATTGGCTTCCCTACTTTTGAGGTTCTGGGACTCGGACTGGCTTCCTTGCTCCTCAGCTTACAGACGGCCGATTGTGTGACTTCACCTTATGATCACTTGAGTCAATATTCCTTAATAAATTCCCCTTCATATATACATCTATCCTATTAGTTCTGTCCTGCTAGAGAATCCTGACAATACATGTAGTAAAGGTTATTCTAAAGAACACTGTATGTTTATACTGCAACTATGAACAGAAAAATTAAGAAAACATCTTCCTAGAATATAGGCCTTATAGAATACACTCCAAGATTTTAATACTTTGTGTCTTCAGTTATTTCAGTCATATTATTTCAAGATTCTCACTGTGTTCTTTAAAAATCAAGCCATTTATTAACTTTTATATTTCTTAAGAAGCCATACCAACTTGATGTGACTAACAGGCCTAAGAGCAGTGGTTGGAGCACTAACATTGTTTTCAAGGAATCTTACTTGTTCACACTGCAAATAACACAATATGGTTCCACACAGAGTACTGAGTTAGTGCATCAGTACACATACACTGATCTTCTGTGATGTAGGTTTTCCTCTCTGCTAAATGCAGATCTACACAAGCATATCCACATATACTGAGGAACTCTAGGTCAGGGTTTCTCAACCTCAACTTCGTAGACATTTGAACCTGGTTAATTCTTTATCACGGCCATCAATCCTATGCTTTGTAAGGCACCATTTCCGGCCTGTACATGCTGAACACCAGTAGCACCCTCTCCCGACTGTGTCCAGACAATGTTGAATATCCCCAAGGGGGCAAAATCGCCCCTGCTTGAGAAGCATTGATCTATAGTTTGAAGGGCTACTAACTCAAAATGAGAGGTTGTGCCAGTTCATCAGACCTGCTCAATGCTCTGACTTATGAAAATAATTCTAATCGATCATCAATACCATGCCACCTCTATTTTATGCCTTCCTTCCTGCCCTTACCATGGGCGATTCCATGAATCTAAAGTTTTTGCACATCTACTTCTGAGTTTTTTCTTTCTCTCAAACATATACACATACATACACACTGATATGGCTTGGCTGTGCCCCCACCCAAATCTCATCTTGAATTGTAGCTCATACAATCCCTAAGTTTCATGTGAGGACCTGGTGTAAGGTATTTGAATCATGAGGGTGGATTTTTTTCCCATGTGTTGTTCATGGAATAGTGAATAAATCTCTAAAGATCTGATGGTTTTATAAAGGGTGGTTCCCCTGCACATGCTCTCCTGCCTGTGCCATGTAAGACATGCCTGGCTCCTCCTTCACCTTACCCCATGATTCTGAGGCCTCCCCAACCAGGTGGAACTGTGAGTCCATTAAACCTGTTTTGCTTTATAAAGTGCCCATTCTCGGGTATGTCTTTATTAGCAGCGCAAGAGTAGACTAATACACACACATGCATGCACACACAAATCCTGGCTAATTGTGAGCTCACCATGAAACCTATGCTGACAAGGTGACCTGACAAATTTAGACATCGTATTTTTCCTTCTCAGGAATCTTACAGTGCCTTATATAAACTTAGTTCATAATACTTCATACTCTTTTTTTTGGCACACTCTCCTAAAATGCAAATTCCCAGAAGGCAGGAATTAAATCCTAAAATTTGACTTACTCTAAGGCCTCTCACATCAAAAGCTGTGATTTTGTTTTCTACTGTTTCCAAGCCAGACAAAGCTACTTCTATTTCCCAAGTTAGCCCCACTCATTTTCATATGCTTTGTGCTTCCTTGTTCCCTAATTCCTTCTACCGTCATATCCTTCTACCTACTAAATTCAGACCCATTTCTTCTCAAGGGCAGCATCCCTGACCACCTCTCTGTTCTCCCTTGAATTCCTTCATTAATGAGAGTTTGTTTCTCTGAACTAGTAAATTCTGGATTCCTTGAAACTAGGACATGAGTCTCCTTATCATGCTTCTGTCTGGCATCTAGGGCAGGTCAGGCACAAAGGTGCCAAATTAAAACTTGATGAATGAACCAGCATATGCAACATACCTATCCTCCCAACTCCCTAAGTGTTTTGGTAAAATCCTGTCATTCACCTGACTGCACTGAGAAAAATATCTTTTAGGTGGAAGGAGAACATGCCCAATAAAAAAAAAAAAAATCCCAGTAGAAACATTGTAAAGAGAGATCCTATGTCTCATCACACAGCCCATAAAGCCATGAAAGTTGTCTGCAGTCCAAACAGTAACTCCCCTTCTTAACTAAATTAATTCTGGTACCTTGAAAAAGTGGGCCAGGTGCAGTGGCTCACGCCTATTATCCCAGAACTTTGGGAGGCCGAGGTGGGCAGATCATGAGGTCAGGAGGTGGAGACCATCCTGGCTAACACGTTGAAACCCTGTCTCTACTAAAAATACAAAAAAATTGCCCAGGCATGGTGACACATGCCTGTAGTCTCAGCTACTCGGGAGGCTGAGACAGGAGAATCGCTTGAACCCTGGAAGCAGAGGTTGCAGTGAGCCGAGATCATGCCACTGCACTCCAGCCTGTGCAACAGAGCGAGACTCCATCTCAAAAACAACAACAACAACAAAGCGATAGAAATTGGGGCATCAAAAATTTTTTAATAGCTTTGAAAATTAACTACTTTGCATTCCTGAGCTTTTATTAATCTCTTTTAAACCCAATATTTAGAAAGCATTCATTTTGACAAAATAAACTTCCTTGTACTATACATTTGTCTAATTTTATCATAAAACCATTCAGCCTTATCTCTATAGAGCAGCATTTTGGTGAATGTGTAGAATATAGTTTCCACCATGAAAAAGAATGCTTACCAGCTGAATAGCTGTCTGTTTTAGAACCCAAGTAACCACAGCCTTACAATCAAATAATTCCCTGTCCAATCTCCTGAAACTCCAATGTATATCAAAGACCCACTTCAATAACTTGGAGGAGGTTTCATAACTTAATTATAACAAAAACGTTTGATAGAAGGGGAACAGCTAATTATTCTCCGTTTATATAAGCTATGGTTTTACGGAAAAGCAATGAAAACACTAGATAAATATCTGTGGTGTGGATTAAGAGAAATGCAAAAGGATATTCCAATTTCTATTTTGGCATTAATTAGTGCCCCATGCCAACACCTTCTTGCCTTTGTTTTAATTTAAATGTAAATTCAGGTGAATTTTATATTTTAGATCTTTTCTATTCTTATTGACAAATAAGATAAGAGGAACGTATTAGCAGAGAATAGGTCTTCTCACATGCCAATTAAGGGTGTGATACTGCATAATTATTATGGGATAAAGATTAAGCAGGTAAAGCTAAAAAGCCCTAATGGAAACATTTCAGATAAGGAAGAGATCAGAGAGAGATGAAATCGGACATACATCCCAACTAAAGCTTAAACTTCCTAAACTTCTGAGTGACTTTGATCCAATAAACATTTATTGAACACCGACTGTTTGCCAGACAATATTAGGGATAGGAGACACAAGTGAAAGATATAATCTCACCTTTCAGGGTATTAGTATTCTCTGACCACAAATGTTACACTCAAGTTACATCTTTAGATAAAGCATATACTGCATTGTCCAATATGAAGCTCTGAGCCACAAGTGCCTATTAAATCTAAATTTATAACTAGCCGCATTTCAAATGCTCCATAGCCACGGGTGGCTAATGGGTACTAGCCATACTGGACATATGCATCATCACATATAGATATAGAGACCTATCTACACAGGTTATTTCCATAAATATATGGACAGGGAACAAGTGCATCATCACAGAAAGTTCTAGTAGACCACACTGCATAGACTCTGTTCAGATGCTCCATGATTGGTCTACATTACTGATCCTGTGACACTAGGGAAACCATTTAGTTAACCTGTGAGTCTGTTTGTTTTGCCATAAACACAACCAAAATGTCCACCAACAAAGGGATGGTGGCCTGGTGTAATGGCTCACACCTATAATCCAAAAACTTTGGGAGGCCAAGGTAGGAGGATTGCTTGAGCCCAGGAGTTCAAGGCTGCAGTGAGTTATGATCATGCCACTGTACTCTGACCTAAATGACAGAGCAGACCCTGTCATCATATTAAAAAAGGAAGAAGAATGGCTAAATAATGTTGCCTATCCATACGTGGAATGCTATGGAGCAATTTAAAACACCAAGTTAGATCAACATGTACCAGCACACACAGATTTTTCTTCAACCTAATACTCATAGGAATAAAGCAGGATGAGTTAAATATCCAAAGTGATAGCATTTGTGTAAAACACACACTCATGTTGAAATCTACCACTATGTTCTACAAACCTATCCCCAAATACACAAACATACAGAAAAATCTATTGACCAAACAGGTAAGTGAAGTTACCTCTAGGATGGTGGCCAAAGGGGATTTGCCTATAGATAAAATTTAAAACAAGATAGTTTGTGGTAAGATATTCATATTTTCCTTATTAAGATGAAGATACGAATAGTCATCACTTCACTATCAGTATTTTTTAGGTACCAATAAAAGTGCTTTGAATATTGTGAAGCATTATTCTTGGTTAGAGTATAAAAAGAATTTGTTACAAGATGTTTAAGGCCTACAGAGGCAAGCAAACACATTGCCTATAAAGAACAATCTGTGATTAGAGAAGTCCATTCTCCACTGTGCTAAAACTTGTTTATGAGCCAGCCAATGGGGAGAGATGAAAGTAAGAGACCACGTCCCCATCCACAGGCTGCTTACATACTAACTGGAAGGCATGTGTTTTTACAACAACATGGGATGAATGTCATGAACTGGCAGTCCAAGATAATACAAGAACTTACAAGAGATTTGAAAGAAGAATAGGAAGAATTAAGCAGACTAGGTGTGTGTCATGGGGAGGAGGGCAATGATTCAGGCAAGGCACATAAATTAGTAATGTACAGAAATGGAAGAACTCTAGATTGCCTAGGGTACAGTAGTTGAAAGAGAACTGAGACAGCCAGATTTTGCATGACTTTGCAGGCCATGGTAAAGAACTTGGAATTTATCTTCAAAACAAGGGAAGCCACTAAATTGTGATTTTCAGTATGGGAGTGTCATGATCCATTCCATTTTTGTATATCTCTGGCTACAGAATGGAAAGTAAAAGGAGAGGCGTGGCACACTCAGCAAGATCTAAGGGTGTGCCCTTAGATCCTGGACCGTGGAGGTAGCAGTGGGGATGGAGAGAAGTGGGCTGACTTGAGAGACAGCCAGGAGACAGAATGGTTGTGATTTGGATACAATTGATGAAGCAGATAAATACATTAGACTTCCCCAGCTGGAGGTATAGAAACTCAGCATATTTCTTTTAAATGCCATTTTTTAAATGTTCAAGATCTGCATCTTTTTTATAGGTTCATAATCATTTATCAATAATTGCCAAATCCAAAAAGCTCTGGAAATTCAAAGGTTTTCGTAAGATGACAGCAAAACCTGACTTGAATTAACATGAAGTTCTTTATCCAGCCTTATCACATCCTACATGAATATTCATATATTTCACTGCAGACATAATATTTCTATGATTATGGGGTACAAGTGGTCTATATGGCAATAGATGGCATATGTACTATGTTACCTACATAAAATATGAACAAAATATGAATTAAACAACACATTTGGCCCCAAAAGTTTCTGGTAAAGAACTGCAGGTAGAAAATTTCCACTTTCAGTTTCCTGCTTTAAAGGTGCCTGAGATGGTGCTGATATACACCACTGTAACCACACAGCCCACAGAGTTGTGTATGTCTATGTGTGTGTTTGGTAGGGGGAATGGGCTGCAGGTAAATCAGCTGTTATTGTTCACTGTGCAATATGATTTGGAGTTAAGAATGTGTGTGTTTTAACTACTGACCTTTAGACATACATCAAATGAGACTGGACATGTTCATTTTCAAGGAGGTTTCATGACACTGCAGAGCAGCTGCTACAGGACTAACCCCATGTATCTGTTCCCCTGGGAACTGACACTTGTTTCTAACACAGTGTCTGCTGGAAGAAGCCAGGAGTATCAAAAGAAATCAATCCCAGCCTCTCCCTACAACCATCAACATTCATATATATTTTTTAACCACTGGCACAGCACTCTGCGAGGGGATTTGGAGATTACAAATGAATGGTACATGATTCCAAACTATTCCCAGGGAAGTTGTTCTGAAGAGGATGTCCTATAAATGTTGGTTAAAATGATAAACTAGTAATTAAAGAGAGGATACACCAAGCATGAAGTGAGAAAGTCAGGCTGCTAAATTTGAGTACAGTATAAGAGGAGGGAGAACAGAGCATCTGGGGAAACAATTCCTTTGATGAGTGAGATTTGGAGACAGGTGGGCAAAAGAAATTGAAGCACATCTTCCCAACTGCCTATAATATAACTCTCCATTGTTACCCCTTGAGGGACATTATTGAAGACTTACCTTATTCATTAAAAAATTTTTGGAGTTGTATTTATGCTCACTTTTGGATTAAAACTGATCTCAAAGCAACCCTAGGTTTCTTTAGGTTGCAAAGACAGTGAAGTAGGGAGATTCCTGGTGGGTTTTTGCCTATCAGAAATACTGACCAGAGAGGTCTTACCTTCAACACAAGAAGGCTGAGCTCTAGTTGTGCCTGCCACCTGTCCTGGGAAGCAAGAGCACTTGACCGTTTGAGACCGCTCTTCTATGCGGTTCTTATTGCAGCACCTGTGCACGGCGACCACCTCACAGGTCCCTTGCTTGATTTGGTGGTGGCCTAATAGGTAATGGGGGAGAAAAACAGATCCAGTGCTGTTAGAGGGAAATGAAACCACCACAACCAGAATGATGCTATCATGACATTTTCCAACTTCCCGTGCTGTGCTTATGAGTCTTTGTAACTTTTTATTTTGATAACATGTCATTTCAAATTTATATAAAGACAGTAAGAAGAGAGCAAAAAGCTTCTGTGAACCTGTGTTAGGCAGAAATGAGGCCTCCAGGATCCTCAACCCCTGGGGTCACACCCATGGTTATGTTATGTCAATTATATGACAAAAGAGATTTTGCAGATGTGACTGAAATTAATTGGTTGCTTTTTGGTTTTTTTGAGACAGAGTCTCACTCTGTCACCCAGGCTGGAGTGCAGTGATGTGATCCCAACTCATTGCAGCCTCTGCCTCCTGGATTCAAGTGATTTTCCTGCCTCAGCCTCCTGAGTAGCTACGATTACAAATGTGTGCCACCACACCAGGCTAATTTTTGTATTTTAGTAGAGATGGGGTTTCACAGTGTTGGCCAGGCTGGTCTCAATCTCCTGACCTCAAATGATCTGCCTGCCTCAGCCTCCCAAAGTGCAGGGATTATAGGCATGAGCCACCATGAATGGCCAACTGGTTGATTTTAAGAGAGGGAACATAGCCTGGATTATCCAGTGGGGCCAGTGTGATCAAATGAGCTTGAAAAGCAGACAGATTAAGGTGCCATTACTGGCTTGACTATGGAGGGGCCACATGTCAAGGAAATGGAGATCTCATTCCTACAACCTCAAGAACTGCCAATAATCCAAGTGATCCTGGATGCTGATTCTTCCCCAGAGCCTCCCATAAAGGAATGTAGCCTGCTCATACCCTGATTTGAACCCAGTGGCGAAACCCTGAGCAGACAATCCAGCCATGCAGTGCCAGACTTCTGACCTGCAGGAACATGCTGCTAAATCTGTGGTACTTTGTTACAGCAGCAATTGCTAACTAACATACACTTCACCCAGGTTCACCAGTTGTTAACATGTGGCCCCATTTGCGTTATCATTCACTCTCTCATGTTTTTCAAAGCCATTTGAGAGTAAATTTCAGGCATGATGCCCATTTACCCCTAACTACTTCACTGTGTATTTTCTAAAAACAAAGACATGAGGTTACATAATGATTAAAGATAGAAAATTTGGCATGATGCAATGCTACTATGTAATGTACAATCTATATTCAAATTTTGCTAATCTCCCAATAATGCCTTTTATAGCTATTTTCCCCTGCTCAGAATCCAGCCAAGGTGCATGCATTGCATTCAGTTGTCACGTTTCATTAGCCTTCTTTATTCAGAAACTCCTCCTCAGTCTTTTTTTCTTGACCTTGACATTTTTCAAAAGTTACATGCCAATTACTTTGCAGAATGTCCCTCAGTTTGGATTTGTGTGATGCTTCATCTTGATTACATTCAAGAAATGCATTTTTAGCAGAGTTTCCCAGAACTGATTCTATATTCTTAGTGCATCATATCAGGAAACCCTCAATGTCTGTTTTTCCCCATTATCCGTGTTATTACCTTTAATTACATGGTTAGGGTGGTATCTGTCAGGCTTCTCCATTGTAAAGGTATTATTTTTCCCTTTATAATTAGTAAGCATTTTGAGGGATATATTAGTAAGACTATGAATATATCCCATTCTTTATCAAATTTTCATCTACTAGTTTTAGTATCCATTGATGATTTCCACCTGAATCAGTTATCAATATTATAGTTGTAAAACTGATTCTATGTTAATGTTCAAATCATCCCAGATCTGGGCAAGAGGAGACCCTTCATATTGTCCTACATCTAGGCAGGAGGAGCTGTGTCATATTCCCATCATTCTTTGAGAATTTACTAATCTTCTGACCCTCAAGATGTTCCAGACTTACCTGGTATTTTCCCTGCCTTCATCATTTCTTCAAGAATCCTTGGTTACTTTTCATGGGGCATCAGATTTAGGAACCTGAATCTCAATGTGTAGATTTACTTATTACAAGTGGGGGGTGATTCGGACGCTCTCAACAAATAGATCAAGGAATTATGTGTGCAGGTACAACATAAGTACACACTGATGTCTCCAATTCCAATCCAGTAATTTACATTGGAATCCATTTTATCAGTTAGGAGTCTTTTGTTGGAACAACAAAATCTGATTTGAGCTAACTTAATGCAAAGAGATTTTATTGGAAATCAGGAGTTTGTAGAATGAAGATTGAATGTAGCTTAACCATAAGTGGAACCACTACCATGGCTCAACCTGAGTAATTCCACTCTGAATCTGTCATTCTGCTCCATGTGTCAGTTCTAGAAAGGGGTACATCTGACTGGCCTGGCTTAGGTCATGTGTCAACTGCAGCAGCCATGCTCTAAGATGCTCGCCTGTCATCCCCACCTCCAAGTATTCACATGTTTGTGCTGTCCCTTCCCATATGGTATCAGGGTTGGTCTATATGACCAACAGCATGCAGCAGATGTGCTGGTTTGTCAAGTCCAAAATTAGGTGGCTGTCATCTCCAGACCCTCAGATCACTCACTCACAGGAAACCCTGGCATGAGCAGACCTACAGACAATCCTAGGTAGTAAGAAACTAAAGCGTCCTGACAACAGCTGTGTCAGTAAACTTGCAAGCAGACTCCTCGTGCAGGCCCCTCCCACATTAAACCAGAGTTGGTCTGTGTGACAAGAGCACACCACAGCAGAAGTGATGGTTTGCCATGTATATGATTAGGGGATAAGACAGTGGCACACTCACTCGTGTTCATCATGTGTTCTGGGGAAACCATGTTGTAAGCAGCCCTATGTGGAGGCCCACATAGCCAGGAACTAATCAATTGCCATTGGTCACATGGATACATGTGGAAGTGGATCCTACAGCCCCAACCAACAGCCTAACTATAGTCTCATGGGAAATCCTGAGCCAGAACCACCCAGCAAAGCTACTCCCAGATTCCTGATGCTCAAAAGCTGTTTATGAAATAATAATGTCTGATGATTGTTTTAGGTTGTCAAGATTAGGGGTGTTTTGTTACACAGCAGTAGATAACTAATATACCAACTCTGGCTATACCAGGCTGGAGAGACTTGCCTTTGCCCTGATAAAAATAACATAAACAAGATTGTAGAGGTTCTGTTCAGAAATTATTAAGGAAACACAACTTTTTCAAGTACCCTGGAGTGTGCTCATAATTTTCAGATACATCCATTTACATATAAATTGTTATGTGAATTGTAAGCAATTTCATCTACTCATTAAAAGAGGTTTCCCTGAGGATTCCCACTGGTTAATGCTTTGCTTGGTTTTTGTTGATGCATGTGTTTCAAAATAAAACCAGTTTAAAAATATTCCATGATTCAGACTTTTTATCCATAAAGACATGCTTTCAAAACAATAGCCTCTATATTATTCTGAATTTTTTCTGGACCATCCCTGCCGCACCATCTTCAATGTTGATGGCAGCAAAATTCAATTACTGGTAAGAACAAATGCTAAGGCAAAGTTTCATTTGTAAAATACACACAGACAGAACCAGTGCCCAGAGAATCAAACTACCAGCAAGAGAGAAAGTTTTCAATCTACTACTTAAGAAAGCATGAATATGGAGAAGTGATTAAAATGATAAGCCTAATTAAATGTTCATAACAAGAACGTTGATTTCCCATAGGTAGTTGTATACAATTGTAAAATTAAATAAATAGTAATTATAATCTCAGTAAAGTAGTATAAAAGTTTAGCACTGAGTGAGCAGAAAAGTAAAGGCTGGGAAAGGTTGGAAGGGAGATCCTGTCTTTGGTTTCCAATTGCAAATAAGAAACTTCCATTCAAAGATTCCCTGACAGCTAATGACTAGCCACGGACAGGGGCCAGGATGATTCATTCACAGGTATCTCTCAGGAAGTATTCTCCCATTGGTCATTGTCTCAGTCTGCTTGGACTGCCATAACAAAATACCACCGACTAGGTGGCTTAAACAACAGAAATGTATTTTCTCATAGTTCTGGAGACTGGGAGTCCAAACTCAAGATGTCAGCCTGTTTGATTCTTGGTGAGAGCTCTCTTCCTGGCTTGCAGACAGCCGCCTTCTTGTGTCCTCACACGGAGAACAGAAAAAGCTTTGGTGTCTCTTCTTCTTTTTATAAGGACATCGGCCCTCTCAGATTAACTCCATGCTTTTAAATGACCTCATTTAGTTTTTATCACCATCTCACAGGCCATCTCTCCAAAAATAATCATATTTGGGGTTAGGACTTCAGCATGTGAACTTGGAGAGGATACAGACATTCAGTCCATTAAAAACCATCATGCCATGGTTAGATTACTAAATGACCCTTGAGAGTCTGTAAAGAAAGCAGCTTTAAACTTCACCAAGAAAATTAAAAATATATGTGTAACTTCTTAGAACAGTCAAGAAATGATCTGGACATTCAGTCATGCTATGGTTTACTTAGAACTCTGTTTCTCTGCAACCATCCACAAGTACAAACGGATTATTTTCTATTCGAACTTACAACTGGTCCACACTGCCCTGAATAATCAGCTTGCCTGATCCAGAATTTTAATTATTTATGTGGCATCAACTATTCTACTTCATTGATTTTAAGATATATGTATTTTTTTCACCTTTTAAGACATCAGGAGATAACATAACTAATAGCACCTTACAATTATAATTGGCACTGCTTTTCCTTTTTAGGAATACACATAATAGTGCTATATCTCACAACTGATGGCATCTTAGATTAGATGAAATATAGTAGATTTTAAATATTGTTTGAAATTTTTTTAACAAATACCGTCCTATGCAATCTCATAAAAATGCTGTCAGGTAGCTACTATTTTTCATTTTGATTTTATCTTTAACAAAATGTATAGAAATTAACTAATTTGCCCAGGGCCTCATAACTAGAGATTGGGAAGAGGTGATATTCAAACCCAAGGATGGAAGAAAGGTTTGCCTCTTGCTTTATAGCTTGTATTTTACCAAGTAAAGCCAAAATTGGCATCTCTACCTCAGCAAGCCATGGGATATACCTCAGTTTCCCACCGACAACATCTATTTGATGACAGTGTTTGTGTGGTTCCACACAGTCTTTTTAGAAATTTGTGTATTAGTGATACTGGACAACTGACGTGGTTTGGCTGTGTCCCCACCCAAATCTCATCTTAAATCATAGCCCCCACTATTCCCACGTGTCATGCGAGGGACCTGATGGGAGGTAATTGACTCATGCTGTTCTTGTGATACTGAATAAGTCTCACAAGATCTGATGGTTTTATAAAAAGGAGTTCCCCTGCACACACTCTTTGGCCTGCTGCTATGTAAGACGTGACTTTGTTCCTCCTTCACCTTCTGCCATGAATGTGAGGCCTTCCCAGCCTTGTGGAACTGTGAGTCCATTAAACCTCTTTTCCTTTATAAATTATCCAGTGTTGAGTATGTTTTTATTAGCAGCATGAGAACAAGCTAATACAACTATGATCTTTGAATAAGGATATATTTTTGTTTCTTTGTAATTTCCTGGCACAGGAAGTACGTACTCAGAAACAGATATTTAAAGTTCCTCAAAGCCTGATGGCAGAAAATAAGGATCCAGTGCAAATGGCACATAGAAATTGCTGAATATAATTGTTTGAGCAGTTTATGTTACAACATTGTACTAGCTAACATTCTCCAGAGAAACAGGACCAGTTGGATGTACACATAGAGAAAAAGAGATATATGTTAAGGAGTTATCCCATGCAATTATGATAGCAGGCAAGTCCCAAGATCTGCAGTCTATTAAGATAGAGACTCAGGAGAGCCATTTGTCTAGTTTCAGTCCAAGTGTAAAGGTCTACTGAAAACCAGGCAAGCCAATGGTGTCATTCCATTTGAAGGTCAGCAGTTTTAAGACTTGAACTGAAAGCCGATGTTTCAGTTCAAGTCTGAAGGCAGGAGAAGACTGATATCATGGCCAGGCATGGTGGCTCATGCCTGTAATCCCAGCACTTTGAGAGGCCTAGGCAAGCAGATCACCTGAGGTCAGAAGTTTGAGACCAGCCTGACCAACATGGAGAAATCCTGTCTCTACTAAACATACAAAATTAGCTGGATGTGGTGGCACAAGCCTATAATCCCAGCTACTCGGGAGGCTGAGGCAGAAGAATTGTTTGAACCTGAAAGGCAGAGGTTGCAGTGAGCCAAGATCACACCACTGCACTCTAGCCTGGGCAACAAGAGCAAAACTCTGTCTCAAAAAAAAAAAAAAAGACTCATATCCCAGCTTATAGGCAGTCAGGCAGAAAGATTTCTCACTTACTCAAGAGTTGAGCAGCATTTTTATTCTATTCAAGTCTTCAGCAGATTGGATGAGGCCCACCCACATTTGAAAGGGCCATCTGTTTTACTCAATCCACTGATTCAGATGTTAATCTCATCCAGAAACATCCTTCCAGACCCACTGGGAATAATGTTTAACCAAGTATCTGGGCACCGCATGGCCCAATCAAGATAACACATAAAAGTAACCAACACGAGTATCTTACAGCTATGTATAACATATAGTAGTGTAGGATGGGGGGATAAATGAAAGCTGAAACAGACAAGAACTAGCAGCTTTTGTTATAAACTTAATTCTCTAGAAAGGTACAGGAGGGATAAGCCTAGTACCATAGAATGGCCACTTCAAGCAAATTCACTTAAAACAAAGATGATTTTTTTTCTCTTAAACAGCAGGGGAACATAATGGTGTGGCAATCCATCTTGAAAACTGAAGCTAAATATTGAGAACATAACATGAGGCCCATGCAATAAGTGAGAGGTTGCAGATGAAACTTCTCATATGGAGTTTACTTTAAAGTTTTGAAGTGTGAATTGGAGTAGGCAAGACTGTGTTATCCAGAAATGGGGCTGCTCCTAGGAGGGAAACTGGACAAAGAAAAAAAACTAAACACTGTCCCCTTCATGCTGTCTGTTAATCCTTTCGGTGGCTAGGCTACATCCCTTCTGGCTTTGTCTGGGTGGGCAGATGGGGGGTAGATGTGTAGGTACTTATTTCTATTTATTTTACCATCTCTTACATAGTACAGCATACTATGTGCCAGAGACTGTTCTTGGTGCTGAGACATATTTTTTGAGTGGGGAAACTTGAAACTGTTACTCGATTCCTTTCCACACTTCTGAAATTGCAATCGGGTTGCATATTTTCTGTTCAAAAAAGAAGACTTAAAATACTGGCAGGGCTGTAAAATGTGAGATGCCTGTTTCCTCATTCACCAGAATAGTTGATACAGACACCATTAAAAGTGTTATGATAATCCTTACAACAAAAATTGATTGCTTCAAGTAAATTCACTTTTGCATAGAAAATGGATTAACTTTATCTGAAGAGTAAATACCTTAAGTACATATCTTTTTTTCTTATTAAATATACTTTTAAGAAAAGTGTCAAATAATAGAAAAAACTACCAGTTTGTCCCAGTGCAGGCAGGGCTTTTCTATCGTAAAAGGGATAAAATACAAAACCACATGTGCAATAGAAGTTCTCCAGCTGAAACTACTTGAAACTTAATAGAGACACAGAAAGCATCAGATTAGGGAGACTTTCTTCATGCTATTATTTCCCTTGCATCCTTTTCCTTTTGTTCAAATCCTTTTACCCCTTCCTCCTCCTGCCCAGCATTAGAAAATACACCCTCAAAGAGAAGTCTCATACTCCACTGATCTTCTTGGAAGGCATTTGTTTGATTTGAGAGTGGTTTTCTGTATGGCATTTTCAGCCTCTCTCTCCATGGGAGCAGAACAGAGGAAAGAGAAGGCTAAATACAAGATTTCATGAAATGAAAGCAGAAAATGAGGCCATGGCTAGTTGCTTCCCTTGGCAAACATGCCCAGTATTCCTAGTTGCAGTTCTATTATAATTCTCAACTTTCTTCTCCTACCCCTATCCAAACATGGCTTTTAATCAAGAAGGAAGACATCGTTTTATAGAAAATTATAGTAGCCATTCAATGGACAAACTTGGTAGTTTAGATGTGAAGACAAATATCCACTGAGCCCCTACTATGAGCTAGGGCCTCTGCCAGGTATTGAGGATAGGCCAGTAAGAAAGAGAGACACTTTCAGTCTCAACAAGTAGAGATGGCAAATAGAATTATCTGACTGTTCTCCTAAGATGGAAGTGGATTTATCTTTACCTGCTAGTAACAAAGGACAGCACATTGAACTTAAGAGTCAAAAGAACTGAGCTGGAATACCAGCTTCCAAACTTAGGTAATTTGATTAAGCCTCTCAATCTTATATTTTGCAGATGTAAGTAGTATATGATAATTATAAAGTTTAAATGGAGTGCTTAATGAACACAGTGAACTACTTGAAACACTAGACACTGAATAAATGCCTTTTGGCTTTTATTACATATTTATTCAATAATTATTTGCTAAAAATTTACTCTTTGACAAGCACATGCTAATATAACACTGAACAAAACGAGGGAAAAAAAGTCTTTCTTGAAAATCTTTTATATTATAGTGATAGAAAAAACACAAAGAAAGATGCAATTTAAAACAGGAAGAGCCTAAGAAACTAACATTTGAGTACTGAGTGAGACATTAAAGCTGTTGAAAAGAAAAAAGCCTTGAAGAATCTGAGGGGAAAATGACCCTGTGACTGGAGCTGTGTCAGAGAAGGGACAATAAGGAGATGATGCCAGAAAGATAATAAAAGTGTGTGGGTGATTACATGGAACTCACAGGTCACTATAGAGGCTTGAGCCTTTACTCAAAGTGGGGTAAAAAGCCACTGGATATTTTGAGCTTAAAATGACTTAATGTGACATATATTTTAAAAGAATATACTATGATCAGAGCAGATTGAAGAGGGGAAAGGATGGAAGAAGCAGAGACACCAACTCCTGCCACAGTAATCCCTGGAGAGCTGGTGGTGGGTTGGACCAATGCGGTAGCAGTGGAGGTAGGAAGAAGAGGTTGGATTCTGGATTTAGGGGCTGCTGGATATAGAGATTCTGGATATTAAGAGGTTAACCCCAAAGTTTCGGGTTTGAACAAGAATAGTGGGGTTGTCCCTTAAATAAACCAGGGAAAACTAGGAACTTGGTTGTTAAATTTCATATTTTAAGTAGTCACCTAAATGAGAGAAGTACAGACATTTAAGTCTCAAGTTCAAGAGAGAAGTCTGGCTTTAGGATAGACATTTGCTCATTATCGGCCATGTGTATAGTATTTAAAGCCATGAGACTAGATAAAATCCCAGAGGGAAAAACTGCAGCTAGAGGATAAAGAACAAGATCACCTCCATGTTAAGAGACTGGGAAAACCACAGGTGACTTTAACTTAAAAAAAAAAAAATGTGACAGAAGAATGGAGGTAAATATTGATTGGAATGGATTTGAGAGAGAGCAAAATTCAGAAACTGTAGACAGTAACTATAGTGACTACTTGAGAAATGGTGTTATCAAGGGAAGAAAAGAAATGAGAATGCCACCAATAGGGTATAAAGATGTTATACAGCTGACGTTTTTAAGACATGAGAAATTACAGCATATGTGTATGCTATGGGGGAAAGTCTCAGAGAGATGTCTGAATAGGCAGAAGGAAATGGGTAGAGCATCAAAGGACAGGCAGGGTTTTTATAGGAGCATAGATGCTTCATTGACAGTATTCCTCACCCCAATTTTTGATATGTTACATTTGTAGTGGATGGTCTATTTGCAGGTATGGTTTTTGCTATGTATTTCTTAAATTCATCAGAATAAAAACAAAATGCCTTGCTTACATAATACTAGTCCCCACTCAACACCAGGTGCTGTCTTGGTAAGTCTGTCTCTCAGTGACTGTCTAAAATATCCTGCGATGCAAATATTACAAAAGATGAAAAATCTCATAAAATCAATAAAAGTCATGTTGGGGCCGGGCTCACACCTGTAATCTCACCACTTTGGGAGGCTGAGGCAGGCAGATCACTTGAGACCAGGGATTCCAGACAAGCCTGGCCAACATGGCAAAACCTGTCCCTACTAAAAATATGAAAATTAGCCGGGCATGATGGCGCATGCCTGAAATCCCAGCTACTCGGGTGGCTAACACATAAGAATCACTTCAACCCAGGAGGTGGAGGTTGCAGTGAGCCAAAATCATGCCACTGCACACCTGCCTGGGCAACAGAGCAAGACTCTTTTTTTTTTTTGTCTTTTTCTTTTTTTGAGACAGAGTGCTGTTTGAGAGCTGCTTGAACAGCATTCATAGCTATTAACTGAGAATTTGGCAGATTTAGGTCAACAATTGAAGATGAGATGGTCAAGTGAAATATTCAAAAAAGAATTATTTAAGTAGCAAAGTCCTAAAGAGAGACCTTTAGAAAAATTGGCAAAGCTCTTGAATGCTTTTGTGAACATCTATAATTATGTGGCAAAAGGTAAATGTAAACCAGAGGATGATATATTTGGCTATATTACATTCTTTCCTCTGAAAAGCCATGTAGCAAAATCTAGTCGAAGAATTCTATCCCAGTTCTCTTTTCCTTTTCTCCTAGAGCCTTCCTTCTTCCTATACCCAAAGAAATAATATATTTCCTAACTTTGATATATTTCAAGGAAAATTTCTTATCTGCTTGGAACACTCTGTCTTTGTGAGATTAACTATTATTGTTTGATTCTAATAGATATTATGAGAAAAGTTATTCAATGGGTCAAAAATCAAAACAAAAAAATACTACATCCTAACCAACATTCCTCAGTCTTTTACCTTACTTTTTAAGATATCTACAAACCTCCCAGGCTCATCACTTCTAGTAAGTCTTAAAATTTGTCTTCCCGAGAATGATCCAAGATGGCCGATCGCTAACATCCCAGGATTGCAGCTCTTATGGAAGGCACGGAGAACTAGAGGACGCCACACTTTCAGACAAAGTCTGGTCGCTCACGGAGCAGAAGATCCCCCAGTGGTGGAAACACGCGAGTCGCCAGCGCGACTCTCGTGGTTGGCGCAGTGGTTCCGCCGGCACCTCGACGCAGCAGCGCTCGGCGCAGAGTAAAGGTCACCGGTTCCCCTTCTGACCGAGGTTTGGAGCCCCGGGAAGGCAGAGTCGCCTACTACGGAAACAAGAAGGAAGCCCGACAGGAGAATCCTGGGCAGAAAAGCACCATCAGTTTTAACGCCGCTGCTCTGGCCCTGGGAACTAACAACCTGGACGTCCACTCAAGAGACCTAATCTGAAAGTTGGTAATTTCAAAGATGACAGGAGGATAAATTTACGATGACGGGAAGAAACCAGTGTAAAAAAGCTGAGAATACTCAAAGTCAGAACACCTCTCCCTCTAAAGATGATCACAGTTCCACATCAACAATGGAACAAGGCTTGATGGAGAACGAGCGCCTCCTGATGACAGAATCACTCTTCAAGGAATGGATAATAACAAACTTTGGTGAGTTAAAAGAACATGTTGTAGCCCAACGTAAAGAAACTAGGAACTTTGAAAAAAGGTTTGATGAAATCCTATTGAGAATAGACAACTTAGAGAGGAGTATGAGTGAATTAATGGAACTGAAGAATACAATACAGGAACTCCGAGAAGTATGCACAGGTTTAAACACTCGAATTGTTCAAGCAGAAGAAGGGATATCAGAGGTCAAAGTCCAACTTAATGAAATAAAACGTGAAGAAAAGATTAGAGAAAAAAGGATAAAAAGGAATGAGCAAAGTCTCCAAGAAATATGGGACTATGTGAAAAGACCAAATTTACGTTTGATAGGTGTACCTGAATGTGACAGAGAGAATGAATCCAAGCTGGAAAATACCCTTCAGGATATTATTCAGGAAAAATTTCCTAAACTAGCAAAGCAGGTCAACATTCAACCCCAGGTAATACAGAGAACACCACAAAGATATTCCTCAAGAAGAGCAACCCCAAGGCACATAATCGTTAGATTCACCAGGGTTGAAACGAAGGAGAGGATACTAAGGGCAGCCAGAGAGAAAGGTCAGATTACCCACAAAGGCAAGCCTATCAGACTTATAGCAGATCTCTCGGCAGAAACTCTACAGGCCAGAAGAGAGTGGGGGCCAATATTCAACATCCTCAAAGAACAGAACCTTCAGCCCAGAATTTCATATCCAGCCAAACTAAACTTCACAACTGAAGGAAAAATAAAACTTTTAGGAACAAGCAAGAACTCAGAGATTTTATTATCACCAGGCCTGCTTTACAAGAGCTTCTGAAAGAAGCATTACACACAGAAAGAAACAACCAGTATTAGCCTTTCTAAAAATACACCAAAAAGTAAAGAGCACCAACATAAAGAAGAATTTACACCAACAAATGGATAAAACAGCCAGTCAACATCAAATGGCAGTAACCCTAAATTTAAATTGACTGAATTCCCAATCAAAAGACACAGTCAAAACCCAACGGCATGTTACATCCAGACCTGTTTCACATGCAAGGATACACAAAGACTCAAAACAAAGGGATGGAGAAAGATTTACCAACCAAATGGAGAGCAAAAATAAATAATAAATAAATAAAAAGCAGGAGTTGCAATTCCTGTATCAGATAAAATAGATTTTAAAGCAACAAAGATATAGTGGTAAAAGGATCAATGCAACAACAAGAGCTAACGATCCTAACACCCAGATAGGAGACTTAGATTCAATGAGACAGAAAATTAATAAGGATATCAAGGACTCGAACTCAGATCCAGAACAAGTAAACTTAATAAATATTTATAGAGCTCTCCACTTCAAATACACAACATATACATTCTTGTCAATACCACATCACACCTACCCATTAGTTTAAATGAAACATTGATTGGCCATTATTAATACCCAATTTTTTTCAAAATAAAGCAATATTTCCATTTACTCTCCCTCTTTCTCTTCCTCTTTCTTCCTCTCCTTTACTTATTTTTTTTTTCTTTCCTTCTCTCAAAAAAAAAAAAAGAAATCAACTTGTAAACCTCTAGATCCAGGTTGGCAATGTCTCTTTCATTGCTTGATTTCCTTTCTTCCCTTCCCTCCCTCCCTCCCTCCCTCCCCGCTTCCTCCCTTCCTTCCTCCCTACCGTCCTTATTCCCTTCCTTTCTGCCTTCCTCCCCAACCAAAAAAAAAAAAATGTGTCTTCCCTTACTATTTAAAACACTACCTTTTCTAAGGACTTTCCTTTGTCATTTTTTTAATCAGAAGTCTACTATCTTGTACCACATTTTGCCAATAATATTATAGATTTAAAGGTTCATAATATCTCAAGATGATAAACACCATGGAGTAAATGCTCTGAGGAGGTCTCATCATTAGGTAATCGTTAGTCTTTAGAATGCATACACACACACACACACACACACGCACACACACATTGACACACACAACAGCAACACACACATATACATATAAAAGTTTAGAGGAGAGGACTCAAGATGGCGCAGTCAGAACAACCCAGGATTGAAGCTCTGGTGAATGCGCAGAGAGGGTGAGTCAGGGCCACATTTCCACACGGATCTTTATTGCCCACAGAACAGGAAAATTCCCAGGTATAAAAGAGACACGGGACGCCAGGCAGAGGTTTTGGCTGGTGCAGCCGGCAGCCGGTGCGGCCGGCAGCTGGCGCTGTAGCGCAGTGGTGCTACACAGTGCTCTGCACAAAGCGCACTGCTCCAGGTGCCCTGTTGAACTGGCACTCTGAGACTTGAGAGGGCTAAACTTGGGACTGAATGGGACTTGGACAGTGAGCCAGCCCAGGAGATTCCAGGGAAACAGTGTTTGGGGTAGCGCAGTGGGACAAAAAAAACGGAGATTCCAAACGCTCCCGGTGGAGAGCTTCCCTTAGGGCACAGCTGAACCCAGTACGGTGCAGCTCCGTGGGGGAGGGTCGTCCGCCATACTGAGGTACATCCACCCATACTGAGGTACACGGCCATTGCTGTCGCAGCCTGCCATTGCCAAGGCAACCAGCTATAGCAGAGAGACTCCGCCGCAGGGCATAGCCCGTGGCAGCAGGGCGAAGACTGCAGCAGAAGGGCAGAGCCTGCAGCAACAGGGCAAACCTCACACCAGCAGGGCGGAGCCTCGGCAGGCAAATAGTGACTAGACTGCCTCCTAGCTGGGCAGGACAGCACAACAGACACTCACAAAGAAAGCCCCAACCCCCCTGAGACAGAGCGTCTGAGAAAAAAAGGGTTTATGAGTTCTGTTGCAACAGAATTAAACGTAGCAGCCTAACAGCCCTGAATGAACAACAGAGCTCACAGCTCAGCACTTGAGCTCCTATAAAGTACAGACTGTCTCCTCAAGCAGCTCCCTGACCCCTCTATATCCAGAAGACTGACATTTGGCAGGCATCATTCTGGGACAAAGATAGCAGAAGAAGAAACTGGTAGCATCCCTCACTGTTCCGCAGCTGCTATAGGTGCACCCCAGACAAGCAGGGCCTGGAGTGGACCTCAGCAGTCGTACAGTGGAGGGGCTAGAATAGTAGAAGGAAAACCAAGTAACAGAAATACTTCATCATCAACAATCTGGGCGTCCACTCAGAGACCCAATCGAAAAGTCAGCAACTACACAGCGACGACAGGTGGAAAAACCCACAAAGACGGGAAGAAACCAGCGTAAAAAGGAGGAAAACACCCGAAACCAGAACACCTCGTCTCCTAGAAAGGACCAAAACTCCTCACCAGCAAGGGAACAAAGCTGGACAGAGAATAACTGTGACAAAATGATGGAATTACACTTCAGAAGGTGGATAATGAGAAACTTTTGTGAGATAAAAGAACATGTTTTAAATCAATGCAAAGAAACTAAGAACCTTGAAAAAAGATTTGAAAAAAGATTCGAGGAAATGATAACAAGAATGGATACCTTAGAGAGGAATATGAATGAATTAAAGGAGGTGAAAAACAAAACATGAGAACTTCGCAAAGCACACACAAGTTTCAACAGCCAAATTGACCAAGCAGAAGAAAGAATATCAGAAGTCGAAGATCAACTCAATGTAATTAAACGAGAAACCAAGATTAGAGAAAAAAGCGCAAAAAGGAATGAACAAAGTCTCCAAGAAATGTGGGACTATGTGAAGAGACCTAACCTACGTTTGATAAGTGTACCAGAATGTGACGAAGAGAATGAATCCAAGCTGGAAAATACTCTTCAGGACATTATCCAGGAAAATTTCCTTACCTAGCAAGACAGGCCAACACTCAAATGCAGGAAATACAGAGAACACCACAAAGATATTCCGCAAGAAGAGCAACCCCAAGGCACATAATCATCAGATTCAACAAGATTGAAATAAAGGAGAAAATACTAAGGGCAGCCAGAGAGAAAGGTCGGGTCACCCACAAACGGAAGCCCATCAGACTCACAGCAGATCTCTCGGCAGAAACACTACAAGCCAGAAGAGAGTGGGGGCCAATATTCAACATCCTTAAAGAAAAGAACTTTCAACCCAGAATTTCATATCCAGCCAAACTGAGCTTCAGAAGTGAAGGAAAAATAAAATCCTTTGCGAACAAGCAAGTACTCAGAGATTTTGTCACCACCAGGCTTGCTTTACAAGAGCTCCTGAAAGAGGCACTATACATAGAAAGGAACAACCAGTACCAGCCATTCCAAAATCACACGAAATGCTAAAGAGCATCAACATAATGAAGAATCTACAACAACTAATGGGCAAAACAGCCAGCTAGCATCAAAATGGCACTATCAAATTCATACATAACAATATTAACCCTAAATGTAAATGGACTAAATGCACCAATCAAAAGACACAGACTGGCAAACTGGATAAAAATCCAAAACCCATCAGTGTGCTGTATCCAGGAAACCCATCTCACATGCAAGGATACACAAAGGCTCAACATAAAGGGATGGAGGAACATTTACCAAGCAAATGGAGAGCAAAAAAAAGCAGGAGTTGCAATTCTGGTCTCTGATAAAATAGACTTTAAAGCAACAAAGATCAAAAGAGACAAGAAGGATATTACATAATGGTAAAAGGATTGATACAACAAGAAGAGCTAATGATTCTAAACATATATGGACCCAATACAGGAGCACCCAGATACATAAGGCAAGTTCTTAATGACTTACAAAGAGACTTAGACTCCCACACAATAATAGTGGGAGACTTTAACACTCCACTGTCAATATTAGACAGATCAACCAGACAGAAAATCAACAAGGATATCCAGGGCTTGAACTCAGACCTGGAGCAAGCAAACCTGATAGACATTTACAGAACTCTCCACCCCAAATGCACAGAATATACATTCTTCTCAGCACCACATCACACCTACTCTAAAATTGACCACATAATTGGAAGTAAAGCACTCCTCAGCAAATGCAAAACAACTGAAATCATAACAAACAGTCTCTTAGACCATAGTGCAACAAGTTAGAACTCAGAATTCAGAAACCAACCCAGAACCGCATAGCTTCATGGAAACTGAACAACTGGCTCTTGAATGTTGACTGGATAAACAATGAAATGAAGGCAGAAATAAAGAAGTTATTCGAAACCAATGAGAACGAAGACAAAACATGCCAGAATCTCGGGGACACATTTAGAGCAGTCTCTAGAAAAAAATATATAGCAATAAGTGCCCATATGAGGAGAATGGAGAGATCCAAAATTGACACCCTATTGTCAAAATTGAAAGAGCTAGAGGAGCAAGATCAAAAAAACTCAAAACCCAGCAGAAGACAAGAAATAACTAAGATCAGAGCTGAACTGAAGGAGATAGAGACACGAAAAACCCTTCAAAAAATTAATAAATCCAAGAGCTGGTTTTTTTCAAAAGATCAACAAAATAGACCACTAGCCAGACTGATTAAAAATAAAAGAGAGAACAACCAAATAGATGCAATAAAAAATGATAAAGGGGAAATCAACACATATTCCACAGAAATTCAAACCATTATCAGAGAATATTACAAACAACTCTATGCACATAAACTAGTAAACCTGGAAGAAATTGATAAATTCCTGGACTCCTGTGTCCTCCCAAGCCTAAACCAGGAGGAAGCTGAAACTATGAATAGACCAATAACAAGGTCAGAAGTGGAGGCAGCAATTAAGAGCCTACCACACAAAAAAAGCCCAGGTCCAGATGGGTTCACAGCCGAATTCTACCAGACACACAAAGAGGAGCTGGTACCATTCCTTCTGAAACTATTCCAAATAATCCAAAAAGAGAGAATCCTTCCCAAATCATTTTATGAGACCAATATCATACTGATACCAAAACCCCGCAGAGACCCAACAAGAAAACTTCAGGCCAACATCCATGATGAACATAGACGCAAAAATCTTCAATAAAATATTGGCAAGCCGATTGCAACAGCAAATCAAAAAACTTATCCATCATGATCAAGTAGGATTCATCCCGGGGATGCAAGGCTGGTTCAACATACACAAGTCTATAAACATAATTCACCACATAAACAGAACCAAAAACAAAAACCACATGATTATCTCAATAGACGCAGAGAAGGCATTCGACAAAATTCAACAGCCCTTTATGCTAAAAACCCTCAATAAACTCGGTATCAATGGAACGTATCTCAAAGTAATAAAAGCTATTTATGACAAACCAACAGCCAATATCATACTGAATGGGCAAAAACTGGAAGCATTCCCTTTGAAATCCGGCACTAGACAAGGATGCCCTCTTTCACCACTCCTATTCAGTATAGTACTGAAAGTTCTAGCTAGAGCAATCAGGCAAGAAAAAGAAATAAAGGGTATTCAAATAGGAAAGGTGGAAGCCAAATTGTCTCTATTTGCAGACGACATGATAGTATACCTAGAAGACCCCATCACCTCAGCCCAACAACTCCTGAAACTGATAAGCAACTTCAGCAAAGTCTCAGGATATAAAATCAATGTGCAAAAATCACAAGCATTCATCTACACCAATAACAGAGTTAAAGAAAGCCAAATCAAGAACGAACTGCCATTCACAATTTCTACAAAAAGAATAAAATACCTAGGAATACAACTCACAAGGAACCTAAGGGACCTCTTCAAGGAAAACTGCAAACCACTGCTCAACAAAATAAGAGAGGACACAAACAGATGGAGAAACATTCCATGTTCATGGTTAGGAAGAATTAATATCGTGAAAATGGCTATACTGCCCAAAGTAATTTACAGAATCAACGCTATCCCCATCAAGCTACCATTGACTTTCTTCACAGAACTGGAAAAAAACACCATGAACTTCATATGGAACCAAAAGAGAGCCTGCATAGCCAAGTCAATTCTAAGCAAAAAGAACACAGCGGGGGGCATCACACTACCGGATTTCAAACTATACTACAAGGCTACAGTAATCAAAACAGCATGATACTGGTACCAAAACAGAGACATAGACCAATGGAACAGAACAGAGGCATCGGAGGCAACACAACATATCTACAACCATACAATCTTTGATAAACCTGACAAAAACAAGCAATGGGGAAAGGATTCCATGTTTAACAAATGGTGTTGGGAAAACTGGCTAGCCATGTGCAGAAAGCAGAAACTGGACCCCTTCCTGACACCTTACACCAAAATTAACTCCAGATGGATTAAAGACTTAAACATAAGACCTGGCACCATAAAAACCCTAGAAGGAAATCTAGGCAAAACCGTCCAGGACATAGGAGTAGGCAAGGACTTCATGAACAAAACACCAAAAGCATTGGCAACAAAAGCCAAAATAGACAAATGGGACCTAATCAAACTCCACAGCTTCTGCACGGCAAAAGAAACAGTCACTAGAGTGAATCAGCAACCAACAGAATGGGAAAAAATTTTTGCAGTTTACCCATCTGACAAAGGGCTGATATCTAGAATTTACAAAGAACTCAAACAGATTTACAGGAAAAAAACAAACAAGCCCATTCAAAAATGGGAAAAGGATATGAACAGACACTTTACAAAAGAAGACATATATGAGGCCAACAATCATATGAAAAAATGCTCATCATCACTGGTCATTAGAGAGATGCAAATCAAAACCACATTGAGATACCATCTCATGCCAGTTAGAATGGCGATCATTAAAAAATCTGGAGACAACAGATGCTGGAGAGGATGTGGAGAAAAAGGAACACTTCTACGCTGTTGGTGGGAGTGTAAATTAGTTCAACCATTGTGGAAGACAGTGTGGCGATTCCTCAAGGCCTTAGAAATAGAAATTCCATTTGACCCAGCAATCCCATTACTGGGTATATATCCAAAGGACTATAAATCGTTCTACTACAAGGACACATGCACACGAATGTTCATTGCAGCACTGTTTACAATAGCAAAGACCTGGAATCAATCCAAATGCCCATTGGTGATAGAATGGATTGGGAAAATGTGGCACATATACACCATGGAATATTATGCAGCAATCAGAAATGATGAGTTTGTGTCGTTTGTAGGGACATGGATGAATCTGGAGAACATCATTCTCAGCAAAGTGACACAAGAACAGAAAATGAAATACTGCATATTCTCACTCATAGGCGGGTGATGAAAAATGAGAACACATGGACACAGGGAGGGGAGTACTAAACACTGGGGTCTATTGGGGGGAAAAGGGGAGGGCCAGCGGGAGGGGGAGCTGGGGAGGGATAGCCTGGGGAGAAATCCCAAATGTGGGTGAAGGGGAGAAAGGAAGCAAAACACACTGCCATGTGTGTACCTATGCTACTGTCTTGCATGTTCTGCACATGTACCCCAAAACCTAAAATGCAATAAAAAATTTAAAAAGTTTAATAAATATTGTTTAAAAAAGTTAATGTAATAATATAAAAGTTAAATAAATAACATATACTTTCAAATTTTATACTGAGATACAACTTACTTCTCAGTGAACCTAATCCACTTATATTTTGTAAATATTCCATCAAACTATGTTATGAACTGTACTGAATCTGTCCCCTACAGTAGGGCTGTATTTGGAGATAGAGCTTTAGGGAGGTAAGTAAGGTTAAATAAAGTCATAAAGGTGGGGTCCTAATCTGACAGCACTGGTGTCCCCAGGGGAAGAGACATCAGAGAGGTCATTCTTCCCCATGCTTACACAAAGAGGCTATGTGAAAACATAGCAGAAAGACAACCATCTGCAAGCTGGGAAGAGAGCCCCAACCGGAAACTGAATTGCCAGAGGTCCAAGATAAACAACTTCTTGAAGGTGTCAGACTTCTAGCCTCTAGAACTATGATAAAATAAATTCCTTTGTTTAAGCCACCCAGACTGTGGTATTTTGTTATGGAAGCCCCCACTATCTCTTAGTATTACAACTTCATAGTCTGAAAAAAAAGGTGAAATGCTTCATATTAGGGAGTAACACACAGGAAAAATAACTGAGCAAAACAGATGAGTCGAGGGGCTCATCTGTTGAAAGAGAGCTGGAATAGCATTCTTAGACTGGATTTTGCTATATGGCTTTTCAGGGGAAACAATGTAATATAGCCCAATGTATCATCACTCATGTTTCTGAAAAGTCTCTCTCTGTGTGCTTATACAGTTAGTAAATTGGCTTTTTAGCCCAATTCATTGTAGATCACTGGGAAATATCAGTGATAAGATATGATCTTCATTCTCAACTCATTGTAATTTTAACCAAGTCTGCCTCCATTTGTACCAACATAGATTATTACAACAACAAATTGTATTAGAGAATGATTTTATTTTTGGAAAATATATGTGGTTTATCACTTACTTTCAAAATTTCAGAAAAAAGAAAGCTAGATAGGCAGATATGTAATTAGTAGTTCTAATATAGTAGAATGTAAACAGGTGGCAAATCTAGTAAGGAATATAAAGATGCTCATCATACTTTTAATGTGGGGCAGAAAAGTTAACATTATAAACTATAGCTAGAAGCTATTATAAAAGTAAAGCTCCAGACTCCTCTGTTAAATAGCTGCTCTGCCATCTCTGTACTCTGCAAGGTTTTTAACAAGTGGCTTCACTCCTCTTTGCCTTGGTTTCTGTAGCTGCAAAATAATAAACCTTTCAGGTCTGATGTCAGAGTAAAATGTAATACAGATAATATGCTGAAATGGCACCTAGTATGTAGTAAGTGTGCAATAAATAGTAGAAATAGTAATAAAATTAATAAAGAAATTACAACTATTATTATTATAAGTGATTTAAACTACTACTAAATTGGAAAGATCTGGAAATAAACATTTTAAAAATTTGATTCAATTGGTTATTGTTTAAACTATACTTCTCAGAATAAAGAAAAAGTAAATGCCTTCTAGGAAAAAAAAAAAAAATCAACATTACAATGCCCCCCCTTACCCAACTGCTGTTCACTGAATTTAAGATTTGAGATAGTTGGCAATCTTTAATTTTTCCCTCATCTGGTGCGTTACTTCCTTTATTTCCCTCCCAAGTATTCACCCAATGAATTAAACCCTCAGCTCTCTCACCAGAAGCCATGCCAAATTTAGGGTATCTCCAATGACCTGAGTCATGACTGTCATCCCTGTTACAATGGGCTGTACTGGGTATTCCAGTTTCTGTTTGTCTGGCTCTGGTTTTACTATTGCCTGGTGCTTTTAAAGGTTTCAAACTCAGCAGAGCCATTAGGGAAGAGGAAATCAAATGAAGTGGCACCCATGCTCACTGAGTACCTTGCTTCTGGAATAATATAGTTGTCAAGACATAGAAAAGACTGCAAAAACCTCTCCATTTGGAGGTAGGGTGCTGACACTGCCCTTCGCTGGCACCCTCCTTCTACCTTAATCACCCCCCTTTCCCAACATCCCTGCAAAAGGAGGGCGACAGCCAAGTGTGTGGTTAACCAAAAGACAAAGAAGCCAGAAGGAGAATTGAAATTTCTGTGTTCAGTTTCAAAGAACCTGTTAGAAAACTATACAGATTATATTAGAATAAAGCCAAATGGAGAGTTAGAAGATAAAAATAAGCAAAAGGACTTGTTTTAGTCCTTATAAGCCCTTTTCAATATGTACGTTTGTGATTTCAACAACATTTCATTCACAGCTGGATAAATTTCTTATTTGCTCTTCTACTGAATTTGTATGCAGGACCATCTCAGTGCACAAAAATAAATAAATATCTGTATATATGATGTAGAAATTGGTGATAAGTTTCCACTTGTACATTTTAAATACAAAAACTATATTTGTATTGTTAACATTTTCCCTTAGGAAATTTTGTTCTATTTTAGCCCTAAGTAAAACAGGCTCCAGCAATAAGCTGCATTTTTTTTATCATAACCTAAACCATATTTTAGGCATTAACCTCTCTCTTATAAATGCTGTTTTTGTTTATACACTATACATGTCAATATATATCTAAGCCCAGAATTAAAATATTAGAATGCTACTCTCATGTGGCACCATGGATCTTTCCTTAATAGAACTTGGCTGAACCAGATTTCAAATGATTTTTAAATTTCTAATTCCAGTTAAAGATGGTGGAGTAACCACCTGTGTTTATCTTCTCTTTCCTAAGAACCCGCTAAAACCAAAGAAAAGGAAGACATGAGATCCAAACTCAGAAGAGCAAAGTACAGACGTGAACACATCAGCTGTTGAAAGACATTTAATAGCCTTTTGGAGGATAGGAAGCAGGTGGATTAGGAGAGACTGACTGAGATAGGTAGAAGTGGACACTGAGGGAAAGAGACTGACTCACTTTCAAGGACCTCATAGGTGCTTCAAAGCATGGGTCTGACAGCAAGAGGCCTGGCTGCCCATCAGTGTCCTCAAGAATAAGTCTATTAGTCACCATTCCCATCCATATTCACAGAGTCTATGCTTCCATAAAAAGCTACAACACTGGGAGGGAGTCTTTAATACAAAACAGACCAAAATAAATAAACAGAAAAGATAGAACTAGAAAACAGAGAATCAATGACAAGAAACAGAAAAATACCTAAGCATGCCAATAGTAGCAGCGTACTCAAAAAGGAGAGAAAGAGATAATGATTAGCACTTACAATATGACAGGTACCTAAAGTTTAAATATACTCATTAGTTTTATACATGTGAAATCAAATAGAGAATGAATACACACACCCGCACACATACACACACATACATAATCTCATTAAGTATTTGATAATAGGGAAGGTAAGGGAACAAGACAAAGTTTTATAAGGTCATTGTCAAATACTCTTAAAAAAAAAAAAACTTACACATCAAATCTAGGTAATAAGGATTCTCAATGCTGTTAACCTTTCTGCTATGATTCTTCTCAGAGAGAGGTATGTAAAGGTATTACAAATGCTATGAGAAAAAAAATTTATCACAATAATACAAAAGCATTCCTCAATTTTTTAATAGCTAAAATCAATTTTTCATAAAAAAAAATCTCAGAAAATTCAAAAAGCAAAGATAAAGAGATGGAAATTACAAAAGCAAACAGAAAATACTTAGAGAAACAATCGAGATGGACCCAAATCCTATTTTAGAGATAAAGAACAACTAAAGAAAACATAGTAAAGATATCGCCAAAGAAATAATACATATCCAAGATCAGAAAGACTTGAATTCAGTTAGTGTCCAGAAGAATGAGTGAAGAGCACAGACAGGTGTGACCTCATGGAATTCCAATTTTGGGGGATAACAAGAAGAAAACTGTGAGAGTTTTGAAAGGTCAGGGAAAATAATATTAACATGAGGAAAAAGAAATAAAACAATTTTAATAGACTTCTCAAAAGTAACACTATATGCTAAAAACCAATGGACTCATGCTTATAGAAGTCAGAAAAAGATTTCCACACCCAACAAAATTATCAATAAAGCATGAAACAGCAAATATTTCAGATCCTGCCTAAAAACTTTTATGTTTTGTTTTTAATATTCTTTATTTCAATAGCTTGTGGAGTGCAAGTGGTTTTTGGTTACATGGATGAATTGTATAGGAGTGAAGTCTAAGTTAGATTTCAGTGCACCTGTCAACCACGTACTGTACTCAAAACTTCGATTTTCACAAACACAATTATTTGGGAATTTACTAGAAGATACGCTATAGCAAAATAAAGGAAAAGAGTTAGAAAGAGAGAGACATGGGACCCAGGAATCAAGGAATCCAATCCAAAAGAATGGTGAAAGGAAGCCCCAGTCTCAGCTTTTTAGCTAGCCAGAATAAAAGAGCCAGAATAGAAGGGAAAGCCAGAATGAAAATGATCTCTAGAACAAAAGGAAATTTGATAAAATGCATAAGCTAAAAACATTTACACATACAAATAAACAAAGCAGTTAGAAACAGAAAAACTGTCCAAGAAAGGAAACACTATATATTAACAGTAGGTTATATCTAAAATCTAAAATTGATGTATCCATAAATTACAGTATATATATACTGATTAGAAATATGGTGTTAATATAAAATATATAAAAAGAGAACAGTAATTGCAACTGAAGAGTGGAATTTGGGACACAGTAAGGTAAAGGAGTTAATTTTTCAAATATATGCCAGTATCATTTTGATAAATCTGATTGTATATTTCAAAATCTCATCAGATGATTTTCAAGCCATAATGTCTTACATTCATAGGAAAATCCTTTATACATATACACGTGAATATATTTTTCACATATCACACAAATGTATGTGCACACATATGTATACATGCACAAGAATTTATTCCTTTGCATTTGATAAATATTTCTAAAAATCTGTACATTTTCTATCCTTAGCACATTTTTTCCCATAATGCTAAGGTTATTTTCAGGTTAAAAAAATCCAATCTTTATTTGCTACATTTTTCAGATTTACTTAAGCAGCCAAACACCCACATGCACACACAACTTGTTATAAGAATACTGACTAACAATTGTTAAAATCTGCAAAATATAAGATCCCCAAAGCAGAGGCAACAAAAGCAAAAATAGATAAATGGGATTACATCAAACTCAAAATCTTCTGAGTAGCAAAGGAAACAATCAGAGTGAAGAGGCCCTGCAGACTAGCAGAAAATATTTGCAAACCATACATTTGATAAGGAATAAGATCCAGAATATATAAGGAACTCAGCTCAATAGCAGAAAAAGCAAATAATCCATTGAAAAACAGGCTAAAGACCTAAGTAGACATTTCTCAAAAGATAACATACAAATGGCCAAACGTATATGAAAAAATGCTAAACATCACTAGTAACCAGGGAAATACAAATCAAAACCACAATGAGACACCACCTCACTCCAGTTAGAATGCCTATTATCAAAAAGAAAAAAAAATAACAAATGCTGGTATGGATGTGGAGAAAAGAGGTAGTTATACACTGTCATTGGGAATGCAAACTAGTACAGCCATTACGGAAACCAGTATGGAGGTCCCTCAAAAAATTAAAAATAGAAGACTATCTCATGATCTAGCAATCCCACTACTGGGTATGTATTCAAAAGAAATAAAATCACATGCCAAATAAATAGCTTCAGTGTTTATTGCAGCAGTATGAATAATTAGATATGAAATCAGTCTAAGTGTCCATCAGTGGATGAATGGGTAGACAAAATATCGTATATATACACAATGGCATACTATTGGGTCATTAAAAAAAAGTGAAATCCTGTCATTGGTGACAACATCGATGAATCTGGAAGACATTATGTTAAATGAAATAAACCAGGCACAGAAAGACAAATCCTGCATGATCTTACTTACATGTGCAATCTAACAATGTTGAACCCATAACACTAGAATAGTGGGAACCAGAAGCTAAAAATAGAAGAGGCAAAAAGGAGATGGGGAAGAGATCGGTAAATGGTAGAAAGTTACAGTTGGAGAAGACGAATAAATTCTGGTGTTCTATTGTAGGGGTCCCCAATCCCTGGGCCATAAACCAGTACCAGTTCATTGCCTGTTAGGAACTGGGCTGCACAGCAGGAGGTAAGTGGCAGACATGTGCTTCATCTGTATTTACAGCTGCTCCCCATGGCTTGCATGACTGCCTGAGCTTTGTCTCCTGTCAGATCAGTGGCAGCATTAGACTCTCATAGGAACATGAACCCTATTGTGAACTGCACATGGGAGGAATCTAGGTTGCACACTCCTTATGAGAATCTGATGCCTGATGATCTGTCACTGTTTCCCATCACCCCCAGATGGGACCAGATAGTTGCAGGAAACCAAGCTCAGGGATCCCACTGATTCTACATTATGGTGAGTTGTATAATTATTTCATTATATAGTACAATGTAATAATAATAGAAATAAAGTACCCAATAAATGTAATGTGCTTCAGTCATCCCCAAACCATCCTCCCACCCTGGTCCATGGAAAACTCGAGTTCCATGAAACCAGTCACTGGTGCCAAAAAGGTTGGGGACCACTGTTCTACTCCACAGTAGGGTGACTAGGATTAACAGTGGTGTATATCCACATATTCTCACTCATAGGCGGGTGTTGAACAATGAGAACACATGGACACAGGAAGGAAGCATCACACACTCTGGTCTGTTGTGGGGGAATGGGGGACGGACAGCGAGGGTAGGGAGGTTGGGGAGGGATAACATGGGGAGAAATGCCAGATATAGGTGACAGGGGATGGAGACAGCAAACCACATTGCCATGGATGTACATATGCAACAATCCTACATGTTCTGCACATGTACCCCAGAACTTAAAGTGCAATATATATATATAAAACAGTGGTGTATATTTCAAAATATCTAGAAGAAAGGATTCTGAGCATTTTTACTATAAGGAAATAAATGCATGAGGTGGTGGATATGCTACCATACCCTGATTTGATTTTTTACACAGTGTATACATATATAGAAGCATCACACTATACCCCCCGTAAGTATGTACAATTGTGTATTAGTAAAAATCAAAAAATTCCCAAAAACAAATGCAGAAATCCCACTGAGTAGCATCCTCATAATATTTAATTAACAATCTTTTCTTGCACACGATCTCTTAGGCTATAAGCTCTGTAAGGACAGGAAGCACAACTCCTTTATTTGTGGATGGATCCCTGTAGTAAACAGTCAGTAAATTCTTTTTGAATTCAAGAGTTAATCCTTTTTCATACATGGCTTACATGAACACAGGAAACAACTGCCATGTAAAAGCTGTATCAATGGCCACAAAACTGCCTGGGCACCTTTCTACAATAAAAATCCAGGAAAAACATCCCTGTATAGGACTGTGCCCATACTCCAAGCTAGTCAGGAAATCAGACTCATGAAAAAAAAAAAAAAAAGAGAATCTAAATATAATCCCATCCAAATGCTAAACTTGTTACATTGCAGATTTTTGGTTTATATTCATTTTTGTTTTCTGTTTGTTTTGAATACAATTCTTGCAAAAAAACACTTTGTCAACAATATCTCCCTCCTAAAAACATGACTGCTTTAGGAATGACACCAAAACTGGGTCAGTTGTAGGGGTTATGCATTTTACATGCTATAAGGGTAGAAAAGTTCGTGACAGCCCAGGACAGGTTGATGATAGCACATTTTGAAATGCCGAGAAAGTCTAGTAGAAAATACCATTGCTGATAATAGCGATTATCTGTGAGGAAAGAGACTGAGAAGAAAATTTCTGAAATAAGCAAAGGCTTGTTTTATAAAAATAAAAGCAATTATAAAAATGGAAGTAAACAAAGCAGAAGTTCTCTTAACCAATATTCTGAAACAGCAGTTTCAAACCAGGGTATGTGAACCCCTAGGAATACACAAGGAATTTCCAAGGGGTAGACCCACAGACAGTTTTTAAGGAGTCAATTTCCAGATTATCCTTCATACATTTTTTTAAATTGGGATGATGATGGAGGCACATATCTGCTCTCAAGACCCACCTCACCCTCTCCCACTTTGTAAAGAATAATTTTTTGTGCAACCATATCTTACTGATATAGGAGGAAGGCAGGGAAGTGCTAAGTAGAGAAGGGTGGGGTGCCCAGCGAGGGCTCCACCCTCAGACCTTTGCCCACTGACCTAAATGAAGACAGGCATTTCTGGTTTTGTGCCCAAAAACTGCTCTTTGGCCTGCCACACTCCCATTCTGTGCCCAGAAAAACCTGAGAGCTAGAGGGTACACACACAAGCAGCTGGATGTCAAGAGGAACAAAAGAACACACCAGCAGACACCAGCAGACCAGCAATGGCAGAACGATGCAGACAGACACCCAGGGGAGTTTGGCCCCAAGGGGAGTTTGGCCAGGGGCAGTAGACTGAAGAAGAGTGGAGCCCCTGGGTGGCCTGACTCTAGGGGGAAAACCACCTTCCCACTCCATCCCCCTTCTGACTCCCCATCCATCTCTCTGAGAGCTACCACTCAATAAAACCTTGAACTTGTCCTCCAAGCCCATGTGTGATCTGATTTTTCTGGTACACTAAGGCAAGAACCCTGGGAAACAGAAAGCCCTCTGTCCTTGTGATAAGGCAGAGGGTCTAACTGAGCTGATTAACACAAGCTACCTGCAGATGGCAGAGCTGAAAGAGCACACTAACACACACCCACCGAAGCTTTGGGAATCACAGATACTCCTAGACACTGCTGTGGGACTGGAGGCCAAAAAGCGCTTCCCATGGCCTCTGTACCTGCCCATCTCCATACTCCTCTTTGGGATTTAAGCAGCAGCCGGGCAATGAAAATATGAGCCACACCCCTGTCGCATTTCCTAAGAGGGGAATAAGGGAACACTCCCATCGCATTACTATGGTACTAGGAGTAAACATTTATACATTAAAACCCAACAAAAACAGTTTAAAATTTTGTATTATCAAAAGCACCCCCCCACAAGAGTTATTTCATTAAAAGATGAAATTCCAGTAAAATTTTACTAATGCAGAAGAAGTTTAGATATCAACTTAAAATATTCAAAGGGATTCGGAGGTGTGAAGACCACTCACCACCCAGTGCCTTTCTAGAATATTCTAATGAATTACCACAACACAGTGAATGCTTTTACATAGAAAGAGCAAGAGCTGAGCTTCATATTCACCAAATTTGTGCATTACCAAACCTACTTATATCATTTGTAGTAGCTGGAATCATGCAACCTAATTGAATATTGTGTAACTAAGAGAATTGCTTCTTCAAAAAGAAATCGAAATGCTTGGAAAGACCCAAAGGCAAATTGTAAAAAAAAAAAAAAAAAAAAAAAATGCAACCAAATGAGGAATAGGAAAATAAGCATAAAAGTGGGGATAATTTTTTTTTAATTCTGTAAGGCTTCACAAGTGTCTAAGGCCCACACTTCATTTAACCAGAAAACTTAGAATTCAGGGATGACATAAAATAGGTGAGCTTTATGGAAACAAGACCATATGGAATTCAGACTTTAGATCCATGCTCCAAGAAGAGCCTTGATCTTACATCATATGATTGGTAAATGAGTTCATTTATGGGATTAAGTTCAAATAAAATATTAACGCACATGTGATGGTTAATTTTAGATGTCAACTGGATACTAAGAATTATCTAGAAAATTGGTAAATTATTACTTCTGGGTTTTTCTGTGAGGGCGCTTCCAGAAGAGGCTGGCATGTGAGTCAGTGGACTGAGTAGGGAAGATCCATCATTAATATGGGTGAGTGCCATCCAATTAGCTGGAGGCCAGAGAGAATAAAAAGGCAAAATAAAGGTGAATTCTCTTCCTCACTCTCCTGGAACTGGGACGCTTGTCTTCTCCTGCCTATGGACATCAGAACTCCAGGCTGTCTGGTCTTTGGAGTCTGGGGACTTAATACTAGTGGCCTTCAGTCTTGGACTGAGAGTTACACTATTGGTTTCCCTGTCTCTAAGGCTTCTGGACTTGGACTGAGGCAAGCTACCAGCATCCCAGGGTTTCCAGCTTATAGACTGCCTGTCATTTCTCAGCAGACCAGCAATGGCAGAACGATGCAGACAGCTCCATCATCTCATGAGCTAATTTTCCTAATACTCCCTTCTCAACCATCCATCCATCCATCCATCCATTCATTCATTCATTTATCCTATTGGCTCTGTCTCTCTGGAGAACTCTGAATAACATTTCATGTTTGATCTTTTTAAAACAATAATTCCTTCTCCAAATGGCTTTTTCTGTTAACCATACAACTATTGGTCTCAATCACCTATGTGAGAGAACATCTATTAAAATAAAAAGCTATGATTAACTACAGCTCAGTCATCTCAAAAGGGTCCCCTATAATAGGGGATACTATTAGCAACAGGAATTATGCAACCTAACTGAATACTGTGTAAATGTTCAAGACTGACCCCACTTTAGATGTCTGTCAGGCCATCTTTACTTCTGACCAACTTGACTACAAATTCAGGGGTTCCCACAAGGCCCTCAGCTTTGGTAATTCACTAGAATGACTCACAGAACTCAGCAAAGCTATATATATAGTTGTAATTTTTTTAAACAGGATACACATCAGGCAAGGTCTGGAAGTGTCCTAGATGTGGAGTGTTCATGTCCTCTCCCCTTGGATTCAGGGTGCAACACCCTCCTGGAACATCAATGTGTTCACCAATCAGGAAGTTAAACCAAGCTTTGGTGTCCTAAGTTATCAGGATTTCATTACTCAGGCATGATTGATCAAATCACTGGCCACATGAATAAACTCAATCTCCAGCTCCCCTCCTCTACCCATCCAGACACTGGAAGTTCCAATCCTGGTCTTTCTGATAACCTGCCCCCACCTGAAGCGAGGTAAGGACTCACTGTGAGTCATCTTAGTGGCATATCAGAGACACTCCTATCAACAAATTCCAAAGATTTTCAAAGCTCTGTCCCAGGAACTAGATAAATTATTTATTAAACCACATCAGGTAAATTAAAATGGTGGAATGGGGACAATTTAGTTGAGTTTCTTTCTTTCTTTCTTTTTTGAGTCTAATTGCATCCTTTTGCAAGTGAATACCCTGTTTCTTCAACATGATTTATAGAAGAGACTATCCTTTCCCCGATTGTATATTCTTGTCACTCTTGTCAAAAATTAGTTGGTGATATATGCATGAGTTTATGTCTGAGCTCTCTATTCTGTTCTTTTGGTCTAAGTGTCTACTTTCATGTCAGTACAATCATACTGCTTTGATTACTACTGCTTTGTAATATAGTTTGAAATCAGGAAGTGAGTTGCCTCCAGCTTTGTTTTTGTTTTTTAGTTTTCAAAAGTGCTTTGGCTAATTGGCTAATTGGGGTATTTTATGGTTCTATAAAAATTAAGGATTTTTCCTACTTCTGTGAGTAATGCCATTGCAATTTTGGTAGCGATTGCATTTAATCTGTAGATTACTTGGGTAGTATAGACATCTTGACAATATTGCTTAAGTTTCTAATAAAAATTTTGTATAACAGATGAAGATTAAGAGCAGAGAAGCTTAAGAAGACATAAGGAGGCCAGGAAAACAAGAAATCAAGTGAACGGCAATGAAAAAACTTATAGCAAGTGTGAGACTTACTCAAGGAATAACCAACAGCTGAGGATCAGTATCATTTTGTCAACATGTTTGTCAAAAGAGTAGTTTTCATTCAGAAACAATGTCTCTGGAGTGAGAGACCAAACTGAAATGGACCTTGCTTCTTCATCCAAGAGACAAACTACAGCAGTCAAGCTAAGCCTAGGGGTAAACATTGGAGAGGCTAACAATAAAAATGGGGATTTCCAAGCTCTGGTCCAAGAAGAGGTGGCAATATTTGGAAAGGAAGCCTCTGGAAGAGGTAGTTTACTCCTGGAAATACCTGCTAAGATCAATAGCAACAAAACCCTGGAATTCACAAACAAGGCCAAATGTTTACAGTATCTTGTTAATATTACTGAATTCTTTCTGTTCCAAGCATTAGACAAATGGAAATTACCCCATACTTCTGTGGGAGACTACATTTTATTGACTATTTAATACCCATTATCTCCTTTGAAATGGCTCTTGAACTGGAGGGAAAGATGGGTAAGACCATGAACACAGAGGCACTGCTTGTGGAAAGGAAAAGTCTCTCCACACTCCCTACTTTTAAGAATCATCAGAAAGAAAACCAAGATAATACAATTTAAAGGAATATCAGTAAAGGTTGGGCATTCAACCTGAATCTTGCCTTTTCTTTTTAATAGCACATATGAGAGAAGCAGTGAGCATAGCTGAATTAATCAACAAATGGTATTGGGCCAACTAGATAGCCACTGGGAAAGAAGTAAATTTGATTTATATAAAATGCTATATGTCAAAATCCACTCAAGGTGAATCAAGAATTTTAATGTAAAATAATACACTATAAATGCACTATGAGAAAATATGAGAGATCCTCTTTTCATTCTTTCATTTAGGAGTAGGAAAGCCCTTTCTAATCAAAACATAAAATCAGAGGCATAGGGGAAGAAAACTGTAATTGACTTTGTGAAAAGGAAATCGCATAGCTAAAATTTATAAAAATAAAAATAAAGTCAAAACACAGGAGAAAGCTCTATACATGTTCTCGGGATATTAAAAAACTGCAAAAAAGAAACCTACTCCCATCATAACAACAAAAGCTAGATAATGTACAAAATCTTAACTATTTTGAGACCCTCAGAACGTAACAAAGAATGGGTGAACTAAATTCCAAAGGATGTGTGAGGATGTTAACTGTTTGACATTTGTCAGAGTAGGGGAAGAAAAGGTAGCTGCTATAAAGGCAGATAATCAGAAAACAACTCAAATTTTAGCTATTCATTAAAGGCTGTATATGAGCTTGCAGCTTCTGACACAACAGGATTTGGGTGAATTTGTACTGACTCCTTTCCAATTTCCTCGACTGGGTGCTCATGAGAAAGGTTGGGGACAGGGCAAGAGAACAGAGAGAGACTCCCCAGGCAGTGTAGGTTTAGAGTGGTGATAAGCTGTCACTGTGCAATAGACACAAAACACAACGTTGGGGAGAGTCATGTGGCAGGAAACCTGTTCCCTCCCCAAACTACCTTCTCTCGACACATAGCAGGGAAAATTCAGCTGCTATGGAGAGTAGCAGCAGCACTGAGAAAGCCCCACTCTTAGAAGCAGAAGAGCCAAGAAATAATACCCCTGTTCCCAACTCAAGACTTGAACTTATTAATAAGCAACTCTAATCTACCTTTGAGGAGGGGACAAGAGCAAGGAGGAGACCTCCTCATGTTGCAGGGTGTTCAGGGTGTGCTCAAAGCTGAAGGTAAAGAAGGCAAGTGCAGGCTGTAGGGGACCTGGGCAATGACAGCGACAACCAAAAACAAACCCCGCTTACCTGCTGGCCAGATCAGCCCAACTCCTGGCCTGATAGCAGAAGACATAGGCCTGTTTCCTGTCATAAATAATATTTATCTCAGGCTCTTCTTCCACACATACTGTCCAGGATTCAATAAAAAATGATGAGGCTCACATAATAAAGCAGGAAAAAATGACTCAGAAGACAATGGAGCAAGATCTTTGAAGTACTAAGAGGGAAAAAGCAAAAAAAACCGTCAACCCAAAATTTTATGTTTAAAAATGAAGGCAAAATACAAAAAAGTACGAAAATTAAAGTAGAATTTCAATAAGTCTTTAAAAATGGCAGAGTAACAGAGGAATGGAGGGACATAAAAAGAGGCAGCAAGTAGAAAACAAAAAAATAAGCTGGTAGACTCAAACCTAAACATATTAATAGTTATAATACATGGTAACAAACTAAATAATTCAATTAAAAGGTAGAGACTGTCAGATTAAACAAAAATAAGACCCAAATATGCTATCTATAAGAGGTTCACTTTGAGAAACAGAAAATTGAAAATAAATGAATGAAAGAAAGATATACCATAAAAAAAAGTAGGCATAAAATGACAGGAATCACTGTATTAGTAATAAATAAAACACATTTCCCAACAAAAGGCATTATCATGGATAAAGAGGAACATTTCAGTATAACAAAAGGGCCAGTTTAACAGAAAGATACAGGAAGCCTGAAGTGTATGCTTCAAAATAAGTGAAGCAAAAGTACTATAATTAAAGGGACCAAGAGACCATACTACACCCATAGATGGAGATTTCCCCCTTCTCTCAACAAGTAATAGAATAACTAGACAATATTACCAATACCACCATAAATCACAGCAATAGTATCAACCAGCTGGACTTAATTACTATTTATGGAATAGTACAAGCGACAACATCAGAATACACATTGTTTTCAGCACATGTGGTAAGTTTATCAGAAAAGACCATATTGTGAACCATATAAGCCTCAGTAAATTTAAAACTATAAAAGTCACAAAGAGTGTGATATATAAACACAATTTAATAAGATTAGAAACCAATAATAAGAAAAAACATTTGGAAATTAAGCAACAGATTACTAAAGAATCACCAAGTCAAAGAAGAAAACAGCAAAAAAATTAGAATATATATTGGTGTGTATAATTTTTTAAAAAGCAAAATGAAAACCTTCTTAGACCAACAAAAGCTAAAGTAAATTATTTGCAGCAACTCAGCACAATAAGAAATAACAAAGGCATTTCTTCAGGCAGAGCAGAAGGAATATGACACTACATGGAAATTTCAGTACAGGTAAGGAAATAATTAGTGCTGGAAATTATAAAAATATGAAAGATATTTTTCATATTTTCAATCTCTTTTTACTATAACTCACTGTCTAAAGCAAAAATAATAATATGCTAAGGAATTTAAAGCATAAAGTAGAGGCATGAAACAAAAGCATATTGCTGAAACATACTTATGATATACTTAAGGTAGTCTATTATTTGAAGGTAGACTGTAAGACAAAGTGACATATTTGAAGCTCCAGGGTAGCACTGTCCAAGAAGACATTCTGTGCAAATAAAAATATGCCATATTCATACTGTCCAATATGGTAGCCACTAGCCAAAGTGGATACTGCACACTTGAAATGTCATTAGTTTACCTAAAGATATGAAATTTCAAGCATTTAACTGTAAATTAATTAAAAATTTAAATTTAAGGCAGATACGTTCATCAGTTTGCTCCTTTCTGCCCGTGGACGCCGCCGAAGCAGCATCGTTAAAGTCTCTCTTCTCCCCGCCATCATGTCTAAGTCAGAGTCTCCTAAAGAGCCGGAACAGCTGAGGAAGCTCTTCATTGGAGGGTTGAGCTTTGAAACAACCGATGAGAGCCTCAGGAGCCATTTTGAGCAATGGGGAAGGCTCACAGACTGTGTGGTCATGAGAGATCCAAACACCAAGCGCTCCAGGGGCTTTGGGTTCGTCACGTATGCAACTGTGGAGGAGGTGGATGCAGCCATGAATGCAAGGCCACACAAAGTGGATGGAAGAGTTGTGGAACCAAAGAGAGCTGTCTCAAGAGAAGATTCTCAAAGACCAGGTGCCCACTTAACTGTGAAAAAAATATTCGTTGGTGGCATTAAAGAAGACACTGAAGAACATCACCTAAGAGATTATTTTGAACAGTATGGAAAAATTGAAGTGATTGAAATCATGACGGACAGAGGCAGTGGCAAGAAAAGGGGCTTTGCCTTTGTAACCTTTGACGACCATGACTCCGTGGATAAGATTGTCATTCAGAAATACCATACTGTGAATGGCCACAACTGTGAAGTTAGGAAAGCCCTGTCAAAGCAAGAGATGGCTAGTGCTTCATCCAGCCAAAGAGGTCGAAGTGGTTCTGGAAACTTTGGTGGTGGTCGTGGAGGTGGTTTCGGTGGGAATGACAACTTTGGTCGTGGAGGCAATTTCAGTGGTCGTGGTGGCTTTGGTGGCAGCCGTGGTGGTGGTGGATGTGGTGGCAGTGGGGATGGCTATAATGGATTTGGTAATGATGGAGGCAATTTTGGAGGTGGTAGAAGCTACAATGATTTTGGCAGTTACAACAATCAGTCTTCAAATTTTGGACCCATGAAGGGAGGAAACTTTGGAGGCAGAAGCTCTGGCCCCTATGGTGGTGGCGGCCAATACTTTGCCAAACCACGAAACCAAGGTGGCTATGGCGGTTCCAGTAGCAGCAGTAGCTATGGCAGTGGCAGAAGATTTTAATTAGGAAACAAAGCTTAGCAGGAGAGGAGAGCCAGAAAAGTGACAGGGAAGCTACAGGTTACAACAGATTTGTGAACTCAGCCAAGCACAGTGGTGGCAGGGCCTAGCTGCTACAAAGAAGACATGATTTAGACAAATACTCATGTGTATGGGCAAAAAACTCGAGGACTGTATTTGTGACTAATTGTATAACAGGTTATTTTAGTTTCTGTTCTGTGGAAAGTGTAAAGCATTCCAACAAAGGGTTTTAATGTAGATTTTTTCTTTTTCTTTTTTTTTTTTTTTGCACCCATGCTGTTGATTGCTAAATGTAATAGTCTGATCGTGACGCTGAATAAATGTCTTTTAAAAAAAAAAAAAAAAAAATTTAAATTTAAGCAGCTACACAGGGATAGTGCCTGCCTTATTGGATAGTACAGCCCATTTTTTAAAAAAACCACAATTTTGAGGTATAATTAGTAATAGGAAAATTGTATCCTAAAAAATACTCAATTCAAAAGAAGGCAGAAAAACAAATTAACAACATATAAAAGTAGAAAACAAAAGTAATATGAAATGTGCTACATAATAATGTATCTGTCGATGACAGACCACATATATAATGGTGGAAGTATAAGATTATAATACTGTATCTTTTCTATGTTTAGACATACAAATCTTACCATTGTGTACAACTGCCTACAGTAATCAGTACCATAACATGCTGTCCAGATTTGTAACTCAGAAGCAACAGCCCATACCATATAACTTAGGTGTATAGTCATCTAGGTTTATGTAACTCTATGATATGTGCACAATGACAAAATCACCTAACAGTATCTTTCTTAGAAAGCATCTCCATTGTTAAGCAACACACAACTGTAGATTTTAATTCAACCATATCGAAAATTATGTGAAATGTAAATCATCTACACACACTAATTAAAAAGGCAGAGATTTTGGAATAAATAAGCAACAAAACCCAACTATTTGCTGTCTATAAGAAACCCACTTTAAATATAAAGATATACATTAAAAGCAAACAAATGAAAAATATATACCATGTAATCACTCATATAGGAAACTTTGAATGACTATAGTAATATTAAATTACAGAGTAAACTTTAGAAAAAACGACTATTACTAGAAGTAAAAACAGGAACTTCATAATCATAAAGAAGTCAATATATATCAAGATAACACTGTAATCCTAAATGGGTATGTATCTAATACCAGAGTTTTAAAACACAGAGATTAAAAACTCGTGGAACTAAAAGAAACAGATAAGCACACAATTATAGCTGGATATTGATATGGTTTGGCTGCGTCCCCACCCACATCTCATCTTGAATTTCCATGTATTGTTGGAGGGACCCAGTGGGAGGTAATTGGGTCATGGGGGAGGTCTTTCCCATGCTGTTCTCATGACAGTGAACAAGTTTTACAAGATCTGATGGTTTTAAAAAGAGGTGTTCCTCTTCACAAACTCTCTCTCATTCTCTCTTTGCCTGCTGCCATCCAAGTAAGACAGGACTTGCTCCTCCTTGCCTTCCACCATGATTGTGAGACTTCCCCAGCCACATGGAACTGTAGATCCAATTAAACCTGTTCCTTTTGTAAATTACCCAGTCTCAGGTATGTCTTTATCAGCAGCATGAAAACGGACAAATACAGTAAATTGGTACCCGTAGAGTGAGTGTTGCTGACAAGATACCCAAAAACGTAGAAGTGACATTGGAACTAGGTAACAGGTAGAGGTTGGAACAGTTTGGAGAGCTCAGAAGAAGACAGGAAAATGGGGAAAGATTGAAACTTACTGAAGACTTGTTGAAAGGCTTTGCCCAAAATGCTGATAGTGATACGAACAGTAAGGTCCAGGCTGAGGTGGTCTCAGATGGAGATGAGGAAGAACTTGTCAGGAATTGGAGCAAAAGTGACTCTTCTACGTCTTAGCAAAGAGACTGGCAGCATTCTGCCCCTGCCCTAGAGCTTTGTGGAACTTTGAACTTGAGAGATGATGTAGGGTAGCAGAAGAAACTTCTCCAAGAAGCAAAGCATTCAAGAGATGACTTGAGTGCTGTTAAAGGCATTCCATTTTAAAAGGGAAACCACAAAAGTTTGGAAAATCTGCAGCCTAACAATGTGATAGAAAAGAAAATCCCATTTTTCTGAGGAGAAATTCAAGCCAGCTGTAGAAATTTGCATAACCAACAAGGAGCTGAATGTTAATCACCAAATCAATTAGGAAAATGTCTCCAGGGCACACCAGAGAACTTTATGGCAGCCCCTCCCATCACAGGTCTAGAGGTTTAGGAGAAAAATGGTATCATGGGCTGGGCCCAGGTTCCCTCTGCTGTGTGCAGCCTAGTGACTTGGTGCTCTGCATTCCAACTGCTCCAGCCTTGACTAAAAGGTGCTAAATACAGCTCAGGCTGTTGCTTTAGAGGAATGAAGCCCCAAGCCTTGGCAGCTTTCTGTGGTGTTGAGACTGAGAGTGCACAGAAGTCAAGAATTGAGGTTTGGGAAGGTCCACCTAGATTTCTGAGGATGTTTGGAAATGCATGGATTCCCAGACAGAAGTTTGCTGCAGGGGCAGGGCCCTCATGGAGAACCTCTGCTAGTGCAGTGCGAAAGGGAAATGCAGGGTTGGAGTGCTCACACAGAGTCCCTATTGGGGCAACACCTAGTGGAGCTGTGAGAAGAGGCCCACCATCCTCCAGACCCCAGAATGGTAGATCCACCAACAGCTTGCACCATGCCCCTGGAAAAGCCACAGACAATGCCAGCCCATGAAAGCAAGTGGGTGGGGGGATACACCTTGCAAAGCCATAGAGGTGATGCTGCCCAAGGCTGTGGGAGCCCACCTCTTGCATCAGCATGACCTTGACGTGAGACAGGGAGTCAAAGGATATCATTTTGGAGCTTTAAGATTTGACTATCCCACTGAATTTTGGGCTTCTATGGGACCTGTGGCCCCTTTGTTTTGGCTAATTGCTCTCATTCCGATTGGCTATATTAACCCAATGCATGTACACCCATTATATCTAGGAAGGAAGTAACCTGCTTTTGATATTACATGCTCATAGGCAGAAGGGACTTTCCTTGTCTCAAATTGATACCAGACTGTGAACTTTTGAGTTAATGCTGAAATGAGTTAAGACTTTAGGAGAATGTTGGGAAGGCATGATTGTTTTTTAAATGTGAGGACATGAGAATTGGGAGGGGCCCAGGGCAGAATGATATGGTTTGGTTTTGTCTCCACCCATATCTCATCTTGCATTACCATGTATTGTGGGAGGTAACTGGTGCGAGGTAATTGAATCATGGGGGCAGGTCTTTCCCATGCTGTTCTTGCGAGAGTGAATAACTCTCATGAGATCTGATGGTTTTAAAGAAAAGGCACTCCCTTGCACAAGCTCTCTCTCATTCTCATTGTCTGCTGCCATCTATGTAATATGGGACCTGCTCATCCTTGCCTTCTGCCATGATTGTGCGTCTTCCACAGCCACATGGAAGTGTAAGTCCAATTCAACCAATTTCTTTTGTAAATTGCCAAGGCTTGGGTATGTCTTTATCAGAAGCATGAAAACACACTAATACAGAGACCTTAAAACTTGACTCTTAGTAACTGATAAAACAAGCAAACAAATAATCTGCAACTGGCTGGTATTTATGGAACAAGTGTGCCCAAAAACATCAGCATACATATTTTTTAGTACGATATGGAACATTCATCAAGACAGATCATATTCTAGGACATTAAAAAAAACTCAAAAACCTAAAAAGCATACCAAGCAGGCTCTTTAACTACAAAAGATTTACACTAGAAGTAAATAAAAGAACAATATTTGGAAAAATCCAAACTATTGAAAAGTAGACAATACATTCCTAAGTAATTCATGGATCAAAGGAAAACACAAGAGTATTTAGAATACGTTTTTAATACAATGAAAAATACAACATATTAAAATGTATGAGCTATATCTAAAGCAGTGACCAAGGGAAATTTATAAAAGTAGATCCTTACATTCAAAAACAAGAAAAATCACAAGTCAAAAACTTAAGATTCCTTGTAACTTAAAACTATAAATAGCAAATTAAATTCAAAGCAAAAAAGGGGGGGGGAAAAGCATGAAGCAATGAAAGAGAAAACAGAAAAATAATTAAAAGCAAGTAATGAAACAAGTTTTCTCTTTGAAAAGGCCAGTTAAATTGATAAATCTCCCCAAATTAATCAAGAACAAAAGAGAAAAAATATGTATCACCAATATTAACAAAAAAGGAAATATCATTACAGATTATACTGATTATTAAGAAAAACAACAGTATATTACAAGCAACTTCATACCAATGTTTGATAACTTGTTTGAAAATTTCCTGAAAAACAAACTACTAATGTTCATTCCAAAAGATATTGACAACATGAGTATCTCTATATCAAATAAAGACATTAAAGTTACACTTTAAAACCTTCCCACAAAGAAAACCACATGTCTAAAGGCTTCATTGCTGAATTTTTCCTAAAATTTAAAGAAGAATTAATGTCAATTCTACACAAACTCTTCCAGGAAACAGAACAGGAGGGACCATTTACTACCTCATTTTATGTAGCCAGCATTACTCTGATATGAAAACCAAAGACATTAAAAAAAGGAAATCACAGACCAATATCTCTCATAAAATAGATGCAAAAATCCATTTAAACACCAGCAAGTCGGTAAGAACTAAAACCACAAAAGTCATAGAAAAAAAAAAAGTATGGGAGTCAATCTTCATGACTTTGGATTTGGCAATAAATTCTTAGATGTTACACCAACAATACAAGCAATGAAACAAAACAAGTAAGTAAATTGGACTTCATCAAAACTCAAAACTTTAGGTATCAAAGAATACTTTGAAGAGTGAAAGACAACACAGAAAATAGGATAAAATATCTGGGAATTCTGTATCTGATAAGGGTCTAGCATCCGGAATACATCAAAAACTCTTACAACTCAACAACAAAAAAAAGACAAACAACCCATTTTATAAAGTCATTTTATAAAGGACTTGAATAGATATTTCTCCAAAGAAGATATACAAATGGCCAAGAAGCATATGAAAAGATGCTCAACATCATGAGTCTTTAGGAAAATGCAAATCAAAACCACAATGAGATACCAGTTCCCACCCAAGAGATGGCTATAAGCAGGAAAACAAAAGTGTGAGCAAGGCATGGGGAAATCAGAAACGTCATACATTTCTGATGGGAATGTAAATGGTGCAAAACAGATTTTCAAACAAAAACTTATACATGAATGTTTCTGGTGACATTACTCAAAATAGCCAAAAGGTGAACACCACCCAAATGTCTATCAATGGATGAATGGATAAATAAAATGTGATATATTCATAAATTATTCAGTGATTGAAAAAAATTGAGTACTGATTCATGCTACAACATAAATGAAACTTAAAAACATGATGCTAAGTGAAAAAAGAAGATAGACAAAAAAGCCACATACTATACAATTCCACTTACATGAAATAACCAAACCCGGCAAATCCATAGAGCAGAAAGCAAACTAGTAATTGCCTGGCCTAAGGAGAGGGAGGAGGAATGGACAGTAGCTCTTTAAAGCATCTGCATATGAGATTTCCCTTTGTGGTGATGAAAATATTCTGGAACTAGACCATCATGTGATTGCACAGCATTGTGACTGTACTAAGGACCACTGAATTGATCACCTTAAAATGGTTTTGAAAATGTGTATTTTATAACAATAAAAAAGCAAATCAATTCCAGCAGTATATAAAAATAATATGTAATGGTCAAGTAAGGTGTATCCAAGGAATGCACAGTTGATTGAATGTTAAAAATAGATCAGTGTAACTCACCAATATGACCATCTCGATAGATGCAGAAAAAGTATTTGACAAAATTCAGCATCCACCCATAAGAAATAAAACTCTCAGCAAATTGGAAATAGAAGGAAATCTCCTCAACCTGATAAAAGGCACATACAGAAAACCTATAGCAAACATACACAACTATGAAGACCAAACGCATTCCTCCTAAGACTGGAAACAAAGCAGAAATATTTGCTCTCACCACTTTCATTCAACATTGAACTAGAGGCCCTAGCCAGTGAAAATTAGGGAAGAAAAAGAAATAAAAACCAAATAAAACTATTTCTATTTGCAGATTACATGGTCATTCATGTAAAAAAGGCAGTCAGTCTCCGAACCAGATAGACAAGCACAGACAGAGGAGCTTCATCCAGCCTGGGAACCTCAGCACTGTGACCAAACACCAAACAGAGATGGGGAGAGGCCTCCCAAGAATACATTTAGGAAAATAAGAAAAAGATATTTGTAAACACTGAGGATTTTTCTCAAAGAAAATGGAAGGGGACAGTGATCCAAGAAATGATGGATCTACCTATTTCAGAGTTTCCCACCTAGTTTTTTGACTCTCCAAATGGCTCCAGAGTTTGCAAAATAAACTTCAAAGAAAAATCACAGACACACACACACACAGAGAAAAAGAGATGGATGAACTGAATAAATATCAAAATAACAGACGTGATTGTCAATAAACAATAAGATTGTTGAGACTTCAGTTTTCTTCTTTTTCCTTTTCAGATTTTCCCAAGTTTATTTTTATAAGGACCCTGTTTACTCTCGCAATAAGTATTTGTCTTAAATGAGAAAAAGAAGGTCAAAACACAAATTAGGGAAAAGATCTGCAACAAGACAGATGGAACTATGTTCTTCAATACATAAAGAGTTTTAAAAATCAATTAAGAAAGGAATGAGAATCCAAAGAGTCATGCATAAACAGAAATACAAATTGCTTGTAATCATATGAGAAGATGTTCAACCTCACTAATAATTAAAGAAGCAAAAATTAAAATAACTCTGGCAGTTCTGAAAAGCTTTATGATTCAAAGCATTAAGAGAGATTGCGAGGGGAAGGCACAACCTTTCGTGTAAATTGCTATATTGTGAAAATATTGCAAGAAAATACTAAATAAAAAGAAAACTTTTCTTAGTAGGCATCTATATGTTAAATGCACACACTCTTTAACTTAGCATTTCTACTTCTAGATGTTCTACAGATGTATTTGCAAATGCATACAACAATCATGTACAAGGTTGTTCAGTACTCTTTCAAAATACCAAAAACTGGAAACAGCTCATATGTCCATCAACAGGGGACTGGTCAAACTATGTTTAGTCCCCATAATGCAGGAAGGTGATCTATATGGCCTGATATCAGATATGTTTACTCTCCATCCTATAGAATTAAATTAATAAAGCAAGTTGCAGGATGATATGGAGAGCATTCTCTACATTGTGTTTAAAAAAAAAAATTAGATCTAAGTTTAGAAAAGTACTGGAGGACACCATGGCACACGTTTATCTCTATAACAAACCTGCACATCACACACATGTATCCTGGAACTTTAAATTAAATTTAAAAAAGAAAAGTACTAGAGGAAACACAAGAAAATAGTTAACTATGAGGCCAGGTGAGGTGGCATATGCCTACAGTACCAGCTACCCAGGAGGCTGAGATGGCAGGATCATGTGAGCCCAAGAGCTTGAGGCTGCAGCGTGCTACAATCACACCTATGAGTAAACACTGTAGAATAGCCTCTGCATTCCAGCCTGGGCAACTTTGAGACCCCTTCTCTTCAAAGAAGGAAAGCGTTAACTATGGTTACCTCTGGGTAGGTAAACTTTTATATATACTTTGTACTGTTTGAAATCTTACCATATTTAAGTATTAGCTTTTATAATCACTTACTCTTAATAATGTACTACATCTTGGTTTTCTACTTTGCAAAATAGTAATCATAATTGTCTAGCTCATCTCAGAAGGTACTTATGAATACCAAATGAGAAAATACAGATGCATAAAAGTGATCTGTAAGCTTTATATGGGTGATCCATAAACTGCATATAAGTTAGGTATTATTGCTAATCAGGTTTATTTTCAGCTACAGGAAATCATTTTATGACTCAGGATTTATAATGGGTAGGTCTGAAGAAAATTTTAATTTACTGGGGAAGGATAAATGAGAAATAAAGGCTAAGAACATTGCTACGAAATATATTAGTGGAAGAAGGTTTTTGTCTTCTTTTGCCTTTAAGGACAGAGGAGAAAAAATAAAAAGAGTCAGGAAAAAAATAAGCTCATGCAGAAAGTTATTTCTGTGCTAAATAAAAATGTAATCCTATATAACATTTTTAGGTCCTTCAAAATGAAGATATAAAATTTCACATGAAGTTCCACAGGAGCCTCATAATTAAAGAAGAGTCAATTGAGGCCAAGGTGATCTAAAGAGAAATATGTCCCCTCCATGCTGAGTGAATTTTAAACAGGTGTTTGCAGGTATCAATAAAGCTAATGTTAAGGAGAAACAAAAAAAACAACGAGACCTCAGAGTATTCAGCAGAGACTGAAATTGCGACAAACTAACCCCCTACACTCACTATTAAAAGCTCATTAACTCCCAGCTGTTCATCCATTAGGCTAAGAAGAAGAAAAAGCACATGCCCTCACTGTCACATATTTATACCAGAGGTTTTCATCTCATAAAGGGGAGAGAGAGGGAAGATAAGGAGAAGATAACAATCATAATTATATCACCAGGCTGTGGAGAAAGCTGTGCTAAGTATAATAATAAACCTCTCAGGCAATAAAGTCAGATGAATGTCCAAAGTCTGCCATTATGAAGAGGAAAGAAGAGAGGAGGGTGAATGCCCATTGGCATCATGGGACTTGTTCTTGAGCCACTTACAAATCGGACAGCCTTGGCTCATCCCACCAGGTCACATCTGATCTACAGCACAAGCAGCAACACTTGCAAATAAAATTATTTCCTCCCAGTCATTCACCATGGTACACAGTCCCTGACCATCAAATTAAACAAAAGAAGGCATAAAGAATACAAATCAAATTTAAAGCAATCTATGCACAAACCATTATTTTCCTTAAAGAATGATGGAATGGAGCTGCTTCTTTTGTCATAAAGCTTCTAGACCATCATTCAAAACTAGCAACATATAACCAGAAATGCAACTCACAGGTGATTCATTTGGCTCAAGACTCTGAAAATTTTTTAGTTGTCAGTAGTTAAAATCAAGAGATGTAACTCAGTCATCTCTCTCCGGTGTGTCCGGCAAAATTAGAAGACTGCAATGCTGAATGTGCATTTGCATATTTCTGTAAGAGACAAGACTAATTCCTTTAGGTATTTGAGGTTTTTGACCCATCATAGCCCAGAAGAGTAAATATTTAAAAATAAAATACAACTTTCTCTACATAAATCTTGTGCAGTGGTATGTAACACATGGCTATACTTTCTCACCTCATTTTCACAGCAGTATCTCTCTAGCTCCAGCCTCAACTATCTGGCTGCATTCGTTATCACCTTCTCCCTCACTACCCTGGCCACACTTCTGCTGCTCCTCAAACATGTGAATCACCTCTGCCTCAGGACAGCTGCCCTCGCTGTCTCCTCACCTGGAACATTCTTCCCCCAGATATCATCAGGGCTGGCTCCTTCATCTTCTTTGAATCTTTATTTGAACTTTTTTTTTTTTTTCCCCATCAGTTTGAGCTTATGAGGTTGCTCAGGTTAGCCTTGAACTGATGACCTCGCCTTCACGAGCGCCATGACCTCTGGCGGGAGCCACTTTGGACCCCTACTTGAACATTTTCTTTCTCAGAGAGGTCATCCTTGACCATGCTATTTAAAAGCGAAAGTCTTTGCTGTGCAGAAACTTTTTGTTTAATGCAGTCTCCACCTGTTTACTTTTTGCTTTTGTTGCCAGTGTTTTTGGTATCGTGGCCAAAAAATAATTGACAAGACCAATATCACTGAGCTTTTCACCCATGTTTTCCACTAGGCATTTTACAGTTTCAGGCCTTGTGTTCTTGTTTTGTTTTGTTTTAAGAGACAGGGTCTCGCCTTGTCACCCATGTTGGAGTGCAGTGGCATGATTGTAGATCACTGTAGTGTCTGACTCCTGGGCTCAAGCCATCCTCCCAGTTCAGCTTCCCAAGTAGCTGGGACTACAGGCAAGTGCCACCATACCTGGCTAAATTTTTATTTTATTTTTGTAGAGACAAGGTCTCACTATGTTGCTCAGCTGGTCTTGAACTCCTGGGCTCAAGCTATCCTCCCACCCTGGCCTTCCAAGGAACTGGGATTATAGGTGGGAGCCATCACACCCAGCCACGTTTAAATCTTTAATGCATTTGGAGTTGATTTTTGTCAAGCACTACTTGACCATATATTCGAGGATTTATTCCTGGGCTTTTTATTCTGTTGGCCTATGCACTTGTTTTTATGCCAGTATCATACTGTTTTAATGACTTCAGGTTTGCTAAAAGAGTAGATTTTAACTATTCTCACCACACACATACACAATACACACACAGGTAACTATGTGAGGTGATAGATATGTTAATTAGCTTAATTGTGATAATCATTTCATAACACATATCAAAATATCAGACACCTTAAATAGATGTAATTTTTATTTGTCAATTGTGCCTTAATAAAGCTAGGGGAGCACATCTCCAACTCCAGCTTTATTTTTCCCCATAGAATTTATGACGTGATATATTATGTTTTATTTGCTTATTTACTGACCGTCTCCCTATACATGATGTTAGGCTCAAGAGGACAAAAATGTTTGATTCATTCACTACCATACATCATAGTTTCAACAAGTGCCTGACACACAATAGCCACTGTAAAAATACTCATTAGATGAATTCACTTTGTTTCTCATCAGAAAACAAAATAAATTCACACATTTAGCATATATCCATACACATCAGTGAAACTGTGGTAACATCACACCTCTAAAATGAGTGTACAATTCACTGGCAATAGATTCCCCTACAAGAAATGCTAAAGGATATTTTTCAAGCTGAAGGGAAACTTCAAGGAAGAACATCAATGAAGGAAGAACAACAAAAATTGTTAATATCTGGGTAAAATAGTCTATTTTTCTCAAGTTCTTAAAAATATGTATAACTGTTGAAAGCAAAAATTATAACATTCTCTAATAGAGCTTTCAATGTATGTAGATGTAATCTATATGATAATTATCATATGAAGGGAGGAGGATAAAGGAACCTATATGCTTGTGAGGCTTCTACATTTTGCTCAGTGTCAAAATATTAACTTTAATGTAGACTTTGAAAAATCAGATATGTACATTTTAAGCCCTAGAGCAATTACTTAAAAAGAAAAATAGAAATGCCAATAAATAAATTGAAATGAAATACTAAAACTTATTCAAATAAAACAAGGCAGGAAATGGGAACAAAGAAGCAAAAGGCAAAGGTGACAAACAGAAAAATAATAAAATGGTAAACCTAAGTAAAAATATTTCAATGATTATATTAAATGTAAGTGATTTTTGCATACAAATTAAAAGACAGAGATTATCAGATTAGATGAAGTGAGAATACTCACAATTTAACAAAATATTTGGGGAAAAAGGACCATGCTGAGTATACTCAAATGAGTCATGTTATACACTAAATTCTCAGGTAGGAAGCATCACATTCATGTGGATAGGAGAATCCTATATATTACTAGTGCAAATGACCTCAAAGCAGACATTTGTGAAGAGGCATCTCAACCAGGGAACAAAGTGGTACAATGGAATAGTAATAAAGCAAAATGCGACAAGCAGGGAGAACACAGGAGCAGTGAGCAGTGAAAGGACCTCTCCTCCTTTTTGTATCACCCTTAGCACTAATGAAGGAAGGAAGCAAATCTCAGGAACCCCGCTTTGGCCATTTTTGCTCTCTGGCATCTATGCCCACTTCCTCAACATACTTATTTCTTTCAAAGTATTTATGGCAATCCCCAATGTGTGTAGTAGCTTAGTCATGGAAGACAGAGTCATCTTTCTCCTATGGACTGATCTCAGGCCACCTGGTCCACGAAAGGGAGCCACCTTAACTATCTGACCACACATGGCCCTGGGGCACAACTCACATTGTTCATGCTCTCTGCACAACACAAGTATTAAGAGTTGAATTGTGTCCTACCAAAAGATATGTTTAAGTCCTAATTCCTGTGAAAGTGACTTTGTTTGGAAATAAGGTCTTTCCCTATGTAATCAAGTTAAGATGAAGTCTAATCTGATATGCTGGTGTCCTTATAAGAAGAGGAAAATACCATGTGAAGACAGGGGCAAGGGGAGTTATGGCAATGGAGGTAGGGATTGAAGTGCTCCAAACTGCAAGCCAAGGAAAGCCTGGCACTACCAAACCCTGGAAGAGGCAACAAGGATTCTCCTCTAGAGAATCCTGAGAGAGCACAGCCCTGCCAACACCTTGATTTTAGTCTTCTAGTCTCCAGAACTGTGAGAGAATAAATGTTTATTGTCTTAAGCACGCAGCTTGTGGTACTCTGTTATGGCATCCTTAGGAGGCTAATGTAGCAGAGGACTATATTTCTCTTTGTAACATACCATCACTTAAAGAAAAAGAACCTCAGAAAATAAATGACTTTGTTTCTATCAGGAAGCCCAAGAAATAAACAGTCAAGAAATAAACCATACTGTGCCTCACTATCTTGTCATGAGGCAGAGATCTCAAACTTCCAAGACTACAAGGTAAATAAGAAAAGCAGCTACATAACCAAGTGGGACACAGAAACAAACAGGAGCCCTGTCCTAGGGGAGCAGAAGCTTTTCAGCTCTAGATATGCTAAAGTTTTGTTAGAAACTAGAAATTAGAACCTTAATGTATTATTTCCAGAATGTGAAACACAGCACAGTAGCCCAAACATGGCCCACAGGCCACCAGCTTATCATCCCTCCTCTCAAGCATACTCCTGTAATCTAAGGCAGAGATTTGATTCTAAGAACAAAAATTCTGAGCCTGGACCTTCAATATGTGATGGCCTACTAGTGGATTTCATTCGTTTTCTAGATTTTCTCAAATTATTAAACAATCGGATTGTTCTTAGAAACATGCATCTTTGCAAGCTCATTTCACTCATTTGCAAAATGAAAGGCTGAACTAATCTGACATTATTAAATAGTAGCTATCAAGAATAAGAGGTTAGCCAATGAAAAAGTCCTTCCATCATTTGTGGGGGGAAGTCATCAATTATTAATTTTATTTCTACTTTTGGTCAAGAAAATTAGCTATGATTATACATATGGACTCACCCATTGACAATCATGTTTTCCCTCAATGAGTCAAGGAAAGTTTTTGGAAGAGAGAGAGATGATGTCTCAAACTGGGAGGTATATCTTATGATTTCATGATCTTGGATATGACCTGGGCATTCAGATTTTTAAAAGCTTCTCCAGTATCTTAGTGTGTCACACAATTTGCAAACCTCTACAGTAGACCAAAAGAGAAAGACTTTTTCTAACATTAGGGTAGTATTCTTTCTCTGTTTGTTTCAAAATATGACACACATACTCCAAAGATAATCCTCTCAAAGCTTTCAAAGTTCCAGAACAGATTTATACTGTCTCTTGCCCTGCCGCTGGTTAACAGAAATCTTCTGGGTTCCTAAATTGGTCTGAAGTTGCACATGTAATTTTGCAATTATTGTTCATGCAGCAATAATTTTCATCTAAGATGTTTTCAAATTAACTAGATTAAAAGAATGCCACTTATTATGAACAAAATACATTCTGAAGATAGAAACAACTTTGCTTCCATTCCTGATGAAACCCAGACCTTTCATCTTAAATTCAAGCAGAATCTCAAGCACTAAAATGAGTTTGATACTTTCATATTTCTATTAAATTGATGGCCATCTACACAAAGGTAAAAAGCCTTCTTATTCTCTTCATGATACTTATACAGCTGTGCTACTGCTTCTGTGAGATCAAGGAGTTATATTGTCTCTTAATGGCAGGATCACATTTTTCCTATATTTCTGCTTTTATTATTCTTGACTTTGCAAAGCATCTCAATTTTGTCAGGCAAATACAGGTAGTTAATCACTCTCTGATTTCAGGGACATAGAAACAATTTATCCACATCTACCCTGGGAGATGGATCTTTGAGTGAGATCATCTGATTTCATTCAGAAAATAAAGAAGATGGTCCACTGGCATGAGCCCAACATTTACTAAATAGAAAAGGAGAATAGAATATTGTTTTTAAATTTCACCAAGCAGACTAAATAATTAAAAGAATATATGGCCAATAACTGCACTCAGGTGGCCACTGCTCTATTGAAAACACCCTCCATTTTAATTGTTGGCTTGTAATTCATTTCAGGGTTTGGTTTTGCAGCAAACTGCCTATTTGGTGGTTCATAGCTAGGCAGCCCAATTTGGAAATCCAGTTGCTTCTTATGCAATAATTAGTCATAAAGCTAAACTGCAAAACTGGCATTTTAACTCTGAGCTTACATTTGAGCAAGAGAACATTAAAAACATTTCGTATAAACTAATGCTCTCTCCTATAACAGTTGGCTGAACTTCATGGAGAGTAACAATTAGGATCTTTCGTGAAAAGAATGAGTGAAACTTTGAGGCTGTTTTTAGAAAAGGAGCTGCCATTTTTATTGCTGTGCTTGAGTTACAGACTTTAAAAACTGCATCATGCATCCAAGTTTAATTCACTCTGTAACAATGAATCAAATGTAGGTGCAGAAACAGGAATTCCATAGAAATAAAGTGAAATTCAGAAAATGCCATCCCTTTACGTGCCAGTCTATATAATAACTCAAGATGTAACCTTACTGTGTTTAATGGTGTCATCAAAAAATATGTCAAGACACTGGAATTTTGAAGCTGTTCCATGTACAACCCATCCCTGATGGGTTTAAAAGCGGGCAGGTTGTCAGAATCAATGGGACATAAACATCTTCTATTCCCTGAGGAGCTTCAAGGATCCTGACCTGTATAACCCCTGATTTTTTCAAACTCCTCTCTTTAGAATAAAATGTATTCTTGAAAATTCTAGTGTCTTTCTGCCATGTTTTAGTAGATACATGAGGATTTATTTTGCCATTGGTGGGAACATGGGATTCATGTTTTAAGGAGTCACTGTCCATGAACCTCAGCTAAGGAAAGGAAAGATTGTACCAATTAATGTGTGTCTTTTTTCACCTCTATTTATCCTTCCTGAAGAACTAATCATGAACATGGGGAGGTTTTCTATGCTGGCTGTTTTCATTTTTCCTGTCATAATTTAAAAAGCCATAGGGTAAATAAAGATCACTGTATTTCACTCATGTTAAATACATGCAGCATTAATACAAAGTAATCTAACAGCTGGCTTTCAAGTCCCTTACTTTCAAATAAATATAAACAATAGGGACAGCTCTAGTCTTCAGATGACTTTCTTTCCTTCCCCACACCATTCTCAGCTGTTCTGTTCTCCCTTCTCCTTAGCACTTCCATTATTACTCCTACTTTTTCTGACTCCCTCTTTTTATCCTATTGCTTTCAAAATTCCACACTGTGTATTGATCTCACTAGTGAACAGCTATGCCTACCTGCAGATGCCACAGCTAGCACCCCCGCCTGCAGGCCAATAGCCAAGAAGTCGTCTTTGTCAATCATTCTAGGTGGGAGTAATATACACTCCACACCTCAGAAAGCATAATGTAGCACCATTATTTAACATGACCCAACAATTCTGATTCTCTTTATTATTTTTAATAGCCATCCTATTAATACCACTAATGCAGAGACATAAGTCATAGGAATTGCTCCCATCAAAAAGACAGAGAAAAAAAATAGAGCTGTTGCAGAACCAAAAGTAGATACAGGTGAAAAACATACCCTACCAAGTATTAGAAAGCCTAAACTAAGTCTGTTTTTTAATCACATTTGTGTCTCAATAAACACACACACACACACACACACACACACACACACACACACACGTCTTTCTGTCCTCAGCACACAGGATCTGAGAAATATTACTTCAGATGTTTGTAAAATAAAGGACGGATTCCATAGTTATTCAGATAAATTATAGATTATTTTGTACTGGGAGTTCAGCAGGAAATACTCAAAGAGGTGAAGATCTTAGCTAGATCTCAAAGAGATTCAAATGCTAATAACAGAGAGGGTACAATACATTCTAGATGGAGAGAGCTTTGACACTTGTTAGTTTCATATCCATTTCCCTCAATGCTAGTTAACAACTCCAATTTCCGTTTAGTAAAACACCCTTCCCCCATTCTCAATCTTCTGGTTGCTACGGATCATCTAAGCCCAACCTAAGATGGCCAACGCCTTGCATTTACCCCTAGCCACAACAACTGATTTAGTCATGAGTTACTGACTCGAGCTTACCCAAGCAATCCCCCAGCGAGGACTAACTCAGGGTGTTCTGCCCTAGCGACCACAGTTCATCGCTCTATCCTGCTAAACTGAAATTTACATGGATGTAATGCTTGAGCTACTGTCATCATCTTCCCACCACATGGAACCCAATAATAAATATAAAAACCAGAGGAAAGTAGAGCAAAAGATAAAGAAAAACTGAATCCTTGAGCTACTGTTTAAATCTCAAGCCCATTTGGTGAGACCATGTTCTCCTGGATGGTGTTGGTGTTTGTGGATGTTTGTTGGCGTTGAAGGGTTTGTTATTTAATGTGGTCTTTGCTGTCAGAGTTTGTTTGTACCCATCCTCTTTTGGGAAGGCTTTCCAGGTATTCAAAAGGATGTGATCTAAGCCATGTCTGCATTAGGGGCACTGCAAGCCCAGTAACACTATGATTCTTGCATACTCGTAGAGGTACCACCTTGGTGGTCTTGAATAAGAGCTGAAAGAATTCTCTGGATTACCAGGCAGAGACTGGTGTTCTCTTCCCTTACTTTCTCCCAAACAAATGGAGTCTCTCTCTGTGCTGAGCTGCTTGGTGCCAGATGTGGGGTGACACAAACACCCCTGTGGCCACCACCAGACTGCACTGAGTTAGACCTAATGGCAGCATAGCACTGGGTCTCACCCAAGGCCTGCTGTACCCAATACCTGGCTACTGCCTATGTTTGCTCAATACCTTAGGGCTCTACAATCAGCAGGTGAGGAAGCCATCCACATTTGTATCTTTCCCTTCAGCATGGCAAGCTCCTCCAGGCCCTGGGCAGGCCCAGGGATGCTGTCCAGGAGCCAGGGACTGGAGTCAAACACCTTAGAAATCTAGCTGGTATTCATTTCTACTGAAGCTGAGCTGGCATTCAAATCATGTGACACAATCCTTCCCATTCTTCCTTCCCCTTTCCACAGGCAGAGCCTTACCCAATGGCCGCTGCCACCACCACAGGCTCACAGGGAGTACTGCCAGGCTACCACCGATGTTCCCTCAGGCCCGAGGGCTCTTCAGTCAGCTTGTGGTGAATGCTGCCAGGCCTGGGACTCACCCTTCAGGGCAGTGGGCTTCCCTCTGGCCCCAGGCAGGTCCAGAAATGCCATCCAAGAACCAAGGCCTAGAATCAGGGACACCGAGAGCTCACATGGTGCTCCATCCCACTGTGGCCAAGCTGGTACCTGAAGCCAGAATATCTCAGTCTCACCCAAGGCCCATACCATGGCATACTACCTGGGAAGCACTGCTATTCTTCAGGGTCTTCAGTCAGTAGATGATGGATCCTGCCAGGACTGGGTCCTTCCCATCAAGGCAGTGGATACTCTTCTGGCCCAGGATGTATCTAATCTGTATTAGTCAGGATTATCTGGAGGGACAGAACTAATAGGATAGATGTGTATATATAGGGGAGTTTATTGAGGAGTATTAACTCACACAATCACAAAGTCCCACAATAGGCTGTCTGCACACTGAGGAGCAAGGAAACCAATCCAAGTCCCAAAACTGAACAATTTAGAGTCCGACGTTCAAGGGCAGGAAGTATCCAGCATAGGACAAAGATGTAGGCTGGGATGCTAAGCCAGTCTAATCGCTTCATGTTCTTCTGCCTGCTTTTATTCTGGCTGCACTGGCAGCTGATTTAGATGGTGCCCACCCAGATTGAGGGGGGATCTGCCTTTCCCAGTCCAATAACTCAAATGTTAATCTCATTTGGCAACACCATCACAGACACACCCTGGAACAATACTTTGCATCCTTCAATCCAAACAAACTGACACTCAGTATTCACCATCACAATCTAGAAATGTCGTCTGGGAGCTAGGGCCTGGAACAGGGACTTCACAACCCTGACTAATGCCCTATCCTACTGTGTCTGGGCTGGTAACCAAGATACAAGATGAAGTCCTCTTTACTCCTCCCTCTCCTTTCTTCAAGCAGAAGGAGGGGGCCCTCTCTTGGAGCTGTGAGCTATGCTGCCTGGGATTGTGGGAGTAAACACTCCTACAGTTGCCATGGATGGTATCTCAGCAGGTTTCATGCCCCCCATCCCCACCCCAGTCCACTGGTTCGGAGGCCAGCTTAGCACTCGGATTCAGCTAGAAATTACAGTTCTTGTGGCCTAAGTAAAATAAAGAGCTATATGGGAAAAATTGCTAAAAACTCAGGGCAAATTCTAAAGACCCTAAATAAACCACTTGCTGGTTGCAGTGGGCATATTTAATAATGATCAGGAAAGAAAGCAATAGGTGAAAAATTAGTGACACACTGTAGAATAACAAACACCTGAATATAAGGTACAAATTTAAAGAAATTATACATTACTACAGTCTATATAATTCCAATATATATAATATCTCCCAACTTTTAAGGAACAGATGAAATTCTTTGACCTTAAGAGCCAAAAAGACATGGTGCAACTAAATATATGCTAGAATTATACATTCCAAAACAATGTGGCAGGGTTGCTATTCACTATTTCTAAAACCTATATGTACAACGCAAAATGGATCAAAAACCTAAGTGTAAGACTAAAACTATAAACTCTTAGAAGAAACGGGGAAAAGCTTCATGACATTAGATTTGATAGTGATTTCTTGGACATGACCAAAAGCACAAACATCAAAAGAAAAATTTTTAAATGAACTACATCAAAATTTAAAACTTGCATGCATCAAAAGACACAACTAACAGCTTGAAAAAGCAACCCACAGGATGAAAGGAACTATGTGCAAATCATATCTCTGACAAGAGGTTAATATCCAGAATATATAAGCAATCCCTATAACTCAAAGACAAGAAAACCAACACCCCAATTTAAAAATGGCTAAAGGACTTGAACAGACATTACTCCAAATATATACAAGTGGCCAAAAAGCACATGAAAAGATACTCAACATCACTAATTACAAGGGAAATGCAAGTCAACACCACAAAGAAATACCTGCTCCCACTCATTACAATGGCTATCAAAAAAAGTAAATAAACAAAACAGAAAATAACAAATGTTGTCAAAGATGTGGAGAAAATAGAACCTTTGTGCACTGCTGGCAGAAATGTAAAATGGTACAACTGCTGTAGAAAACCATATTTTTTTTCCTTAAAAAAAAAAATAGAAATAGAATTACCACATGATCTGGTAATCCTATTTGTGGATATATATTGAAGAGAATTAAAGGTAGGGACTTATATTCATAGTAATATTATTGCAACAACCAAAAGATGGAAGCAACCCAAATGCCCATCAACTGATGAATGAACAAAATGTGGTACATACATACGATGAAATGTCATCAGGTTTAAAGAAGACAACAGTTCTGACACGTTATAACATGGAAGAACATGAGGATATTATCTAAATGAAAAAAGCTGGTCACAAAAAGAAAAATGCTGTATGATTCCACTTATATGAGGTACCTAGTCAAATTCGTAAAGACAGAAAGTAGAATGGCTGTTGTCAGAGGCTGAGGGTGACGGATACTGAGCAGTTATTGTTTAATGGGGACAGAGTTTCAGCTTTGTAAAATGAAGAGCGTTCCACAGATGGATCCGTATAAGTATACATAACATCACTGAACTGTACACTTAAACATGGGTAAAATGGTAAATTCTATGCTTTTTGCATTTCACTACAATTTTTTTAATTGTTTAATGAAATGGTTGATGAACGAACAGCATATTTCTCAAAAAGAATATAATATAGGTGTATTTTCATCCAGTTGTTATTCAACAGCAAGGATTTCATTACACAGGATCTCAAAAGAAAAATCTAGACCATCCTGTTTTTCTTAAAGGTTGGCATGGCAATATTCTTTCATCTTTTATGATGCCTATGTACCAAAATTTGCTTGATGCAATTGGTAAATGGAGATATGCTGAAGGCAGGTGTGTATACAAAGATGAATGGAGAAGAGTTAATGCTGAAATGAAAAACACATTCACCCAATTTGTCGTGTTAATTGGTGTTTATAAATCTACACATATAAATGTCTTGTAATTATGGAGCAAAGAAAATGGCTTCCTCTCTTCAACAAAATTAAGAGCCATCAATTTTTTCAAAAGTATGGTGTTTTGACAATATAAGTGGGAACAAAATTAAAACAACCAGAATAAGTAGAACTTATTAGAAATGTTCTGGAATCTTGAATTTTTATAAGAGGGATAGTTTCCAGCTTCATGCATGACGGCAGCTGTTGAACATTTAGCTACATTCAAGGGACACTGCTCATTTGGGGCATGCACACCTTCAAGAGCAGAAAAATATAAAATCATTTGCTGTTTAGATTCATATAAATGTGTGAATAATGGCTTGAGATAGAATTCATATGCCACACAAGTCAAAGTTTATAATTCAGTAGTTTATGGTATATTCAGACTCAGGCTATGTTTGAATTCTTGTTAAAACTTATAAAACTGTTTTTTACTAAAATAAAACTACATACAAGATAAAACCATAAACTTTTTAAGAGAAGCACAAGTAAAATTAAGTCATACAAAATTTAAAAGGAGCAAGAAAAAGAATAAAATATGCAAGTTGAAATTTCAGCATGGTCATTGCAATTACGTTTAAATGTGTCACTGGTAAATCAAGATGAAAAGAAAACTGCAATCTGTTTTACTGCAGTCCTGGTTTGTTTTATGTTAAAAGAAAGACATACCTTGAAAAATGCTTTACTTTCTAGGCAACAGGGAGCCACTGAAGAGCTTTTGAGCAGCAAAGTGTCAGGAGTTTGTGGCAGACAGAATAATGCCCCCCTCCCCTGCCACCCCACCGAGATGTTCACATCCTAATTCCTAGAACATTATGAATATGTCGCCTTACCTGGTATCTTAGTTCATTCCGGCTGCTATAAAGACATACTATAATTTGGGTGGCTTAGATAAACAACAAACCTTTATTTCTTACAGTTCTGGAGGCTGGGAAGGCCAAGATCAAGGTGTCTCCAGAAGGCGTGATTCCTGGTCCTAGAACAAAGCTTTCTCTGTCCTCATACAGTGGAATAGACTAGCTCTGCAGTTTCTTTCATAAAGGTACTCATCCCACTGATGAAGCCCCTGCTTTCATAACCTAATCACCTCCCAACGGGCCCACCTCTTAATACTATCACCTTGGGGATTAGGATTTCAACATATGAATTTGAGGGGGACATAAACATTCACACCATAGCACCTGGTAAAATGGGATTTGTGGTTGTGATTAAATCAAGAAGCCTGAAATGGGAAAGCTATCCCTTTGTTAGCCACATGGTCCCAATTTAATCCCATGACTCCTTACATAGGAGAGGCCCAGGCAACTGCCCCAGCTTAGGGAGTATGAGTTCTCTGCCTTCCTGTCCAGACTCACCTCCCTAACTGGTCTGTTCCACTCTTGCTTCTCAGCTTGCCAGGGACTGATACCAGAATGGGGAGGCCACTTTTGAAGAAATTCGTTAAGGCACGTTTGTCAAAACTTAGGAGAAAGGAAAGTCAAGTTCTTCTACCAGGTGCATATTCCACAATTTAACAAGAACTGAAGTACTTGAAGAAGCAAGCTGGAATCTTCATTAACAAGACAGGGAATTAAAAATGAGGCTAAGGAAAACGCAAAGTTATGAGATCAAAATAATGGGACAGCAGTTTTCTCACCAAGCTGTGGGAGAGAGGCAAGAATTCGAGAAGAGAGAAGATGCCACCCCTTTGCCTGTTGCAGAGCGAACTGGGCTTTCAAGTGTTGAATGGCCAATAGCCGCCTGGATGAAAAAGCCCGTCATTAACTTGCACAACTCCCTCCAGACCCCAGAATTTCACAGCCAGAATTCTTCTGGATTTAAATCCCAAGAAAGTTTACCCACCATGCCAGAGCTATTTGTTTTTATTTTTAAAGAGATAGAATATTTAATAAATACTGTTTTTCTGATGGTGACAGGCATGTAGGTTTCCAAGTGAAACTATCATCCATTCCCCTCTGGGCCAAAATATTGGAAGGAATTATTGTTTTGCTGATGCATCCCTGTTTGACTCTGTCTTTGCCTAACGGGCCATCATAGCTTTGAACTAGCTCTAGAATCCCTGTGAATTTTGCTACAGCCTTTGGGGGAAATACATAGGTCCAGGTTAAGAATCACCCAAATCTGTTTTCCACCGGATAGCTGCTCAGTGGATTACATGAAAAGCCGGGATTAAGCAGCTTCTCAGTTCTTAAGGCATTTCCACACACAGCACAAATTTCAGTGGTGCTTTTCTTACTACAAGTATCTGTTGACACAACAAGAATGTGGCCCAGAAAGACATTTTTACCTACTACACATCTATCGTGGCAATTCATTTAGGTCTTATCACCATAATCCAGATCCATGGTTAGCAAACTGTTTCTTAAAAGACCAAATACGGTGGCTCAAGCCTGTAATCCCAGCACTTTGGGAGGCCGAGGCGGGTGGATCACGAGATCCAGAGATCAAGACCATCCTGGTCAACATGGTGAAACCCCGTCTCTACTAAAAATACAAAAAAAAAAAAAAAAAAATTAGCTGGGCACGGTGGTGCGTGCCTGTAATCCCAGCTACTCAGGAGGCTGAGGCAGGAGAATTGCCTGAACCCAGGAGGCGGAGGTTGCAGTGAGCCGAGATTGTGCCATTGCACTCCAGCCTGGGTAACGAGCGAAACTCCATCTCAAAAAAAAATAATAATAAATAAATAATAAATAAAAGACCAAATAGTAAACATTTTAGGCTTTAGAGGCCAAACTGCAAAATCAAGGCTGTTATATCAGTAAAATCATTTTAAACATTACCACTTAAAAATGTCAAGATTATTCTCAGCTCATGAGCCCTACAAAAAGATACAGTGGGCAAGATTTGACCAAGAACCATAGTTGACCAATCTCTGAACAAGATAATTATGAAAGCCTATTCATAGGTGGAAAGAAAAATCCAGAATTTGAATTTTGAACTTGTCCCCTAATCATTCAAATACTGTACATGAAATTCAGTGTATTTTTTTCCAGAAGCTAGAAATCTACAATGTGGTACAAGATACAGGCCAGCCACTGGTATCTTCAGATTTATTTCCAAGTAAATGCAGCAAATGAATATTAATACATATCTATGTTCACTAGGTTTTTCAAAATAACAAAATGGATGTTATGATAAATTTTTACTCTGTTACAAAATAATAAAGGTGGTAATAAGCAATAGGGAAAACAATTCTAACTGATATCCCCAGTTAGCTAACTTTCATATGCAGTCTTGCTATCTCTAATTGACATTTTATAAACGGTATCTTTTTCTAAGTGTTCCATTTTAATTCATACCAATCTGTTGGCATTATACACAGACTGGAAGAAAATATGGAGCATTCTGCTTCAAGTATCCTAATTTACATGCTAAATCAGAAGGTCAAAATGAATCTTTGTCATGTTTAGAACCTTGATTATCGGCCCAGAAATAAAGGGCAGCATGTTGATTTTTGGTGAGGAGACAAGAGGGTGGCAGGAAGGATAATTGTAAAAAAAAAAAAAAAAAAAAAAAAAAAACTACCAAGTAATAATTAAACGAGAGTTTAGAACAACAAAAATTAGTGCACTAGAAGATAAATACCATGAGAAGTGCTTTGGTGTGGAGAGTATGGCTTTGTTGAAGTTGAAAATTGTTCCTCATTCTCTGATAGTAGCTGAGCAGCAGATGGCCTGAAGTTATCATAAATATGTAAGGCCTAGAAGTACTCTGCATTGAAGAGCAGCCAAAATGCAATAGTGTTGAACAACACAGAGCACACAGAGAACTGTCTGACACATATAGAGAAATGAGAATCTTCCCACCGCACAGTAACATTTCTAAGCATAGAACATCCAAGAAGTCACCTTAGCTTCTCCATGAAGCATTAATGCACATAGCAACCCCATTTTTTAAAGGCTACATGGTGAGGAAGTTAGCCTTTCAATTAAATTACCACATTTTTACAATACAGAACTTGAAGTGGAGCTTTGAGTGCTTTCTTCTTTGGCAATTTGCTGTCCAAATCCAAGCTTACGGGTGGGATGCCGAGCTGTACAATGCAAGGGAGAACTAGTAAGACAGTTTGCTCTAGCTTTTTTCCCTTGTTCCCTTCTTCCTAAGTGAGAACCTGAAATGCCATCCAAAATGATCTCCATTGAAAATGTCCCTCATTGCTAAATTACAAACGTAGCTCATTTTCTACCTACTGCCACCAGTTATAATATTCTGTAGTTGCCAGGCTTCAGTAAATGAATACATGTGAGTCATATATCTATTTGTTAATGCTTACTATGTTCCGTGCTAGATAACAAGAAATAAATAGATGAATAATTTAAAGAGAACAATCCTTCTTTCTGTGTGTTTCCATGGAATGGGTTTGAAACTGCTGCCGGGTTGTACTTGCTCCTCCAAATGCAAGGAGGGAGATTTGATTTGATTGGTGAAATGAAAAGAGTCCAATATCCACTGGTCCATAATTCCGTCCTGGGCAAGGCTGATTTATTCCCAGTTGCTGTGTTTATGTGTCCTTGCTTTGTTCAAGGGGCATGATGAAAACCATGATCAGACATGATTGTTCATAGAAGCCTGTTTTGCCATGCGTGAGTCCCAAAGACAAAACTCAAGGTGGGAGGGAAGCATTAAGAAGTCCATCTAGGCTCAAGGGTTGAGTCTTATTCTCTAACCCAATTTTACCAGTGATAAAACCGAAGTTTTGTTTCCTCTTTGACCCTGTGTTTGTTTTTCAATAGCTTCAGTAAGCGGGAAAAAAGAGGAGTGTGACTCATTGTCTTCCTAAAGCCCTATTAAATAAGATTCTTGCCCTCAAGAGGCTCAGGGCCTTCAAGGATCTCTACATCTTGGATTCTTTTTTGTTTTGTTTTTTCTCTGAGACAGAGTCTCACTCTGTCACCTAGCCTGGAGTGCAGTGGTGTGATCTCAGCTCACTGTAATCTCCACCTCCCAGTTTCAAGTGATTCTCCTGCCTGGGATTTCAGGTGTGTGCCACCACACTCGGCTACTTTTTGTATTTTTAGTAGAGACGGGGTTTTGCCGTGTTGGCCAGGCTAGTCGGGAACTCCTGACTTCAGGTGATCCACCTGCCTCAGCCTCCCAAAGTGCTGGGATTACAGGAGTGAGCCTCCATGCCTAATCTATTTTTCAAACTTTATATAATTAAATCATGAGTAAAAAACAAGGTGCAGCCCACTGGTCCAGGAAACATCATGAATTCAAGGAAATTCTTGAATTTAAGAATTTTCCTTTAAGAAAAACATAAAATGAATTCACCATTCCACACTTCTAAAGTATCTCTGAATAAGTCATTATATCAAAAATATCCATTACACATAAAACAACATTATAAATTATTGGGAAGTGACTCAGAAACAACTCAGAGAAGACCCAAGAGAGTACAAAAGTTGGATCTTGAATTTTGATGACTTTAAGTACCTTACAACATTGTGAACACTGTAAAAAGCAACATGCCAAGGAGTTGGGTGGTATTTCACTTTATAGTTTATGCCTCAGTAGTCAGGAAGAAGGAAAACACACACACACACACACACACACTTTCCTTGAAGTCTGTGACATGGCATTTTCTTGCTGAGTAGAGAGAAAAACAGTTTTCCTCAAATTTACTACTAGGTAGAAGACACTCTTCTAGCAGTTTCCACACATTCTAATTGCCTGCTTTAAAAACTGTCAAAAGCAACAAACAAGAAAAATGTTTTAAATCAAATGAGTATATATATGACATAGATATATAACATATAGATATAGGATCTCTACATCTTGGATTCGGTTTTGAGTGTATGATATATGACTTTGATATATGACATATCTATATAACATGTTATATAGATATGTCATATATCAAATACTGTTGTTATGCTTTTTGTAATAAAAGTTTTTTCCATAACTATTTTATTTATAAGACTTGGCCAAGAGTATATAAGACAGCAATGATACACAAATGTCACCAATATTCATTCAATAGTTGTTTACTGTTATGAACTAAATATTTACATCCTCCACAGTTCACATGTTGAAACCCTAACCCCTGCAATATGATGGTGGTAGAAGGTAGGACTTCTGGGAGGTAATTAGAATTAGATGAGGTCACAAGGGTAGAGTCCCCATGAATGGGATCAGTGCCCTTATATGAGTCATGATTGAATTTGCTTCCCCTTCTCTGCTCTCTACCATGAGAAAAAACAAGTCTGTAGTCTGCCACTTAAAATCTGACAATGCTAGCACCCTAGTCTTGGCTCCCGGCCTCCAGAACTATGAGAAATTAGTTTCTGTGAAGCCACTCAGTATATGGTATTCTGTTACAACAGCCTGAAAGGACTAAGACATTTACTAAGTACTAACATGTACCAGAAACTAGTCTAAAAGCTGGAAATAGGAGAATGATCCAAATTAAGTCCTGCCAATGCACTTCTACATTATTGATGACCATAAATAGCTGAATGTACCAGACATGTCTAGCATGAAGCATGCTAACTCCTTTTCCCTGCAATCCTGCCCCTTGTTTGCCACAGCTGATCTGTCTAGGGCAGCTAATCCACAGGCTGGCTAGTGACTAGGATCTTGCACCTGAAATTTCAAAAACAAAATCAAAACAAAAACTCATCATGTCTTCCATTGCTTATAATTTGAACAAGGATTATCAAAAGGCAAAGGCAATTAGCAATAGAAGCTGAAGCTGATAGTTCCTGTCTCCCTAGGGAAGACAGTGAGGCCTTGTTAAGGCATATGCAAGCTGATATTACCAAACAGGGAAGCAATGATGAAGAACGATAATTCCCAAATCCAAGCCAGACTACCCACAGGTAGATATTTTGGAAACATGGGGCACTATAGCTTGTCAAAAGAATTGAGTAGACAATGACACTTGATATCTTGCAATGCTCCTGGAGTCCTGTAAAATGAAAAATCATCCAAAATCTTCACAATTCTTAATGACCTGCATGACATTAACATTGGCAAAAACATGTTTGTAGATATACGAGCTTAGAGCCTGACTCAACTTTGCATATGAACTCAAAGTAGTTTATACAGTGTTAGAAGTCACTGTCTCTCAAATTAGGAGTCCAATTATGTCAATCCAGAGAGGATTGTTTTCTTCAGAGCTTTATCAAAAGACGCTCACCATTTCATGTAGCTGCATCACCTACATAAGACTGCTTTGTATCAAGTTCACCAACCTAACGCATGCTGGCTGAGCTGCGTCTGAAGCTGTGTCATTCATCAAGATTCGACATATAATTGCAAGTATCTGGTAACAATAAGTCATATGATGTTGTCATGCCTGAGCATCTACATACTGAGCTACAGATTATTGTATGTGTCTCCTTTTGCATCTCCCTTATAATACAGTAGAGCATTAATTGGAAGGATGTTTAACATATACATATAGATTTTATTATCTGTAAAATTTAACACAGAACGGTAAAGGAAGTGCTACAAAATATTCATTAGAAAAAAATGGGGTTGGGTTTAATACAGTTGAAAATCACTGAGATAGAAAAGAAAAGAGAACAACCCAGGATTGGAGCTCTCTTTGAGTCTGCGGAGAGGTGAGTCGGAGCTGCATTTCCAGACTGATCTTTGTTGCCCGCGGAACGGGGAGATTCCCAAGTATAGGGGAGACACTGGACGCCTGGCAGTGCCTCTGCCTGGCGAAGCCGGCAGCCAGGGTGGTGGCGGCCGGCCCTGCCCATCGCTCCCCACAGGGCGTGCTTGTCCGGGTGCCCTTTTGAGCCGGCAACCTGAGACTTGAGAGGGCTGGACTTGAGACTGAGCAAGACTTGGACAGTGGGCCCACCCAGGGGATTGCAGGGACAGAGTGTTTGGGCTAGCCCAGTGGGACGAACAAGACCGCGATTTCAAGCGATCCCCATGCAGTCGGTCTGAGACGCTCTGTGGGGGAGGGGCGTCCACCATTACCGAGGCAACCCGCCCCAACTGAGATACACGCCCACTGCTGAGGCAGCCAGCCGTTGCCAAGGCAACCCGTCCCTACTGAGATACACGCCCACTGATGACACAGCCTGCTGTTGCCGAGGCAACCCGCTACAACAGAGAGACTCCGCCTCAGGGCGTGGCAGAGACCTCACAACAGCAGGGCGGAGCCTCAGCAGGCAAACAGTGGCCAGTCGGCCTCCTAGCTGGGCAGGACACCTCAACGAACATCCAAAAATAAAGCCCGAAAACCCCAACACAGAGCATATGAGAAAAAAAGGGTTTTTTTAATGAGCTCTGTTGCAGCAGAATCAAACATAGCAGCCTAACAGCCCTGAATGAACAACAGAGATCACAGCTCAGCAATTGAGCTCCTATAAAGTACAGACTGTCTCCTCAAGCAGCTCCTTGACCCCTCTATATCCAAAAGACTGACATTTGGCAGGCATCATTCTGGGACAAAGATAGCAGAAAAAGAAACTGGAAGCATCCCTCACTGTGCCACAGCTGCTAGAGGTGCACCCCAGACAAGCACGGCCTGGAGTGGACCTCAGCAGTCATACAGCGAAGGAGCTAGACAGGTAGAAGGAAAACCAAGTAACAGCAATAATTCATCATCAACAATCTGGGTGTCCACTCAGAGACCCAATCAAAAAGTCAGCAACTACGCAGACGACCAGCGGACAAATCCACAAAGATGGGAAGAAACCAGCAAAAAAAGGAGGAAAACACCCAAAACCAGAACACCTTGCCTCCTAGAAAGGACCAAAACTCCTCACAAGCAAGGGAACAAAGCTGGACAAAGAATGACTGTGACGAAATGACGGAATTAGACTTCAGAAGGTGGATAGTGAGAAACTTTTGTGAGCTAAAAGAACATGTATTAAATCAATGCAAAGAAACTAAGGAACTTGAAAAAAGATATGAGGAAATAATAACAAGAATGGATAACTTAGAGAGGAATATGAATAAAATAAAGGAGCTGAAAAACACAATACGAGAACTTCGCGAAGCATGCACAAGTTTCAATAGCCAAATTGACCAAGCAGAAGAAAGAATATCTGAAGTCGAAGAGCAACTCAATGAAATAAAACGAGAAACCAAGATTAGAGAAAAAGGCACAAAAAGGAATGAACAAAGTCTCCAAGAAATGTGGGACTATGTGAAAAGACCTAACCTACGTTTGATAGGTGTACCAGAAGAGGACGAAGAGAATGAATCAAAGCTGGAAAATACTCTTCAGGACATCATCCAGGAAAATTTCCCCCACCTAGCAAGACAGGCCAACACTCAAATGCAGGAAATACAGAGAACACCACAAAGATATTCCGCAAGAAGAGCAACCCCAAGGCACAAAATCGTCAGATTCAACAAGGTTGAAATAAAGGAGAAAATACTAAAGGCAGCCAGAGAGAAAGGTCGGGTCACCCACAAAGGGAAGCCCATCAGACTCACAGCAGATCTCTCGGCAGAAACACTACAAGCCAGAAGAGAGTGGGGGCCAATATTCAACATCCTTAAAGAAAAGAACTTTCAACCCAGAATTTCATATCCAGCCAAACTGAGCTTCAGAAGTGAAGGAAAAATAAAATCCTTTGCGAACAAGCAAGTACTCAGAGATTTTGTCACCACCAGGCCTGCTTTACAAGAGCTCCTAAAAGAGGCACTACACATAGAAAGGAACAACCACTACCAGCCATTCCAAAATCACACTAATTGCTAAAGAGCATCAACATAATGAAGAATCTACAACAACTAACGGGCAAAACAGCCAGCTAGCATCAAAATGGCAGTATCAAATTCACACATAACAATACTAACCCTAAATGTAAATGGACTAAATGCACCAATCAAAAGACACAGACTGGCAAATTGGATAAAAATCCAAAACCCATCAGTGTGCTGTATCCAGGAAACCCATCTCACATGCAAGGATACACAAAGGCTCAAAATAAAGGGATGAAGGAAGATTTACCAAGCAAATGGAGAGCAAAAAAAAGCAGGAGTTGCAATTCTCATCTCTGATAAAATAGACTTTAAAGCAACAAAGATCAAAAGAGACAAAGAAGGCCATTACATAATGGTAAAAGGATCGATACAGCAAGAAGAGCTAACGATCCTGAACATATATGGACCCAATGCAGGAGCACCCAGATACATAAGGCAAGTTCTTAATGACTTACAAAGAGACTTAGACTCCCACACAATAATAGTGGGAGATTTTAACACTCCACTGTCAATATTAGACAGATCAACCAGACATAAAATCAACAAGGATATCCAGGGCTTGAACTCAGACCTGGAGCAAGCAAACCTGATAGACATTTACAGAACTCTCCACCCCAAATCCACAGAATACACATTCTTCTCAGCACCACATCACATCTACTCTAAAACTGACCACATAATTGGAAGTAAAGCACTGCTCAACAAATGCAAAACAACTGAAATAATAACAAACAGCCTCTCAGACCATAGCGCAATCAAGTTAGAACTCAGAATACAGAAACCAACCCAGAACCGCACAGCTTCATGGAAACTGAACAACTGGCTCTTGAATGTTGACTGGGTAAACAATGAAATGAAGACAGAAATAAAGAAGTTCTTCGAAACCAATGAGAATGAAGACACAACATGCCAGAACCTCTGGGACACATTTAAAGCAGTCTCTAGAAGAAAGTATATAGCAATAAGTGCCCATATGAGGAGAATGGAGAGATCCAAAATTGACACCCTATCGTCAAAATTGAAAGAGCTAGAGGAGCAAGATAAAAAATACTCAAAACCCAGCAGAAGACAAGAAATAACTAAGATCAGAGCTGAACTGAAGGAGATTGAGACACGAAAAACCCTTCAAAAAATCAATAAATCCAAGAGCTGGTTTTTTGAAAAGATCAACAAAATAGACAGACCACCAGCCAGATTGATTAAAAAGAAAAGAGAGAACAACCAAATAGATGCAATAAAAAATGATAAAGGGGAAATCACCACAGACTCCACAGAAATTCAAACCATCATCAGAGAATATTACAAACAACTCTATGCACATAAACTAGTAAACCTGGAAGAAATGGAAAAATTCCTGGACTCCTGTGTCCTCCCAAGCCTAAACCAGGAGGAAGCTGAAACTATGAATAGACCAATAACAAGGTCAGAAGTTGAGGCAGCAATTAAGAGCCTACCACTCAAAAAAAGCCCAGGTCCAGACGGATTCACAGCCGAATTCTACCAGACACACAAGGAGGAGCTGGTACCATTCCTTCTAAAACTATTTCAAACAATCCAAAAAGAGGGAAGCCTTCCCAAATCATTTTACGAGACCAACATCATTCTGATACCAAAACCCGGCAGAGACCCAAGAAGAAAAGAAAACTTCAGGCCAATATCCATGATGAACATAGATGCAAAAATCTTCAATAAAATATTGGCAAGCCGATTGCAACAGCAAATCAAAAAACTTATTCATCATGATCAAGTAGGATTCATCCCAGGGATGCAAGGCTGGTTCAACATACGCAAGTCTATCAACATAATTCACCACATAAACAGAACCAAAAACAAAAACCACATGATTATCTCAATTGACGCAGAGAAGGCATTCGACAAAATTCAACAGCCCTTTATGCTAAAAACCCTCAATAAACTCGGTATCAATGGAACGTATCTTAAAGTAATAAAAGCTATTTATGACAAACCAACAGCCAATATCATACTGAATGGGCAAAAACTGGAAGCATTCCCTTTGAAATCCGGCACTAGACAAGGATGCCCTCTTTCACCACTCCTATTCAGTATAGTACTGAAAGTTCTAGCCAGAGCAATCAGGCAAGAAAAAGAAATAAAGGGTATTCAAATAGGAAAGGTGGAAGCCAAATTGTCTCTATTTGCAGACGACATGATAGTATACCTAGAAGACCCCATTGCCTCAGCCCAAAAACTCCTGAAACTGATAAGCAGCTTCAGCAAAGTCTCAGGATATAAAATCAGTGTGCAAAAATCACAAGCATTCGTCTACACCAATAACAGACTTAAAGAAAGCCAAATCAAGAACAAAGTGCCATTCATAATTGCTACAAAAAGAATAAAATACCTTGGAATACAACTCACAAGGAACGTAAGGGACCTCTTCAAGGAGAACTACAAACCACTGCTCAACGAAATAAGAGAGGACACAAACAGATGGAGAAACATTCCATGTTCATGGTTAGGAAGAATTAATATTATGAAAATGGCTAAACTGCCCAAAGTAATTTACAGAATCAACGCTATCCCCATCAAGCTACCATTGACTTTCTTCACAGAACTGGAAAAAATCACCATGAACTTCATATGGAACCAAAAGAGAGCCCGCATAGCCAAGTCAATTCTAAGCAAAAAGAACACAGCAGGAGGCATCACACTACCGGATTTCAAACTATACTACAAGGCTACAGTAATCAAAACAGCATGGTACTGGTACCAAAACAGAGATATAGACCAATGGAACAAAACAGAGGCACCGGAGGCAACACAACATATCTACAACTATACAATCTTTGATAAACCTGACAAAAACCAGCAATGGGGAAAGGATTCCCTGTTTAACAAATGGTGTTGGGAAAACTGGCTAGCATGTGCAGAAAGCAGAAACTGGACCCCTTCCTGACACCTTACACTAAAATTAACTCCAGATGGATTAAAGACTTAAACATAAGACCTGGCACCATAAAAACCCTAGAAGAAAATCTAGGCAAAACTATCCAGGACATAGGAGTAGGCAAGGACTTCATGAACAAAACACCAAAAGCATTGGCAACAAAAGCCAAAATAGACAAATGGGACCTAATGAAACTCCACAGCTTCTGCACGGCTAAAGAAACAGTCACTAGAGTGGATCGGCAACCAACAGAATGGGAAAAAATGTTTGCAGTTTACCCATCTGACAAAGGGCTGATATCCAGAATTTACAAAGAACTCAAACAAATTTACAGGAAAAAAACAAACAAGCCCATTCAAAAGTGGGCAAAGGATATGAACAGACACTTTACGAAAGAAGAAATATATGAGGCCAACAATCACATGAAAAAATGCTCATCGTCACTGGTCATCAGAGAGATGCAAATCAAAACCACATTGAGATACCATCTCATGCCAGTTAGAATGGCGATCATTAAAAAATCTGGAGACAACAGATGCTGGAGAGGATGTGGAGAAAAAGGAACACTTTTACACTGTTGGTGGGATTGTAAATTAGTTCAACCATTGTGGAAGACAGTGTGGCGATTCCTCAAGGCCTTAGAAATAGAAATTCCATTTGACCCAGCAATCCCATTACTGGGTATATATCCAAAAGACTATAAATCATTCTACTATAAGGACACATGTACACGAATGTTCATTGCAGCACTGTTTACAATAGCAAAGACCTGGAACCAACCCAAATGCCCATTGATAATAGACTGGATTGGAAAAATGTGGCACATATACACCATGGAATATTATGCAGCAATCAGAAATGATGAGTTTGTGTCATTTGTAGGGACATGGATGAATCTGGAGAACGTCATCCTCAGCAAACTGACACAAGAACAGAAAATGAAATACCGCATATTCTCACTCATAGGCAGGTGATGAAAAATGAGAACACATGGACACAGAAAGGGGAGTACTAAACACTGGGGTCTATTGGGGGGAAAAGGGGAGGGCCAGTGGGAGGGGGAGGTGGGGAGGGATAGCCTGGGGAGAAATGCCAAATGTGGGTGAAGGGGAGAAGCAAAGCAAAGCACACTGCCATGTGCGTACCTACGCAACTGTCTTGCATGCTCTGCTCATGTACCCCAAAACCTAAAATCCAATAAAAAATTTTAAAAAAAAAGCCTATTTGGACACTCAAGTTATATATTTATGAAAAAAAAAGAAAAGAAAAGAAAAGAAAAGAAAGGGTTTAAGTTACTAGTCAGAAAAGAGAAGAAGAAACACAAAAGAAAAGCAGAATCTCAGACAGAATTGTCCATATACAATTCTGTCTTAAAATGATCAGCAAGCCCTTAAAAATGATCAGCTTCTAGCTGGTCCTGGGCCCTCGACCCTCCCACGTGAGTCAGGCCATTGGAATGCTGTCTTTTTCTCCTGTCTCATCACCTTTTTAATCCATCCTTCTACCATAACAGTTGCCCCAAAATGAAGCAATACTAATGTCTTCATCTTATGCAAAAGCTTCCCAAATTTCCAAATTATCTTCAAGTGTTCATAATCCAGACCCAACCTAAACAAAATAATTTACTGCCTTCTTAAACCCACTGAATGAGCCACTATAGCTTACTTTTATTCCTAATAGGTCATGAGCAGCCTCAAATTCTATCTTTATACCTTGACTTCTCTGATTTTCCCAGGACAAAGCCCATTCTCACCTCTAATACTCTAAACTCTAGATTTCCTTTATGGTTCAATTCAGCTTCCACATACACACACCCTCAGTGATCATTTCTTCCTCTAAAAACCTAGAGATAGCAATTAAGTGTGGCACAGCAGTCAGAATAGTTTAAGTTACACTGCAATAACAAAAAAGTCCAAAATATCAGTGGCTCACAATAAGGGTTAACTTCTGACTTAATGTCAAATGTCTTCTGAAAAATCAGCCCTGCTTCTGGCTCCATGTCATCTTCATTCTAGTATACAAATCAAAGGAGTAGGCTTTACCTGGAACATTGCTGCTTATCATGATAGAAGGGAAAGAAAATAGAAACCCCCGCTAAATTCACACATTTGTCCAGGAGGTACATGTCACTTCCACTCAGATTTCATTGGTTAAAGCAACTCATATGACCAAACATGATGTCAACGAGGCAGAGAAGGGAGGAGCAGCAAATATTTTCAAATATTAAAACCTATAATAATCAAATCAAGTTACATAGTTAACAACTGCTTCCAAGGAATGCCTTTACACCCTAGAACACAGTGCAAGTTTCATGCTTAGCAACAAGCCATTTACAGTTATTCTACTCAAATATGATCATAGAAGTGAACTTACACATTTTAAAGTACAAATCAAAACACTGAAAGCACAAAATGAATGAAAATAAATGTTTCTTTGAAGCCACCAGTTTTTAAATTTGGTTTACCAATGCAATGAAATTCCACTATGACAACATAACCTGAACATTAATTTAAAGTTTACTATAACAGTATGAGAATAAAGTTATTTGTCTAGAAATATAATTTGTTGCCAATATGATTTGCTTGAATTTTTTTTAGTTTTGAAATATGTGAATTTTAAATAAAATCTAAAATATTATTAATTTCTCCACTATGTTGATTTTTTTTTCTATGTACAAGTTCTCTAGTTTGATGTAATCTCATTTTTCTACGTTTGCTTTGGTTGCCAGTGCTTTGGGTTCATAGCCCAAAAAAAAAAAAAAAATTATTGTCCAGACCAATGTCATGGAGCTTTTCTCCTGGTTTTTCTTCTATCAGTTTTATGGTTTCATAGTCTTATGTTTAACTCCATTGTGAGTTGTATTTGGACATGATGTGAGATGAGAATCTAATTCATCCTTCTGCATGTGGATATCCAGTTCTCCCAGCAACAGTTATTGAGAGATTGCCCTTTCCCTACTGTGTGTTGGCATTGTGTTTTGGCATCTTTGTCAAAAATCAATGGTCCATAAATGTGTGGATTTATTTCCAGACACCTTATTCTGTTCACTAGGTCTATGTATCTGTTTTTACACCAGTATCTGGTTAATTACTTGTTTTAGCAGATTTTCAAATCAGGTAACAGATTTTCTAATCATGACGCCTCTGGCTTTGTTCTTTTTGTTCAAGATGCTTTGACTATTCAGATTCTTTTGTGATTTCACATGAATTTGAGAATTGTTTTTTTCTACCTCTATAAAAAATGTAATTGGAATTTTGATAAAGAATGCACTGAATCTGTACATTGTTTTGGGTAATAAGGAAATTTAAACAATAGTAATTCTTCCAATCCATGAGCATATCTTTCCATTTATTTGCCACTTCTTCAAATTCTTTCATCAGTGTTTAGTTTTCAGTTTAAAAATATTTTACATACTTGAATAAATTTATTTTTACATATTTTTACTAAAAGCTGTATTTCTTTTTCAGATATATTGCTACTGTGAAGACATGCTGATTTTTGTATGTTATTTTGTATTCTGCAACTTTACTGAATTCATTTATTAGTTCTTCTAACAGTTTTCATGAAATCCTCAGGGTTTTCCATACATAAGACCATGTGATGTGCCAACAGAGACAACTGAACTTCTTCCTTTCTGACTTGGGTACTTTTTACAGACATATCTCTGAAATATTGCAAGTTCAGTTTCAGACCACCAGAATAAGGCAAATGTAGCAAGAAAGCAAGTCACACAGTTTTTAATTTCCCAGTGCATATAATTATGTTTATACTCTACTGTAGTCTATTCAATAGCTTTATGCCTTTAAAAAAACTCTTGATTGAAAAATATATTATTGCTAAAAAATGCTAACAATCATCTGAGCCTTCAATATGTCATAATCCTTGTGCTGGTGGAAGGTCTTGCCTTGATATTGATGGCTGCTGACTGACAAGAGACATGGTTGCCAAAGGCTGGGGTGGCTGTGGCAATTTTTTAAATAAGAAATAATGAGGTGTGCTGCATCAATTAACTCTTTCTTTCATGAAAAATTTCTCTGTAGCATGTGATGCTGTTTGAAAACATTGTTTTTTAGATGGAGTCTTGCTCTGTCACCCAGGATGGAGTGCAATGACATGATCTTGGCTCACTGCAACCTCCACCGAAAATATTTCATCCACAGAACTTTCAAAATGAAGTCAATTCTTTCAAACCATGAGTTTCATCAAATAAGTTTATGTAATATGCTAAATCCTTTATTGTCATTTCAATGATGTTCACAGCGTCTTCACAAAATTCCATCTCAGGAAACTACTTTCTTTGTTCATCCATAAGAAGCAACCCCTCGTACATTAGTTTTATCATAAGATTACTGAAATTCAGTAACATCTTCAGATTTGACTTCTAATTCTCTTTCTATTTCTACCACATCTGCAGTTACTTCCTCCACTGAAGTCTCAAACCCCTTGTAGTCACCCACGAGAGTTGGAATTAACTTCCTGCAAACTACTGTTAATGATATTTTAGTATTTTCCCATAAATCACAAATATCCTTAACAGCATCGAGAATGGTGAATTCTTTTCAGAAGATTTTCAATTTCCTTTGCCTAGACCTCACAGAGAAAATCACAACCTAAAGCAGCTATAATGCTAAGAACTGTAAGTTGAAATTACTCCTTGGTTCACGGGCTGCAGAATGGTTGTTGTGTTAGCAGGCATGAAAACAATACTAATCTTTTTGTACATCTCCACCAGACCTGCTGGGTGACCAGGTGCATCAACAAGGAGCAGTAGTATTTGAAAAGGAATCTTTTTTTTTTCTGGGCAGTAGTTCTCAATAATGGGCTTCAAATACCAGTAAACCATGCTATAAACAGATGTGCTGCCATCCTGGCTCTACTCATAGGCATAGTAGATTTAGCATAATTCTGAGGGCCCTAGGATTTTCAGAGTTGTAAATGAGCACTGGGCTTAACTTAAAGTCACCAGCTGCATTTGCCTCTCACAAGAGGCAATTCTTTGAAGTGTGTTCTTTGAAGTGTGGAGCCTAGCAATGACTTCTTTCTAGCTAGGAGAGCCCTAGATGTCATTTTTCTTCAGATAGAAATCTGCTGTGTAGTGTAGCCACTTTCATCAGTGATCTTAGCTAGATCCTCTGGATAACGCCCTGTAGCTTCTGTATCAGTACTTGCTACTTCATCCTGCAGTTTTTATGATATAGAGATGGCTTCTTTCCTTAATCACCAAACCTCTGCTAGCTTCCAACTTCACTTCTGGAGCTTCCTCATCTCTTTTCAGCCTTCAAAGAACTTAAGAGAGTTAGGGTTTGCTTTGGATTAGGTGTGTTACGAGAGTGTTGAGACTGGTTTGATCTATCCAGATTAAACTTTCTCCATATCCTCAATAAAACTGTTTTGCTTCAAAAAAAAAATCATTCATATGTTCACTAGTACGGCACTGTTAATTTCCCTCAAGAATTTTTCCCTTGCAGCAATCCCATTACTGGATATATACCCAAAGGACTATAAATCATTCTATTATAAAGACACATGCATACGCACATTCATGGCAGCACTGTTTACAATAGCAAAGACCTGGAACCAGCTCAAATGCCCATCAATGATAGATCGGACAAGGAATATGTGGCACATATACACGATGGAATACTATGCAGCCATAAAAAACGATGAGTTTGTGTCCTTTGTAGGGACACGGATGAATCTGGAAACCATCATTCTCAGCAAACTGACACAAGAACAGAAAATCAAACACCACATATTCTCACTCATAGGCAGGTGTTGAACAATGAGAACACTTGGACAAAAAGCAGGGAGCATCACACACTGGGGTCCGCTACCAGAGGGATAGTGGGAGGGAGGGTAGAGGAGGGATAACATGGCAAGAAATGTCAGGTATAGGTGATGGGGGAATGGTGGCAACAAACCACTTGCCATTAATGTACCTATGCAACGATCTTGCATGATCTGCATGCATACCCCAGAATCTAAAGTACAATAAAAAGAATTTTTCCCTTGCATCCACAACGTCACTATATTGGAAATAGATGCTCAGTGCCACAAAGAAAAGTAAGATCAGCACTGAGACAAAGGATCTTTCCACAACACAATTTTTACTTCCTGGACTGCAGGAAGGGTATTCTCCCTAGCCATCTTGCCACAGGAGTACAATGAACACAGGAAAACACACAAATATATTTCTTACGCATTTGGGGTCATCTTTACTGCTGTGTCTGATCTCCGTTGGCAGAGACAAACCTCACAATCTAAACTCAAACCTGATTGACTAACAACTTAAACTTTTTTAAACAGGTAAAAGCAATGGAGAGCTGGGACATGCCTGTGAGCACATCCAGCACAGATATCTTGGTTAAAGTATAAGGACATAGAATGTACTACATGCCTGTAAGCATACCATGTCTAACAGCTACATAGGATAGGGCTTAACATTTATTAGCACACTTATTCTTTAAAAAGAAAGGAAACTTAAAAAGGAACTTTTTTGGCTGGCTGCGGTGGCTCATGCCTGTAATCCCAGCACTTCGGGAGGCTGAGGCAGGCTAATCACGAGGTCAAGAGATCGAGACCATCCTGGCCAACACGGTGAAACCCCATCTCTACCAAAAATACAAAAATTAGCTAGGCATGGTGGCATGTGCCTGTAGTCCCAGCTACCCAGGAGGCTGAAGCAGGAGAATTGCTTGAACCTGGGAGGCGGAGGTTGTGGTGAGCTGAGATTGCACATCAGCCTGGCAACAAGAGCAAAACTCCATCTCAAAAAAAAAAAAAAAAAAAAAAAAGCATCTGCAAAGCACAAAGCAAAGTGCAATAAAACAAGGATGCCTGTGTTTCTTTGTCTTGTCTAACTGCTCTGGCTACAGTATTATGTTAAGTTAAAGTAGTAGGGTGGGCCTCTTTATCTTGTTTCTAATCTTAGAGGAAAAGCTCTCAACTTTTCACCATTGAGTATGGGTATTTGTCATATATGGCCTCTGTTGTGCTGAGGGAAGAGACAACTGACGGATTGTATTTGCAAACCATGCACCTGACAGGGAGTTAATATCCAAAATATACAAAGAACTCAAACAACTCAATAGTAAGAAAACCAATAAGCCTGATTGTTTTTAATGGGCAAAGGACCTGAATAGGTATTTCTCATATAAATGGCTGGCAAGTCATTCTCACCATCGTTAATCAACACAGAAATGTAAATTAAAGCCACAATGAAATATCACTTCATACCAGTTAGGACGGCTATCACCAAAAGGACAAAAACAGTGTTGGTGAGGATGTGGAGAAAGGGGAACCTTTGCACACTGTTGGTACGAATGTAAATTAGTAAAGCCATTACGGAAAACAGTACGACATTCCTTCAACAAAATTAAAAATAGAACTATCATATGATTTCTCATCCCACTACCTTACATCCAAAGAATATGAAATCAGCATGTCAAAGAGATACCTGTACTCCCACGTTCACTGCAGCACTATTCACAATAGCCAAGATATGAAATCAACCAAGTATCCATAAATGAATGAAGGGATAAAGAAAATGTAGTATGTATACACAATGCACTATTACTCAGCCTTACAGAAGAAGAAAATCATGTCATCTGAAACAACACAGATGAACCTGGAGGACATTGTGTTAAGTGAAATAAGCCAGGCACAAAAAGATAAATATTGTACGACCTCACTTATATGTGGAATCTAAAAACTCTGTGTTTCTCATAGAAACACAGAGTAAAATGGAGCTTGCCAGAGGTTGGGTGAATAAGAAGACTGGGAAGATATTCATCAAATGACATAAAATTTCAGGGAGAATAAGTTCGAGATCTGCTGCACATTGTGGTGGCTATCGTTAATAAGGGTATATTGCAGACTTGAAAATTGCTAGGCTGGGCAAGGTAGCTCATGCCTGTAATCTTAGCACTTTGGGAGACTGAGGCAGGAGAATTTGAGATCAGGAATTTAAAAGCAGCCTGAACAACATAGTGAAACCTCATTCTACCAAAAAAAATTTAAAAAATAGCTGGGCATGATAGCATGTGCTTATAATCCCAGCTACTTGGGACAATCACTTGAACCCAGAAGGTCAAGGCTGCAGTGAGCCATGATAGCACCACTGTACTCCAACCTGGGCTGTTGCAAGCTCCTGTTTCAAAAAAGAAAAAGAAAATTGCTAAAAGAGTAATGTTAAGTGTTCTCATCACACACACAAAAATGGTAAGTATGTGAGGGAATACCTATGTGACATGGCTTCATTTAGCCATTCCACAATGTATAGCTATATCGAAACATCATTTGTACACCATAAATACATGACTTTTACTTGTCAATTAAACAAAACATTAAAGTCTCACATTATGCACAAAATTTTAAAAATATAAATTCTCCATAATTTAAAAAAATGCAAAGAATTTTATTTCAAAATTGGTGAGCTGAAGGAATTACAAACTGTGTTCATGCTGTACCACATACTGGTATCAAATGAAGTATTGTACAAATACTCACAACTGTGTTAATAGTATGGAAATTGATCCTGTAAATAACTTTAGTCACTATTGTGCTGTTTAACAGTCAATACTCCCAGGTTAAAATCTTTTACAAATTCTATAATAATGTCATCCATACATGCAGTGATGCTGAAAAACATAACCAAAAATCAATAACTTTTGAACGACTGCCAAAATATACCATGCTGTTAATTTAGGTGCTGACTCACAGCTATTAGGGATAATCCTAAAATATAAACACAGCATCAAAACAACAATAAGATAAGATGGCTGTAGATTTATACACCATGAAGACAAGCTCTCTGCTTTCTTTTTTTTTTTAAAGAGGAAACAAGTCCTGAATGATATGCTTTGTGAATTATGTGAGTTCTTCAAGGCACTATCTTGGCCATAAACACATGCTACCCTGAATTTTCAATCTTGCCACAAAGAGTGAAGTCTGAAGGGTGCATTCCCAATGACTATGTTTCTTTCAGGTGTTTTACCTTTATGTTACTTTTTATTCAAAGAAAAATGAGAAAATATTGATGTATTTAAACCATGGTAAGTACCTAACAGCTCTCTGTCTTTTATTTAAAGACTATACTGCCAAATCTATCACTTAAAAAGGTATTTGCAAATGCTTCTCCAGTAATTCTGTGATGGAAACTGCCTGTAGAAAATCTCTACTGGTATGAATTTTGCAATCCTATTGAGCTTCACATTAACAAAATAAAAATGTATTATGCTTGCTCTTTTTATATGGCAGGTGTGGACAGCTTTGGAAAGCTACTTGTTTATTTGTGACTGCCATAGTTGTCTTTCTAAATTATCCAGTGAAAACAAACATCGACTTTTTTAAACAAAATGTAACCCAAACAGTGAATGGGATATAAAATGTTATTGAGTCAAAACAATTTGATAAGCATTTGGATGCCTACTATGTGCAACGCCATGAGCCAAATATAAGCCTAAAATATTCACCAAATGAACTATTTGATACACTCTCCAATAAGCTACTCTACTATGAACTCTGGATGACACTCAGTTGTGTGTCCTGCTGAGTGAACATGGCCAGCACAATCTACTTGGCCTTTTCCTTATTCACTCCTGGACAAGAAATTTGTCTTATCCACTCTTTTTTAATTCAAAATTACCCTCAAGAGACAACATTGCTAAAATTCTTTTTTTTTTTTTCTTTCTGAGACAGCATCTCACTTTGTCACCAAGTCTACAGTGCAGCGGGCAATCAGAGTTCACTGCTGCCTTGACCTCAACGGGCTCAAGCTATCCTCCTACCTCAGCCTCCTGAGCAGCTCGGACCAATGAGTGCCAGCTAATTTTTGTCTTTTTTATAGAGACAGGGTTTCACCATGTTTCAGGGAGGCTGGTTTCTAACTCCTGAACCCAAGCCATCCGCCCACATCATCCTCCCAAAGTACCGGGATTATAGGCATGAGCCACTGCAACTGACTGCTAAAATTCTTATGCCATTTCTTTCATTGTGTTAATACTTTTCTAAGATGGAATTAATTTTACCTTTGCCACTCTCAATTTTACTCTAAAACAGTTTCTTTGCTAACTCCTCTTTCCTGGTAAGTCTGCTTTACAAATAACATTCCAAACTATGAGGCCCAAATAAATTCAGTTGGGTTAAAAGAATGACGTTGTCATTTCCCAAATGAATGGGAGCAGTCATTTCCTCTTCCTAACAGTCCTATTACCCCTTTAACCCCGAATGATTTATAGAATCTCAACTCTTAATGTAATCATCAAGATCAAGAGGTTTCACCATGATTTCTAGTGGTCTTTTCAGTGCCGCTGCCCGGGATTCAAACCTGCGGTCTTCAGGCTTCAAGGGGTCTACAGACAGAATTGGGGGAAATGGGGTTCTGAAGTCGGATCTTGGATGAGATTTTTAAAAATTAAATCTTTATTCCATTAACTGCTAACAAAAATATAACATTCCTTTCAACGATGAACACAAGCAATAAAATGCAGTAGCATTAGCAGTACCTGCAACCCTGTCATCGAAAGAAATCAGATACTTTCCTAATCTCACATCTCAGCTACTGCAGATATATTGAAGCATCATTGAATGCTTATTACACCTTTTAATCATGGTAGTTATGAGCCCTGCTACAGATCTTATTTTTATTTTAAGTTCTGGTGTACATGTACAGGATGTATAGGTTTGTTACATAGGTAAACATGTGCCATGGTGGTATGCTGCACCCATCAACCCATCACGTAGGTGCTAAGCCCAGTATGCATCAGCTAATTTTCCCAATGCTCTCCCTCCCCCTTCCCCACCCATGACAGGCCTCAGCGTGTGTTGTTCCCCTCCCTATGTCCATGTGTTCTCATTGTTCAGCTCCCACTTGCAGTGTTTGGGTTTCTGTTCCTGCATTCGTTTGCTGAGGACAATGGTTTCCAGCTTCATCCAGGTCCCTGCAAAGGACATGATCTCATTCCTTTTTATGGCTGCTTAGTATGCCCATCAACAGAGTGGATGAGGAAAATGTGGTACATATACAAGATCCTTTTAAATGTGTTAATAAAGTACAAATATTACTCTATCACACTTGTTTTTAATATCTGATCATTGCATTTCATATAATTGGTCTCCTCTGTCCTACTCCTTATTTTATTTTCTAAACATAATTATGAGGAGGGTCCATCAGCTTCAACACCCTGCCAAAGGGATCCATGACTCAAAGAAAGAACCCCAGTGGTGTACAACAGTGATCATGCCCACGTCCCAGGAAGGAAGCTGAAAGCTGGAGAGGCTAAGTAACTGCTCTAAGTTATTCAAAAAAACAGGAACAATGATGACATAGATCATGTGTGAATACTTCCTATACTTTTTTCTATTATTGCTGTAACAAATTACCACAAATTTGGTGGCTTAAAATGGCATAAATTTATTATATGACGGTTCTGCATGTCACAAGTCCAAAATGGGTTCGACTGGGCTAACCTCAAGGTCCACATGGATGCATGCCTTCTGGAGGCCATAAGGGCAATGTATTTCTTTGTCTTTCCTAGAAACAGGCTGCTCATGTTGCTTGGCTCATAGCCCTGTTCCTTCTTAAAACCAGATCATTCCAACCTCTGTTTCCATCATTGTATCTCCTCTCTGATTCCAACTCTCCTGCCTCCTCCTCCTGTCATGTAAAAGGACCTTGGTGATGACAGTGGATCCATTTACATAATCCAGGATCATTTCCCCATCTTAAGGTCCTTCATTGCATCAGTGAAGGCCCTTTCTCCATGTAAGGTAAACATGTTCACAGGTTCCAAGAATTAGAATGTGCATTTCCTTAAGGGATCATTATTCTGCCTACCATACACTAAATACCAAAAATTATGCTTTATGTCACACAGAATGCAATCTTCTTGAAAACATTATCTTCAGGCTCACATACAACAATTTTGAAGCTCTGACTTCAGAATTCAAGGTCACTCAGGCAGCAAGGCGCAGAACTAGGATTCAGTCATTTTAGCTATGTGACTCTAACAGCAACTACTTTTAAGTGCCTACTATGAATCAGACACTAAGTGTACCCGACTTTTGTACCTCTTAGTTTCTAAACTCACTGTCCTATGCTTGCTTGGTCAACTCTCACTTATCTCTTGGGTACAAAGTTTAATGCTTTTTACAATTTTTATTTTAAGTTCTGGGGTACATGTGCAGGATGTGCAGGTTACATAGATAAACAGGTGCCATGGTGGTTTGTTGCAGAGATCATCCCTTCACCAAGGTTTTTAAGCCCAGCATACATTAGCTATTTTTCTTGAGGCCCTTCCTCCCGACGCTGCCTGACAGGCCCCAGTGTGTGTTGGTCCCCTCCCAACTATCCTGTGTCCACCTGTTCTCATTGTTGAGCTCCCATTTATAAGTGAGAACATGGAGTGTTTGGTTCCCTGTCTCTGTGTTAGTTTGTTGAGGATAATGGCTTCCAGCTCCAGCCACATCCCTGCAAAGGATATGATCTACATCCCTTTTATGGCTTCATAGTATTCCATGATGTATATATACTACATTTTCTTTATCCAATCTATCATTGATGGGTATTTGGGTTGATTTCAATCTCATTACTGTATATACACCAAAAGGAACATAAATTATTCTATTATAAAGATACATGCATTCTTATGTTCATTACAGCACTATTCACAATAGCAAAGCTTATCGCCTTCTTTAATGGCTTTCTGGGGTCTTCACTGGAATGTGTGTAGTCACTGAATTTTATTTTTATTTTTCCAGTATTAACCTTACCTCAATGAACACACTTCAAGATAGAGAGAATAAAAACGAGGGGCTCAATGAGCAGCCTCTTTACACTGTAATAAACCTAGTCCTCAGCATAACTCATAAGAATGAAAATGCAACCTTTGAAAGGAAAGCCTTTCCCTATCTGCGAGGCCCCCCAAAGAGTATCTCAGGTCAAATTGGTGACTATCCTGACTTTCTTTTCGAGACGTCATCTTGGATTCTACTGAAGACACAGAGAGGTGCCTATCCCTGCTCTCAAACAGTTTCTAATCTAAAGGAAATGGGGAGGGAATAAGTAAAACATTATCAGTTCAAATATGACTCAGGCAGCGAACAACACTGTCAGCTACCCAAGTTAGAGGTCAACATCACAAAGAGGTTTTTCATAAGAAAAGAAGCCGAACTAGGAGGACCCTCAGAACAGGCAAGAATGCTGCAGAGAGCTCTAGGGAATGAAGTGAGTTTTACAGGGTGAGGGAGGGCTGTTGAGCATTAAATAAAAATAAAAAGGCACAGAGGCTGGAAATCATGGCATAGGGCAGGAAAGTTTTATTTGCACTTAAAGGGAGAAGGTGCTATAAGAAGAACACTGGACCTAGAATCAGAAGGCCCAGATTTGAGAAGCCAGCTCTGCTGCTACCTGTGTAAACATAGGTATTTGATTACATCAAGTTTCCTCATGCATAAAAAGGGATAATAAGAAGGTTAACTCAGAAAGATGCTATGCAAAATAAGTAAAATAATGTAAGTGAGCATGCATAAATGTTCATCTGAATTTGAGGACACGATAGTACTGAGAGAGTATTACCTGGAAAGGGAGGGGAAGACGAGGTATATTATAGTGTTATGAACAGTGTAAGGAGGCTCAAGAATGAGGAAAACCCACATTACTTCTGAAAGTTTAATATCTTTCTACTCCAACCTCTTTCTTACTCAGTAATATGAGAACAAATAACAGATCTTGTATAATTTCAAAAGATTTCTATTTTAAAGGAAGTTACCTACTTCTCAAAGCACCACAGATGCAGATTCAGTAAATGTACAGCCAGAGTCTAGAATCTTCCATGCATGAAAGTAGAATTTACATGAAATATAACACCTAACTTTACTGTAGCCTGTCTGAGGAGCCCCAATAAAAGGACCAATAAAAAGATTATTTTGACTACCTAAACCATGTATGTACTTAGGGATAAAAGGTAAAAACAAGTTTTTCTAAAAGTAAGTCCAATAAGAATGAATAGTCAACAGTCTTTTTTAATTTAAATAGCATGTGAAGACTTAACTTGGTTTGGAGAAGAATCATTTTCTTTTTATAACTTTGAATAAAAGTTTTTCTTAACTGACATCCACCCTTAGCACCCTATCAACAACAAACACTTTCATGGATAAGTTTTAAAAATGAGTAAATGAACTGATCACCCTTTCAGTTTACTGTTTCACAAAATATGGCAGAGGAACATGAGGCCGGTGTCAAAGGCATACTGTGCTCTTCCTAATCCAAGTTAGATCTGAGGAAATTGCTCTAAGTTTCAGTTGCCTCAACTGTAAAATGTTGACCAAAGTGCAAAGATTTCGTGAAACAATTAGTGTAAAACCCCTAACACTCAGTTAGAGGGGAGAGGCAGACATGTATTCCCAACTATTCATACTCCATTAGCCAGAGCTGATGCTCACCCTCACTTCGCCAAATCTCAGGAGCCCCTCCATAGAGAAAGAGGAATGACTTAGATAATCAGTTGATTTGCAAGTTTGGAGAAAAGGAACCTAGCATTCAAAGCTCATTCCCTGGTAGGATCCCTTGTAGGGTCTGCCTACCCGAGCAGAGGCCAGCATTCTGATCTGCTTAGTTCCATGTAGTAAGGAACCTACCCTGCTATGGAAAGCCTGAAAATATATGCCTTATCCATCCCTGGTAGAATAATCTATGACCAAGTCCACCTTCCCACAGACCCAAAGCCATGGTTCTCTACTCCTGCTACTATCAATTGTACAGGTGAAATTTCAGCTCTTTATATAACTTTGTTGTTAATTTATCTGTTGTCTCTACACAGATGTAGAAAAGAGTGTCATTTACTATGCCCATACAATCAATACAAAACACTAACAGCTATTACTATCATCATCATCATCATCTTCTTCATCTTCCTACTTGATCTTCGCCATCTTATATTCTTTTTGACATCACCACTGGGATAGCTAATAGGTATTTCAACTCAGCATATTCCAAAGCAAAACTTTGATTTCCACTTTCATCTCCCATACCTATTCCTCCCATACACTTCCTCATCTCAGAAACAACCACTGCTTTCTTGCTGCTAAAGCCAGAAAGACAGGCATCCTCCTTCTCTTCTTTCTCCTACAATCTCCATCCCATCTGTCAGCAGAATGACATTGGCGCTATTTCACATTTTCACAGTCTACTTGGTTCTTACTACCTTTGCTACTATTCCCTGTGTCCAAGCCATCCTCACTTCCTAACAGGATTACTTTCAAAGCCTCCCAATGAGTCCATTTCTGCTCTTGCCTTCCTATACACCAACACAGCAACCAGAGTGATTCTTTTAAAGCGTAGGTCAGATTACATCTTCCCCTGCTCAAAATCCTCTATTATACGGTCATCCTACTCAGGATAGAAGTCAAGTCTTCACAATGGCCTATACTTCCAGGGGTGAGAAATGCAGTATTCACTCCACATGACACTCTGGCCTTTCCACCTACTCCTTTCCCTCCTCCCTCATGGCCTCTGCACCTGCTGTGTACTCCACCTGGAACACCTGGCCCTCAGTTATCTTTAGTCTTTATTCAAATAGCATCTGCTTGGTAAGGCCTTCCCTGGTGACCTCATTTGAAATAGCACACTCCCCCGCACCCACCTTGCTTCCTCAATTCCTTGACTCTGGGTTATTTTTCTCCTTAGAACAAATCACCATCTGGCATCTACTTTTTTCTGTTTGTTCACTGTCTGCCTTCACTCACTATCACTAAAAGCTCCTTGAGGGCAGTGTTTCCCCAGAAAAAGAACAGTGTGTTCCTGATGTACAATCAGTATTCAAATATTTGCTGAATGAATGAATGAGGTAGAAGTATATGATAAAAACAAATGCATTTCTTCCCTGCTAGCTGGCTTCTGGAAGGCATAATAAATAATACATGCCATGAATAAATAAACCCAAAAATTGTAGAGTTATGATTTTTCCATCTAAGGTAAACCAGTCAGGTTAGTTGCTCAAGTGGAGCAGAGATCGTTTTTTTGTGAAAAATTTCACTACAAAGCCCAGATGCTAAGTGGCTGTCTAACATGCATGCAAAGTAAAGTACAAAGTTATGCAGCTTACAGGTGACTTAATTAGGTCACTGGGGGCAAGAATGATTAGAAATGATAAAGAAATCTGTATAATTTCTCAAATTAGTCTTTTCATAGCTGCAGTAGATGTGCTTTCCCTCTTAGTTCCCAAGCATCAAATGCCAGCTTCAGCCTTTCTGCAGCCTCTTTCCTCCAGGTAATTTCACTTCAGGGCTGCCATTTTACTTGTCATCTTCACAAATCTTTCTTTAAAACTATGTGTGATGTTTCAAACACACCTACCAAATTGCCCTTTCACTTTGTGTCAGAAGAACTGAGCACAAATTACAGTGTATTTTCTCATTATATTCAATATTACCACAAAGAAACCCACCCCAGCTCGGTCTGTGGATTTCAGTTTTTAAATCTCAGGAAGTATTCTAAAATGAGAAACTACAGAGAGGAAAGAAGAAGGTATAATACCCCCAACCTCCCCCACTGGGCTCCTTATGTTGTCTGATGGGTGACCTAAGAATTGAATATTGGTTCTGTTTTGGAGGAACTCCCCATCACAAGGAGACGGGGTTTTGCCTGGATTATCCCGCCCAGGAATAATCCTCAATTCCTCCAGTCACTAGCATGGTTTCCCAAACCACAACTTTTCTCCAAATGCTGAGAAACTAGGGTGGCTCAAAATTAACAAGGGATAATAGCTGTTTGAAACCACAGTTACATTTATGTCCCTACAAATGGTGCTTATCAAACAGTTAAGTGAACGGCTGACTATGAAGAAGCCTGTGTGTAGGAAAGTTTGGCTTCTAACACTTACTCAAATGGTCACTAAACTGTATCACTAGTTATATTACTTTACTCTGACATCTTTTTGTAGAAAAAATGCTATTACTAGAAGTCAGAAATCATAAAAGAACCATTCATTTGATATACATTTATTAAGCACTTACTATGTTCCAGGAACTCTGATAGGTAGAAATCCAGAGAGAAATAAAAAAATCCATGTCTCATGGAAGTTACATTCTGGTAGTCCTCCAAAGGAAAACTTATTTCCAATAGTGAGATTTATTCCTAATTTGGAACCCACTTTGTATGGCAGAAAAACACTCAAATTGGAATCCAGGGGTCAGGATTCAAGTCTTGACTATGCTTGCTCAGATCTTCAGTTGTGTGTGTTTTACTAGGATGCAAATGAATGAAAGTGCCCAGAAAATTACCTGTCATGCGGAAAATGATTGGTAACTGACAACAGCGACGATAATTGTTATGGTTCTCCAACCCAGGAATTGACAAACTATGGCCCACAGGCCAAATCCAACTGGCCACTTGTTTGAATAAAATAAAGTGTGACTGGAACACAAGCACACTCATTCATTTCTGTATCATCTGTGGCAGCGTTTGCACTACAGTGACAGAACTGAGCAGTTGCAACAGAGGTTGTGTGGCCCTCAAAACCTAATAATTTTACTATATAACCATCTGAAGAAATAAAATTTACCGACTCTGGCTCTAATCTTTTGCTATGCTAAATGAGGTCCAAGAACAGGCATCATCAGCAACACCCAGCAGCCCTGTTGGAATTGCAGAATCTGAGGCCCCACCCCAGACCTGAATCAGAATCGATACTTTAACAAGACGTCCATGCGTGATCCGTATGATCTCAGAAGCCCAAGAAACACTGCCATGGAGTGTGCCCAGGAGGACCTAAGTGATCATGCTCTACTCCAGTATGGTCAATTTCAACCCTCCCCTTCTTTCTGCTCCAGCCAATAGCTAAATTCAGAACAAGGATGGTTTTCCAACTTAGTAAACATCAGAATCACATATGGAGCTTCCTAAAAATATAAACTGCTGGCAACCCCTGAGGTGATTCTGATTCAGTGAATCAGAGGTCAGGATCAAAGACTCCACATTTTTAAAACAAATACCCAAAGGAAATTAAAACATAAGTGACCCTAGGATATCACTTTCGAAACACTATTTTAAAAGAGTACACTTCTATACACTCTAGGATTGGGACAAAAATTAAGAAATATTCTGCATGTTCATCATTGTTGTTTTTCTTTTAAATATATAAAATACCACTGGAAAATGTGTCAGCAATAGTTTATAATAATGACTTTTTGTTTTGGTTTGTGGTTTTTTTAATCCAAGATCTGTTTTTTAAATTATTTTTTAACTGAAAATACAACTATGTCTATGGTATACAACATGATGTTTTGAAAAATGTATACGTTGTGGAATTGCTATGCTCAATCAAGCTAATTAACATATGTGTTGCCTCACATACCTACCATTTTGTGATGAGAACATTTAAAATCTACTCTCAGCAATTTTCAAGTATACAACATATTGTTATTACCTATAGTCACTGCATGACTATAAAATAGTTCTACTGAAGTCATCCTTCCTGTCTAACTGAAATTTTGTACAGTAATGATTCATGGTGCCTCCATGGCTATAATATTAATTAAGTGCTCCAACTGAGCTACCAAAAATATTTTACCACAATTATTATTTTTAATGTCATGAATACATTGTTATGTTTTCATTTTCTTATTCAAGAAATTGTTGAACACCAAATGTTTTTGAGGCATTATTCTAGACAGAGCAAGGATCTAAGAAATAAAAAATAACCCTTGTAGAATCTAAAATTGAGTGACCCAAGCAGCATTCTCATTCAGGCGTCAAGTATTTGGTGAGGACCTCCTCAACAGCCAGCCCATGTGCTAGGTCAGGGGTCAGCAGACATTTTCTGTAAAGGGCCAGACAATAAATATTTTCGGCTTTGCAGGCCATGTATAGTTTTTGTCACATATTATTCTTTCAGGTTTTTTTTACCACTTTGTTAACCCTTTAAAGACATAAAAATCATTCTTCATTCTCAGTACAAAGACAAACCACAGGCCAGACTAAGCCTGTGGGTCATAATTTGCCAACTCTTGTTCAAGGTGACAGGGACACAGCAGGGAGTAAAACAGACAAAAGCCTGTGCCTGCCAGGCACTGTGGCTCATGCCTCTAATCCCAGCACTTTGGGAGGCCAAAGCAAGTAGATTGCTTGAGCCCAGGAGTTTGACACCAGCCTAGGCAATATGGTGAAATCTCGTCTCTACAAAAAACAAAAAAATTAGCCAGGTATGGTGGTGCACACCTGTAATCCCGGCTACCCAGGAGGCTGAGGTGAGAGAATCACTTGAGACTGGGAGGTGGAGGCTTCAACAAGCCGTGATCGTGCCACTGCACTCCAGCCTGGGAGACAGAGCGAGACCTTGTCTCAAAAACAACAAAAAGTCCCTGCCCTTGGAAGATTATATTCTAGCAGAGGGATATACATAATAAGAAAATAAATGCAGTAAAATGGGGAGCAATTGTGTTCTACAAAGGAGAATAGTAAGGGCATAAAAAATGATAGGAGAGAACTTCAAATAGAAAGTAGCCTAGAAAGGTGACATTTAAGCAAAGACCTGAATGAAGTGAGTAAATAAGCACCCCAGTTTCAGATACGGCAAGACTTGCTCAAGTTAAATTATTATATGGGGAATAATGTTAACACCATTTGAGCACGTTCAAAATAATGTCCAAAACAACAACTACAAACAAACAAAAGTAATTCGCAACAAAATGGCCTGTAGTCCCCCAAATATTGTAGTCAAGGCAGGTATGACCCTCTGACTACACTATGTAAATGTAGTCATTCTACAGTTACATAGTGTAGTCAGGATTCCAACAGGTCCTGGAAAAGTCAGCATCTTCTCAAACTTCATCAACACCCGGATGGGATTCACAGCATTTTCACATTGAGAAACATAAACCTGTCTCTTAAAAAATCATTCTAATTCCTCCTTTCCCTGACATATGGCCTGCAGCTCTGCTTTCCAACCTCTCGTTAATCCATTAAAGAAGTTACCTTTGAGATGAGTTGATCTGCACTACAGAAGTCTGTTGCAAAGGAGGTGCTGGGTCTCTGAGGATACAGCTAAAGGGGAAAGCGTAATGAAAGCAACTTGGTAAACTGGCTAGAAATTTTGGAGGCTGGACAGAACAGCTGCTGCAGTAGGAACTGAGGCATTGGGCTTAGAGCGAAATGGGAGAGACCCTTGCTGGGTCTGTCATGGAAATGAAGCACTCACCACAGACAGATTTAATTCACTGGCAGAAAGTTTTAGAGAGAAATGTGGTTGTCTTATGCTCTCATCTTAACCTCCCCTGGGTTCTAGGGAGAAGCTGTCTGTGCCACTGTCTTTACTCCAAAGAGATGCTTTTGTTCCCTCAGGCTAAAGTCACCAGAAAGTGGAGATGGTGAGACACAAGGACCCCATGGTGAATGTGGGCTCCGTCAGTGAACCTTCTCTGGACAGAAATCAGGGTCTTGGTACTTTTGGTTGGGTGGTTGATTGACTGACTTATGACAGGGTCTCACATTGTTACCCAGGATGTACTGCAGTGGTACAAATGCCACTCACTGCAGCCTCGACTTCCCGGGCTTAAGTGATTCCCCCCCACCTCAGCCCACCATGTAGCTGGGACCACAGGCACATGCCACCATGTCCAGCTAATTTTTACTTTTTTTTTCAGAGACATGTTTTACTATATTGCCCAGGCTGGTCTCGAACTTCTGAACTCAAGCAATCCACCCACCTCAGCCTCCCAAAGAGCTGGGACTGCCGGCATGAGGCCACCATGCCCAGCCTCCTTAATTGTTTTAGAAAAACCATTTGTAAGTAGTCTCCCTGAGAAATACTCAAGAAATGCAAACATGTGCCTTTAGAAGGCACAATGTTTGATATTGTTTCCTTCAATACCCAACCACAAAAGCTGGCTGATGACATTCACAAATACAGAATATACTCATGGAGAAGGAATAAAGCCCTGGCCCCTCCCATATAGAAAAACTACAGTTCCACAGCTAGTTTAGCAGCAAACTCTCTTCATGCATGGGGAACCCTTAGTGATTTGTCCTTGAGTGATACCATGTCTGCCAAAGACCACAATAGGCTTACTGCCCTTGCCCATGGCTAGACTGACCAACCACTTCTACTCTCCCTCCAGCTACTATTATTTCCTGTAATACTGAACTAAATGGAGTTTCTTTCTAACCCTGGACTTACCCTACCTGACATTCTGCACCTCTGCTACCAATATGATGGCACTATAATCTGTGCAAACATCTATCATCAGAGGCTTCCTTCTTTCCTCTACAAGTAAATAGATGGTGATATTGAAGAATAAAATATACATTCTCCACAAAACTTTTTTTTTTCTTTTTTTTTGAGATGGAGTTTCACACTTGTTACCCAGGCTGGAGTGCAATGGCGCGATCTCGGCTCACCGCAACCTCCGTCTCCTGGGTTCAGGCAATCCTCCTGCCTTAGCCTCCCGAGTAGCTGGGATTACAGGCACACGCCACCATGCCCAGCTAATTTTTTTGTATTTTTAGTAGAGACGGGGTTTCACCATGTTGACCAGGATGGTCTCGATCTGTTGACCTCGTGGTCCACCTGCCTCGGCCTCCCAAAGTGCTGGGATTACAGGCGTGAGCCACCGCACCCGGCCGCCACAAAACTTTTAATTTGCATTAAGTCCCTGTAGTTTCACAACTGTCTGGCACTGCTCTTACCTTCTTTACTGACAGGACAAGGCCACTGCCCCAGAGCTAAATCACAGTGTGTGATTATCACCCTACACAATTCTTCAGTCAATTTACTAGTAAGATTTAAGAGGAACTTTTTTTCTGATTTAATATTTTTTATTATACTTTAAGTTCTCAGATACATGTGGAGAACATGCAGGTATGTTACATAGGTATACACGTGCCATAGTGGTTTGCTGCACCCATCAACCCGTCTCCAAGCCAACCAACCAACAAGTGCCAAGACATTGATTTCTGTCCAGGGAAGGTTCACTGACATAGCCCACATTTGCCATGGGGTCCTTGTGTCTCACCATCTCCATATCTTCTGGCGACTCTACCCTAAGGGAACAAAAGCATCTCTTTGGAGAAAATGTATTAGCTACTTATCATAATGCCATCCCTCCTGTGGCCCCCCATCCCGACAGACCCTGGTGTGTGATGGTCCCCTCCCCTATGTCCATGTGTTCTCATTGTTCAACTCCCACTTATGAGTGAGAACATGCAGTGTTTAACTTTCAGTTCCTGTGTTAGTTTGCTGAGAATGATGGTTTCCAGCTATATCCATGTCCCTGCAAAGGACAAGAACTTATTTTTTATCCTTTTTTATGGCTGCATAGTATTCCATGGTATATATGTGCCACATTTTCTTTATACAGTCTATCACTGATGGGCATTTGGGTTGGTTCCAAGTCCTTGCTATTGTGAACAGTGCCACTATAAATATACGTGCACATGTGTCTTATAATAGAATGATTTATACTCCTTTGGGTATATACCCAGTAATGGGATTGCTGGATCAAATGGTAATTCTAGGTCCATATCCTTGAGAAATTGCCACACTGTCTTCCACAATGCTTGAACTGATTTATACTCCCACCAACAGTGTAAAAGCATTTCTATTTCTCCACATCCTCTTCAACATCTGTTGTTCCCTGACTTTTTAATGATTGCCATTCTAACTGGCATGAGATGGTATCTCATTGTGGTTTTGATTTGCATTTCTCTAATGACTAGTGATGATCAGCTTTTTTTCATATGTCTGTTGGCTGCATAAATGTCTTATTTTGAGAAGTATCTGTTCATATCCTTTGCCCACTTTTCGATGGGGTTTGTTTGTTTCTTGTAAATTTAAGTTATTTGTAGATTCTGGATGTTAGCCCTTCATCAGATGGATAGACTGCAAAAGGTTTCTCCCATTCTATAGGTTGCCTGTTCACTCTGATGATAGTCTGTTTTGCTGTGCAGAAGCTCTTTAGTTTAATTAGATCCCATTTGTCAATTTTGGCTTTTGTTGCCATCGTTTTTGGTGTTTTAGTCATGAAGTCTTTGCCCATGCCTATGTCCTGAATGGTATTGCCTAGGTTGTCTTCGAGGGTTTTTAGGTTTTCAGTCTTATGTTTAAGTCTTTATTAATTTTTGTATAAGTTGTAAGGAAGGGGTCCAGTTTCCGTTTCTGCATATGGCTAGCCAGTTCTCCCAACACCATTTATAAAATAAGGAATCCTTTCCCCATTGTTTGTTTTTGTCAGGTTTGTCAAAGATGAGATCATTGCAGATGTGTGGTGTTATTTCTGAGGCCTCTATTCTGTTCCATTGGTCTATATATCTGTTTTGGTTCCAGTACCATGCTGTTTTGGTTACTATAGCCTTGTAGTATAGTTTGAAGTCAGGTAGCATGATGCCTCCAACTTTGTTCCTTTTGCCTAGGAATGTCTTGGCTATATGGTCTCTTTTTTGGTTCCATAAAAATTTAATGTAGTTTTTTTTCTAATTCTGTGAAGAAGGTCAATGGCAGCTTGATGGGGATAGCATTGAATCTACAAATTACTTTGAGCAGTATGGCCATTTTCATGATATTGATTTTCCATTTGTTTGTGTCCTCTCCTATTTCCTTCAGCAGTGGTTTGTAGTTCTCCTTGAAGAGGTCCTTCATATCCCTTGTTAGTTGTATTCCTAGGTATTTTATTCTCTTTGTAACAATTCTGAATGGGAGTTCACTCATGATTTGGCTATTATTGTGTATATGAATGCTTTATATTTTTGCACATTGATTTTGTATACTGAAACATTACTGAAGTTGCTTATCAGATTAAGGATATTTTGGGCTGAGATGATTTCTAAACATACAATCATGTCATCCATGACTTCCTCTCTTCATATTTGAATACCCTTTATTTCTTTCTCTTGCCTGACTGCCCTGGCCAGAACTTTCAAAACTATGTTGAATAGGAGTAGTGAGAGAGGGCATCCATGTCTTGTGCCAGTTTTCAAAGGGAATGCTTCCAGCTTTTGCCCATTCAGTATGATATTGGCTGTGAGTTTGTCATAAATAGTTTTTATTATTTTGAGATATATTCCATCAATACCTAGTTTATTTAGTTTTCAGTATGAAGGGTTGCTGAATTTTATCGAAGGCCTTTTCTGCATCTATTAAGATAATCATGTGGTTTTTGTCATTGGTTCTGTTTATGTGATGGATTATGTTTATTGATTTCTATATGTTGAACCAGCCTTGTAGCCCAGGGATAAAGCTGACTTGATTGTGGTGGACAAGTTTTTTGATGTGCTGCTGGATATGGTTTGCCAGTATTTTGTTGAAGATTTTCACATCACTGTTCATCAGGGATACTGGCCTGAAATTTTCTTTTTTAGTTGTGTCTCGCCAGATTTTGTATCAGGATGCTGCTGGCCTCGTAAAATGAGTTAGAGAGAAGTCCCTCTTTTTCTACTATTTTAAATAGTTTCAGAAGGAATGGTACCAACTCCTTTTTGTACCTCTGGGGTAGAATTTGGCTGTGAATCTGTCTGGTCCTGGGTTTTTGTTTTTTTTTGGTTGGCAGGCTATCAAATACTGAATCAATTTCAGAACTTGTTATTTCTCTTTTCAGGGATTTGACTTCTTCTTGCTTTACTCCTGGGAGGGTGTATATGTCCAGGGATTTATGCATTTCTTCTACATTTTCGAGTTTATTTGTGTAGAGGTGTTTATAGTATTCTCTGATAATAGTTTGTATTTCTGTGGGATCAGTGGTGATATCCCCTTTATCATTTCTTATTGTGTCTATTTGATTCTTCTTTTTTCTTCTTTATTAGTCTGGCTAGCAGTCTATTTATTTTGTTAATCTTTTCAAAATACCAGCTCCTGGATTCATTGATTCTTTTGAAGGTTTTTTTATGTTTCTAACCCCTTCAGTTCTGCTCTGATCTTAGTTATTTCTTGTCTTCTGCTAGCTTTTGCTCTTGCTTTCTCTGGTTTTGTTTCTTTGGTTCTTTTAATTGTGCTGTTAGGATGTTGATTTTAGATCTTTCTCACTTTCTCCTGTGTGTGTTTAGTGCTTTAAGTTTCTCTCTCAACACTGCATTAGCTGTGTCCCACAGACTCTGGCATGTTGTGTCTTCATTCTCATTGGTTTCAAATAACTTACTTATTTCTGACTTCATTTGGTTATTTACCCAGTAGTCATTCAGGAGCAGGTTGTTCAGTTTCCATGTAGTTGTGTGTTTTTGAGTGCGTTTCTTAATCCTGGGTTCTAATTTGATTGCACTGTGGTCTGAGAGACTGTTATGATTTCCATTCTTTTGCATTTGCTAAGGAGTGTTATACTTCCAATTATGTGGTTGATTTTAGAATAAGTGCAATTTTAGAATACATGCTGAGACAAATTTACATGCTGATTGGGGTGAAGAGTTCTGCAGATGTCTATTAGGTCCACTTGTTCCATGGCTGAGTTCAAGTCCTAAATATCCTTGTTAATTTTGTCTCATTGATCTCATATTGGCAGTGGAGTGTTAAAGTCTTCCACTATTATTGTGTGGGCATCTAAGTCTCTTTGTAGGTCTCTAAGAACTTGCTTTATGAATCTGGATGAGCCTGTATTGGGTGCATCCAGATTCATAACTATTTAGAATAGTTAGCTCTTCTTGTTGTGTTGATCCCTTTACCATTACATAACGCCCTTCTTTGTCTTTTTTGATCTTTGTTGGTTTAAAATCTGTTTTATCAGAGACTAGGATTGTAATCCTGCTTTTTTTGTTGTTTTGTTTTCCATTTCCTTGGTAAATCTTCCTCCATCCCTTTATTTTGAGCCTATGTGTGTCTTTGCATATGAGATGGGTCTCCTGAATGCAGCACACCAATGGGTCGTGACTCTATCCAATTTGCCAGTCTGGGTCTTTTAATTGGGGCATTTAGCTCATATACATTTAAGGTTAATATTGTTATGTGTTAATTTGATCCTGTCATTATGATGCTAGCTGGTTATTTTTATCATTATCATTATCATTATCATCAGTTGATGCAGTTTCTTCATAGTGTCGATGGTCTTTATAATTTGATATGTTTTTGCAGTGGCTGGTACTGGTTTTTCCTTTCCATATTTAGTGCTTCCTTCAGGAACTCGTGTAAGGCAGGCCTTGCGGTGAGAAAATATCTCAGCATTTGCTTCTCTGTAAAGGATTTTACTTTTCCTTCACTTATAAAGCTTAGTAGGGTTTCTGCAGAGACATTCACTGTTAGTCTAATGGGATTCCCTTTGTGGGTAACCTGACATTTCTCTCTGGCTGCGCTTAACCTGTTTTCCTTCATTTCAACCTTGGTAAATCTGATGATTATGTGTCTTGAAGTTGCTCTTCTCAAAAAATATATTTGTGGTGTTCTCTGTATTTCCTATAATTGAGTATTACTCTGTCTTGCTAGCTTGGGGAAGTTCTCCTGGATAACATCCTGAAGAGTGTTTTCCAAGTTGATTCTATTATTTCCATCACTTTCAGGTACACCAATCAAATGTAAATTTGATCTTTTCACATTGTCCCATAATTTTTGGAGGCTTTGTTCATTCCTTTTCATTCTGTTTTCTTTCATCTTGTCTTCACACTTTATTTCATTAAGTTGATCTTTAATCTCTGATATCCTTTCTGCCACTTGATCAATTTGCTATTGATACTTGTGTATGCTTCATGAAGTTCTCATGCTGTGCTTTTCAGTTCCATCAGTTCATTTATGTTCTTCTCTAAACTGGTTATTCTAATTAGCAATTTCTCTAATGTTTTTTCAAGATTCTTAGCTTCCTTGCATTGGGTTAGAACATGCTCCTTTAGCTCGGAGGAGTTTGTTATTACCCATCTTCTGAAGCCTACTTCTGTCAATTCATTAAACTCATTCTCCATCCAGTTTTGTTCCCTTGCTGGCCAGGAGTTATGATCCTTTGAATAAGAGGCATTTTGGTTTTTTGAATTTTCAGCCTTTTTGCACTAGTTTTTCCTCATCTTCATGGATTTATCTACCTTTGGTCTTTGATGTTCGTGACTTTCAGATGAAGTTTCCGTGTGGATGTCCTTTTTATTGATGTTGATACTACTGCTTTCTGTTGTTAGTTTTCCTTCTAACAGACCCCTCTGCTGTAAGTCTGCTGGAGGTCCAGTCCAGACCCTGTTTTCCTGGGTATCACCAGTGGAGGCCGCAGAATAGCAAAGACTGCTGCCTGTTCCTTCCTCTAGAAGCTTTGTCCCAGAGGGGCATATGCCAGATGCCAACCAGAGCTCTTCTGTATGAAAAGTCTGTCAACCCCTGCTGGGAAGTGTTTCCTCATCAGGAGGCATGAGGGTTAGGGACCCACTTGAGGAGGCATTCTGTCCCTTAGCAGAGCTCGAGCACTGTGCTGGGAGATTTGCTGTTCTCTTCAGAGGTGGCAGGCTGGAACATTTAAGACTGCTGAAGCTGTGCCCACAGCCATCCCTTCCCCTAGGTGCTTTGCCCCTAGGAGAGAGGAGTTTTTTCTATGAGCCTCTGACTAGGGCTGCTGCCTTTCTTTCAGAGATACCCTGCCCAGAGAGGAGAAATCTAGAGAGGCAGTCTGACTACAGTGGTTTTGTCAAGCTCCAGTGGGCTCTGCCCAGTTCAAACCTTCCAGCAACTTTGTTTACACTGTGAGGGGAAAACTGCCTACTCATGCCTCAGTAATGGGGAACACCTCTCCCCATACCAAGCTAGAGCATCCCATGTCAACTTCAGACTTCTGTACTGGCAGCGAGAATTTCAAGCCAGTAAATCTTAGTTTGCTGGACTCCATGGTGGTGAGATCCACTGAGCTAGACCACTTGGCCCCCTGGCTTCAGTCTCCTTTTCAGGGGAGTGAACCCTTCTATCTCGCTAGCATTCCAGGTGCCACTAGGGTATTTTAAAAAAAAAACCCTGCAGCTAGCTTGGTGTCTGCCCAAAGGCCCACCCAGTTTTGTGCTTGAAACCAGGGCCTTTGTGGTGGAGGCACCCAAGGGAATCTCCTGGTCTGCAGGTTGTGAAGACTGTGGGAAAAGCATAGTATCTGGGCTGGAGTGAACTGTCCAAGAGGAACTTTTTTTTTTAAAGACCACCAGTTCCAAATAGCAGATTTGAGTATAGTAAAGTGTGAAACCATTTGGTCATAAAATCCATGGAAATTTCCCAGGTGCATAGCATGTTTTAGAAACATTTACCACCCTGTGGGCAATCCCTGCTTTGAACATGCTCTCCAAAGGTTATGTGAAATAAATCCATGCAGAATTCATTCACCAAACATGTTAAAGTTTCTCCTTTGCATCAAGACCTAATGCTAGGAACAGCTCTCAAAAAGATAATATCACTGCTGCTAACAGCTATCACTTTCATAGCATTTACTATATCCACTTTACATACAACAATGCATTTAATCCTTACAACTGTACTAAAAGGTAGATGCTATTATCATCTCATTTTTTAGTTGAGGAGTTTCCATAGCTATTAAGTAGCAGAACCAAGCTTGAAACAGAGAGTCTGGCTCCAGTGCCTATGACATTAACTGTCACACTATACTGCCCAGCAACACCTGTGAGAATCTGTCTTTCCCTTAAGTGGGACACACATGAAAGTAACCTGTCCAGCATTTCCTGATGTCGTACCTCACACATGACTTTAAGGCTAGACATGGGATGAGAGATAATGTATCAGAGAGTGTCCTCTCTCTGCTCTCAGATAGCTATGTATCAACAAATAAAAAATGATGGTCTTGCTTTTGTTTTTTAGTTCCTTAGACACAAGATGTAAATGGGGTTTCCTGTGACCAATATACCTTTTTCCCCAGAAAGGAAGTGTCTTAAATCAATATAGTAAAAACTTTCAGCAGCCTTTCAACCTACTGTACAGCCTTTCATTGGACCATGGTAGGTCAACTCACCTTGATGGCAATGGTACCATGCACTTGGATTAAAGATATAAATAAACAAGCATATTTAATGTCATTACCTTCTTTCCAGTAGTCCCCATGGCCTTGTAACATTTCCCACATCCAGTACCAGTGTCTCTGACAGCAATTTCTGCTGCCAACTCCAAAGGAATAGAAATCTGTCCTGCACCACTTCCTATCCCAAAATAAAGTCCCTACACCCTCTGCCATGTCACCCCGCATGACCGTCTTGGGGTGGGAACATGCACAGCTCATGGTGCATGCAATGTGGCACACTGTCTCCTTTCCACCTCATTAGCTCACCCAAAAAAAAAATCAACTTGATTCTTTGGAATGCTTTACCAATGAGAATGCTAACTTTGAAAACATAGTGTACCTAGCAGGAAAAATGGACACACTCCTCTGAAATTTCTCCCTTAAATAAATAGATTTCCTACACCTAGCATAAGCTATCCTTCTAGAATGGAATAAAAAACAATCCTTGCTGATAAAAATATAATGATAAATATATAGTTATCCATAATGTATTTTTCTGTGGCTCTTACAGCAGTAAGATTCTTGCCTAATAACACATATTTCCTTCTTCTCAGATCTTTTAAACTCTTTTAGTCCAATAGATTGATGTAAAAAGCAGTAATTCATTGTGCCATATTAAAGATGGACACAAATGGTTCTATGCTTCTCTGATGAAGATATGAGGTCTATAACCACTTCCTTTGAATCTGAGTGGGCTCTGTGAAAGGTTGGAGTAATAGAATATGGCAGAAATGACACTCTGCCCCTTTATGGCCCAGGCTTCATGAGATTAACAGCTTCCACTTTTTGGCTCTTGGAATGCTTGCTCTTGAGTCTTAAGCCACCATCAAGAAGTACAATCATCCTTCTGGAGAGACTTCTGGAGAAACCCTGAGACTACACAGATCACCAGAGGCACCCAGCTAAGCCCAGCATTACAGCTGTCCTTGACAAGGTAGCAGAAATGTGAGTAAAGCCACCTTGGACCCTTCAGACTAGCCCAGGTGTCAGCTGACTATCACCAAGCAACCCAGTCCCTGTGGAGAACCACCACCTAACCAGGACTACCAAAATTCCCACTCCACAATCATGACATAAAATACAACATTAAGCCATAAAGTTTTGGGGTGATTGCTTACATAGCGATGAAAAACTGAACACCACCCCTTCCACAAAGCCCCCAGCCTTTGTTCACATTGCATCTTACTCAGTTTATTCTCTTACAAAGGATCTATTATTGAACAGTTCATTCAAGTTCACCAGCCTTCAACAAGTTCCTTTAATTGCATGCCATACCCATTCTTTAGTCTTTCAAAGGATTTTTTTCTTGTAGTTTTACTGAGGTTTAATTGACAAGTAAAACTGTATAAATTTGAGATGTACAACATGATGATTTGATAAAGGTACGTATGAAGAAATGATTACCACAATCAGGGTTTTTGGCTTGCCAGTTGCCATTTACCACTGAGTTGCAAAACTGCCTCTTTTACTGTGAAACAACTGGAATCTATACCCTCCTCCTATTCAAATTCTATCTGACTCACAAAATGCTCTTGAAACTTCAGATAAATGCAACTCATTTATCCTAAACACTCAGGAGTAAGTATTATACAGCAGTAATATTAAGAGGACTCAAATCATTGTTTCAGTTGCTCATTTCTTTTTGTTCATTCAACAATAACTACTGAGCATCCACAATGTACCCATCACTGCTCTCAGGACAAGGGATGCAGCAGGTAAATAAAACATAGCCTTTATCCCCATGGAGTATACGTCTTAGTGAGGGACCAGATAGGCAACAAGTAAAAAATAAACATGAAAAATCCAAATTATGGTACTTCTTGTTCTAGATCCTTAAGGAATCACCACACTGTCTTCCACAATGGTTGAACTAATTTACATTCCCGTCAACAGTGCAAAAGCCTTCCTATATCTCCACAACCTCACCAGCTTCTGTTTCTTGACTATTTAATAATCGCCATCCTGACTGTTGTGAGATATCATGTCACTGTAGCTTTGACTTGCATTTCTCTAATGATCAGTAATGTCAAGTTTTTTCATGTTTCTTGGCCACATGAACATCTTCTTTTGACAAGTGTTCATGTCCTTTGCCCACTTATTAATGTTTTTTTTTCTTGTATATTTAAGTTCCTTGTGGATTCTGGATATTAGACCTTTGTCAGATGAACAGATTGCAAAAATTATTTCCCACTCTGTAAGTTGCCTGTTCACTCTGACAATAGTTTCTTTTGCTGTGCAGAAGCTCTTTAAATAGATCCCATTTGTCAATTTTTGCTTCTGTTGCAATTGCTTTTGGTAATTTTGTCATAAAATCTTTGACCATGCCTATGTCCTGAATGGTATTGCCTAGACTTAGTATGTACCCAAGGGAATATAAATCATGCTATTACAAAGATACATGTACCTGTATGTTCATTTCACCACTATTCACAATAGCAAAAACATGGAATCGACCCAAATGCCCATCAATGATAAACTGGACAAAGAAAATGTGGTACATATACACCATGGAATACTATGCAGCCATAAAAAGGAATGAGAGCATGTCCCTTACAAGGACATGGATGGAGCTGGAAGCCATTATTCTCAGCAAACTAATGCAGGAACAGAAAACCAAACATTACATGTTTTCACTTATAAGCAGAAGCTAAACAATGAAATTACATGGATAATGGGAGGGGAATAACACACACTAGAACCTATCAGGGGGTTCAGTATGGGGAGAGAGAACACTTGGAAAAATATCCAGTGCATGCTGGGCTTAATACCTAGGTTATGAGTTGATAGGTGCATCATACCACCATGGCACATATTTACCTATGTAACAAACTTGCACATCCTGCACATGTACCCTGGAACTTAAAATAAAAATTAAAAACTTAAATTCAAATTATGCTACATACTGTGAAGGACAGAGCATGATGGCCATAGAAATTGGGCAGGAAGAGAGATATTTTAGCCTAAAAAAAAAATGAAATTTTTATATACTTTCTAGACAAATACTATCATCTCAAATCTATAGATATGCACACTCTCCTAGCCACTGATTGCACTACTTGCCATTACCTGGTAACTTACAGGATTAGAAACTGGGATTTCAAAACTCATTGACAGGTTATAGTGGTGGGAAAGAATCAAAGGAAGACAAGACCAGAGGGGGAAACAAAATGGGAGAGAGATCAGTGAAACTGTACCCTGGGATGGTGGTACCAGAAATGTAGGGAAACAAATTGTGAAGATAATACTGAGATCAGATTTATAGGACAAGGGTGAGCAAAGGTTAACATGCCTCGGGTGTCCAGGAGAGGTCCTTAAAAGTGCATATTCCTGGGCTCCCACCAAGAGACTCTATCTATCTAAGTGGGAGCCCAGGAATCTGTGTTTTAACAGCTCCCTAGTGATTCTGACACCAAGTGGCCAAACACCACACTTTTAGAGTCCCCACCTGAGATCTGAAAAACTGATAGGTGAGGAAGATGAGAAGAAATGAAGAGCCCAAACACTAACTCATGCAACTCAAGACTGAAGGAGGTCGATACAGAAAGGAGGAGATCTGATGGAGCAAAGTTTGGAGGGAGAGGACTGTTTCATGCCACATAACACTAGGAGGGACCGTGCATCTAAAAGGAATGACTGACAGATTAGTTTGGAGGGTAAACTGACCCCAGGCCTTTCTTCTCCCTCTTTGGGGCTGGTCATACTCCTGTGTGGAGGCCTGTGGCTGTCCAGCTCTGCCAACAACCAAGTACAGAAGTCCATCAAATTCCAGAGAGAAGCATTAGCGAGCCTCCTTGGCTGCAAACCTAAAGGCAGCCTGTTTCAACAGTGCCTAAGGTGATGTACTTACCTCCACCTGCCTGACTCCATGGCTGTCTCAACAAGCTCAGGGGATGGAGAACCTAGAGTAGGGGGTGTAATTTACCAGACCTCCCGAAACCCCAGGTAAAAGTTTTGAGTTGAATTGGTCAAGTTTAGCTTCAGCATGAAAGTCAGTACATACCCGTCATCAACTTCTTTCTCAATTTACTAGCCTTAAATCCTTAGTCTTTGAAATTTACTAACAAAGTTCCCAAGCATTATTATGTTACCCTTACCTTAGCATTGCCACCTACTAAAAAGATTTTAAAAATAAATAAAGCAAACCAGCAAGACTGAGACCCTGGGATCCTGTGAGCACTGGGGAAAAAAAAGAAAAAGAAAACCTACCTCATCTACCTCATCCATATTCAAGATCTGACTAGTTAATCCTTTTGGATCTAAAATCCTACATGTTTCCCAATAGTGTTCTGAAATAATTACTCCTTAATAAACTCCGTTCTCAGGAAAACTGAGGGTTCTCAAGCAAGAAATGCAAAGGTTCAATTGTGATTCACCTGAATCATTTGCAAGAACATAGTAAAAAAGTATAAAGCAATGATTCCTGAGTTAGTAAATTATACTTTGTCAGATAGATATAAACTTAGAATATCACAATGTTTATATCTCTATTAGCTTTAATTACTATTATTATCTATAGAGTTAAAGAAAAAAAATTTTTTTCCTCTGCTAATATTCTAAAAATAAATCTTCAAGTGTTAATAGACATGAGTCAGTTGTGTTTTGAATATGGGAACATGTGACTCCGTAATATCTACCTTCCTTCCCTTCCCTTCAAACCTATGTTAAGTAGTATTTTAAATGCATGATTCATCATTTATTGTTAATTTTCCCTGAGATGCCTACCTTTCCTCCTCTCTGCTTACTGGAAGAGATTTATTCTTAAAACCCAGGCAAGTCCCACGTCTCTTCTCAAGAGGGTCTGGGAAGAAGGAGAGGATGGGTCTCTACATTCCCTGGGTCACTCCCTTTGCTAATTCCTATCCTACTTCTCATTTATACAATACAGTGAGCATCCTTCTACATTTTCCTCCAGTGTCTTACCACCTGATTTCCACAATATGCCCCCTTTATAAATTATTCATTTCAATGTAATAAATACTTATTGGATTGTCTACTAGAGGCAAAGAAAGGCACAACAAGGTAGCTAAGGGCAGGGACGAAGGCCCCAAGTTGAGGCATTTTGGATCCTCCACTTTTATCTGTGTGACTTTGGGCTAGCTGTTCAACTGCTGTGTCTCAACTTCCTCATCTGTGCACACAAAGATTATAGCAAGACCCATCTCGAAGGCTTTCTAAATAAATGAATACTTGCAAAGCACTTGGAATGGGATGCAGAGTATAGCAAGCCTCAATTAACATCAGCTTTTGCTGTTATTACTATTGCTAAGCATATTCCTAGGCTCAGAGCATAAAGAAATAAACAGGGCATGATGCCTGTCATATTTTTAACCCATTCGCTGATTTAACAAATATTTACTAGGCACCTACTATGTATGAGGCACAAGGGAATAAAATTAGGAAAATTCTCTATCAGTGAGAAAATACTAATTGGAAGTATAAGTATTTTCATTGGAAAAATAAATGAAAATATAATAGGATGTCATATAAGTATGAGTTATATCAAGAATTATAAAGCAGGAGAATGGGAGAGTGATGTGGTGGCAGATGTGGTGGCATCTCTGAAGAGATGACATTTACATTTAAGCCAAGTTCTCAATGGAATGGAAGAGTGGCCATGAGAGATGGCTTCAGATGGAGGCAACACAGGCCTGAGACAAGAATGTTCTCTGAGGAACAGCAAGGAGGCTAGTGTGGCTGGAACAAGGTGAAAGAAAAGAACAGCAGATGACATCAGGGATGGGGCCAGGACTCAGGCTGGACAGGGACTTGGAGTCATGAAAATGAATACAGTCTTTATTCTAAAAACTGTGGGAATCACTAGAGGGTTACAAGCAGGGGAGGGACATGCTCAGCTATGTGGAGAATGTTCTAGGTTCATATTCACTAACGGTCAAAAGGCTACGTGTTCACAGCTCTTCTTGTGAGTTATCTGAGGTCCTTGTTGGGCGGGCACCAAGTCTTAAGAGTCTTGAAACATCACACAGGTCCACAGAATAAAGAACAAATATATGGGCAAAGCCTTACAAATTGGATGAGTGGCCTTAGCCTCTCATTTGACTTCATTTTATTTTGTTTGGTTTTTAAACACCAAGTAGCCTCTAATATATTCTTTTCTCTGATGTTTTTCATTAGTTTTTTTATTTATTTATTTACTTAACCAATTTGCAAAGAAAGTTCCACAATAATTCTACCTTCAGAGAAGTGTAGGTAGAACAACCTTGGGCTTCTGGAAAACAGATTTGAAAAACAGAAAAAGAAACATGTTACTGAGCTCTCCAAAAATCAGTCAAAACTTCCCAACACAAAGCCTTTATATTTTATTTGTACCTGTCTGGATCCACAGCAGTTCACTCTTAGTTAACATGCAGTTCTAACACCCTTGATCCCAAACCCACAGCAGAGTAAAAATCATAATAGTGGACAGTATCTTTCTTAGGGGCCAGAACATTGACGATAATGAATAACAAATAACCACATGAAAGCTAAGTAAGAAATAAAAAATGTAAGTCACAACAGAACTAAGCTGGCTGCTACCACTAAACTCAAAACTAAATGTCTCTAAAGCAGTCAACACCAAAGAGTTCAATTATGTTCTGTATCTTCTAATATACAAAAGAAAAAAGAAACGATATAATGCAATCTAGATTACTTCTGTGCAAAATGGTGAAAATAAGCAAAGTTTTGGTATATAATAACAATAGCTTGCTTTATTATTGTACTTTATACATAATAGGAAGACAATTTAGTTTCTATAATGAAGCCCAATAAATTGCCAATATAGAAGTCAACTTTTAATTCCACAACTGTTATATGAATGTACTTTAAAACACATTCTGCATAATAGTAAAAATTTAGCACAACCCAAAATGCCCATGAAGAAAAGAAGGGTTAAACTCACTACAGTGCTCACATACTACGGAAAAACATCAGCTACTGAAAAGAAGGAAACTGACAAATATGTAACAACATAGCATTTGATCCCTAAGACAAACTGACAAGTGGGGGTGGAAGTTGTAGAACAATAACAAGATTAGGCGTCATGTATCTTAAAAGAGAGACCTCTACCTGCACAAATACATGCATGTAAAGGCACTGAAAACTGAGTGGATAAAAAGACACAGGTAAATGCCAACTGAACATCCCCTCTCCCCATCTTCCTTACAATCAGAAACATCATTTGTTCCAAAGTGGTCAAGTAACCCTGTTCTAACCAATGAATGCCGCCAGATTTCACCGGGCATGGCTTCTAGAAAGCTACTGTTCTCCTGACAGAGCCAAGCTCACTTCCTTGTACCTGTTTTCCTTTGACCTTTCCTGTCTTTCTTCCTGGAATGCAGACACAATATTTAAAACTAGAGAAGTGGCCAGGTGCAGTGGCTCACACCTGTAACCCCAACACTTTGGGGGCAGATCACGAGGTCAAGAGATAGAGACCATCCTTGCCAACATGGTGAAATCCCATTTCTACTAAAAATACAAAAATTAGCTGGGTGTGGTGGTGTGTACCTGTAATCCCAGCTACTTGGGAGGCTGAGGCAGAAGAATTGCTTGAACTCAACGGGTGGAGACTGCAGTGAGCCAAGATTGCGCCACTGTACTCCAGCCTTGTGGCAGACCAAGACTTTGCCTCAAAAAATAAAATAAAATAATCTAGAGAGCTGTCTTCCCACAACGAGAATAAAAGTCTCAAAGTAAGATGGTAAGGTGGAAAAGACGACTGAGTGTGGGATCCTTAATATTTGTACCAGTTCTGGACTACCCATCCAGAGCTGGTATAACTACCCGCCCCCAGACTCCCTGGTGTAAGGAAAAAACATGCTGATTTGGTTAAGCTACTCAGTTGATCCCATGCAGATAAACACAATCCTAACTGATTAACAATCTAACCTGAGAGAAGTGGTTACCTCTGAGGAGAAAAGCAGGTAGGAGCATGTGAGAGAGGAAGACTGAAAGGTCTAAGGCAGCTTTACCTACTTTCTAAAATGTTTTAAAATAAGAATGCTTTATTACTTGTGACATTTTTAAATTAATAAAATAGGTGTTCCATTCTGAAATTCCATGTCTAAGTGGCACAAAAGTGTAAGGTAGGCACCACAGTTGTCTTATACTACATTACTCTCCAAAAATTATATCCCACATATTTTACCTATTCCCTCTTAGAAAAGATGTCCAGAGTCTTTCAGTCTTAATCTTGGCCTATATTTTCAACCCATTAGGCAGCCTCTCCGGGTAACTTCAGTAGGCTCCATATGTGCAATAACCTTCACATGATCTTAAATTAGCTCTCTAACAGTGATATTGAGGCAGGATCCTTGAGCTAAAAAGCAGATATTACAGGTTCCACTTTGACTTCTAGCACTAATGATTACACAGAAAGTCACTCAACCCAAGTCACAGCTTCCACATTCACATGGGAGGAATAACAACAAGAATTGTACCTCACTCATATTCAAGAACATGCAGGTAGGAACCACAACACAGAAACAAAACCTATCGCTGCAGCAGCACTGTTGTACAGAGGGGAAGGATAAAGCTTTGGAAGAAAGTGAGTACACCTGGAATCCAAGCTCCACCATCTGCTGGCTGGGTGACCCAGAGTTAGACACAGAATGGGTCTGAGCCTCAACATAAACAGGACAGGATGACAGGACAGACCTCCAGGATCAAGGACAAAGTCAAATGAGACAACATGCAGGGTAGAGGATTTGACTCAGTGTGTGTTAATAATATTAAAATAAAAATTACTATTAAACTTGTCATCTTTAAAACATTTTTCCCGAATTAAACTTCCTGAGCATTCTTGTTATCCTTACATGTTTGAAATGTGGCAATCAGATTCCCTTTCATAATGGCATTTAACATTTTCTCCCAATTTGTGCAAACTGCCAAATGTTGTCACGTAGGCTTTCTGAAAACTTGAGGCTATATGGGTGGCACAAATGTTAAATAATACAGCGTGTCTAAAAGACAACAGTTCCTCTTAATAAAGGACTATCATGGTCTGTTGATTTGCTAAGCACATTAGGCACACATGGAGCATTGCAAACATGGAAAAACAATGCCTGTACCCTAGAGTATGGAGATAATTTGAAAAGAAGATAAACAGGAAATGTTAGTTGTTAGGTAATAATGACCAATGGATGGCAACTTTTAATCACCCAGAAAATGCTCTTAATTGCCATCAAAATTATTACAAATCATTGAAATTACAATCGTTAAGACTATGAATATTAATTTTCATTATCTAAAGATACATGTAGAAATACATTGTGAAATGTAAATACATACACAAAAGTGTTATTAATTTTCCTTGAATGTTACAACTCTGAGATGAAGATCACTCAGCCATAACACTGACCATCAGAAATGTAATTTGTTCAAAAGTGGCCAAGCCTGTTCTGACCAATGAATGTATGAGTGTCAGCAGATTTCACTGGACATGGCTTTAGCACTCAATAGCTTTAGAAACTAACATCATTCAAAACAAAACAAAAGAGGAGGTAGGAGAAAGCCATATTACCTGAAGAAATACATTAAGCTCTGACTTTAGTTAAGAGAGGATATAATCCCTAGAACAGGCCAATTGAACTCCATCTCAACCCATGTTTCAGTAATTTCAATCTGATTTCTGATTTTCCATCTGCTTATCAACATCAAGGTGACCCTGCTCTTCCTCCCTGTGACTGTCAGATGCCACTCACTTCAGCAATCAGTATGGCAGTGTTGCCATCTTTCCAGGGAGAGCCAGGGATCCAGCACTTAAGTCATCCAATTCATCACTTCTCCACCTTTTGGCTAAGATCAAATGAAGTCATCTGGTTCACTTATAAGATGGCTCACTCAGGAGCAAATGCTTCATGGAAATAAGTGGCATCCTTTCTATTCACACTATACCCTCAAGTCCCTCTGCTTCGAAGAACATCAAGAATAGAACAGTATCCATCATTTACACAACTTCTTTTATGAAATTACTAATGCTGGAATGCAGATTAGTAACACCATTAACCCAGTGTACCTACTATTTTAACAAATGTCTATTTGAAGCAAAGTATTACTTGCTTTTCGCAACTAATGGGAAAAGGAAGATAAATCATCATTTTATTACCAATCCATTTTCTTTTTTGACAAACTGAAAATTCTTTTTTTTTTTTTAATTGTACTTTAGGTTCTGGGATATATGTGCAGATCATGCAGGATTGTTGCATGGATACACACACAGCAATGTGGTTTGCTGCCTCCATGGCCCCGTCACCTATATCTGACATTTCTCCCCATGTTATCCCTCCACAAACTCCCCACCCCACCGCTGTCCCTCCCTTGGCTCCCACCAACAGATCCCAGTGTGTGATGTTCCCCTCCCTGTGTCCATGTGTCCTCATTGTTCAACACCCACCTATGAGTGAGAACATGCGGTGTTTGATTTTCTGTTCTTGTGTCAGTTTGCTGAGAATGATAGTTTCCAGATTCATCCATGTCCCCACAAAGGACACAAACTCATCGTTTTTTATGGATGCTTAGTATTCCATGGTGTGCATGTGTCACATTTTCCTTGTCCAGTCTATCATCAATGGGCATTTGGATTGGTTCCAGGTCTTTGCTATTGTAAACAGTGCCGCTATGAACATACATGTGCGTGTGTCTTGATAATAGAATGATTTATAATCCTTTGGGTATATACCCAGTAATGTGATTGCTGGGTCAAATGGAATTTCTATTTCTAGGTCCTTGAGGAAACGCCACACTGTCTCCCACAATAGTTGAATGAGTTTACACCCCCACCAACAGTGTAGAAGTGTTTCTATTTCTCCACATCCTCTCCAGCATCTGTTGTCTCCAGATTTTTTTAATGGTTGCCATTCTAACTGGCATGAGGTGGTATCTCAGTGTGGTTTTGATGTGCATTTCTCTAACAATCAGTAATGATGAGCATTTTTTCATAAGTTTGTTGGCCTCATATATGTCTTCTTTAGGAAATTGTCTGTTCACATCCTTCACCCACTTTTGGATGGGTTTGTTTTTTCTTGTAAATCTGTTTTAGCTCTTTGTAGATTCTAGATATTAGCCCTTTGTCAGATGGGTAGATTGCAAAAATTTTTTCCCATTCTGTTGGTTACTAGTTCACTCTAATGACTATTTCTTTTACTGTACAGAAGCTCTTTTAGAACCAAATATAAAAATACTTGAGAGGTTAGCATGTACTAGGTACTACATGCATGTTTGTGTGTGTGTGTGTGTGTTTAAGGCATATGCGTTCACATAGATGTAAAAAAAATTTTCACATCAAATAGCAATCAGGTAAAAATGTAGGTACAACTGTTGTCCCTTTTAACTGAGGAAACTAGTGTTCAGAGAGGTTAAGTAACCTGGGTAAGGTCACACAGCTAGTCTGTGCAGAACAAGCTCTTGATCCCAGGCAATTTTAACCCTAGAGCCCAAACTCCTAACCACTGTGTAATAAGGTGACAAAGAAACTTGCAACTTAAAGTATAATCTAGTTATTTCTATCTTCATTCTGGAGTATCTGAGTCAAAGCCCTCAAACTCATTTGCTTATACTGCAGGTTCAAGGGGTCAATGTAAATTAGAGAGATAGGCCTGAGGGTGACAGAGAAAATGAAAACTGTCCCATCTGCAAGAGCTGGGGTGGCGATCTGGGGTGCAGCCAGCAGCCAGCTGCAGCAGACTGCTGCAAAACCGAAGTAATCTGTTATTATTTCAGTTTTGTCCCAAATTTGGATTATCATGTCAAATCTTGGGATTTTCAAACAATGCAACCAATTCACACAACAGTTATTAAACATAATCTGAGCCAAACAACACATGTCTGTGGGCCTACATTACCTATGGGCCACCACTTTGAGAGCTTTGCTTCAAACCAGGCCTCGAACAAATTTTTTTGTGGAAAACTTACATATCGCTGACAATAATTAATTGGCAATATTCACATTTCATTGCGAATATTTGCTTGAGCAGCTCTGAAAAACTTGGATCCTCTCCTTCCCCTGAGACACTTAACCTGTTTCTTAATTCATGTTTTCTTGCTGCAAAGTTTTCCTTTGGTCAGGTAGAAAATGACCTTGCTAGTTCTGTTTATTATTTAACAGAACTCAGTCTCAAAATCCCTGTCATAATCCATAATAGAGAGCGCCAAACTTAATCAGCTGTAAATGTACAGTCGTTAGCATTCACCACAAAATGCTAATAATATTTTGAGAACGCCATTTCTCTTCTGGCCTTTTGACCAAGTTGGTTAATGGACTGAGACTTGGGAAATAATGGAAATAATTTAGGCTGAGAACTTCTCAGCCATGCATCAACCTTGAATTGAATGCCATGCAGGGAAAGCAGCACTAAGGCTGTGGCCAGGATTTGGTAAAGAGAACTCACCAATCAGTGCAGACACCCAGAATGCTAACAAAAGGTGATTCAGTGATACAAACACAAGTAGTAAATAGCCGCCAATTGCATACCTAGCAAGAGGTTTTCTTAGAATACTACAAAATTAAAATTGTATGCCTAATATTTAAATAAGATCCTTGAATCCTGTGGTTTTAAAGAATTTTCTACAAAATAGTTCATCTCTCAGTAACATGTACTCCATTGTACCTATGACTTTTAGAAGTGGGACCTTTCCCAAACATCTTTGACTGAGAAGTTGGCCTTAGGACCTAATGTTCCTACTTAGTGTTGGAGCTTTTGTTTTTTTGAGATGGAGTCTTCCTCTGTCACCAGGCTGGAGTGCAGTGGTGCAATCTCAGCTCACTGCAACCTCTGCTTCCTGGGTTCAAGCAATTCTGCCTCAGCCTCCCAAGAAACTGGGACTACAGGCATGCACCACCATGCCCAGCTAATTTTTGTATTTTTAATAGAAACAGGTTTCACCATGTTGGCCAGGATGGTCTGGATCTCTTGACCTCATGATCTACCCACCTTGGCCTCCCATAGTGTTGGGATTACAGGTGTGAACCACCGTGCCCGGCATGTTGAAGCTTTCTAATATGAGATATTGTTAATTGTAATTGTCAAATTACAATTTGACAGTCTATTTGTAATTGTTTATCAATTTCCTTTTCCCTTGAAATAGTTTCTGGTAACCGGCTGAAATGTTCTCACTAATGTGTCGTTGGTGTATCTGTTTCTCTGAAAACAAAATGAATTGATGAGGCAAAAGCTTGTTCCACATGGCACCTACCCAATGAACAGAAAGGTTTATTCACTTAATTACTAGTTATGAATATTAAGCATACTACTGTCACTCTTTAGGTTTTCACCTATAAAACACTAAAATTTATCATACAAATGAATTTGCTAATAAAACATTTAAAACCACAGTGGACTCTGAAATAACCACCAAGCTTCTGGGTAACTTGGATGCTGCAGCTATAATAGTCTTTGTTAGGTAGTGCTCCTTTTCCTCTCTCTCTCTCTCTCTCAATCTATCTATACTAGGATGTTGGTAAATGGTCTTTTAAAAATAAAACCTTCGGATTAAAAGGAAAACGGAATCCCTTCTACATTTTTGTTACTAACAAATAATACTTTTGTAAATTTGAATGGAAAACCACTTATATGTATTGCTACCAGGTTGCAGTTATGTTCAAGTTTAGTTTAAAATACACTACTCAAAAATGTCATTAAAGATGAATTCCAATAATCAAAAAATAAATGCATTTCAAAGCTAAAAATAAAATTAAATAAAAATTTTAAAACGAAAGATAGTTCAAGTCCACAGTACCGCTTTAACACATAGGTCCCTACCCCAACAGGCTAAATCACATCTTCTTTGGGCTGTTACTTAAAACTAAGGGAAGCACAGAAATTATATTCTAAAATATTTGCCTTTAAATTTCTTCCTTCAAAGAAGAACTCTCACACAGTACATGGGACTGTAAAGTGGAATGGTCACTGTGGTCAACCATCTGTTAGCATTTTGTGATGTTAATATGCACTCTCTTCGGGACTCAGCAATCCCTCCCATCCATACATCCCAGGAAAATTCCGGAAGAGTTTCCTAAAGGGACACTTACATGTATGACCACCAAAGCATTTCTGTTGTTGCTGTTGTTTCTGTTTGTCTTTCTCTTGGGGTAGTGGGGAACTGAAGCAACCTAAGTGACCATTGCTAAGGGAATCCAGACGTTACCTGCGATGATTCACTATGGAATATTCTGCAGCAGTCGGAAGCTTAGTACATCATTCACTACCAAAAACTAACTTGGGAAAACCTTCCCACTTGTATATGAAATGCTGAGATGACACCCCACAGGAAAACTCACTTTAGGAAAGAAAATGTCCTGTTTGATTCAATATTCTGTCATTCACTTAGCTTTTTTTTTTTAATCTTCTTTTGCCAGGCATCTTGTGAAACAAAACTAAGACACCTTGCTCCCAACTTTTAGAAACTCTTGTCCAGGAAGAGAGACAGACACAAATGATTTTTGAACATAATATTATAATAAAGGCCACAAGAGATGCATGCAGTAAAAGCACCCAAGGTGCTGCCTATGCCAGAGGACCCAGAGAGAGGATTACATGGTTGAACTCACCACAGAAGGGAATGAGCCAACCTCCCATGGCCCAGCTCAATACCTTCGGAAAAAATACAGCAGCCCTGGAAGTCTTCAAACATGCACTTACTTCTCACTCCACAAGCAGCGAGAAAAGGGCAGTCGAAGGCAGTGGAAAATCAATCCTCCTGTGACCTGTCATTGGATTCCCACCTGCTGGAAATGCACACTGAGAAGACGAATGTGGGTAATGGATATGTGATTTACTAGACACAGTGTTGGAGAAAGGGGATATTGGCATAAAACCTTCACTAACATACCTCCAAATCATTCACACGCAAGATCAAGGTTCCCACACTGCAATATTATGCAATTAGTTCCACATCTGCCTCCTGCTCATCAAATTTTCCTCTTCTCCCTTTTTTCCAGCCACATAGGTAAGCTGGCAAACTTGAGGTTATGACAGGTCAGCTTCCTAAGTGATCACCACATGCTTTTCCTGTGGGAAAATAGTTCTCCAATGATTCTATTAGATGCCTGGGCCACCACTGACACTTAACAAGTTAGGGGACTTGATACAGGCAGGTATAGGCTAAGGCTTCCTGCCAACACTCACAGCAATTCTTAATTTTTGTAATGCCTTGGTGAAACTTATGAACTTCTTCTCAAAACACATGCTGCAAATGCATAAAACAAAATTCATAGAATTGCAAAGGAAATTGGCTACATTAAAATATTACAAATTAAGAACCTAAGTAATTTGTAAATGCCACTTACAGGGTGATTGTGGGTGTGCAGACGTGTTGCTGTTCATGCCGACAAGCATTTAGCAGCATGTGGACCACGTGATGGTCCTTACAAGGATGTCTCTTCTTAGCCTAATTAACCTGCTTATTAACAAGTCCCTAAGCATTTCCAGGTTAGCACATAACATAGGGATAGTCATAGACAGAGATTCCTCTTCTACCCCTTCAGGAAGGCCTGAACTACTAATGTATTTCCAATAGTAATGTGCACCATTCTACCACCCTTGTCGCTTTCTGAGCCATCAACAGCATGACTAAGCAGGGTGAGGACCACTGTCAGGGATCTGGGAACAGTCACGTCATTCAACCCCCTTGAGCTGGAATCGTCTGAGCAAACTGGCATCTATTTCAGTGCTAATAAGGCCACCATTAGCCACAACTGCTGAGCAATTTGTTACATCATGGCCTCATTCAGCCTATAAGCTTAAAAGAATTTTCACACACACACACAAAATTGTTTTTGCTGAATGTTTCAATGGGAAAAATACAAATAGACTTAAAAGGACTTATGACTTCCTATCAATGGGTTATTACTTAGGCATTTTTTGAAATCAGAATATAAGAATGCAACTACTGTCTTATTGGAAATATACTGTGAACTTCATTCTTTTTTTTTTTTTTTTTTTTTTTTTTTTTTTTTTTTTTTTTCTGAATGTTTTTGCTGAATGTTTCCCAGCTAAAATGAGTAAGAACACATTTTACTAGCAAGAATAACGTTCACAGGCCAGGCACAGTGACTCATGCCTGTAATCACAGCACTGTGGGAGGCCAAGGCTGATTGATCACTTGAGACCAGGAGTTCGAAAACAGCCGGGGAAACATGGCAAAATCCCATCTCTACCAAAAAAACAAACAAACATATAAAAATTAGCCCAGCATGGTGGTACATGCCCATAGTCCCAGCTAGCTACTCAAGAGGCTCAGGTGGGAGGATCACTTGAGCCCGGGAAGGCGGAGATTGCAGTGAGCCATGATCATATCACTGCACACCAGCCTCCTGGGTGACAGAGTGAGACCCTGTTTCAAAAAAACAGAAAGAAAAAAAAGAATGAAGTTCACAGTATATATCCAATAAGACAGTAGTTGCACTCTTATATTCTGATTTCAAAAATTGCCTAAGTAATAACCTATTGATAGGAAGTCATAAGTCCTTTTAAGTCTATTTGTATTTTTCCCATCAAAATGCCATTGACACACGCTTAGAAAATGAGAAATGTACAGATAAGAAACATTTTATCCAATCCAATCAATTATTCATCCCAACATAGACATGAGGACTCTTAAGAATCTGCCCCATTGCTGTGAACTTAAAAACTCATCTAACTTCCATGTTTTACAGCTGTAAAAACTGAGGCCAAGAGAGTAAATAAGTTGTTGCAGTAATTTTTCATAGTCTCACAACTACTGTGGAAGAAATGCCAGTCTTCCAGCTTCTGGGTTGATGATCTTATTATTCAGAGCTGCACAGACGTGATCTGTTTAAAATATTCTTATCTGGAAAAACTATGGCTGAAATTATTACACCCTTTATTTTAATTCACTAATTCAAAATAATTAGCCTGGGAATACCAGTCTGACTTATGAAAATGCCTAAGGCATTTTAAAATAAATCTATTATTTTATTTTCAAGTATTCTCAGCAACTTCACCTAGGTAACAAGAGAAGAATTTAAAATAAGCAGTTTTTTTACCTACAAAAAAAATGTATTAAATGTGTTATATACAAAAATTAACTCAAAATGGATCTCAGTCCTAAATATAAAGCCAAAAACTAAAAACTGTCCCAAAGAAAATATAGAAAACAACCTGCATGATCTTGGATTGGGACAAATATTTCTAAGACACCAAAAGCAAAATACATAAAAGAACAAACTAGTATATTGAACTTCATTAAAACAAAAACTTCTGCTCCTCAAAAAACACTGTCAAGAGAACAAAAAGACAAGCCACATACTGGGAGAAAATATTTGCAATTTGATTATTTGATAAAGGAATTATGTCAGAAATATATAAAGATCTCTCAAAACTCAATATTGAGTAAACAAACAACTTGACTTTAAAAAGTGGGCAAATAATTTGAACACACTTCACTAAAGAACATAGGTGACAAGTAAGCAAATGAAAATATGTCATTAAGCTGATGCAAATTAAATCTGCAATACGACATCACCACACACCTATTAGAAATGGTTTAAAGATACAGACCATACTTATTGGTGGCAAGAATATGAAGGAACTGAAACTCTCATTCATTGCTGGTGGGCATGCATCAGTACGCCACTTTAAAAATGTTTAACAGTTTCTTAAAAATCAAATGGCCAGGTGCAGTGGCTCACACTTTTAATTCCAGCACTTCAGGAGGCTAAGGCGAGTGATCATGAGGTCAAGATTGAGACCATCCTGGCCAAAATGGTGAAACCTCATCTCTACTAAAAATACAAAAATTAGCTCAGTGTGGTGGCACACACCTGTAGCCCCAGCTACTTAGGAGGCTGGGGCAGGAGAATCACATGAACCTGAGAGGCAGAGGTTGCAGTGAGCCAAGATTGCACCACTGCACTCCAGCCTGGCAACAGAGCAAAACTCAGTCTCAAAAAAGAAAAAAAAAATCAAACATACACCTACCATATGAACCAGCCATCCTGCTCCCAAGGTAGTTACCACAGAAAAATGAAACCATATGTCTGTGTAACACTTGTACAAAATGTTCATAGCAGCTTTATTTGTAATAGCCAAAGCTGGAAAAACTCCAAGTGTTTATCAACAAGTGAATGGATAAACAGTGTGTGGCATATAATGGAATACTACTCAGCAATAAAGAGAAATGAGCTTGTGTGTCAATGTAAAATATTTTAGTTTTAAAAATATCCTATAAATACATGCAGCAACATGGAAGAATCGTCGAACAATTATGCAGAAAGAAACCAGATGAAAGAAAACATGATCCCACAAACAAAATTCTAGAAAATGCAAACTCATCTACAGTAACCAAAAAAAAAAAAAAAAAAAAAAAAATCTGTTGTTGCCTAGGGATGATGGGAGGAAAAGAAGAGCAGATTACAAAAGAGCATAAGGAAACTTGTGGAGGTAAAGGGTTTATTCATCATTTTTATCATTAAGATGGTTTCATGATTGTAAATAGGTTAAAATTTAACAAATTGTACACTTTCAAATTTGTGCAGTTTATTGTATGTCACTTATACCTTAATACAGTGGTTAAAAAATTAAATAAAATATATGCATTGACTAAAATGGCAGAGCAGAAGCAATCTGGCTTCACTCTACTCTCCAAAAACCAAATACAAATATCCAGCACCCAGATTATCACCAGCAATATCCCAGAACTTAATCTTTTTAAAAAATTTTTTTTAAAGACTGGCTTTCTCTATGTTTCCCCGTGATAAAGGTTTGGCTGTGTCCCCACCCAAATCTCATCTTGAATTGTAGCTCCCATAATCCCCATGTGTCATGGGAGGGACCTAATAGTACGTAATTGAATCATGGGGGCAGATTTTTCCCATACTGTTCTCAAGATAGTAAGTCTCATGAGATCTGATGGTTTTAAAAAGGGCAGTTTCCCGTCACACTCTTTTTTGCATGCTACCATGTAAGACATGTCTTTGCTCCTCCTTTGCCTTCTGCCATGATTGTGAGGCCTCCCCAACCATGTGGAACTGTAAGTCCATTAAACCTCTTTATAAATTACCCAGTCTTGGAAAGTTCTTCATAGCAGTATGAAAATGAACTGATACACTTAGTTTGGAATGCAGTAGCTATTCACAGACACAATCATAGTGTACTGCAGCTTCAAACTCAAACTCTGTCCTCCAGCAATCCTCCTGGCTTAGCCTCCAAAGTAGCTGGGAATATAGGCACACATCACCACACCAGCTAGAACTCAAATTTGAGGCTGAGGTGTTCCCTGGTACCACAGAAAGGTGAAAAACTCCAGACAGATGGTAAGAGGAATAGACTTTTCCATCTGCAATGCCCCTTCCCCAAATATGCCATTTGCAAAACAATTCCCCCAGACTTATTATTTCTACACTGGAAAAGGTGAGATTGAGGTGGACAGCCAGCTTGACACCACTTTGAGTTCTCATGCAGGGAAACCACTCCTTTCTCAACCCATACCAAGTACAGCAAGTGCCTGTAGGGAGGAAAAACCCTGAGGGTGCTAGAAACAAAAAGGATGTTAAGCCTAGCAATCTCAGCTTACAAAATCCTGCTCTTTATCTTAGCCATAAAAAATGCCAAACTAGAGTGGCTGTTCAGCAGCACCACACTGTAGAAAGCACATTCCACAGGTCTTCCAGGCATGAACCCCTAGCTATACTTCTCACACAATAGAGTGTCCCCTTTGGGAACCGCCGTCCCATTTCAGGACTGGCAGAGCTCTGAACACCAGTGAGAGTAGAGGCAAATCTGGGCTTAAGGCACCATCTAGTGCCAAAAAAGGAGGCAGCTATTTAGGATTAAGGGGATTTAGTAGGCAATTGCAAAGAACCTCTAAGGAAACATACCTCAGAAAGACCAAAACAAGCCAGGCAGCAAAGATGGGAATGAATAATTAACTCTTCGGTGCAAAGCCATAGACATATATTCACAAGAAACAATGGCAAACAAGGAATCCTGAACTCCCTAAACAGACCAAACAAGCAGCCAGTGATGGACCCTAATGAGATGGCAATATGTGAGCTCTCAGATCAAGAATCCAAAATAGCAGTTCTAAAAAAATAAAATAAAATAACTCTGCAAATTCACAAAAAGCTCAGAAATGTATCAGATAAATTTAACAGAGAAATTAAAGTAAAAAAAAAAAGAAACCAAATAAATTCTGGAACTGAGAAATACATGTGTTGGACTGCCAAATGCATTAGAAGTTCTCAATATCAGAATGAATAAAACAAGAAAAAAAATCTGTGAGCTCAAGGGCAGGCTATTTGAAAATATACAGTCAGAAAAGAAAAAAGAAAAGAATGAAAAGGAACAAAGAACACCTGCAGAATATGAAGAATTACTTCAAAAGAACAAAGCTAAGAACCACTGGTGTCCAAGAGGGAATTGAGAAAGAGCAAGGGGTAGTAGAAAGCTTTTTCAGAGAGATAATAACAGAAAACTTTCCAAATCTAGAGCAAGATATAAATATCCAGGTACAAGGAAGTGAGAGATTACCAAATATATCCAACCCAAATAAGACTACCAAGAAAGCACATAATAATCAAACTCTCAAAGATAAAAAAAAAAAAAAAAAGAGAGGATCCTAAAAGCAACATAAGAAAAGAAACTAATAACATTAAGGAACTCTGAATTGTCTGTCCACAGACTTCTCAATGGAAATCACACAGGTGAAGAAAGATGGGACAACGTATTCAAATTGCTAAAGGAAAAAAAACCATCAGCCAAGAATACTGCACCCAGAAACAGTTTCCTTCAAACATGAAGAATAAAGTCTTTCCCAGAAAAACAAGATCTGGGGCAATTCATCACTACTAGACTTATCTTACAAGAAATGCTAAATGGAGTTCTTCAATCTGAAAGAAAATGACACTAATGTGCAAAAAGAAAACATTTGAAGGTTAAAAAAAAACTAGTAAATGCATAAATTCAAAATATCCTAATACTGTTATTACAGTGTGTAACCCACTTATGTCACTAATATGAAAACTAAAGACAAATCTATCAAAAATAATAAAAACAGCAACTTATTAAGGGACAGGCAATATTAAAAGATGTAAATTGACACAACAAAAAGTCAAAATGTGGGAAGGACAAAGTTAAAGTCCAGCGTTTTTGTTTTTCATTTGTTTGTTTCTTTTGTGATCAGTTATTATTTATTTAAAATAACTTGTTATGGCCGGGCGCGGTGGCTCAAGCCTGTAATCCCAGCACTTTGGGAGGCCAAGGCGGGTGGATCACGAGGTCAAGAGATCAAGACCATTCTGGTCAACATGGTGAAACCCCATCTCTACTAGAAATACAAAAAATTAGCTGGGCATGGTGGCGCGTGCTTGTAATCCCAGCTACTCAGGAGGCTAGGCAGGAGAATTGACTGAACCCAGGAGGCGGAAGTTGTGGTGAGCTGAGATTGCGCCATTGCACTCCAGCCTGGGTAACAAAAAGCAAAACTCCGTCTCAAAAATAAAATAAAATAACTTGTTATATCTATAAGATGTTTTCTGTAAGCCTCATGGTAATCCCCTAGATGTTTTCTGTAAGCCTCACAGTAATCCCACAAGGCAAAAACCTATAATAGATACAGTAACAATGAAAAGCAGCAAATTAAAACATACTACCAAAGAAAAAAAATCACTTAGCCACAGGGGAAGAAGACAGTAAGAAAGGAAGAAAGAGATGAGTTACAAAACAACCAGAAAATAACAATATGGCAGTGATAAGTATTTACCTACCCATAACAACCTTGAATGTAAATGGACTAAATTTGCCAAATGAAAGACACAGAGTGGCCAATTTAATTCTTAAAAAACACAACCCAACTATATGCTGTCTACAAGAAATTCACTTCACCTATAAAGACACATATAGACTGAAAGTGAAAAAAAGGAAAACTATTCCGTGCAAATGGAAATGAGAAAAGAGCAGGAATAGCTAAACTCATATCAGATATAGGCATCAAGTCAAAGGCTGTAAATGATCGAGATCAACCTGGCCAACATGGTGAAACCCTGCCTCTGCCAGAAATACAAAAATTAGCTGGGTATGGTGGTGCACACCTATAATCCCAGCTACTCAGGAGGCTGAAGCAGGAGAATTGCTTGAACCAGTGAGTCAGAGGCTGCAGTGAGCTGAGATCATGCCACTGCACTCCAGCCTGATGACAGAGCAAGACTCCATCTCAAAAAAAAGAGAGAGAGACAAAGAAGTTCATTCTATAATGATACAGAGGGTTGAATTCAGCAACAGGATATAACAACTGTAAATATATATGCACCCAACACCATAGCACCCAAACACATAAAGTAAACATTAACAGATCTAAAGAGAGAGACTACAAACAATAATAGGGGACTTCAACACCTCCCTCTCAGTAATAGACAGATCACCCAGACAGAAAAAAATCAACAAAGAAACATGAGAGTTAAACTACACTCTAAACAAAATGGACCTGACATTTACAGAACATTTCATCCAGCTGCTGCAAAATACACCTTCTTCTCTTCAGCATATGGAACATTCTCCAGGACAGGTCACATGTTGGGCCACAAAACAAGTCTCAACAAATTCAAAAAAGTAAAAATCACATCGAGTATCTTTTCTGACAACATTGAAATAAAAAAAAAAAACCTCAATAAATTGGTTACAGAAAGAACATACCTCAAAACAATAAAGGCCACATATAACAAACACACAGCTAACATACTGCATGGGGGAGAACTGAAAGCCATTTATTTCTCTAAGATCTGGAATAAGACAAGGATGCCCAAATTTACCACTTTTCTTCAACATAACATTTGAAGTTCTGGCCACAGCAATTAGACAAGAGAAAGAAATAAAGGGCATCCAAACTGGAAAGGAAGAAGACAAATCATTCTTGCTCATGGATGACATATCATATTCAGAAAAACCTCTTAGAACTGATAAGTGAATTCAGTAAATTTGCAGGGTACAAAATTAACATAAGAAAATCAGCACTTACATGCAAAGAATCTGAAAAAAAAAAAAGACACCAATATGCCATTTACAATAGCCACAAAGAATATAAAACACCTAGAAATAAATTTAATCAAAGATGCAAAAGATCCCTACAAAGAAAACTATTACACACTGATGAAAGTCATTGAGGAGGATACACAAAAAAGGAAATATGTCTACACTCATGAGTTAGAAGAATTAATATTCTTAAAATGTCAATACTACCCAAAGTGGTCTACAGATTCAATGCAATCTCTATCAAAAACTGGTACCATTCTTCACAAAAATAGAAAAAAAAAATGATGTTAAATTTCGTGTGGAACCATAGAAGACCCCAAATAACCAAAGCAATCTGGCTGGACAAAAAGAACAAAGCTGGAGGCATCACACTTCTTGACTTCAAAATATACAAAGCCATAGGAATTAAAACAGCATGGTACTGGCATAAAAACAGACACATAGAGCAGTGGAACAGAATACAAAACCCAGAAATGAATCCACACATTTACAGCTAACTCATGTTTTAATTTTTATTTTACTTTAAGGTCTTAGATACATGTGCAGAATGTGCAGCTTTGTTACAAAGGTATATATGTGCCATGTGGTTTGTTGCACCTATCAACCCACCATCTAGGTTTTAAGCCCTGCAATCATTAGGCATTTGTCCTAATGCTCTCCCTTTCCTTGCCTCCCACCCCTGATAGGCCCTGGTTTGTGATGTTACCCTCTCTCCATGTGTTCCCATTGTTCAACTCCCACTTATGAATGATAACATGTGGTGTTTGGTTTTCTGTTCCTGTGTTAGTTTGCTAAGAATGGTATTTCCAGCTTCATCCATGTCCCTGCAAAGGACATGAACTCATTCTTTTTTACAGCTGCATAGTATTCCATGGTGTCTATGTGCCACATTTTTTTAATCCAGTCTATCATTGATGGGCATTTGAGTTGGTTTTAAAATCTCACACCAGTTAGAATGACAATCATTAAAAAGTCAGGAAACAACAGATGCTGGCAAGGATGTGGAGAAATACAAACACTTTTACACTGTTGGTGGGAGTGTAAATTAGTTCACCCATTGTGGAAGACAGCATGGCGATTCCTCAAGGATCTAGAAGCAGAAATACCACTTGACCCAACAATCCGATTATTGGGTATATAGGCAAAGGATTATAAATCATTCTACTATAAAGACACATGCACACGTATGTTTACTGCAGCACTGTTCACAATAGCAACTCATTTCTCACAAAGGCACCAAGAACTTATATTGGGGAAAGGACAGCCTCTCCAACAAATGGTGGTAGGAAAACTGTAAAAACATAGGCAGAAGAACAAACCTAGACCCCTATCTCTCACCATATACAAAAATCCAATCAAAATGGAGTAAAGACTAAAATCTAACACCTGAAACTATGAAACTACTGGAAGCAAACACTGGAGAAATGCTTCAAGATATTGGTCTGGGCAAGTATTTTTTAGTAAGATGTCAAAAGCACAGGTCACAAAGCAAAAACTTTCTACCCTGCAAAGGAAGCAATCGACAAAGTGAAAAGACCTATGGAAAGGTCTTTTCCTTTGAAACCTACAGAAAGGCAAAAAATATGTGCAAACTATCCATCCTACAATCAATTAATAAGCAGCATATATAAGGAACTCCAGCGACTCAACAGAAAAAAAATAGAAACAGTTCAATTTTAAAATGGGCAAAAGATCTGAATAAACATCTCCAAAGATGACATAAAAATGACTAACAGGAATATGAACAAAACACTCAACATCACTAATCAACGGAAAAATGCAAATCAAAACCACAGTGAGATATCATCTCACCTTTGTCAAAATGGTTTTTATCAAATAGACAAAAATAATGATGCTGGCAAGAATGTAGAGAAAGGAGAACACTCACACATTGTTGGGGGAATGTAGATTAGAACAGCCACTACAGAAAACTGTATAGTGGTTCTTCAAACACTAAAAATAAAAAATAAAAAAATGATCCAGCAATCCCGGTGATGAATATCTATCCAAAAGAAACAAACCAGTATATCAAGAAGATAACCATACTCCCATGTTTATCGCAGCTCTATTTGCAATAGCCAAGATATGAGAACAACATATTCAGTCACTAAAAAAAAAAATAAAATCCTGTCACTTGCAGCAATATGGATGTAACTGGAGGTCATTATGTTAAGTGAAATAAGCCAGGCACAGACTGATAAATACTGCATGTTCTTATTCATATGTGTGGGCCTAAAAAAAGTAGATTTCATGGTAGAACAGTTAGATAGAAGGAATATGATCTAGTGTTCGATAGTGTGGTAGGGCAACTACACTTAATAATGATTTGGTTTTAGTTCAAAATACCTGGAGAAGAGGAATCACAACATTTCCAACATAAACAAAGGGTGAATGTTTGGGGTGACTGTCCTGTTTTAATCATTACACATTGTATATAGGTATCAAACTATCACATGTACCCCAAAGATATATATAACTATTATGGAGCAATAAATAAGAAAATGCATTAGGTTCCAGACATAATACCAAGCCCTTTAAATTGTCTCATTTCGCACCACAAAAAACACTTTTAGGTAATTCTCACTTCCAGGAAAAAGAAACTGAGGCTCAGAGAGATGTAATAACTTTGCCCAGGGTCACATAGGTAGGACTTTGCAGAGCAAAGGCACAAGCATTTTGACTTCATGTTAAACAAATGCTTCCCAAAGCACTTGACAATTTTTTAAGATAATGTGAACAGCTCCCAGGTAAATATGTTTACACCATTTATTTGCTTAGCAAATCTCTTTTCATAGACAACATGGGGAAACATCAGCTCTATCATTTGAATGCCGATCTTTCATTACACATTTCATTACAAATTCTAAAATTAGTAGGGTTCAAATTCAGGTCTCAGTGACAATCCAGGTTCTGATGTGTCACGCGCCTATGAGGCATAAATCAGGCTCATTAGAAAACAAATTCCAGATCAGTACAACATAAGGTAGAAGAGAAAGGCTAACAACCTTGCTCCCACCTGGAGAGATCAGGCAATGTCATATCTGTTTTCCAGGAAAAGACAAACAGAAACACAGACACAGACATGACAGAGACATACATACATACATACATACACACACACACACAGACACACACACACACACACACACCCTGGGCCAGAAAAATGCTGATCTAGCCATTCTGTGGATGTTTCCAATTTCTAGATAGTATCCTGAAGGCACACTCACTAGAGAAGTAATACATATTAATGGCTGATCTCTCCCTTTCAACGTGGGCATCATTTCCTATTGGATATGGTTAGCCAGCAACAGCTCAAACACAGACTATGCCTAGTTAGAAATCACTGTCCTCCACGGGGCAACACTTACTTGAAAAGCCTGTAAAATGACCACAGGTAACTTGGAAGGGAGGGCAGGAAACAGCAACAGTTCACATGTTCATTTCTCTAGCTCAAATCCAATCAGGCTTTGAAAACTCCCTTGAAAGACAAGCCTTCCCCCATCCCTTGCAAATGCTTTCCAAACAGCAAGAAAGACTTTCCAGAGAGCAAAGAAGACTTTTCCAAAATCTGTAACTGTTTGATTTTCAGGAAGAAGAAACACATCTTTACTTTGTACTCCTCTATGCAAAACCAATTTCAAATTGCTCAAATCTCCCACACCCCGGGATGGCTGGTATTTATTTCCAATCCTTTCCCAAGTACTTGTGCAATGTCAGTAAAGAGCTACTGAAAAACTGCCTACTGATAACAACACTGTTGCTATTCACTTATTTCATTTCACGCCCATATAATATTTTTCCTGAAACAAATTTCTCTGTTGTTCTCTCTCTGCCTCTAGGATCCCATTACCCGATCCCTGACAGGTAAGAAAAAGACAGAGACTGACTGGAGACAGCCAACCACCTCAGGCCCTTCTAATCCCGTTGGACTTAGTTACAGTTCTTATCTGATTTCAGACACACCCTAAAATATAAGCATTGATGATACTTGGACTTAGTAGTCAGTGTTTTTAACTCTTGCAAACACGGTCTTCTCACAATCCTTTGTAATGGGTTTTTAAACATCCTTTCGATAATATTATTTCCAGTGTTCTATTCTGAGGCTACCATATGGACCAAAATATTTAAAGCATCCAAGCAACACCTAGGAAAACACAAAACGTCATTTTTCTTCCTGTCCCGTCTCTACCCCTGCTGTTTCCTTTTACCAATGCTTTTATTTTCCTTATACGGAACAAACGATTCCAATTTCCTAGTATAGCACTGACATACAGATGAGGTATTGACCTGTGGCTTTTAAACCCTAAATTGTAGACTTTGTTTAAATGAGTCTAAGGCCATGGCTTAAAAGAAGAAAAAGGGAAGTTTCTTCTCAAGGGTACGGAGAATCTTTTCCCAAACTGCCCAGAGAACTCTTCAAAGACATTGCCTGTTCCACCTCAAAGACTCAAAGAAGGAAGGGTGAAGAAGTCTGCTCTGCCAAGTAGGACGGCTCACAAGCTCATTTAAGGAACTGAAATTCTTTACTCCCGTCAGTAAGACAACCCTTTCTTCCCACAAAAAAAAAAAAAAAAAAAAAAAAAGGATGTAAAGCACGCTCATTTGTCAGACATTTCAAAAAGCTGACCTTGCCGGTGGCACTGGGACTTGAACTTGCAGCTGAGGATATGAGAATAAGCTGACTATTAACACCTCATATAATTTGTTCCTTTCCCTTCTTATTAAATGCTGAGATTATCATGAGCCCATCAAGATGGCATTGAAGAAATATAATATGAGGTACGAGGGAGGTCAATGGAATCCCTCATAATGGAAGCTTTTAGCATCCAGAAAGTGGAGCTGGTACAAAATGAGTGTTTTCACAATCCTTCCCAAGAGGTGGAGATGGAGGTCACTTTGACGGGGTGAAATACACCTCTCCTCAGCCTAACCGTGGCATAGCACGACTGAAATAGAGACTCGTCACCACTCAGACCAAACTCTACCTTGATAGGAGCTACAGTCCAACTTCCAGTTGTTTTTTTTCATCTGAATCGGTGGTTCTCATCTTTGGCTGCAGGTCTGAATAATCACTAGCACTGCTATTAAATAATACAGATGCCTGCACTCTACTTTGTAAGGTTCAGATGGAACATAGCTGCAGTGGGTCCTATGTGTTTTATTTAGTGCAAAAATCCCCAGGGAGAGAATAAAGTAACCACTATTTTATGGATGCCTTTTTCCATTGCTACCAAAACACAGGCCCTTTAAACCATTCCACAGTCTTATCTTTTTCTTGCTCATAAAACAGACTATGTTATTGTGGAGTTGCCTACATAGCAATGTATCCATAGATTTACTGAAATAACCATTCATTGGAAGTAGGACAGGAGGAAGGAAGACAGAGAAAAGTATAGGAGAAACCATATTAAAACAATATCATCAGGTTTCACCCCAGCGGGTAAGTGCTCATTACTGATCAAAATAAGTTTGCTAGTGGGTAATTTTAAGACTTAATGGTTGGTATCACATGCATAAACACACACACACACACGCAACTGTCAAATTATTTTTGCCCCTTCCCTCTCCCTAAAAATATGCTCTTGCAGCAAATAAGAACATAAGCAATTCATCAGGAAACAGAACTGTCTTCCCCATTCTTTATGACTTGAGGTTACAAACCCCACTTACCTGGTACTTTTTCTAAATTTAGTAGTCACTGGTTTAAAAAAAAAAAAAAAACTAAGTAACTAAATAAGACACAAAATAAGTAAAACAAAGAGAGTTAAATACTGTGCTCTATGACTGACCCATGAAAATTAAAATGACTCCTAATTCTAATCTTTAAAAAGGCAACATTAAGACCTAACTCATTATTAGTTCATGACACATAGGCGCTAACCACATGTGACTACTGAGCACTTGAAATGTAGCTATGGCCACATGTTAAAAATGATAATATTTTGAATATATTGGGTTAAATAAAATGTATTAGTAAAATTAATTTCCTCTGTTTCCTTTTACTTTTTTCAGAGTGGCTATAGAACATGCAAAATTACATGTGTGGCTCTATGATAAGCCTTGCCTACCCCCTAGTGTCAGAACTTAGGCAATGCAAGAAAATCATTTTTCAAACTCATTGGTGTAGGTACAATTCACTTCTGCCGGCAAAGTACAAATAGCAACTTGCACAATTTTATCATTTTCACAAATTTAAACCTCAGAGAGACTCCTGTAGTAGATGTTATATGCCCCACTCAATATTTTTGAAAGTACCAGGTTTCTTAGAGAAAATTAGAGATAAAACAGTCCATGCAGTCAAGAGTATTTGCAGGGTTCCTGTAAATTTCAGCCATTAGAGGGGAAGAAGACATGAGCCCAAACTTGGATGCAAAAACTGCCCTTCAGAGAATGTACCCTAAGTAATCGTACCCTAAGTTAACGTAAGCCATCAAAATACACAATCACAACACGCATGTTTTGCATTTATAACAGAAAAAAAAACAGAAAACCTAAATTTCCATAAATTTGAACAGTACAGAACCTCTACAAAATAAAAAAACATTCAAAAGAAGAAGGCATGTCTAAATAAAGATGGCTATAGCATTCGAGCACTCACCAGGCAAACGCAGTTCTCAGCATTTCCCAGACATTAACTGATTCCTTACTAGAACTCTGAGGATTATTTTTATTATTTTTATTATTCTCATTTTGCATAGAAAAAGGCTGAGTCCCAAAGAGGTTTCATAATTTGCCCAAGAATGAAAGAAGGACTGAAGCAAACCTGAAGCTCATGCTGCTTCCTGTGCCATGAGTAATAAAATCTTTTGTCTCGGGCCAGGTGTGGTGGCTCACACCTGCAATCCAAGCACTTTGGGAGGCCAAGGTGGGCGGATCACTTGAGGTCAGAAGTTCAAGACCAGCCTGGACAACACGGTGAAACCCTATCTCTATTAAAAATACAAAAATTAACTGGATGTTGTGGCAGGTGCCTATAATCCCAGCTACTCAGGAGGCTGAGGCAGGGGAATCACTCAAACCTGGGAGGCAGAGGTTGCAGTGAGCCAAGATTGCACCAATTACTCCAGCCTAGGCAACAAAGTAACACTCCATCTCAAAACATAAGTACCAAAATAAAATCTTTTGTCTCTGACCTAAGTATCTCATGCTTTCTGCCCAGCATCCGCGAAACTACGACCAGCTAACCTATCAGCTTTCAAGGAGGGTAAAAGCTCAGACCCTTCGCCATTCTTGACATCGAACTCCTTCCCAATCAGTGAGACATCCTCTCTCTAGCAGATTTAGCCCAAGGCCTGCAAGTAAAAGAGCTCTTAACACCCTTTCTAGGTCACTCTGTTCTCCAGCTTGTTGAAGCCTTTCCCTCCTTAAGATTGAGCTGAAACCTCAGTCTTCCTAAAGTGACTTTCTTCACTACAGTCAGCTTTCTAGAACAATGAAAAACAAGTCTTTTTCTCTTATACATGAGAAAGCTTAAAACCCTGAAAGCTCTGACCACATCTACTTACCCATGGTCACAGTCTTCAGCCGTTCCTGGAATGTGAACCTTTCCAGACTCATTCTAGATGCCTCCAAATGTGAAAACAGCTGCCATTTATGGAATGTTCACTATGTGCTAATCTCTTCACCTACTTTTCCTTATTTACTTATCCCAATAACTCCAATTAAAGTAGATCATATCATTTTTACAGATGATGAAACAAGTTCAGAGAGGTTAAGTGGCCTGGATGAGGCCACACAGCTAAGATGTACCAGAACCAGAATTATATTTGACTTTAGACGCCCCCCCCAAACATTTGATTTCCTTTGTTGCCTCATTTTCAGGCATGCCCCAGTTTTTCCAGGGACTTTAACCAAGCACCACAGCATTTGGTGGAATCGAAACAGCGCAGTCCAGGTTATTTTCAAATTTCTCTGGGGAAATGGAACTATTAAAGTAAATGTATAAATCAATAGCACCCAAGTTTCCAACTCTCTCTCAGCTCAGTCAGAAAACTAGCTATGATTCCAGCTTTAAAGGACCAAATCTGTATTTCTGAAGTGCCCAAATGTTCCCAGTAGTAAATCTTAAAACTGTAAGATGGTCTGTGTCGCAACCACTCGTGTGTACACCGGATGAAACTTCCAGGAAGATCCCTAAATGATCAATTCCACTGGAGTCAAATTGCTGAAATTTCCTTCCAGAAGGCATCTTTCCACTGTGCCATGTTTGCTGCCCTCTTGTGGGGAAATGATGTTCCGCTTACAGCCAAACAAAAAAAAAGGAACAAAAGGACAAACTGCTAACTGAAGAAATAACAGAGTTAGCCCTGGCTTCCTTTTAAAGGAAAAGGATCTGCCAATTGGCCCTTCACCTTTTCTACAGCTTGAAGCTACACAAGTCCTATATGTGTATGTGATCTGCTGCTCAATTATTATGGCAAAAAAACAACAAAAGTGGTCTTTTGTTTCTTATAGTTGCTTAAAAATACCACCTCTGGACTCTGTGGCAATGTATCGGTGCCATCTGTCTTCAAGAAAGAGTCTCACTAACAATCCTGTGAAAATTAGGTGGGTTTTTATTTAGGTTTTTTTTTTTTAATGCTTAAACTAAAATTAAATCTTTGATACACACCTACCATAACACTCCATCTCCCAAAACTGGGGGGAGACTCGCATCTTCTTCCCTCTGTATCTCTTAGGCAGGTAGGTAGAGATATGGTTGTAAAATATCTCCTTGTTTACACACAGCAATCCACAAGCCATTCTTCTAATCCAAGCCATAAAAAGCATCAAACTTCTAACGAGGGGTTCCTAGTGCCACCATTTCTTTAATTGGCCAGTACTAACCACAAAGCCCATAGGACCGTGCTGGGAGCCTTTCTGGACCCTCACACACAGCCTTCTGCAGTTAACTCTCTGCAACTTGCTCCCACTGTAATATACCCGTAGTAGAGTGAAGATCTAACCAGAGTTTCTCAGGATCTCAGTGCACTGCCCCAGTTCTTTCTGGTGATGCCGAGTTCTCCATCAGCTGAGCACTAAATTGGGACGAAAATGCCACATGGACATTGCAAGATTATTAGAGAAAATTTCAGCATGAATGAGAGTGGGTGGTAATCTCACTGAAATGCTTCGCCTATCGGCTAGTCTGACTCTTCAACTCCACTCAGGAAAACAGTGGAGTGATCTTATCTGTATTAAATAGGTAAGATTCAGGACCTCAAACACTACCCTCATGAACAAACTCATAAAAAGAGGCACAGCACAATAACCAACTAGCTGTGGGTACTTCACAGCAGCCAGAGAGTATTGATTTTATGCTGATTTGCTAAAACTTCATTATTTTTCTCATCTTCTTGGAACTGTCAATGGAGGAGGGAAAATTGAGTTGTATTAGATTTTGAAAATTATCTTGAGCCTAAAATTATGACCAGCCTTAAAATATCAGAATAACAAAGTGGAAAGTATGACATGTTATATATTGGTGATAAGAATATCTCATGAGCTTTCCATGCAAAGACCTTTGGAGAGAGAACTTGTAATTCTGACCCATACGTGATTTAGGGTTCAGGCATCACTCTTCCTTAAAGAAGTCAAAACATTTCTGGCACTGCCATGCCTTAGATTACCACAGCTGAGAGAGTAAATTAATTGACAACAAGTCCATTGACAAATATGAATTATTCAGGAAAACACAATTCACTGGGGAGTTTCCACTGTGTCACTTTAAATGTTGATGCAGGAAAGAAAGGACAGAAACACAAAAAAACGCAAACTGATCTGTAGCTGATGGTTTTGATCTCACCTTTAAAAATCAGCAATGCACAGATAAGAGTTTCCCTATAAGTTATCAGAATGACTGCCTCTAAATCTTTTAACAACCCCCATTTTAAGTCCCTTAAGTTACCACAGCTTTTTCTTTCTGTCTTCTTTTGAAAAAGATCATGTAGCCTATTTTCTCCACATATTTAAAAAAGGTCTTAAATTATATGACTGTTCCCTTCACTAAGGCCCTGTAAGTGTTAATTGAAGTTTATCATAAAGATGTTCTACTTCTGAGGAAGCTGTAGGAGTGTGTGGATGGATGAGTGGATGGATGGGCAGACAGATGGACTGATATGTACACACACACACACACACACACACACACACACACACAGGCCAACCACACAAATTGCTGCTGGTTTTCTGGGATTCCTTGAGAAAAAGTGCTATAAAAATAAAAGTGTGTCCAAGAAAATAAAAGTTTTTAAAAGCCTGAAAAATATTTTTTTAAAACTCTTAAAGCACTAAACCATTAAACTGTGTTACACCACCATATTTCATGCTTCCTCTAGTTATTTACACACCATTGGAAGCTCTCATCAGTTACCTGTGTCCAAAATGTGGACTCTGACATTTGGAGGGGTTTTATTAATTGATCTCAGCTGTGCATAATGAGCTTAAAGGACTTACCTGTATGTCCCCGGAGATGCTGGCTTGAGGCGGACATCAGCTTACAGCACACCATTAACACGTAGGCTAGAAAGAGCCAGTGCGACAGCAACACTGACTTAGCACAGACTCTCATCCTGGAGGAAAAGCAGGGCTGGAGTCAGTCAGGGCTGAGGAAGGCCAGGCTCCCTGGCAAGCATCATCCCAGGAAGGCGGGAGAGAGCAGGAGCTGGACTTCTTTTCTCCCAAGAAAACAGAACACCAATCAAACCTTATTTGCACTGAGCATTAACTAAATTTTCAATAAACACCTTTGATAATTACAAAGGTGTTCACTGAAAATTACAAAAATTTAAAATTCAATAAACACCTTCTCAGTGAGAAGCTCATTTATCAATCCCCAAGTTGTGCTCAAGTTGCCCTAACATGGGGATTTTATTCTATTTTATACCATGAGATGTAAAAGCAACACACTTAGAGCTAGATGCAAATAAAATATATATGGTTTCTAGATCTGAAAGAATTTATGGAGATTTTGCACATGTAGTCCAAGAACATTCTCCTGGTTTCTCTGACTATATACTAAGGATTTCTGGTCTGGAAGACTAGATTCACAGTTGACTAAACCAATCTCAAGATTTGGAGAGGAATGTGTGCAAATCCAGGTGAATATAAAATAAATTTAACTTCCTATGATGGACAGTATCAAAACAGTTGCTCAGACAGTTCAGTTCACATTACAGTTGCGTGGTCTATTCTAAAATAAAAGAGTAAAACAAGGAATGTATCAAAATCATTATTCCCAGCTGCCTAATTGTCTGCCCTTTTTTTCTAACATCATAAGGGAATCAAGTAAATAGAACCTGATGAACTTTTGGTGTTAGCTTTTTTTAAATTAAGGTTTCAAGCAAAAGTCACTGCATTTGGCACCTGAAATTCTAGTGAGACTAGGTTCTGCCTCACACATGCCTGTGGCATCCATTATCACCACAATGGATCAAAGAAACTCCCTTCAGCATATGCAAATGTATACACACTTATGGGCCCACAATAAAAAACATGGGTTTGGATTCTTGGTCTTGGGCACCTGAGTTTGGCCTCTTGCCGGAGTCACACTACAGGTAAGGCTCCTAAGGAAGTCCTCTAAGGAAGCATCTCTAGCTGCCAGCAACACAGCAGTGCTTCTACCAAAGTCCCGGTTCCCTGCTCCAGCGAAAACTCATGAAAGCCTCAGAGGAACTCCATGCCCATACCACACTCCCAGGCACACACAGGTTCTGCTGCCAGCCTTCTCTCCCACGACTCCTCAAAACTCAGTCAAATAGACCTTGATAAAGGGTGTATTGCTTATTGATTTGAGACTTATCTCCTTTTAAGCAGCCAAGCCAATCATCTTTGAAGAACTTGATGTTAAAAGTAATACAAAGCATTGGCTTCTTTTTGCCCCTTTAAACTCTTTCAAAATGGTTTTAAACTGCTATCTTGGGTACTTTGCATTGCAGCAATATAAAATTAATCCTTTATTTATGTGATGCCTTGAAATTTTCCCTTTTGGGGCCACTAATGACAACGAATTGGAAGCCACAGTACCTGATCCAGCTTGTAAATGTGTTTTGTTTGATCTGCGCTTTTTTTTTTTAAATAAATTGAATTGGTTGCCAACACATAAAATGTCCAGATTGCATATTAGAATCCAGATTCTCTTGGAAAATTATTCCTGGCATCCCTGGGCTCACATTTCCACATGGGAGTAACAGGCTGGGGTGGTCGCACCTGCCCCTAGACAGGTCTCCACAGTCCCTCCCTCAAGCCAGTACCTTAGGCCCAGCCAGCCTGACTCATTCACATGTGGCCATGTGAACTTCTGATCCTTAGGTAAGAAAAATAAGCCTTTGTAACAACTAGAGCAATAGCTGACACTGGGGTAACAACTGGAATTTTAAAACGTTATGTGTGAGAAAGGGTGTTTCATTTTTTTAAAAATCATCAAATATGGGAATTTGAGCCTCTGGGCTTCCCCCAAATTATATGATTGATAATAGCATCTCAAATTCATGGAAGGTCCACATATTTTCTTTGCCACCTTTCAAGCTGCTTCTAGAGTTTGTCCCCTTCACGCGTGTACATGGAGGTTGGGGAGAGGGAAGGCATGCTTTAAGAAACTAAAGGCCCTTAAAAGCAGAGAGGCTTCATGTTTCTGTGTAACTTTGGAATGCTAGGAACATCTGAAGCAAATTACCAAACTTAGAAGTTTAAAACAACAATCTATACCCACACTACCCTCAACCCACCCAATCTCATCTGATCTCAGAAGCTAAGCAGGGTCGAGTCTAGTTAGTGCTGGGATGGGAGAAGTTTGAAACAACAATATATTATCTCATAGTTTCTGTAAGTCAGGAGTTTGGCATGTTCTGGCTGGGTCCTCTGCTCAAACTCACAGGCTAAAATCAAGGTATCAGCTGGGTGTGTCCTCATCTGGAGGCTCAATTGGGGAAGGATCACTTCCAAGTGTTGGCAAAAGCCATTTTCTTGGGACTATCTGACTGAGGTCCCTGTATTCCTGCTATCAGCCAGGAACTGCTTTCCAGGCTTTGCCACATCCTTGCCACATGCCCCCTGCATATAATCCTTCATGGTTTGAATCTCTTCTTCCAGGAAAGGCTCAGTCCCTTTTTAGGGTTTACCTGATTATGTCGGTCCCACCCAGGATAATCTTTTTTTTGATTAACTGAAAGTCAGTGAATGTGAGACCTTAAAAACACTGGTGAAATACCTTCATCTCTGCCTTACAGGTGTAATCTAATCAAAGATGTGAATCTCATCATAACCACAATTTCACCCACACTCAGAGGAAAGCAAGTCATTATTTAAAATATTTAAAATAATGTTCCACTATTGGCAATAACTGAATGAAATATCTCTAATACAAAGAGAAAAGGTTTAACTTGGCAAAACCATAAACTGATAGATGATTTGATCATGTGTGTCAAATGTTCACAATGTTCATATCCTTCAACCCAGCAGATCATTTAATGGATTTAACCCTAAAGAAATAACGATCAATGTATGGGACTTTTTTATTGTTTATACTACTGAAAATGATCTGGCCATGCATGGTGGCTCATGACTGTAATCCCAGCACAATGGGAGACTGAGGTGGAAGTATTGCTTGACGCCAGGAATTCAAAGCAGGAATGAGCTATGATTGTACCACCACACTCCAGCCAGAGCAAAGAGTGAGACCCTGTCTCAAAAAAAGAAGGCAGGGAGGCAGGGATGGAGGGACAGAGGGACAGAGGGAGGGAAAGAAAAGAAAAATGATCCAAGTGTTTTACAGTATGAGACTGGTTAAACAAAATATGACACAGCCATGAGATGGGATGTTTTTCAGTAATGAAAGTGATTATTATAAAATGAAACAAAAATGTATTTTAAATATATGAATTATGTGACAGCCTGGGCCTGTTGTGCCTTCAGATCCATTCTTCCCCTTTCCCCTGTACTGAAGACTGGAGGGTCCTCTAGGCTGCATTTCCCAGGCTCACAGATTAGCTGGTTACTGGCTGGGTTCAGTCAAGGAAGGGCAACAGCTGAAGTCTACAGAATGTGAAAAGGGATAGGCAAGGACATCTCTCCCTGCCTTCTCCGTCTTTGGCAGATCTGTGGATTGGCCATTTCTCCACCATGGCTCTAGTTCCCGACAGAAGGGCCCACTATGGTTGCAGCCTGCAGTCTAGTTCCCTTCTTCTAGGTACTGCTTCCCCATGGACTACTTCCATGATCCCCAGCCAGGGCATGTCTTCTGTTCAGTTTCCCTGACTCTCTCATCATATGTATAACCAGTCTCCAAAATTCGCTTTCCAGTGGACAAATACGGAAATTGGAGAAAATGCATTCCCAAGACATGCAATTTACCCAACCTCACGGAGCAGTGAAAAAGCCAGCAGAATGGTTTCTGTTTTCCTGGTTGGATTCCAACAACAAACCACTAAAATCAGAAGTCTCAAGGGCAGACATTCCAAATCCCAGGCAATGATCCCTAATCCATCTTCTTCTTAAATGGATAATTCTAAAAAACGAGTTGCTGGGTAAGTAGCAACAAGTTCCTAGTCCCTAAAACAAGTATTCTCTTAACAATAGCTCAACAAGCATTCCCCTAGAGAAATGCCAGGCAGGGTGGTCAGGGTAGGGCCAGAAAGCTATTCAGCAATAGATTTATATTTCCTCATCTTTTCCCCTACTGAATAAACCAAAGTACTGTTTTGCAAACTGAAATAATTTCTTTCACAGGTGAAAGCTAAAATGAAAAGATCAACATTTCCCCAAATTCCTAAAAATTCTATGTAAAAGCAGGCTTCTAAAAAAAAAAAAAATCATCAACTCCAGGATACTCAGTTTTGCTGAAATTCTCAATATTTTGTAAAGATATTACCTCTAGGTGAACATTAAAATAATCTTACCTTGGAGACTTTGTAAGATTTGGTTCCAGTCAAACACAATTATTCCAGGATGTATTTCAGTGTGACTCCGAATTCCCATCTGTAGCTAGAACCAATCATTTCTGCCGTTTGAAAAAATTATCATAGCTCAGAAGACCTATGTCAAAAAATGCCAAAAAAAATGGAATCAATTAGCATTTTAATGTTAAAATGAAACTAATTTCCAGCAGCAAAATAATGGTTTTTACCATGCCACCTGCAGTTTCGGCAAATGGCAGACAGCCAAACATATCCATAGTTGTGAGGTATCCTAATATTAGGGAGGAAAAGATAGAAAACTGTACAGTCATTAACTAGCCACATATTAGTTAACACAATATAGTTTTAAAGAACTTCCTGCAATGGGAAGGGTATTCAAAATGTCACAGAGGGCCCCAAGTCATTTGAAATGCAGCGATTTCACTCTCGCATTTCATTGACCACTGGACAAAACCTGAAGTTGGAGATAACGCATTCCCAAGACATGCAATTTGCCCAACCCCACAGATCAGTGGAAAAGCCAGCATAAAGCTCTGAATTCTTAGGTTTGTGTGTGACATAAGCCTGAAGATGATGCTAGACAATCTACAAGGTTGCTTTTTGAAAAAATGTTAATAGGACACCAAGTGAAAAAGTATTTTCCAATATAATCCACCATACCAAATTATAAAGAGCACTTGTGAATACCACAATCGACACTCCCTCAATGCACAAACATAAAAAAAAAAAAATTCTACTCAGTGAACACGTTTGTAAAAGGACTCAGATGGTCCTAAAGCAAAGACATCTTGAGGAAAAAACAGAACATGAAACTATACCGTTTGTAATGATGCTAAGTTAAATACATCTCTCCCAGTAGTAGAGATCAGAGAAAAATAATGATACACATTAATAAATATTCAAGTTGCAAATATAACATAAAAATTATTTTTGAAATGCAGTCTAATTACTTTAGAATCCTGTAAACCAATTAAGAATCCACCACCAAGCACAACTGAGATTTTTCTCTTAGATAACCGGAAGATAATTTCACAAGTTTGATTAGAGAACACTTTCGGTGATAAATTTGAAGACTCACCACTCTGGGGCTTCATATAAGACAGTATGGGCCTTGAGTAATCAGTTCAACAAGAGGGAAATGGCTTTAAATAACTGTATAAATATGAATTGCTCAGAAAAAAAACAACTTGAAAATGTTCATCTCCCAGATCCTCTAACTTTATTAAGAATGTTGTTTGTTCTTATGTCCACCCAAGGGCATGATGTGACCTTCTGCTATCAGAAAGAACTACACAATACAATTTATCAGAACCCATCATAATGAACTCCCCACATACTGGAAACCAAAATGACCTTTCCTGGCTAATATTTATCTTTTCTTCACACAAAAGGAACCACTGGGTATTCTTTCTTCAATTCATTAAAAAAATAGATCCATCAGATTAGAAAGTAATGTGATCTAATAGTTCATATGTCAGACAAGGAGCTTGGAGTTTAATTTTAGGCTGAGCCGTAACTCATTCAGTCGTATTTTCCCAGAGTGTACCTTAGGCATTTGCTTGAAAGAATTAACTCTTTCTTGTCATGTCTTAGTCTGTTTTCTGCTGCTATAACAGAACAGAAATTGGGTAATTTAGGAAGACATTTATTTCTCACAGTTCTGGAGGCTGGGAAGTCCAATATCAAAAAGGCAATTAAATTTCAACACGAGTTTTGGAAGACACATTCAAGCCATAACATTCCACCTTTGGCCTCCCAAAACTCATGTTCTTCTCACATACAAAATATATTCATTCCACCTAAATAGCCCAAAAGCATCAATTCAAAAGCCCAAAGTCCAGAGTTCCATCTAAATCAGATATGAGACTCAAGGCATGATTCATCCCACCTCAAATGTCCTCCAGCTGTGAGCCTATATAATCAAAACAAGTTATCTACTTCCAAAACACAATGATGAAACAGGCATAAAACAGACATTCCCATTCCAAAAGGAAGAAATAGGAAAAAGAAAGAAGAAACTGGTTCCCAGTATGTCCAAAACCCAACAGGGAAAACAACATTAAGTCTTCAAGCTGAAGAATAATGTCCTCTAGCTCCATAAGTCCTGCATCCTGGACATGCTACAGCAGAAATTAGGTTACCAATGCCTTGGGCAGCCCTGCCCCCATGGCTTGGCTGGACCCCATCCACTCAGCAGCTGTCTCAGGTTGGTGTCTTGTTCCTGCAGCTCTCCCAGGCTGGAGTGGTACACCGGCAGCTGTACATTTCAGGAGTCTCTGAGGTAGTCTCACTCTCATAGCTCCACCTTAACAGTGTCCCCTAGTACTGCTCTCTGTGGTGGCTCCTCCCTTGTAACGAGTTTCTGCCAGGACCTCCAGACTATCTGATACATCCTTTGAAATCTATGCAGAGGTGGCCATGGCTCCAAGGCTCACATATTCTGTACTTCCACAGGATCAGCACCATGTGGACGCCACCAAGGCATACCACTTGTTCCCTCTGAAGCTCTGGCACTAGGTGTACCTGGGCCTGCTTGAGGGGTGCTGCATTGGAATTTGGGGAACAGAATTCCAAGGCTGCATAGGGCAGTGAATGCTGAGGTCCCACAGGTACCACTTTGGAAATCTCTCTCTCAAGGTCCTAGCTTGCTGAAAGGTCTGTAGAATATTGTCAGGGTAATTCTCTCATTGTCTTAAACTGCACCTGGCTACATTCTAGCTGTATTAATCTATTTAGCAAATGAGTGCCTGACCGCACCCTTAGCATTTTCTCCCAAATATGCTGTTTTATTCTTTACATGGCCAGGCAGAGAGTCTTCCAAAGCTTTCTATTCTGCTTCCCCTTTAATTATAAATATTTTTTCTATTCACTCATTTTACTGTGAGCACCCAAAAGAAACCATGCAGCGCCTTGAATGCTCTCCTGCCACATATTCTAGATCATTGCCCTTAAATTCCACCTTCTATAAAACCCTAGGGCATGGACACAATTCAGCCAAATTCTTCACGATGTTAAAGCAAGGATTGTCTTTACTCTGGTTTCCAATACCATGTTTCTCACTTCTGCTTGAGACCTCACCAGAATAGCATTTACCGTCCGTATCTCTAACAACATTCTGATCACAACCTCTTAAGTGATCTCTAAGAGGTCTCAGACTTTCCCTACAGCTATTCTCTTCTCTCCTCTGAGCCCTCACCAGAACTACCCTTAACACTCCATTCACAGCAATACAGGATTTTTTCAGCATTTACTTCAAAACTGTTCCAGCTTCTACCCATTACCCAGCTCCAAAGCTGCTTCCACATTTTCAAGTATTTGTTATAGCAATAACCCCACTCTCTGTACCAATTTTTGCCATTGTCTGTTCTCTTCTGCTATAATGGAATAACTGAAACTGGATAATTTATAAAGAAAAAAATGTATTCTCATAGTTCTAGAACTAGGAAGTCTAATATGAAGGTGCCAGCATCTGGTGAGGGCCTTCTTGCTGCATTACCCCGTGGCAGAAGATGGAAGGGGAAGAGTACTCAGGAGAGCAAGAAAGGACTGAACTCGCTTTTATGACAATCCACTCTCACAATAAAGAACACAGCCCCCAAGATAATGACATTAATCTGTTCATGAGGGTGAAAGCCTCGTGACCTAATCCACCTCTTATGATCCTACCTCTTAATACCATCACAATGACAAATTTCAACATGAGTTTTGGAGGGGACCTTTCAACTGTGTCACTTCTAAACTTCAGACCATTAAAGATCAATAATTTTGTGCATGGCATCAAAAGAAAAGCATTTACTTGCAATCATTTCATTCCTCTGTTGTTCCAACACAGTCCTTTCTGTCAGTCTGCTTCAAAAGTCATTTGTTTTTAAAGAGTCTCAATGTTCTCGGTGATGAAAGACATGGCCCACATCTAGAGTAAGAAAACTTTTTTAGAACATGTCTGGTCATTCTCGGAATGAACTAAAAAGATGGCAGATGCTGGGCTGCATTTTTCATCTTCTGCCTGAAGTGTGGGTATTACATGGAGACAGTCACTGATTTACTACAAAAGAGCAGAAAGCCTATTTATGTCTCTTGGCACCAAGAAACTTTGAGGTTCCCAGGCAGAAGAGACCATTCTTCAGATGTTTAATTTACTTCCATGTTACACAAGAAAGAATTTTACCTACACTTGATCTCTTATCAAGGAAAATCGAGAGGCTTTGCCTTCCTCTTCACTTTATCTTCTTGCCTCCATTATCAGTGAGGTAAAATCCCCCAGAGAACTATTCTTTCCAGAACATAGTCACTCACTTGTAGATGGGCACCTTCAGAGCACCTCTTCTGTCTGAAAACCCCCCTCACTCCACATGTGAATTTGCAGGCCATCTTATTCCCCCCATCTTTCCACTCAAAATCTATGATGATGAAATACCAGTTCCTCTTAAAATTGAAAAACACAGTGACCTTAAACCTGGATCTAATCACGAGGAAAATCAAATGAACTCAAATTTGAGAAAATCCTGCAATGTAATTTTTCTGTATTCTTAAAGAGTATCAAGGTCATGAAAGACAAAAAAAAAAAAAAACAAAGAAAAATAAACATGAGAATTGTCTCAAATAAAGGCAAGAAATATGGCAGCCAACTGCAACTGCAATCTACATTGGATCTTGGACCAGGAAAAACAGTCATTCTCAGAATGAACTGTACACCCACACAAAAGCAAGGACACATATATGTAGCCCATAAAGGCCATTACTGAGAAAATCAACAGTATCTGAATATAGCCTGTAGAATGCATTACAGTGTTCTACAATGTTAAATTTCCTGATTTTGATTCTCATACTGTAGTTAAGGAAGAAAATGCCCTTGCTATTAAATACACCCTGAAATATTTAAGAATAAAGGGGCAAATGCCTCCCATTTATTTTCAAATGACTTTAAGAAAACATGAGCGGGAAGAAGGAAAAAGGAAAAAGAGAGAGAAGAGCAGAATAGAGGGAATGAGAAAGAGAAGAAAAAGGAAATGAATGAATGCAAAAACAAGCAAAAGGTAAACAATTGGTGAATCAGGGCACAGGGTATATGGGATTCTCTGTACTATTCTTTGAACTTTTCATTAAGTTGGAAATTATACCAAAGTAAGACATTACATACGTACTTAAAAGGCTTCAGTTTATAAAATATACTAAAAACTGAGAACTTATTGCCAATTCTAAACAATAAGGAGAGTTGAAAGCTTGAATGTTCTGGTTAATTCAACTCTCTGAGCATTCACCCAAGCCTCTAGAGGAGGTTTATTTGTTTTTATTTTAAAAACCCTTACATAGCACCTGCCAGGAACCATGTACTAGTTAGTCATTTTAAAATATACACTCACTTAAAAAGGATTTATGTACATCACGATACGGCATAGGAAGAAGTGTCTTGTCCAAGCTCACTAAGCTAGTACGTGACTAAGCCAAGATTCTAATTTTTGCTGTCTGGTACCGAGGTACCTACAGTTTCAGTTCTAGTAAAAGTATCTCCAAAAAATGTCAGTCCCTTTTCATGATTTAGTAAACGAGGAGAATAAATCTTTCTTCAGGTCTTGAAGACATTGGTCATCAATCAGACATTAAAAATTCTATCTGTGGCTGAATTTGTGTAAACATTGGACTGAATTTGTTAGCAGATGCTGGAATTGTGCCCATGATGGTTTACATTAATACCTAAATAAATATTGCCTCATTTCTGAAAAGCTAGTGAAAAACAGTGGCACAGGCTTCTGATTTGCTACTGATTTATTAAAGGTTAACTAATGTCATTTCCCAAATTAAGACCGAGTATGCAAGAACTACACACAGCTTGAGTGCCATCACCACCATTTTTTTTAACCAGATGGAAAACAGCTGTACTTCTGAATGGAAGTCTAAACATTTCAGTGAAGATATACCAGAGCCAGATTATGCATGAGGCTAAATTACTTCGGCTGATTTCTATGAAGGAATTCAGCACCAAAACGTTAAAAATGGATTTCTGTGCATCCACTCAAACTCACCTCCTAACACATTCTAATTCAAAAGCATTTTTACAACAATACATAGCAAAGCAGAATATACTTAATAACAGACAAACAGACCAAGTGCTACGAAACCACACTGCCCTTTCCTGCCTGCCCACTTAGCAGGGAAGTCTCCAAGCACATCTTGCATCACCTCCAGAGTGAGGAGGTTTGGATAATTAGCTATTTCCAGACTCACAATCAGTTCATCTCTGACCTCCCAGGCTGGGATCTACCGGGATAGCCTGGTGCCTTCTGTACTCAGCCCCTTGGGTATCAGGGCACAAGTAGGAATAATTTTTCCAGCTAATGATGTAAGAGGTGACACCCTGAAGAGTTTAGACATTGTGGCTAATCATTTATCCATACTAATTTCCACACAGACAGATGATGATGGAAGTTGGAAATGTTTCAGAAATCAGCAACCTGGGTTTGGAGAGTAACTAGAGGGTTTTATGAGTGGAAAGTAGTGATCGTTTTCAATCCGATAATCAATAGAAATTCTGAAGCAGAACTTGCCTACATAAAACTATTCATCATTTCTCCACACAGAAATGAGGAAAGATGTTTCCATTTCCAGTTGCTTAAATAACACAATCACATGGAATTGTCTTCAGAAATCTGCAAACGGCTTTTCCACCAAAGCAACACAATGAAATGTAACTTCTCTCTTGACAAATATATCCTGAAATAAGGCAGGCATTAATGATCTTCTTATATTAAAGAGTGTGCTGGTGAAAGCAAATGTACTTAATAGGTTACCAACATTTATGTGAATATATTTCAAGCACTAATACATGGCAGAACCTCCCTCCACTGAGCTATCATTTATAATTATCACATATGTGACATTACTTTGTATTTAAGGAATGTTCATTGTCTTATGTTAAAGCAACCATATTTTCCCACCAATCTGTGGTATATACATGTCATAAATTGCTTTTTATTGCTTGCTTAAAAACATCAGTGAAGAATTTACTACTGAACAATTTTACAACATGCTAAAGCATATTGTAAACGAGCCATTAAAGACAATAACTGTCTATTAAATATTAAAGAATTTTATAAATGGCATTTTAATTTCAAGTGTTACCAATACCATCTCATCTAAATTAGGTGGTAGAGAGTTGTTTTAGAAATGTGAAAAGGTTGGAGGGGTGGATGAGAGGTCATGGATGCTCTAAAAGCCCTGCCTTGACCACTACGCAATCTATGCATGTAACAAAACTGCACACGTGCTCAAAGAAAGAAAGAAGGTTCTTTTCCCATTTTTAAAAAGGGCTCTTCTAGTCAGAGATGATTTAAATAAGTAGACATGCTGTTTGTGTAAGGTTTACATTCTGTCATTGTAAGAACTGAGGAATTCCTTAAAACCACACAGCATCTTAAGGGCACTGATGCATTCCTTTCTAATGGATATATGGTCAAATCACGCATTTTGTTAACGAAGAAAAACTCCAGCCTTCAAGTGACCATGAAGTAAAAAGTACAAAAGCAATCACTGCTAAGTGATAATGGTTAATTAAGAGACGGTATACATAAAACTTAGCTGGCAAGTTACATAAAATAAAATAAGCTCACCAAAATCGGCAGCAGCCAGCATGGCTCCGCAGCTTGTTGTCCAAGTGAAATTGCCCAGGTCTGGGGACTGAGCAAATGTAAACCATAATGACAGTTTAGCCATAAATCTCTCAAGGCCTAATTATCCTTACTGCAGAGGATTTATTTCTTTTAATTAGACCAGTTTTTAATTGGAAATTTTCCTCTCATTTCTCATTTTTCAAATAAAACAGAGCCTCTAAGGACTTTTTTTAATATAATCAGTAGCCAACATAAATGTTGGAGGCTATCTACAAGTTGCCAAGCACTTGAATTTTATCCAAAAAGTTTTTACATGATAGGATCTATCTTCTACATAAAAACTTTTCATAAATATTAAATAATGGGTTTTCTAATACTATCATCATTGCTATGGGTAAATGGTAGTCTATTTACTTATAACCAGAATGTAAAGTTCTTGGGGAGGAATAATGTCTTATTTCTCTTCTACTGCAACTGCTAGTGCAGTATCTTGCATACCATGGAAGCTAAATGCTTTGTTAAGAAATGAATAAATGTAAGGCCCTAGTTTCACTCCCAAATGAATGGTCATTTAACCTCTATGCTTCCCAAATTCCTCATCTGTAAACAAATATAGTTTAACTGGGTGACTTCCAAGGTGCCTTCCAGCTGTAACAATGACTCGTGGACCATTTTAGGAAAAATACAGTGTGAATTAGCTACTGTTAACAAACAGCTCAGGGACATATATATACACAGCAAATTCAGCCATGAGCGGATTATATGGCAAGACAAAGCCCATCGCAGACAATATTGGCCATTCTAATCTGTTAGTGGGATAAATGCTTCTTAAAATTTAATCTAACCATGTATTACATTTCAACCTTAAATTCATCTTTTGTTTGACATTGGCGCCCTCCTGTGGGCAAAAAAGGAAATCTTTTGACCATGCTAACATGTTAACTGGTTTACAATATGTACGTTTTTATTATAATAATTACACGTTTAAATTTTTAATAAAGCCATATTTATAAATAGAATTCTAACTATCCTTAAACAAACATAAGATATAATTTAAGTAACACTATAACACTAAATAGTATTACCAAAAGAAAAAGTTAAATCAAAATATACTGACAGTGTCTAAATGAAGGTAATTATTTCTATGGAATACTACACATAATAAATGCAGGCTTAATGGGATTCAGTGTTTGTTGATTCTTCCTGTTACTTCTTTCTTTGTTTTTTTTCTGAGACAGAGTCTCACTCTGTCACTCAGGTTGGAGTGCAGTGGCACTATCATGGGTCACTGCATCCTTGATCTCTGGGACTCAGGTGATCCCCCCACCTCAGCTTCCCAGGTAGCTGGGATGATAGACACTTACCCCCATGCCTGGCTCATTTTACATATTTTTAATAGAGACAGGGTTTTACCACAGTGCCCAAGCTGGTCTCAAACTCCTGGGCTCAAGCAATCCTCCTGCCTCGGCCTCCCAAAGTACTGGCACTAGCCACCACACCCGGCCCCGTTACTTCTATAACACAAGTCTATGCTATGAACTATCAAAGGTCCTAAGCTATTTAAAGATATTCAAACACCCAGCCTGTGTGTACTGAAAGCAGACTCGCTACTGGCACTATACTAAAGCATGCTGGGGGAAATTAGAAAACTGATTCTTGTCAATTCAAAGGTGACAATCTAACTAGAAAAGGCAAAAAAAAAAAAAAAACACAAGGGGCAGCCAACAGAGTAGGCCATTTGATATCTGGCAGTGTGTTTTAGCATAATGAAAGCAAACACTTTAACCATATGGAAAAGGGTAAGATTACTGGTGACTGCTGTAATCCAGGAAACCTTCCTGGAAGAGGCAACAACACAGAACAGTAAAAGACAAGACAGAAGAAAGCAGTAAAGAGGACTTTGAGGGTGTATTTGGTTTTGTTTGGGTTGTTTTTCTGTTTTGGGGGGGTGGTTTTTGAGACAGAGTTTCACTCCTGTTGCCCAGGCTGGAGTACAATGGCATGGTCTCAGCCACAACATCCGCCTCCCTGGTTCAAGCAATTCTCCTGCCTCAGTCTCCCAAGTAGCTGGGATTACAGATACCCACCATCACGCCCGGCTGATTTTTGTATTTTTAGTAGAGACAAGGTTTCGCCATGTTGGCCAGGCTGATCACAAACTCCTCACCTCAGGTGATCCACCAACCTCAGCCTCCAAAGTGTTGGGATTACAAGTGTGAGCCACCATACCCAGCTGTTTTTGGTTTTGTTTATTGTTCTTTTTGAGGGGAAAGGTCTGTATAGGTGTGTGAGTTTGTTGTGTTTTGATTTGACTAGGTAGGGGAAAAGGAAGAGCCACTAAAGGAAACCACAAAACTCATCTAGAGAAAAGAGGAGGGGAGATATGGTGACTAGGGGGAATTAGCTATACACTGCAAAATGAGAGAGAAGAGCTAGCACAGCCTCCATGTTTTATTTCTGTGTTCACTGAGTCACTTCTGCATGATTTATTCAACAAATATTTTTTTAATCAACTCTTCTGTGCCAGAGCCTGTGCTGGGTACTAGACACAGAGGGTGGACAAGGTTCCCAGTGTTCTCGAGCTTGCATTATAGCATAGGGAGATAAACAGGTAAACAAGCATGAATGAGGTAACTGTGGACTGAGAGAAGCATTACAGGAAAACCTAAGTGAACAGTGTGATGGAGACTAGCTGAGCTAGGAGGAAAGGAGGTTAGCTACTTGGACTGGGTGTTCAGGGATGGCCTGGCCTCACTGAGGTGACTGTGACATCATGGTGAATTACATAATGTGACCTTCCAAGGGAAACATATTCCAGGTAAAGACACAGTACAAAGGACCTGATGCTAAAATAAGCTTGGTGTGTTCAGGAGCGGAGGGGTAGCTAGGGCGACCAGAGGGGAGTAAGCAAGGCAAAGAGAGGTAGGAGGTAATGTTAGGTAGCAGGTGATGGCAGAGAGGTCCCCAGGGACAGACCAGACAGAAACTTGCAGGCCATCATGTACCATTAGAATTTTATTCCAAATGTGGTACGGAGCTTTAAGCAGGAGAGAAAGAGGCGATGGTTCACAGCCCTCCAGCTGCTGGGTAGAGAATGCCCTGGTGTGGGGGCAGGATCAGAAACAGGGAGATGGCTGCAGAGGTCCAACCAAGAGATGGCCTGGAGCAGGACGGTAACAACAGAGCCCAAGAAAAACTGATTGTCTAAAGCCAAAAGTAGCACTGAGCACACAACAGGTTCTTAACAAATCCGTGAATGAATGAGTGCTTGAGTGAGTAAGTAGCAAACCATTATTACCAGCCTTGCAGCATGCCACTGGTGTTTTACCTCTCTCTAGAGCTGGTGTCTGTCTTATGGGCAAGTACAACAAACACTGACATAGATGGCCCCAAGAGAAGAAAAAGTGGCAAAACACCTTACTGACTGCTTGTTGACACAGACTAAGGTTTTGATGAGAAGTACAAGAGAATGAATTTGGCCAGCTATCTGGAGTAGGGTACCAATGAAGCCAGGCCTCTAAATGGTAACCTCTCACACCCCTGCTAGGTATTCCAGACGCTCCATGTGGAAGCAAACTACCGAACTACCTATAAGGTTCAAATGTCTTTAATACTAGTTTTTATCTTATGGAAGCTGTACTTCATATAAGCTATTGTTTCTTTGTTTTGTTATTAAGACAGAGTCTCAGTCTGTCACCCAGGCTGGAGTACAGTGGCATGATCTCAGCTCATTGAGGCAACCTCTGCCTCCCAGGTCCAAGCGATTCTTCTGCCTCAGCCTCCTGAGTAGTCAGGTGCGCCACCACACCCGGCTAATTTTTGTATTTTTAGTAGAGACAGGGTTTTGCCATGTTGGCCAGTCTGGTCTCAAACTCATGATCTCAAATAATCCGCCTACCTCAACCTCCCAAAGTGCGGGGATTACAGGCATAAACCACTGCGCCCAGCCTAATCTATTGTTTTTCACTCTTCACTTTGGCTACTAGGAAGCTGAGAGCAAAATTGACAGTTCATCTTCAGTAAATGAACAGGATCTTTCACCCTGCCTTTTATATGCTAATCTTATGCTTAATTATCCTTATTTATTGGCCGTCCCTGCAATCCCAGCACTTTGGGAGGCAGAGGAGGGCAGATCATCTGAGGTCAGGAGTTTGAAACCAGCCTGACCAATATGGTGAAATCTCATCTCTACTAAAAATACAAAAATTAGCCATACATAGTGGTACATGTCTGTAATCCCAGCTACTTGTGAGGCCGAGGCAGAAGACTCGCTTGAACCCATGAGGCAGAGGTTGCAGTGAGCCGAGATCACGCCATTGCACTCCATTCTGGGCAACAAGACCAAAATGTCTAAAAAAACCAAAAAAATCCTTATTTTTCCTTTTATTTCTCATTTCAATGATTATTCTTAAAGGCACTCTCAAATCTGTTTTGATGAAGATAGACACAAATAAATGAATATATCAACAGGACACCATACGCTGTAACAGGTCCAAAGTTCAGATTGTCCTAAAAGTCTCTCCATTGACTCTCTATTTCTACCCATCCCACTTGCCAGAACAAAACTCAAAATTTCTCCCTTGACATGGTTACCTCAGGTGTGAAAGCATTCTTTTCTTTCCAAATGAAAAATGTTTCCCACACAGTACAACACAGGGAGTCAAAGGCAACTGACCACATTGGGATTCACTGACTGATTTCCTAATGGCAAGGTTGTGAGGGGATGGGACAAAGGACCAGTCAGGTTTGGTTTCAGGTAAATAGGAATGGGAGGAATAAGGTCCAGGACACGTGGCACAGGGAAGTGAGTGTAGTCAGGAAAGCTGGTGAAGGACAAGGTGAAAAAGGGGTAAGATGGGAAGGAACCCCAAGGAGACACATTTTGCAGCTTGAGCAGAGGTCAGTTTTGACCAGCAGTAATTCAGAGCCAGTCGCTTCATCTGAAATTAAAATCAACATGTTATGTGTGATGTAAGAATCCAAAACAGTATTCACAGGCTCTAGAAAATATTGAAAGTCATATCTGATTGTTTTGCCAGTATGTTTAAGTCAAGGAAAGAGAATCAAAGAATCTGTTGTCATGATAAAGATTTAGCAGATGTGGGCCAGGTGCGGTGGCTCACACCTATAATCCCAGCACTTTGGGAGGCCAAGGCAGAAGGATCACCTGAGATCAGGAGTTCAAGACCAGCCTGGCCAATATGGTGAAAACCCATCTCTACTAAAAATACAAGAAATTAACCAGGCATAGTGGCATGTGCCTGTAGTCCCAGCTAGTAGGGAAGCTGAGGCAGAAGAATGGCTTCAACCTGGGAGGCAGAGGTTACAGTGAGCCAAGATCATGCCACTGTGCTCCAGCCTAGGTGACAGAGCGAGAGACTCTGTCTGAAAAAAATAAATAAAAGTAAATAATAATTTAGCAGATGTGTCCTCTGGGTCAAATACTGGACCAATCTAGCACCTTTTCACTCATCTTGTTGAATCCTTAGAAAAACCCAAATAAAAACTTCCAAAATAAGGAAGTTTGTTTTGTTTTGTTTACATCTCTGTTTAACAAGGGAGAAAATTAGTAATTCCATTTAGTTACTCAAGTATACAACATAAGTGGTAGACCCAGGATTCCAAACTAGGCTGGGAGATTTCACTATCTGGGAAGAAAAGGGAGTGTAGACCAGAAAAAAGCTTTAGAAAACAAGAGGGGGAATTGAGGTAGGGTCGTAAGTGGTAAACCAAGACCTTCTAAAGACTGAAGTTTGGACACTGCAGAAAGCCCAACTCAGACTCTCTCTTGGTTGAAACATGCAGTTGTTAAAGATGGAGTCTTCCCAACTCCGGCTGTAGTTGTGTAAGAAATACGTCACATAAATTCAATCACATATCTACTTTTCATGTGTAAACTTTATGAAATAAATGAAATACCTTTAAAATATTTCCAATGAAAATTTAGCATCCAAACTGAGATACTAAGTATAAAATACACACCAGATCTTAAAGCTTTGGTACCAAAAAGAACTACCTCATTAATAAGTTTTAGTATTCCATGTAGAAATATTATTTTAGACATAGCCAGCTAAATAAACTATAATATGAAAGTTAAAGATAAAACTCAGGCACACTTGTATAACCAAAAGTGATTTTCCACAGACAATATCCCCTAGATTTTTTTTCCTCATTTCGAAAAAATGTTTTGGCATTCACAGAAGGCTTCTTAAACCCCTTCCATGGTTTGACATCACTGGCTCAGATAAAGGCTTAGGAAGCCATTCTTCTTATTCAGGATCTTAAAAAGCAGCAGCTCACATTTATAATGCATTACAACCAGAACTTGAGTCTTAAGAAATTTCCATGTTGAGTCCACAGTTTCAATCAGAGATTCACTCATCAAGGCATTACTCAGGCATCAGGGAAACATCCTGGCAGCAACCATGCCCATATAAGGAAATATTAGGTCATGATCCCATAACTCCAACACACAGAAGATGTACCACATACTTTACAAAACTCCTAAAGCAGAAAAGCAGAAGTGGCTAGGGAGAACGACCTCTCTTCCAAGGTATTAAATGCACTATTCATCCCCCAAGGAAGAAATGCATATGAAAACTAAGATCACCATAATACGCAGCATAACATAAAAACTAATATCTGGAATGCAATTTTATTTTTTGCCACCTTTAACCTTTAATTAAAATAATAGGCCGGGCATGGTGGCTCACGCCTATAATCCTGGCACTTTGGGAGGCTGAGGTGGGCTGATCGCCTTAGCTCAGGAGTTAAAGACCAGCCTGGCCAACATGGCAAAACCCCATCTCTACTAAAAAACAATACAAAAAAATCAGCTGGGCATGGTGGCGTGCACCTGTAATCCCAGTTTTACTGGGGAGGCTAAGACATAAGAATCACTTGAACCCAGGAAGCAGAGGTTGCAGTGAGCCGAGATTACACCACTGCACTCAGCCTGGGTGACAGAGAGAGATTCTGTCTCTAATAATAGTAATAATAATAATAATAATAGAGCTGCCTAGAACATTAATTTCAAAGTACATTTGGTAACTGGGGCCAGAAGAAACAGAAGCAATATAATTCCAGTATTATTCAGCTTTTTCCAGTTCTTTATGGGCTTCCTGCTACAGGGTCTTTACACATGGCAGTCCTTCTGTTCAGAGCCAGACACATTCTTCTCTCCTCCACTTGGTTAACTCCTACTCATCCTTCATATCTCAGGGCAAATATTACCACCTCAAAGAAGCACTCTGTACTCACTAGCTAAAATCCCAGATTTTAGTCTTTTCTTCTTGGTACTCTTTAGAACTACATTTTTATACTCACATGAGAATTCTCTGTCAGACTGGAGCTCTATGAGGGCAAGAATCAGTCCTCTTCTCTCAGCATTGCTTCTCATCTCTAGCCCTTACCAGAGCAAGTACAAAGCACTCAACAAATATTTACTGAATCAGTGAATGAATTTGAAAACCTAAACTTAATCTGGATATCTCATTTCCCTTACCTAATAAATTTGGTTTTTCAATCAGTTTCCACCTTGCAGCAAAATTTGTAACCAAAGATACTTTCCTAGACATTGACCCAATTCACAACTACTGCTTTCACTAAGGAACGTCCCCAGCCCCCATCGAACCATCTAGGAAAGGGCAAGGCAGCATAGTCGGCTATGTAGTTCAGCCACCCATGGCTAATTCAAGCCAAGCCAAGGGAAGTTTCCTTTTCCTGCAACTTAGAATTGAGATTGAGAAACAGCTAATCATTCCAGAATGAGCTGTCAAAGGAGAAATATATAAATTGAGGAGGTATGGGGTGGCCAGCTTTCCCTCATCCATGCAGGGGGTACAAAGAAAGCCAGACTTCACAGAGACAAGAGTGGCACAGAGGCCCACAAAACAGAAATGAGGCTAGAAGAGGAAGATCCAGGTCCCTGAAGGTCATTCTATTTTTAGTTCCAAGACTTTCCTTGGCCTGTCTTTGTGCCTTCCCTTGACTTCCTCAAGAACTCCTATAGCTATTTTACTTTTAAAAAAAATAAAATAAATCTCATCCTTGCTTGGCCTAGCTGGAGTTCTGTATTGACCTAAATAGAATTAGCCCATTTCATAGATAGGAAGAAATGAGCCCCTAGAAATTATCTTTCTAAAGTTACAAAGCTAATTAGTTGAATTAGTTGTAGAGCTGGGCTTTATGCCCAAGCCTTGGGCATAGGAAACACTGTCTACACTACCCAATTAGTAGCTACTAACCACATGTGACCATTTAAATTTAAATTGAACTAAGTAAAATTTAAAATCAAGTTCATCAGTTCCAGGAACCACATATCAAGTGCTTAATAGCTCCATATGGTAAATATTGTCATAATGGACAGCACAGTTCTAGAACATCTATTTCAACTATTGCAGAAAGTTATATTGAATAGCACTAGATCCTTGAAGAATAAGCCCCCTCTATTTGTAAAATCTTAAACTGCAAAAGCTGACTTTGGCTGATAGCAAACACAGTGGAACACACTGGAATGAGGGCAGATCTTGTCACCCGAAGGCTTGGAATCCTTTCCTCACTCTTTACATCCTTTCAATGGGCAAATCATTAGACCTCTCTGAACCTCAAGCTCTTTATCTGAAAATGGATTTGGAAATAAGTACCCAGGTCACTCCAATGTTCAAATGAGGCATGGTACAGGGAAGGGCTCTGTAAATTGCACCTGTACTAACAATAGCTGTTATAGTTAATAACAGCAGCAGCTAACATCATTTCTGGAGCCTTTATAAATGTCTGGCTCTGTGATAAGAACTTTCAATTCATTAACTTATTTAATCCCCTCTAATGTACTTTGAGGGAGTTGCTATCATTACCCCCATTTTCCAAGAAGGAAATTTGGAGGCAGCGAGGTGATGTGATTTGCCCAAGGTCAGCTATGAAGTGGCAAGCTGGAATCAGAACCCAGTTTCCAAAGTCTGCCCTCTTAACCATAGGGCAACATTGTCTTTCTAAGATCTCACAGCAGGCATTCCACGAGCAACACATTCTCTCTTCCGTCTCTTTTACCCATAACATTCTTTTCTTTCAGCTAATACCTATATCATTCACACTTTTTTTTGAGACAGGGTCTTGTTCTGTTGCCCAGGCTGGAGTGCAGTGGCATGATCATGGCTCACTGCAGGCCTCAACTCTGACAACCCAAGTGATCCTCCCATCTCACCTTCCAGAATAGCTGGGACTACAAGTACATACTATCATGCCTAACAAATTTTGTATTTTCTGTAAAGCAGGATTTCACCATGTGTCCCAGGCTGGTCTCGAATTCCTGGGCTCAAGCAATCTACCTGCCACAGACTACCAAAGTGCTAGGATTATAGGCAGAAGCCACCGTGTCCAGTCTCATTCATATTTTGTATGCACACTCTAGTCACAATCCTGTCTTTCAGTCTTTCTCTTCTAATAAGTTTATTTTATATGTATATATTTTTGTATATGGGTATAAGAAACAACCAGAACCTTACCGGACATAAAAACACCTGACATCCAAACAAAAAGCAGGCCTGTTCATCCTACAACATTATGCAAAGTAGCAATCAGCAAACAGATCCTGCTTGAGAAAACCTGACAAGCCAAGTTAGTAAAATCAGTTTCCAAAGTATTTTCAATCTAATAAGTAATTTCAGACATCATTGGTTCTCCCAATCAATGGCCATTTCTATAATAGATGAAAGGAACCAAAAAAAAAAAAAAAAAAATCAGGGACAGGACTCGGGAGAGCATCCTAGCACCCTCCCTCTTCTTAACAATATCTGTCCTGTAAAAAGGGCAGGCACAGTGCTAGGCAATCCTTTTACTCAACCAAAACCAACGTCTTCCTAGCATCTCTTGGTAGTCAGACGCTGGAGCAAAGGGTCACCCACCCATCTAGAAAACAGGAGTTTCAGCACAGGCTATAAAGCAACTGCCAATCTCAAGAACGGATTTCTGAACCCAGGGTCCTTGCACAGAATCAGGGCTTCATAAAAAATGGGAGAAAAAAAAATGACATCTTAGTATTTGCGAACCTCTGAAATTCATCAGTTCCTTCAATTATAAATGTCAGCAACAAACCACATGGGTATTTAGCAGTTCCTATGACTTGGCCACAAATAGAAATCTTAAGTATTTTGAAATCTCATTAAAGTTTATTAGCAAGACCTCAAAATGTGTGTCCATCAACAACCTCATAATTATATATAGTTAATAGGCTTGCTTGAAGATCATGTTGTTAAATGAATACAGAAGCACACATATTCTATATCATAAAATATTTTAATGTTTTGATCACTACATTTTCATGGAATGGCTTCCTTGGAAATCCAATGAATTTTGTTTTATGTGGGTTTTTTTTAACTTTTATTTTAGACTCAGAGATGTATGCACAGGTTTGTGATACAGCTAGATTGTGTGTCATGGGGATTTGGTGTACAGATTATTTCATCACCCTGTTTTATGTGTTTTAAAACATTATTATGAGACAGGATCCACTGGCTTCACCAAACTTCCAAAGGGAGCCAAGGCACAGAAAAGATTAAGGGATCCCCATCCTTAGAGGTGGTAAAACTATACCTTTGCTGTGCAATATCACAGTTTCCTGCTCCCTCTTTCCTCCTTCCCACCCCATGGGAGTCTAACCTATAACCCATCAATTCTCCCAAAAGTTGGAAAGAAAACTGACAGATGATGCGATGACTTCTGTATAAGCCATACACCAGTCACAAAAACACCAGGAAACTGTTGCAGAATGGTTTTTAGAAGGTTAAAAAAAAAATTTGCCATGTATAGAAAGCTCTGTCGTTTCAAGTGCCTCTTGCAACCACTATCCTATAATGTATTCCAACTTGCAAGTGTAGAAATGGCCTCATTATCCCCATAGAGGTCCTTCAGAAAGCCTATTTCAAAGCAAGCACCTCTGAAAGTTAGCCCACAATCTAAAAGCCTGTGCTATAAATACGCATGGCCTGGGAAGGCAACAGCAAACCTGAGTCCACGATTGCATCTATATGAAGGAAACCAGGAGAGCCATAGAAGAGCGAGTTGCTCAGTGGACAGCTGAGAAAAGGGAGATGAAGTTTCTAAGATCTTTAGGATGACAGGTGTCAGAAGTCCGAAAACAAAGAGATCTTTGTCATTGTGAAAGATAAAATATGTAAGCAGGCAAATAATAGTAAAGAGGTTCATAAAGTTTCCCGATTTATATTGCATGTGTATATGCAGGCTATGATCAAAGGATGGGCAACAATGAAGTGAAATTATCAATATGAATGGGGTCTTAGGATAGGTTTTCCCCAAAGCAGAGCCTGGGACCAGGACTTAAGAATGCATGATGAAGGTTGCTGATGTAAGCAACGAAAGCTGGATGCCACCAGGGGCTCCCAAGAAGCACAGAGATGCTCCCAGAATCATCCACTGAAGGATAGGAGGTAAGGCCATTTGCTCAACTCCTCACCTCCACTGATTCAGAGGCATTAACTCCCAGGTTAACGGCAATTAACTCATGGGCTACTTTTGCTGGTCCATCAGTGCACTGGGGAAGGCCCAGTGAGGAAGGTGGCAAGAGAATTGGCGAATGCTGGGGACAGGAAGTGGCCTTGCAGCTGTGGCCAAAATCAGCGGAGGCTGAAGGACGTGACACAAGGTAACACAGGTGGCTGCTACCCATGACCAAATGTGGAATGTAAGATTTTTTCCCCCTACAGCAGCTCCCCCGAATTAAATTTTAAAATCTATCCACTCTCCAAATCTTATTGAGCCCCAACTATGTGCTACACGCTGCCTCCAGACACTGGAACACCACAATAACCAAGTCAGGCAAGGTCTCTGCTTTCATATTCCTTACGTTCATAAAACAACAGTATGTCAGATAGTGATTTAAAAGGTAGATCAATGAAAAAGTGATGAGGAAAGGGAAGCAAACAGAGGATAATTTAGCAAGAGGAGTGAGGGATTATCATTTTCATTTGCAGCCTGAATGACCAGGAGGAGACAGACCAGGGACATGTGGAAGAAAAGCATTTAAGCATGTTCAAAGGCCTGGAGGTGCAAAGATCACTAGTCAGTGCTATCTCCCACAAGGTGGGGAGAAGGGAACATCTGCGATAACCATTGCTCTCATCGGTCAGGGGGTAAACGTACTGTGGAAATTTATTTTCAGATGGTGATGAAATCTGTACAAGATACAGGCTCCTCTCCTGGAGTAGGCTTCTGAGCAAGCTGTCATTGCTTTCTTTGTTTCTTGCTAAGTTGCCATCCACAGATCACTAAACTTGAAGTTTCACTGTGTTAACTGAGATTAAACCAGAGTGAAAATCCCAAACTGAATGCAGTACCAGGGCATTTGGGAAAGGAAAAAGCAAAAGTAAGCAATAACGTAATTTCACATCTGAGGAAGAGAAGGAGCCAGTGGGAATGCACAGACATGAAGTGAAATAATGCTGTTTGTACACAGCAGGTCAGATGTGGAAGTGGGATGTGGACTAGACATTCTTCAAAGAACAAGCATCCTTCCTCAAAATGGCAAAGCTGGCTCCCTCTCCATCCCTTGCTCGCGTTCTGGGAGATGATACATTGATTGGCGTAACAGAAAATCAGGTATTGATTTCACATGTCCCTCTCTGGGCATTAGAATTGAATATCTTGCCAGTTGACTGCTATTTAATTTCAATTATTTGGGGTCTTTTAACCTTGAGAGACTCAGTATGCAAATAATAAGAGTTGCTATGAGACAGCTTTTATTTAGCACTAACTATGTGCCAAATACTAGGCTCAAAACTTGTTTACCTTAGCTCATTTGAATCTTGCAACAGGCTTCTGAGACAGGGACTCTGTAAGAGGAAATTTAAACACAGAGAGGTTAATAGTTTGGGAAAGTTTACAAAGCTGTTAAGTAGGGAGCTGGGATTTAAAGCTGTGAGGGTCTGGTTCCAGAGTCCTTCTCTTAACAATAGTTCTAGGGCTTTATTAAATCAGCATCAACCAGAGAGTAGACTTTTCATGGCACTGGTGTTTTAAAGGTGCTGCCTTTAAAACCTGCCTGTATGTAGACAGCACCCTTTATCTTGTACAGAACTCACTGCCATCTGGGCTGGGCACAGTGGCTCACTTCTGTAATCTCAGCAGTTTGGGAGACCGAGGCAGGTGGATCACCTGAGCACGGGAGTTTGAGAGCAGCCTGGGCAACATGGCAAAAGCCCGTCTCTTCCAAAAATACAAGAAAAAATAGCTGGCATGGTGGAGCATGCCTGTGGTCTCAGTTACCTGGAAGGCTTAGGTGGGAGGATCTCTTGAGCCTGGGAAGTAGAGGCTGCAGTGAGCCGAGATCACACCACTGCACTCCAACCTGCATGACAGAGTGAGACACTATCTCAAAAAAAAAAAAATGTTGGGGAGGTAGCGGGGAAGGAAAAACTCATTGCTGTCTAAAAGCCAGTTTCCACAGGACATTACACCCATCATGAAAAGGTTTCAATAAAGCGATTTTAGCCAAGAGAGAGGGAAGCAAAAAAAGCAAGGAAGAGATTTAGAGAAATTGATTCTCCACTAATATCCAAAGTAGCCAAAGAAAGTAATGCTCGTTGTCCAAAGAGAAGGTGGAGGCAAAGATATGCACCGACTGTCATTCTCAGGAGAATAGCTTTCTTTCTGGCCAGCTCTTTAAAATTATCTGCTTTGGAGAATGGCTCAATCCTCAAATGAAAACTCTTCCAGCTGCTGATACAAGTGTCAGGAAGGCAAAAGGCTAGAATGAGCTGAGCCCAGCAGAAAATGCAAAAAGCTACAAAAGGGCTATTTTTGTTATGCTCAGGGCAAGGAGAACAACAGGACAACATAGGTCTGCCACCTGGAGAGGGTGGTGTAGATACTAACAGTGACAGCAAGTGCAAATTACTCAACCTCCAGTCTGCATCTGTGTTCCCTCAAGAAAGAAGAGATGCTTTCCCTAAAGGCGAGACGGGACACTGTTGCAGGGAATTGAGATCCAAAATATAGTGCCACGATTGTCAGAGTGCCTGCCCTCTCTAAGTAAGTCTGAGGCTCCTGACCCTGAAGAATTAAAGCCCAGGCTACTCATGGCATGAAGTCTGAAGTAGCTGGAATGCTGGTGGTAAACTCCGAAGAATCCAGGAGAACAGGAGGTGTACCAGCAAATAAAAATACAAGTTGTGCCAATCATATATCAGTGAGCATCGTGCCAATCCCAGACAGATTTCTGTAATGCATTATTAACAAGGGGGACAGGGTTAGCACTCAGTGCAGCAATGATTACTTGGAATCAGCATGGATTCGCTAAGAATAATTCATACCAGGCAATGCCCGTTCCCTTTTTTCATGCTCACTGAAGCTGGTGATCAAGAGATTACTATGGTTATAAAATCTGGAATTCAGCAAGGCATTTTGACTAAGTTTTTCATATAATTACAAAGCAAAAATAATTTAAAATGTAGATTGAACATAATGAAAATAAGTAGACTATTTATTTAACCCTCTGAAAGTACTGATTCATCGTATCTACATCGATTTTGAATGCAATCTCTAGTGGGAAGCCACTGGACTCCAGAGCCTGTCCTAGTCACCTTCTTATCAATGACATGGATGGTGGTACTGCCATCATTCCACCAAATCTGGGATGACCTGAAGCTCGGAAGGGAAACAGTCACTCCAAAAATCAGAAGCAAACTGAAAAAAAAAGAAAAATTCATCAAGGTGACCAATTCACTGAATGTTAGTTAGATGGAATTCTCCAGAGGCAAATGCAAAATATTAAGCACGCATTTAAAACTGTAAGTGGACAAACAGTGGAGAGAAGAAAGACTGCTCTCCACATGGAAAAGGACTGCACATAAAATGTCTTGATGGTAAATTCAAGACAAGTCATACAAGTTGGCTGTTAAAAACATTCATCTTATGTTTTACTAATAAAACTATAATACTCAAAAAAATAGAGAAGGGATAGTTCAGTTATACTCTGAAGTAGCTAGATCAGAATCAACAATATCCTATTTTTCAGTTCCATTTAATAAACACAGCAACAATCCACAGCCCAGATGGTCAAAGAGCCAGAGGAGCCCCATCTGACAGCGCTTCCCACCACAATGAAACATTCTCTATCTCCAAGTAGTCACTGCCCACAATAGCCACCGAGCTCTTGATATGTAACTAGTGCACTGAGGAACTGAATTTTAGTTTTGTTTAATTCTAATTCATTTAAATTTATGTATCTGCTTGTAGCTTGGGGCTACCAAGTTGGGCTGTACAGCTCTAGACAATGCCATATGCCCAATGGTGGAAGTAACTCGAAGGATGGCAAACTCAAAAAAAAAAAAAAAAAAAACAAAAGATTTGGGAACAAAAATGACAACAATATTTAGTATCTGAAGCTCTGTGTTGTGGAAGAGAAATTAGAAATATTGTTTGCACCCATCGGGCAGAATTAGGACTTAGAGAAATTACAGTAAGATAATTCCATGGCCCTAAAGAAGTAACTGCCTAACAGTTACAACAATGTCAGTTCTGTGCTCACCATACTCACTGCCTAGCACCTAGCACGGTGCCTGGCACCGTGAAGGCCCTCAGTAAATACACTTACTGAATGAGTGAATGGCTTGATCAATCCATGAAACAGGAAACTGTCCAAATGGAACATAAACACTTCAAAAGACTATGAATTCCCCCAGATCCCCAAACTGGAGGCGCCCCAAGGAGCTGGCTGACGACTTGCTAGGGATACTATGGAAGATCCAGGCCTCCACCAAAAAAGGTAGCTGGACTAAATGGCCTTTAAGCGCTTCCTGGATCTGGTAAAAGCCTTTTGCCTCTTCTTTCAGATAGGACTAGATTCAAATCCTGACATGTCATTCACATGACTATATTACTTATCTAACGCTGCTTAATGGATTATATGCACTTAATGACTTCAAGTAATACACATTTGTTATCTCACAACTTTCTTTGGGTCAGAAATCTGGGCATGGCTTAGCTAGATGCTTTGCTTAGGGTCTCAAGAGGCTGCAATCAAGGTACCAGGAAGGCCTGGGTTCTCTCCTGGAGGCTTGGGGGAGACTTCCATACTCACATAGTTGTCAGCAATATTCAGTCCTTCATCTTTGTAGCTGTAGGACGAGAGCCTCAGGGCTTTTTGCTGGCTCTAAGCCAGAGGTTAAGCTGTTCCTAAAGGTCACCTGCGATTTTTTGCCACGTGGGCTTCCCCATCACACACATTCACTTCTTCAAGCCATCATAGAGTCTCTAGAGCAAGTCAGCCAGCAAGGCAGAGTTTTATATAACTATAAAGGCAATATCCTATCACCTTTGCTGTATTCTATTGGCTAGAAGCAAGTCAGGTTTTACCCATCTCAAGGGGAGGCGATTATACAAATGTGTGAACCCTAAGATGTGGGGAATCACAGGGGCACACCCTGGCATCTGCAACAGCAACCTTAGCAAGTCACTTAACATACTCCAGCTTCTCATCTATAAAAACGAGGCCACTAATAGTACAGTGGAATCATGATAGGCACTCTTAATATGCAAACTCACTTTAGGATGTAACCAGAATCAGGTCTGTCTCCACAATAGCACTGAAACCTCACAACAACAAATCTAGTAAGATAGATTTAGGTTAAAGAGGCTTAAGATTAAAAGAGAGGCGAGCAACCCTTTAAGCCAGAGAAATACTTAAGAATTCTCAAGGCATCATCCACTTTACAGAACTTTGATAGTTAGAAGCAGAATTCATTCAACATTCATTTATTCAACCAATTTGAATGCCCAGACTTCTGCATGTAGACATTCCTTTTGTTCCTTCCTGTGGACTAGCTCAGCAATTCTCAAACTTTAGGGCTAAGAATTCTACGGGGTTGTACACAAAAATACTGTATGGGATTTTTCAGGGGGTTATTCTGACTATATACAACTTTTCTTTTATATAGTTTAGCACCAAATCTCATGTGCAATCAGTTTCCATTGTACCAACCTCATAGGTTTGTTCTAATAAAATATCAATAAAAGGTTAATACAATGCTTGGTACTTAATTCAGTGCTTAATAAATATCAAAACTTACCTCCGATTTAACTACTAAGCACGTAAAAAAATATGATAGATTTTGCTTGAAATATTAGTTCATTTTAATTTTTCCTTCTCCAAAAGAGGGTCAAACTTTGGATTTTTCTCTTCTGCTGAATTTATATTTCAATAGCTGTAGCCCCAAAACATGGTAAGGGCACTGTTCTTATTCTGAACAGCTTGCTGCTGAAAGCAAAGACACTGCTGACGTTTGGGCGGAGAGCAATTATGCCAAGCCAATCGATAAAATGAACTCCAAAGACTAATCATCCATAATCCATTTTTTTCCTATAAAAGACTGCATTTGGATTCGTAACAGCTTTTCCCCATATTTCTATCACCTTCTCATAAGACAAAGACAAAACACCAACTACAAAAAGGTGCTGTCCAATTAGAATCAAATGTTCTTTTCCAAGAGATATTTCATTCCCTGTGTATTTTGATGGAAGGGACACTAACAAAGACATTATGTGCTCAACAAGATCCCATGCTAGCTCATTTACACCTCACACACCCCAGGTGATGGGTATGATCAACTCAGATAGAGAAACAGCAGCTGTGAGAGAGGTTAAATGATGTGCTCAAGGCCATACACATCCCCCAAACCAATTATTTGTTCGACAAATATTTGAGCCTTCTATGTGCTGGACACCACCAGCCACTGCATGGCTTCTACCTAAACCAGAGAACGAATCAAGAAGGGAGACACAAAAATACAAGTTCACTTGCAACCCTGGGTTAGCGGGGAGGGATAAGGAGGGGAAGGCTGCTTAATTTAAGCCGGTATGTCAGAAAAGGTGAAAGAGAAATGAAACACCACAAACCTTCCTAGGGAGGGTGTGCATATGCTGGGGTGTGTGTCAGCCAGTGGGGCTGCCTGGACTCAAAACTCTTATTAGTGGTAATATGTTTCCGACCCACACAGAGGGCTCTGGTGGCCAGATCATCAACCCAAGTGCTGGGAAATTATCTCAGTTCTCCACACCTCACCTCTGAGCATCACTCTCCTCCTAAGCCCCCTTGGATCAATGCTTCATCCCCTATATTCCAGTAAATCACTGATCCTTCTTCATTCTTTGGGTCTGGGCTCACAGAGTATTTCCTGTATTTTTGTTCTATTTTTCACCTGACACCACCCCTCACTCACTGGGAGAGTCGTTCTGTTATTTTCCCCATTGTCTGTATCCCACTTTCCAGGACATGAAAGAGGAGCCCACTCCTAAAGGGGAGACGAGCCAGTTTTGCTTTTCCATACCTGCCGGAGCCCCTTTAATCATGAAACCACAGGAAAGACCTGAAAACCAAAATCACCCTTCCACTCTCACCAGTCTCATCTAATCTGGGTCTTTTTATTTGCTTGCAGAATTGTACATCAAAAGAAAGATTGGGGAGGAAGGGGAAAACGGCCATGATTAAAAGACTGCTGCAGCTCAAGGACAGAACCAAAGCGTTAGATGCCTGACTTCACTATGGCCGCTAATTAAATGCAAAACAGGAGCATTAATTCGAAATGCGATGAGCAACACTATATTGGGTTTTTATTTTTTGCTGCAAAATGAGCCCCCTTTGGCTCCCTCCCCCATCCTGCCGTGTTTTCGAAGTGTTAGGGACCAGATGAGCAAGCGAGCAGCATGCCGTTAATCAAGTCTTACTCATCTGCGTGTGCCGCTGCATTCAAAGAGAATTAATAACGGGCTTAGCTGAAAACCAGGAGGACCAAGGTGCTGCTGGCTCCTGTTCAAGTGCTCCCAGATTCATGGCTGTTCTTTTAAGCCCCAAGAGATCAAACTCAGTTTTACTTCTGTGATAGCTTGAAAATTGCAAAGCCCCAAGAATATCCTCTCTGGGGCTTCAGGAAACCACTGGAGAGCAACAAAGTCTAAAGGAAAAAACTGAGTTTTCTAATATTTTCCTCTAGGTGGATGTTAATAAAAAGATATAGATTTTACTCTAAGGTTAAAAGTGTTTATTCAGGTTCCTGAATAGAGGGTGGCTGCTGGGAGAGGTGTTACTTAAGGTGATGAGTTGGGGTAGGAATTCTATCCTAAAATATTTCCCCAACTGGGTTATACTATTAGAGATCAATTCTTTGGGGTTATTTAGGAATGCCTGTCCTAGAGGAATTAACATGAAAAGACTTTCAGCTGCTAATTCATTTAAACTGCCTAATTACTTATATGAACAACAACCAAAATAAATAATGAATAAGCAATAGCTGCTTCTACCTAATGAAAATTTTGTGTCAAAACACTGTACTGTGTGCTGTACATGCATCTTCCATCTAATCCTCACCTGTTATTTTCTTACTCTTACAGAGTATATCTGATACAGCTAACATTATTTGCCCAGGGTTGCACAGATAGTTAGGACTCAAGCCAAGATCTAGATGCAGGAGAGTGACTCCAGAGCCAGTTTTCTAAAGGCCACCCTGTTCCACCTCCTTGTACACCTGGTGGCTGGGCGGAGTTGCAAAATAAAGCTGACCATCAGGAAACAGAAAGAAGGGCACGGAGGAGGTGGCACCGCCAGCTACAGCAGGAAAGTGCCCAAGAAGAAGGGGAAAGATGTGATGGATGGGGCAGGGAAAGGCTGCCAAAGACAAAACGTGCTTTATTTAGAGAATGGTTAAAAGCAGAGCCTTTGAAGCCGGCCCACCCGGGTTCCAATGGCAGTTCAAGTCATGAGCTGGTGGTATTCAATTTACAGTGGTTTGTTCCTTGCTTCCCTCTCTCTAGCATGCAGTCCTGCAGAATGATAACCATTTGGAGAAATTATTTGTTACTAATCTGATCAACATCTGAAAGACAGTCTCAGAGACAGAGCAAGAAACAAATTCAAGCTCTAGAACTCACTAGGTGTGACCATGGCAAAATGCTTCATCATTCTATGCCTCAGTTTCCTCACCTATAAAATGAAGACAATAATCCTACCCTCCCAATTAAGTGTGTTAATATATCTAAAGGATTTTACATAGTGCTTGGCATACAATAAGTGCTATATACGTGGTAGCTGTGTTTTCTTTTAATTATCAATTCTAGCAAGAAGTAGTCCTGACTCCAACAGTCTGAAAAATAAAAGGATGTACAACAAAAATGAATGCTTATATCCGTGAAAAACATGTATGAGAATGTTCATAGCAGCTTCATTCATAGTAGCCAAAACCAGAAAAGAACAGATGTTCAACACTAGAATGGATTAAAGTAGCCTATTCTCACAATGAAATACTACACAGCAATGAAAAAGAACGATTATAGACAACAGCAGACATAGCATTGGGCAAAAAACTTAGGAAAGAATATAAACTGTATATTTCCATTTATAAGAAGCTGTCAAATAGAAAAAACTAAGCTCTACTGGGTGGTGTGTATGACTAGGAGGGTTACAAAAGACCCATCTGGGTGCCGGACATTCTGCATCCTATCTGAGTGGTGGTTTCATGGGTATGCAGTTATGTGAATATTCACTAAGCTCTCATAGTTAAGATTTGGATGCTTTATTGTAAATTACACCTCATTTTTTTAATTAGCAAAAGGTATTAAGTCAGTATATGTGACTTTATGTGTAAAGTTAGTAATTAAGAGTTTTAAAGTTTATTTAAATTGTGATGGATTAGTGATCCATTTCATCAATTAATCAAGAACGTCGAACTCATTATTAAGACCAAATATGTCTATTTCAATAAGCATGTTTAATAACTAATGCAGTAAGAAAAACGTGGAAGCAGTGTGCAAATGAGTGAAGTTTGGACTTCACTAGACTATGGAGAAGAGGGCACATAGTCCTTTATTCCAGCAGAGGTCAACAGACTTTGTCCATGGGCCAAATCAAGCCCACTGCAAGGCTCTGTACAACTGTAAACTGAGAGTCATTTTTACATTTCCAAACAGGAAAAAAGGAATGGTATTTGTTGATACATGAAAGTTACGTAAAATTCAAATTTCAGTACTCATAAAATGGGTTAGAACATGGTCATGCAACGTTCATTTACAGACCGTCTCAGGCCTTCCTGCTACAGCAGAGCGAGTAGCTGTAACACAGGCAATGTGACCCACAAAGAATACACTTACTACATAGCCGTTTATAGAAAAAGTTTGCAAACTCCTGCTCAAGCAGATACCCTTCATCACTGTCCCTGATGCCGTGACATAAAGTCACCTCCCTGTTCTAATTCTTTCTTACTAAGAGGCTGTTCTCAAATACCCACCATGATTAACTTCTTGACTCCAGATTCTGAAACCCAGTACGTGTCCAAGCTCTGAGTTATTAGGACAAGCTCTGGCTCAGTGGCAACTAGAACACTCTCACAAGATACTTGCCAAAAAAAAAAAAAAAAAAAAAAAGACAACCCAATTACAAACTATCACAAGCAAACATTATGAGTTAGTCTCTTGTATCACACTGAAAAAGTGTCTTTTTTTTCTGGAATTTTTACTGTGCCCTCAAGTTAGTTATTGCTTTAAAACCAACCAACTGTAGAGTCCTCTTCTATGTTTTCAAGTCATTACCACATCTTTAAAGTAGAAACATTTAGGGCCATTGTTGGAACTGTACTGATAGAAAACCGGGGTGCTAATTAGGTGATAAGAAAGTTTAACTCTCAAAATGGTGGAAGATGAATTTTCTTACCTCTGAACTTTCAATAGGCTTTTTTCTTCCACACGGGAATATCTTTCCTCCTGTCTCCATTGCAGCCAAATCTCCCTTACTAAACTGATAGTTCACTGAATATGAAATTCATATTAGAATAATCATACCCACCTCACCACTTTGTGCAAAACAGGCACTTAAGATACATATGAAGAAAAATTTATAAGAGAAATTTCTATCTCTGTTCAATAAATATTGAATTGACCAAGCTATGCTGAATTTATCTGCTCATCTCCTTAGACTTTAAGTGACTATTTCTCTATCTGCAAAAGCAATAACTATTTTTGACAGACAAGTTCAAAACCTACCAGGGCAAATGTGTACTTTTGGAAATAGGGTAAATACCTTGCAATTGTGAGACATTCTTTTTTGTGGAATACTGTTTAAGAAAAGTTGTGAGGTTCCCACCGACTCTTTCTAATGTTAATCATTTATGAAATACTGTGGTTCAGAGCTCAGCAATTGAAGTCATTTCAGGCAGTAAATATACATTTCCTGTCAAAACATATCAAACAGAAAAGATTTCAATTTATTTGAGAATGAGTTGTAACTCACTTCAATATTGGCAATTTGGAGAATTCTCTGACGGCTTTTAATAGCCCTGGTAGTTTTCATCTTCTTGCCCCCAACCACTGGGTATCTTCATTTGACCCTTTCCAGAAATGGCCCTCAGTGTCTATCTCCGTAGTATCCATCCCTCCAATTTCAAATCTGTTGTGTGGTTTCCCTTCCCATCACTCAGATGTTACAGAACTAAAGTTAGGTCTACACATAACGCAAAGTAGTCTGGATTTACAGATTATTACCTCATTAAAGCTAAGGTCCCAACTTCATTTGTCACTGCATTCTGCCTGTAACATTTTGTCCCACATGTGACAATGCCCTAGAAATGAAAGCTTTCAGATGATATAGCTTGTTCTTTTTGCAAAAATTAAGCCCAGTGGTAGAAAGGTCAAGGCAGGTACTTTGGCACCAAAGAAGCACCAGGGCCTCAGGCAGCTTCTGTCTTTCTATACTGTCTTTTTCCCATCTGCTTCTCATCCTCAAGGTCACTTCATAGACCAAAATAGCTGTTGGAGAATCAACCCTTATATCAAATTCCAGGACTTAGAAAGTAGAAAAATTCAGAAAGGGTTCTACCCCCGGACTTCAGAAGACTCAACCAGAAATAACCAATCAAAACCTCAACATTTCTCTCCTATAGCTACTTTAGTGAAAGAGAGGCTGTAATACATAGTCCTGATTCTGTGCAGCTTGCGTCTGACTAGAAATCAGGGTTCCATTTCCAAGGAAGGGGGAAGAGTCGATGTGATGCAGGCAGCTAGCATCTCTTCCACCCTGTGTACTGCATATACCCATTCTGTATAGCTGAACTGCCAACAATTAAATAATTGAAAAAAATGTAGAATGTCTCCAGCATGGGCCATTTCATCACCTAAGGGAAACTTCCAGAAGAGTCCACCCCAACATCTTGGAAGGCAACTTTCACCACTAGTGAGGAAACACTAATGTGCTTCTTCTCAAATTGGACATGTGGGTGTACTTCATACTTCCTCAACAGGTTAATGCAATGACAGGTTTCAGATATAAACAGCAGCTCAACTGCACTTATTATGAGACTGTGGTGGTTCTACAGTTTTGAGTTTTTAGGGTCTTTTTAAATCTGACATGTATTTCTACCTCATCCAAACCCAAGAGCAGGATCAGAGGCCTCCATCCCTGTGTGTCAGTGTGGAAAAGACTGAAAGTTTCCAGGAACAATGGTATTTACCTAGGACCAAGTGAGAAGGTAGGAACCCAAGCTCTGAATTCAACACTCCTGAGTTTTCACTCTGACACCAGCTTAGGGAAGATCAGAACAAATTGATAGATGGCAATATGGCTTCTGGCAGATCTTCAGGAATAACAAGAATGTGCCTGCACACAATAAGCTGTAGTTTCCAAAGCATTTGCGCATAGTCTTCAATTGGAAACTCCCACCAGTACTTCATAGCAGGCCAGATCATTGTAGCTTTGAGTAGGTTAGGGATTTATTACTCAAGGTCTTCTCTTATGAGGTAACTTTTGAGACTCAGATGATGAGAGGAAGCCAAACACCAAAAAAAAAAAAAACAAACAAAACAAAAAAAAAAACAAAAGACACACATTTCACACGCCAGGGAGAGAAAATCAGGTACAGAGCCACTGAACAAGGAAGGAGCACGTTCACTGCAGGGTAACAAATGAGAGATGGTGGGTGTGGTTACCTCAGAGGAAGGGGGAGAGGTCGCAAATGACACTGGAGAAAAAAATCAGGGCACTGGCAACTGTCATCTTCTGATCCTACATCTAACTTTCACTTGTCCTACCACCAAATAGATTTTTAACATGAGAATCTTATCCATCTTCTGCCTCTGCCTTCTCCACTCTGTTTCTAAAAATGTCTTTCAAAACAAGAAAAAGAAGCTACTGTTTTCATTGCAAGCTATGTCTAATTTTAAAATAAATAGAAAATTCCTGAATTCTAAAACTTCCTTTGATTTTTTTTTTCCAGATAGGGTTTTGCTCTGTCACCCAGGCAGGAGTGTACTGGTGCAATCACGGCTTACTGCAGCCTTGACCTCCTGGTTCAGTCAATCCTCCCATCTCAGCCACCTAAGTAGCTGGCACTACGGGCATGCATTTAACCATGTATGCCTATTTTTTGTACTTTTTTGTACAGACAGGGTTTCACTATGTTACTCAGATTGGTCTCAAACTCCTGGGGTCAAAATCTGCCCACTTTAGCCTCCCAAAGTGCTGGGATCACAGGTGTGAGCCACCATGCCCAGCCTCTTCCATTTGCTTAAAAACCAGGTTTTCTATAAACTTTCTGTAACCAGCACTTTCAAATTGCAACTCACTTTGTTTTGTTTTTAAAAATACCATGTACACAGACATATACAGGGTCCTATTTCCTATATAACAAGAGTAAACCTTCAAAATATCCCTATGCAAGAATGAAATTCCCCAAACCCCTGCCATAGGATTCACACTTAGTAGGCCTTCAATTTTGTCAGTTTGCCTGCAACTTCTTAGGTCCACTGCTTCAACCAGTTAGTTGGGAAAAAACGATTTTTTTAAAACATCTTGGCATCCATCAACTAGCATTTTCAAGGGCAAGAAAACAGCAGTGCCCAAGGAGCTGTGTGAGGTGCTTAAGGTTAATGGCTGTATTTACATAGCCATCAATTCACTTTACAAAGAACTGCCCCAGTAGGACTGTGCAGCTCCATCAGGCAGCCCCCGTCAGGACAGAGGAGACAAGAGTCTCTAAACAAGGAGGAAAATGCCCGATAAATCTTAATGACATCGCCTTGTTTTCATTCACTCACTTATCACCTTATTTTCAGCTCAAGAGTCTTGAGCCCCTGGTTGAAAAAAAATAACCTACACTTCCATTTCTCCATGATTCACTCTCTAAAACTTTTTGGGACTGTAGTAAATTACAACGGCCATAACTTTTATGATGATGCATACATTGCACCAGCACTGTCCAAGTGGGCAGCCACTACACACACATGGCTAGTTAAGTTTTAAGCTAAATTAATTAAAATAATTAAAATTTAAAATTTGCTTCTTGAGTCACATTAACCACATTTCAAGTACTCAATAGGGGCATGTAGCTTAGTGGCTATTACAGTGGACAGCGAGGAGTGTAGAACATTTCTATCATTGCAGGGAAGCTCTACTGGAACATAAAGGAATTTTTAAGATTGTACTTACAGATTTTTACTAATAATGTCTAGGGCCTGACCTGTTCTGGAGTTAACATACCTTAATTTCAAGAGAACATAATGATAAAAGAGACTTCCTGCAGTCCCCACATTTTTCAGATGCATTCCTAAGCAACTGGTGCACTGGTGGTTTTAACGCTCGAAAACACAACCTCTGACCAGGAAATTACTCTTTTACCCTAGAAAAATGCTAACACATGAGTACCAAGAGACCATAATTAAGAAAGGGCTTTAAACAGTAAACACTGCATCTCAGTTAACACCATATACAACTTTGTTCAAGAATGGTATCATCATATTCTCTGTAATAGAAAAAAAAAAAATGGGAAAAATCTGAATGCCCATCTGTAGGGAAACAGCTACATAAAATGCAGCACATTCATAGTGGAACACTATATGGCAGTTAAAGAAATGAGAGCCATGTATCTATCAACGTGGATAATCTCCAAGATAGCAGTAAGTGAAAAAATACAAACTATAGAATCAGATGTATGAAATGACACTACTTAAGTGAAAAGATTCAGACACAAGACTGTATATGTAGTAACCATACATAACATAAATAGCAAAGTTTAATGTATTTTGATGTTTTCACATTAGACTTTTTAAATAAAGTTAAATGCCAAATATGCTTCCTATTTCTGTTGATTAGTTGGCATTGATACAAATTAACTTCAAATGATAAGCAAGAATCTACCAGGTCTTCATCATTCCATTCTTCCTCCTCATGTTTGGATTTCTTTGAAATATAATGTATACTAAATATTTTAAACATGTGCAAAAGAATATAGGCCAAACTCTTCATAGTATCTGAGAAGAGAGAGAGAGAAATGGATTGTAGAGAGAGTTCGATGTGATTTTTACTTTTTCTCTAATTTTTTTTTTTTACAACTTGTGTATTCCCAGCAGGGGTTCTAGAAAGTCACTGTGACCCTGTGTTATGACCAGTGGCATCACTATCCCCTATGATGCAGCTTGAGTAACTGTAACAACACTAACCAGCCATTCCCAGCCAGCAAACAGTACCACCCACACATGCCATGCTCTACAGTAAATCAAAGACTGTGGTTTCCTAAAAGTAGACATTGTTCTTTAAAAAAAAAAAAAAAAAAAAAAAAAGGACAATTTTGTTGTTTGGGTGCTTCTGCTGTTTAGTCTTTCATAGAAGCCATCTCTAGCAGGGCCCTCACCTGCCACTCAACTTAGAAGCCTCATCTTCTAACTGCCTAGGGTTGAGTGCTGGGGGGACAAAAGCCAAAAGGGTCAGCAGTCAGCGAGGAGATCTATAGCATCTTGACAGTTGGGCAGAGACGCCCAACGTGAAAACCTGCGGAGGGGACAACAGTGACTGATGGGTCCTAAGGAAATGTTAGTACAAACCTAGTCACATGCAACACCCCACTGCCCTCAAGAGGGGATCACAATTTCACAAACCAGCTATGTAATTAAAACACAGCTCTGGAGACAGAGGAGGTTAAATGACTCTGACCCAGTCCATGCACTCCAGGTGTTGGTTGCCAATTCTAACCTTCTAACACCCACACATTTCTATAACTCAGATTATCTCCAAAATATCTCACAAACTTCCAATTTGTTTAAATGAGTGAAGAAAAAAGGCAAACTCTCTACATGTGTTTTCATATTCAAAAAATACTTGTTTGCAAACTTTTAATTTTTTTAGACAGTGCAAGATAAAGTAAAATCCACTGAAAGCTTTTCATTTAAGCAAACACAGAAGATAATTTATTCCTCCAAGTGGCAGGAGAAAGCAATAAACCAGGCATCTGTGCAAAAACTTTCCATACCCCCTCAAGTCCTATAACTCTGTCTACAACTCCATCTTCTGGTCCTGACTAAATCTTCAATTATTCCCAAAACGGATGAAATCTTAAATCCACATCAGCTTTTAACATCTGCTGAGTCTTAACTATACAGGAACAAAAACGAAATTCCTGTATGTCACCTGCTGATAGGATTATTTAAATCAGACTCAAACACATACGGAAACAGAAGCCACGTTTTTCCCTGGTACAATGTAGGCATCAATCAAATGATGGAAGTTAGCAATAGGTTGGTTACATGCTACGTACAGCAAACCTGCCTCAGCATTCATTTAAACAACTATGTAATTAGTACTTTAAAAATCCTCATCTACAGAAAACACATCTTATTCTCTAAAAGAAACTTCAAGATATTATCAAAATCAGTTTGTCAGACACAACACTTATCCAACTTTTAATTTGTACTTTTGGTTCAGTAATTTAAATCAATCTTCTGAATCATACTATTTAGACAAGCTTACCAGCATATTACAAAATGAGAAACTCCCAACCTAATCAAACCAATGTTATTTTAATAAAAATCTCTCTATTAAAAATTTTTAACTATGAAAAATGTATTATCTAAGAAAGCGTTATACAAAGTATCGCCCAAAGCTTGGAAGCATCAGCACCGCATGGGAGCCTGTTGGAAATACAAATTCACAGACCCCATCCCAGTTACTGAATCAGAAACTCTAGAGGGTGAAGCCAGGGAATCTGTTTGAACAAGCCTTCCAGGTGCTCCAGCATTGGTCCAAATAGTAATACTAGGAATGTCAAGATTACTTTAATATGGGGACTAGTATACCAAACAAGATGATCATGTAAAATCAATTTTAAAAATCCAACAAAATTCAAAATTTGCAGAGGACAAAAAAAATGCAATCAGCATAAACCCTATATCCATCTCCCTTGTTTCCTTGCTTCTAAGTAAATGAGTATCATGAAACTTACATATGGATATAGTCAATTGCTTGTAAGTTCATGTCTATTTATGCTATGGTTCAGAAATATTTGCACATCAAACCAGAATCTGAGTTTATACTTGGGATCCTGAGTCTTTTGTAAATGTGAAAAGAGTACATTTGGAATCAAAATGTCTTGAAGAAACAGTTCTCTAGGAATCCTGCCAGTCCTTTTTCTCAGGATGACCTTAACTTTCAGACTTGAGGAATTTTTTCCTTTCCTGATTAATACTCCGTAGGATGATTAATATATTTTGTCCATGTGTACATCAGGACAAACTGGCTTGTGACTTTATTCTACTACCGAGAACACCAGAGCTTGGTGCTCCATTGTAAAAGGGTTAACTAACATGCTAGGCCAGTATCAATGGCAGAGCTTACTGGCACTGCCTTCTCCCCCGACTCACCCATGAGGAATGTGGTTCTAAACATTGCCATTTTCCTTTAAAATAACGAATAAATCTGGCAGATGAACTACACACATCTGACTCAGGATTCCAGGAGTCCCAGCCCTCCCCCTCCCACTCCAGGCTTATTTCTGGGTCTTTAAGAATCAAATTAGAACACCCTGTCAAACACCTATTTGTGCAAACTTTAATTTCAAGTGTATTTAAATGTCTTCACATCTTGCTATTGCTCATCACATCAAGCAGAGCTGCTTCCATTGTGTAATCACAATAATGAATAAACATGGAGTGCTTAAAAAGGACTAAGGCACCACAAAACTGATCAATTGTTAATTCTATAAAGTGACTAAACGTGCCTTCCTTTGCAATAACTCCATCAAGCTGTGTTTTGGGTGGGAAGGATGCCCATGTCCTTTGCCTACTGTCTCTGTAAAGCAAAAACGCAATCATCAGTCAGATCCTACCTAAGGCTTATCTTAATCTTGATTGTTTCCTCATATTGTCTCAACTCACCACTTCCTCCCCACCCCAGTGAGAAGCAAAAATTGTCATGGCATTTAAAAAACCATGGGCTACACGATTATTCATCGCCAAAGGATTTGAGGCAGCACTAATATTAACAGCCTAAATAGCCACATTTTGTATTTATTGCCTGTTTTTATTTTGATAAAATACCAATTTCACAATAAGCATCTGACCCACAGGAACTCCAAGTCTTAATCAAATTCCTTTGTGTGGCAGGATGAGGACTGTTAGAGCTTCTCCTTAGGGTAAACACATTTGTTATTTACATCTTCTCCCCAACCATTCCTGGGCCATATGCATGAGGAGTTTGGCCAACCTTTCTTGAGTTCAAAGAATGAATAATCTACTAAGAGTTTTGTCTCTGGACCACACTGCTTGGGTTCAAATTGCATCTCTGCCACAAACTACCAGTGTGGCTTCCACCCTGCATGCTTCATTTTCCTCATGAAGACACAGAAGGGAGATGATTATTGTGTCTACCTTGTAGGACTTTGGGAAGGATTAAATCAGCACAAAACTATTTTTCGTACAATAAAATGGCACAGCCACTATGGAAAAGCAGTATGGTGGTTCCTCAAAAAATTAAACACAGAATCATCATCTATCCAATCCAGCACCTCCACTTCTGAGTATAGACTCAAAAGAACTAAAGGCAGAACTAAAAGCATCTTAAAAAGATGTTTGGATACCAATGTTCATTGCGGCTTGATTTACAATAGCCAAAAGGCGGGAAAAAATAAACAAATGTCCACTGACGGACAAATAAAAAATAACGTGTGAGATATACATGCAACGGATTATTCAGCCTTAAAGGAAATTCTGCCACATGCTACAACATGGATGAACCTTGAAGACGTAATGCTAAGTGAGATAAGAGACACAAAAGAACAAACAATGTATGTCTCCATTTACATGAGATACCTAGAGGAATGAAATTCAGAGGGACAGGAAGAAGAAAGGTGGTTGTCAGGAACTAGAAGGGGGAAACTGGAAATTAAATGTTTTATGGGTACAGAGTTCAGCTTTGTACCATGAAAAGGGTTCTGTGGATGGAATGAGTGATGGTAGCGTAACAATGGGAATGTACTTAATGCCACTGAAATGTACACTTAAAAATGCTTAAAATGATGAATTTCATGTTATTTTTTACCAAACCTAAAAAACAAAATGCTTAGTATGGTATCCAGTAGCATCCTTACTCAACAATGATAACTATTGTTATATTTTTTTGAAAGCGCAACAAGGCAAATATTTAACAAACTTTCTCTAATGTAAAAATGACTAGCATCTAGAGAAAGCTGTCATGAAAGACACTTGCTAAGTAAGGTTCAATTCCATTTAAACATCTCCTTACCCGCTCCCCACTGCCTCTCTTACCCCCATTGGTAGGTACTCCTTGACCTTAATGGGGATGTTTAAATGTTAACCAATGAGGTTTCTAAATCTCCTCAGCTGCATGTCAGCACCTAAGCTTTGAGGTGGGGGAAATTCCACACACAAGGAGAATGAGATTGGTACCAAGGGGCCGACTCACAACCATCCTCCACCTTGCTTAATGGAGTTCCTGTGCTTCTAAGCAGACCTAGAGTCTGCAAAGAGCAGGACAGAGTGCAAAGACGATGTGAGTTTTTTTATCCTGGGAGGACTGAGCCCATGGTAACCAATTTTACGGCTCTTTTGATTTGTGTCCATGGATATCTGTGTGTGTGCGTGTTGAGAAGGAATTAATTCAAAAGTATAGATGAAGAAAGCTGCATCTGAGACGTGAAGCCGAGTTGCATAATCAGGTCTGAAGGCAGAGGAAAGGTAACAGATGTTTACATTACAATCTGGCTCCTACTGGAAGAGCTGCCAAATGATTTAAATAGTAACAAAGATACTATTCCAGTAATTTGTTGCCCCAATAATACACACAGAGAAGAATTCATCCCAGTAATTTTTTCTCTGGGTGGCCTTAAACATCCCACTGTACAAAATATTAATGGCTTTTAAACTACTTAAAATCTTAAACTAGACACCATATTAAAAAGTAGAATTGAAGGACTTACTAATACTGACATATGAAACTTGATGTCTGGTAAACAGGATGCATTACAAAGAAACTCGAAGTCTCTTTTAACTTTTGGATGTTTTATGACTCATATTAAGATAAATTTTTAGGTAGAATAACATACAGCCATTAAAAAGAATGACACATAGGTCTCTTCACTGATTTGTCATCTTTCTTGGAATAGATCCAGAGCACATCTGGTCTCATGTAAAATGATGACCACAATGTAGGTGGTCTCTACAGGCGAGGAATAACGGCCTCCTCCCTTAGCCAGGGGTTCACCAAAAGCCCTCTAATGGGCCTTTGCTGAGTAAACAAAGCAGGACACAGATCATATAATGTATGATACCCCTTATCCAAAATTGTCAGGTCTAGTCCAGGTGCGGTGGCTCATGCCTGTAATCCCAATACTTTGGGATGCGGAGGTGGGTGAAACACTTGAGGTCAGGAGTTCAAGACCAGCCTGTCCAACATGGTGAAACCCAGTCTCTACTAAATATACAAAAATTAGCCAGGTATGGTGGTGCACACCTCTACTCCCAGCTACTCAGGAGGCTGAGGCAGGAGAATCTCTTGAACCCAAGAGAGGGAGGTTGCAGTGAGCTAAGATTGTGCCAGTGCACTCTAGCCTGGGTGACAGAGACTCTGTCTCAAATTTTTTATATATATATATTTTATATATATATATATATATATATAAATCAGGTCTAAACATATGTGGATTAAAAAAGGAGAGACTTGGAAATAGGTTTACCAAAGTATAAAAGGGAACTCTCTCTAGGTGGCAAAATTGGGTGGTTTTTATTTTAATTTTTCTCTTTATATTTTTATGCAATGTCTGAATTTTTCTACCCCAGGTATGTATTGTTTTTATAAATTAAGAAATTTTCGAGGGAAGGCGCGGAGAACTAGAGGACGCCACACTTTCAGACAAAGTCTGGTCGCTCACGGAGCAGAAGATCCCCCAGTGGTGGAAACACACGGGTCGCCAGCGCGACTCTCGTGGTCGGCGCAGCGGTTCCGCCGGCACCTCGGCGCGGCAGCTCTCGGAGCAGAGTAAACGGGACCGCTTCCCCTTCTGACCGAGGTTTGGAGCCCCGGGAAGGCAGAGTCGCCTACTACGGAAACAAGAAGGAAGCCCGACAGGAGAATCCTGGGCAGAAAAGCACCATCAGTTTTAACGCCGCTGCTCTGGCCCTGGGAACTAACAACCTGGACGTCCACTCAAGAGACCTAATCTGAAAGTTGGTAATTTCAAAGACGAGAGGAGGATAAATTTACAATGATGGGAAGAAACCAGCGTAAAAAAGCTGAGAATACTCAAAGTCAGAACGCCTCTCTCTCTAAAGATGATCACAGTTCCACATCAACAATGGAACAAGGCTTGATGGAGAACGAGCGCCTCCTGATGACAGAATCACTCTTCAAGGAATGGATAATAAGAAACTTCGGTGAGTTAAAAGAACATGTTGTAGCCCAACGTAAAGAAACTAGGAACTTTGACAAAAGGCTTGATGAAATCCTATTGAGAATAGACAACTTAGAGAGGAGTATGAGTGAATTAATGGAACTGAAGAATACAATACAGGAACTCCGCAAAGTATGCACAGGTTTAAACACTCGAATTGTTCAAGCAGAAAAAGGGATATCAGAGGTCAAAGTCCAACTTAATGAAATAAAACGTGAAGAAAAGATTAGAGAAAAAAGGATAAAAAGGAATGAGCAAAGTCTCCAAGAAATGTGGGACTATGTGAAAAGACCAAATTTACGTTTGATAGGTGTACCTGAATGCAACGGAGAGAATGAATCCAAGCTGGAAAATACCCTTCAGGATATTATTCAGGAAAATTTTCCTAAACTAGCAAAGCAGGTCAACATTCAACCCCAGGTAATACAGAGAACACCACAAAGATATTCCTCAAGAAGAGCAACCCCAAGGCACATAATCGTTAGATTCACCAGGGTTGAAACGAAGGAGAGGATACTAAGGGCAGCCAGAGAGAAAGGTCGGATAACCCACAAAGGCAAGCCCATCAGACTTACAGCAGATCTCTCGGCAGAAACTCTACAGGCCAGAAGAGAGTGGGGGCCAATATTCAACATCCTCAAAGAACAGAACCTTCAGCCCAGAATTTCATATCCAGCCAAACTAAGCTTCACAAGTGAAGGAAAAATAAAATCTTTTATGAACAAGCAAGAACTCAGAGATTTTATTACCACCAGACCTGCTTTACAAGAGCTTCTGAAAGAAGCATTACACACAGAAAGAAACAACCAGTATTAGCCTTTCTAAAAATACACCAAAAAGTAAAGAGCACCAACATAAAGAAGAATTTACACCAACACATGGATAAAACAGCCAGTCAACATCAAATGGCAGTAACCCTAAATTTAAATTGACTAAATTCCCAATCAAAAGACACAGCCAAAACCCAACGGCATGTTACATCCAGACCTGTTTCACATGCAAGGATACACAAAGACTCAAAACAAAGGGATGGAGAAAGATTGACCAACCAAATGGAGAGCAAAAATAAATAATAAATAAATAAAAAGCAGGAGTTGCAATTCTTGTATCGGATAAAATAGATTTTAAAGCAACAAAGATATAGTGGTAAAAGGATCAATGCAACAAGAGCTAACGATCCTAACACCCAGATAGGAGACTTAGATTCAATGAGACAGAAAATTAATAAGGATATCAAGGACTCGAACTCAGATCCAGAACAAGTAAACTTAATAAATATTTATAGAGCTCTCCACTTCAAATACACAAAATATACATTCTTGTCAATACCACATCACACCTACCCATTAGTTTAAATGAAACATTGATTGGCCATTATTAATACCCAATTTTTTTCAAAATAAAGCAATATTTCCATTTACTCTCCCTCTTTCTCTTCCTCTTTCTTCCTCTCCTTTACTTATTTTTTTTTTTCTTTCCTTCTCTCAAAAAAAAAGAAATCAACTTGTAAACCTCTAGATACAGGTCGGCAATGTCTCTTTCATTGCTTGATTTCCTTTCTTCCCTTCCCTCCCTCCCTCCCTCCCTCCCTCCCCGCTTCCTCGCTTCCTCCCTTCCTTCCTTCCTTCATCCCTTCCTTCCTCCCTACCGTCCTTCTTCCCTTCCTTCCTGCCTTCCTCCCCCCCAAAAAAAAAAAAAAAAAAAAAAAAAAAAAAAAAAATTTTCAAGACAGAAGTCTAGGGTGATGAAAAGAATCATGGCCTAGGCATCAAGATACTTGGGTTCCCTGACAGAAGTAAAGAGCTGGGGACATTGTGTAAGTCATTTTTCTCTATTCTGGACCTAAAAAGTATTAGAACAGGGTTTTTCAACCACAGCATTTGAGATATTTTGAATCAAATAATTCTTTGCAGCCAGCCGCGGTGGCTTACTCCTGTAATCCCAGAACTTTGGGAGGCTGAAGTGGGCAGATCACCTGAGGCCAGAAGTTCGAGACCAGAGTGGCCAACATGGTAACACCCTGTCTCTACAAAAATTAGCCAGGCATGATGGCAGGTGCTTGCTATCCAAGCTACAGGGGAGTCTGAAGTGGGAGAATGGCTTGAACCTGGAAGGCGGAGTTTGCAGTGAGCCGGGATGGCGCCACTGCACTCCAGCCTAAGTGATAGAGCAAAACTCTATCTCAAATAAATAAATAAATAATTCCTTGTTGTGGGGGCTGCCCCGTGCATCACAGGATGCTTAGCCAGCATTCCTGGCCTCTACCTATGAGAGACTGCTCTCCCATACCATCCTGCCCCAAATTGTAACAACCAAAAAAAATGTCTCCAGACATTGCCAAAACTCTGGGGAGCAAAACTGCCCCCACTTTGGAGCAATTTTAAGTTTCCCCTGCAATTCTTGGTCTTTAGGTTTCTTCTTTGCCGAAAAGCTTTAATTTTTAGAAGCTGTATTTAAAGTCTGTGGTTTTGGGCACAATGTTTCCCAGTTTAGTAACTACGGTGTACCGCAGACTCATCAATATTTTCATCACTTATTAAAGAAAAAGATGAAATGGAAAGAAAATAAAAAATAAAACTATTAATTTTCAGAGAAAACTTCAGAACACACAGCACATCTGTGAAACTAAAAGAATCTAATCAGACACGGTGGTCATTTAAAAAAGAATAAATAATAAGTCTAGCCTTTGGCAGTTCCACCTTTTGTTAAGGTAACTGAAATACTGTAGAATGTTCTATTGCTTTCTGGTTTAAAATGAACTTTTGGCACTAGCAAAGCCAATGGAGTAGTTTGTGTGTACTGCCATATTAAAAAACAACAACAAAAAAAAAACCTTAGTGTCTTTCCTTTACTTCATAAGAAATACAAGGATAGCCAGGCACAGAGGCTCATGCCTGTAACATCTGGACCTAAAAAGTATTAGAACAGGGTTTTTCAACCACAGCATTTGAGATATTTTGAATCAAATAATTCTTTGCAGCCAGCCGCGGTGGCTTACTCCTGTAATCCCAGAACTTTGGGAGGCTGAAGTGGGCAGATCACCTGAGGCCAGAAGGTGGGTTAGAGGCTGAGACAGGAGGGTTGCTTGAGCCCAAGAGTTCAATACCAGCCTGGGGGAAATTGCTGAGACTCTGTATCTACATAAAATAAACAATTAGTTGGGCATGGTGGCATACCCTGTAGTTTTAGCTACTCAGGAGGCTGAGGCAGAAGGATTGGTTTAGCCCAGGAGGTCAAGTTCGCAGTGAGCTATGATCATAGCACTGCATTCCAGCCTGAGTAACAGAGTGAGACCCCATCTCAAAAAAAGAAACAGAAAAAGAAATACAAGGATATCTTCATATTTTTCCAATAAGGATATTTTACTCTTCTGGACTAACAATACTACAATCTCATAAAAGGAAACAAATTACCTATGTCTTTATTATCTTTCTAAATAATGTCTTGTCATTTTATTAACAACTCCCTAATATTTGATGCTATCATACTTCTGAATTAAAATCACTTATGTTCACGTTAATGATTTGCTACTGTAAGATCCTGACAGCTTTAAATTAAAAATAACTAAAAAATACTCAATGTTGCTTTAGATTCCTAATTCTGAAAATCAGTAGTTCATCCATGTAGAGAAAGCCATCTAGTAATCACAATGTTTCCGTAACATCAAGACTCTACAGCTGGCATATACCAAGTGTTCAGCAAATGTAGGATACCATTGTCATTATTCACAGCAATGCCAAAAAATAATACTATTCCAAATTATTGGCTAGGATTGGCTTTCATAGCAACCAAAAGGCACGAAGTGTGAAAGGGCAGCCTATCACTTAATATATTAATATTCTGAGTTCTTTCACAAGTAAACCATAAATCATTACCTTAAACTGCCTGACCATCATTTTAACATCCATGTCATTCCTCATGTTCAGTTAGGTTCAAACTGAGTCACCCTACCCAATCCTCTTCCATCGCCAGCTTCCCTTTAAACCTTTTCTTTATAACTCCAGATACCGTGGCAGCACCTAGGAAGTAACCCAAGCTGGCTGGTGCATACAGCTGTCCAATCCTTGAGCTGGGCTCAGCTAGCATAGTAGTCTAGCAAACTGATGGTGTGAGAAGCCCATGTGTCCCTCCCTCTGCAGAGACAGCCAAGGGGAGGGGTCCACCGCCTCACAGGAATCATTCTCTCCCTGTCTTCATCGGAAAGGACACTGGGCTAGGAATAGGACTCACAGATTCTAATCCCAGGTTTTTTTTTTAATAACATACTAGATCCAAGGTATGACAACACCTCCTACCCCCAATCTTCTAGAAAGCTGAAATTGAAGGTACTTTCTAGATTTAAAATTATTTTGAGCATTTCCTTAAATCAGATTGCACAATTAAGTTTATGGTTTGTTTTTTAGAGAGCCCTTTTGACTGACTGGAGGAAAATGAATTGAACTTGAATAGTGACTGTAAAACAGGAAGAATTTCTCTTATATTTTCAGCAGATATCAAATAGGAAGTCAAGGTCAATTTTATCTTATCGGAGGTGTGTTGCAGGAGATCACAAACTGAGTGGCGCATTACAAAGTGAAATGCCACACTACAACTAAAGGCTCTAAGTCAGGGCTGCCATGCCACAGCTGAAGTCTCTAAGTCAGGGCTGTCTAGGTTCTGACGTGGCTTTTAAAAATAACATTTTCAAAACAAATAATTATTAAGTGATCAGTGTGGCCAAGATCACTTCACCAATTCCTTTGTGGACATCTTTGTCTCCTATTGCCTCAATCCTCCACCCTTGATCCTGAATCTTGACAAATTAGGATAAATACACTCTATGGTCTCCCAATCATTTATGATTGATTGGCTTTGGGACTTAAAGTCATCTTGCTAATCCTGGCTGATTTACAGCCAACACCTGATGAAACAAGCGCACGTACTCAAATTAGCCCATTACCTAGAGGGCTACCTCTGGGACAAAAAAAAAATAAAAGCAAAAGGTTAGTCCATTTACTATGATATCTTTACATATTTATAAGAACCAGAGCCAGAACACAGGGTGGAAAAACTCCCAAAGAGGAAGAAAGCATAAGGGGGGAAATCTACTTATGCAAATTTTAAAGAGATCTATAAAACTACAATCTGAGAATTTTATTATTAAGCTAAGCTTCTTAATATAGAAATACCCCAAACTCTCCAACTGGACAGCTAATTGAGAGTTAGAAGTTGCCAAAAAGACTTCCTTCCTTTATCACAGGCAATATAGAATCCCTTGCTCAATATGATAATGTGACTTTTGTCAATGCATGTTCAAATCAGATCAAGCATTGGCTGGTGATGATGTCATATCCAAGGGTTAATCCCCAGTGAATGCAGTTTTAATATCACATGCATCAACACACCATTTACATAGCAAAGTATTATATTAAGTGTAACAACAAATGAGTGGTGCAGAAAAAAGCAGCTACTAGGAAAAGGCTACCTGCCACTGAAAAGGAGGTGGCAGTGGGTAGCAAAGGAGTTTCTTCTATTTCTTTAATTACTACATAGAACTAGGCCATCAAACAGGACACATATCTTAAAAGATCAGAAAATGAATATTGAAATTCAAGTGACCTAGAACATTCTAGAACTAGAAATATAAAAAAGGTTGCCTTCAATAATAAATACCCAATAATCAAGCAGAGATATTTGTAGGGATTTTTGTGTATGCGCTAAGGGAACAAGCAGTGCAATTAAAGTCAAAGATAGATCAATTGGCAGCCACTGCTTTTCTGGAGAGGGCAACTTTCTTATCTTTAGCAGGGAAAACTGGCCAAGTCAAATTATGACGTGAAGGCTTTCATAAATTTGGAAGTGCCAAATGGCAGTTAAGATGGTACGGAGGGCAGAAAGCAGAGTCACGCAAAGCAGAACAATGAGACAGAAGAACTTAGGAAGGAAACCTTGAAATACGGCTTTCTGCTATGAGAATATTGATCAAGAAATGTCCACACATATGAAGAAAGCTTTTTGCACAAATGAGCCATGCCAACTCACTCGGTCATTTTAGGAGGACATAAGTCATCATTAGTCATAATGATTCTGAAAACTGCTCTCACACTGCCTTATTAAGGCCTGTATTTGCAACCTAAAGGAAGTGTTGGGCTTTCACACTGATATATGACTGTAAACTTAGCAGAAATTCTCACTGTAAAACCCACAACGGGCTATTGAAGAATTCTTCAAGTCATACATTTGTTCTCAGTGATTGAATGGAAACACTAATTATATTGCAAAACGGCTGTTCCTAAATTATTTTAGCCTTAAAAAAAAGTCCAAGCCCTTCCTGAACTGGGCTCAGACACAAAGAAACTGCCCCCACCTCTTCCCTCCTCAGCGAGTGTTCTAGACAGGGGCCAAACTAAGATGTATGTGATTAGAAAGCTAGGCCGTCTGTGTGCACAAGTTTGGGTGTCTGAGTCTGCAGGTGGCAGCTCCGGGTTGTGGTGGACAAGCTTTATGTCAAAGATATTAGAGAAAGAAACACATCAAGGCTTCGAACTCACCCATCCTCACACACGGAGATCGCCTGTCACATCGCATCAACCTTGCCTGTCTCAGAGGGAAGACCATTGAAAAGTTAAAAGCGAAAAGAGTTCAGGGATAAAGACGTTTCACCAAAGGGAGTCCCTGAAGCTTGGCGAGGGGAGATGGGCACCAGGCTAGGTGTCGGCGAGTCTGTGAACCCGTGCATGTACATAGTGCTTAGGAGCTGATTCGTAGCTTGACTAAGGCTCCGTGGAGCCGCCAAACGTTCAATGATGCTGATTCAATAAGAAAACGCACCAGCGGCACTGTATCTGGCTTGGGCAGCCTCCCCAGGTGTAGGTGATCAAGCTTTCCAGTTCAAATTCCTCCCCGAGCTCCTTCCTTAGGATCAAAGATGCCTTCTCTTCTAGGAGCAGATTGACAGGGCTAAGAGGGGAAAGGAGCCAAAGAAAGGTAGAGATGCCCCTTTGGTGGGCAAATCTGAGATGCCTCCCGCGAAAAGAGACTCAACTTCCAGACCCGCTCCAGTTCTCCACTTGGGCGGGAAGCTTTGCGCTACCAGCTGAAAAAGGCATCCCGAGCATTCATGGAGCCCTTCCAGCAAGATCCCTGCAACCGGAGCTTCGGGGGGGGGGGGGGGGGGGGGGGGAACGCTGACCTACTCCCACCTGCTGGCTCTTAAAAGGATCCTAGCTCAGATTAAAGAGATGAAGCGCTAAGTAAGGTTGCCTGGTCCAGAAAAGAGCTCAAGGCGAGTTCACCACCCCCTCCTCGTACCAATTCGTCGAGTGGCCTCCTCCGCACCCGCAGAGCACCCTCGGGGGTTCTGTCAGACACGAACCCCGAAACTGGAAGCGGCCGCTGCCCCTCTCCAGCCGCATGTCCGTACTTCGGAGCGCCGCTTCCAACTTCGGGTTGCAAGCCGAGCTCAGCACAGGCAGTCGTTCCAGCACCCCACAGGGCCGGGACGAGCGGAGCCGCACCGAGCAGAGTTAAGTCGGTACCAGCCCAGGAGACAGCACCTAAATACAGGGTCCAAATCCACCCCCACCCCATCCTCTCGCCCCTCCTTATCCCGTCCAACCCTTCTTACTGGTCTAGAGCCGGCAGCCTAGTCAGACCCGCGAGCCCGCGACTAGGCACCGACCGCCGCACCGGAGCCCAAGGACGCTCACCTTGCCGCCTTCCAGCGGGCCCCGCCGGGAGCGGCCCATCACCTCCGCAGCCTCGCCAGAAGGAAAGTTCCCACGCCTCTCCCAAGAGAAGCCCGAAGGTGCCAGGGGAGAAGCAGCGACTGCGGAGAGGCGGCTGATGCTGGACTCCCGATGTTCGCCGGCAGCCGCGCGCGCAATCGGCGCGCCAAATGCAGGGCTGCGCGCTGCTAGCAGTGCAGAGCCAAGCCCAGCTAAAGCTCTGGCCAAGATGGGCCGGGCCGGCCGCGGGCCGCGCTGATTGGCAGGGCCGGCCGGTTGCTCCTGCCCCAGCCTGGCCCCGCGGTCCACGTGGGCCGGCCCTCTCCCCGCCCCGCACCCCTGCTCCGCCTGCACGCCCCCACTGCCGGCCTCCTGGCGCCTCTCCCTAGCGCCTCGCTGTGGCCACCACTCCGCAGGTGATGAGCAAAAGGTATTCTTATCCAATACCTGAGAGTCACTTTGAGCTCAGCATAAGCTAGAGGAATTTAGAGTTCGGCGCCCAGTCAAAACCGTTCCCCACGCAGGACCCAAAGCAGTTTGCAAGCAGGATTTCCCAGCCATCCTGTGCTGTAGCACATTCATGAACTAATCTGGCTTCGCGTGTAATGTGCTTGTATGAGAGAGGAGAAAACTCGGTCCATATGTCAATACCTGAATACATTTCTTATTTTAAAATGTATAAAAATACAAGACTTCTCTGACTCCCTCCTCCCACTCCACCCCCAGCCATGCCCTCCACTCTTCCGCAAGTGAAAGTAACTGATCATCAGTGACACTTGGTATTCATTTTACTGGGATTACTTCAGCTGAGAAAACTGAAGCACAGAGAAGTTAAATCGTTTACTGAAGATTACGCAGGTAATTAGTATATCCATGCTCTTTAGTATTGAAAGCATGGATCCGTAGAGCTGTCCCCTTAGAACACGTTAGAACTGCAGATTTTCAGGCCCCACTCCAGAACCAGAATCTTCATTTTAACAAGATCCCCAAGTGGCTGGTACATGCATAAAGTTGGAAAGTGTTGCTCTGTACCACTACGCTGTACACTCTCATTGGCTTGGCTTATCATCTGGTCCTTTCACTCTGCATTGACCTACGATTATGTGCCATTCTGTTTCTGCTACACTCTAAAGTATAGTTGCCCTTCTCTGAATCTACCCCTTGAACTAACCTATGGCAGGCCTTATGCTTCTGTTCCCCATACTACATAGACCACGGCACATTTTACTTGTTAAACAGTTTCAATCTCTTACTCTCTTATTATTAAAATAGGGGTTCTACATTCAAAGGCAATTTGTTATCAAGATGCCACCGGTTTAAGAGAGAATTCAAGCTTTGGAGATAAGGGCTTGATCTTTGAGATTTCCCCGAAAGACTAGCATTGAAATTCTGTGACTGTCAAGGGGAGTTCCAAGCAAAACCTGAAATAACACGCCAGGAGATTCCAGAGCTCTTTCTCAACAGCATTCATTCATTCATTCATTCACTCTATAAAACTGAGGGCCTACTCTGTGTCAGGCACTGTAACAAGTGCTGGTACATACAGAAGGAAACACAACAGTAAAAGTTCCTGAATTCATGGAACTTACCTTCTAGTAGGGAGAGATAGGCAATTAACATGACAAGTAAGTGAATTACAGAGTTTGGTAGAAGGCGGTCAGTGTTACAGAGAGAAAAAAAGTAAGAGAAAAGGAGACGAGTACTGGGGAGATGGTGGTTTTAAGAATAGTAATAAGTCTGGTAGGTAATATCAAGAAGGTAATATCTGAACCAAGACTTGGAAGAGATTAGGGAGCAAGTCATTTAAAAGAACAAGTTTGCATTCATTCATTCACCAAATACTTGTTGCTTCCACACTGTGTGACAAGCATGGTTCTGACATAGACCTGTGTGTTTACTTGAGCCCTGTTTTTCATATCTCCAATTTTCCTACACTGGGGGTTTCTTGTCCTGGTGGAAAAAAAAAAACAAAAACATAAGCAATTATGTGTGGCTCGACCTAATACCATGTTTTTCCATCCTGGATGTTCAGTATTGTTAGGGGTTCAATTTTGTCTCCCTGAAATTTATATGTTTGTCTTAACCCTCAGTACCACAGAATGTGACATTATTTGGAGATACGGTCTTAACAGAATTAAATTAAATGAGGTCTTTAGAATGAGCCTGAATACAGTATGACTGTGCCCTTATAAAAAGGGGAAATTTGGAGACAGATCTGCACACAGGGAGAATACCATGTAAAAACTCAGGGCAGAGATGGAGCAATACTTCCACAAGTCATGAAATGCCAAAGATTACCAGAAAACCACCTAAAGAGGAGAGAGGCATAGACCGATGTTTTGCAGCCCTCAGAAGGAGCCCTGCCAACACCATGACCTTGGACTCCTAGCTTCCAGAACTGTGAGACAAGCAATGTCTGTTGTTTAAGCCACCTAGTTTGTGGTATTTAAATGGCAGCCCTAGCAAATTCATACAACCGTACAAGTGTATTTGTTTCTGAAGACAGTACAGTTCAGGGACTCCTCTGTAAGTTTCCAATGACCTAATGTCTCTTGTGCAGTAGCAAGAAGCCAGAATGATCTGAGGAATTGAGATTTAGTAACCAAATCACCACAAAAAAAAGGCAAACCATATTTAAAAAATGGCCAGTAAGCCCGTTACCCAATTGTTTCCTCATTCAGCTATTTATCAAGTACCCGCTGTGAGCTAGGCTCTGGGATAAGGTGACAAACAAGGCACATGTGACTTGTGTGTATTGTCGTGGGGAAAGCTCGACAGTAAGCAGTTCCATAAATATGTGAATAAAGTAATTTCAGAGAAGAATAAGTGCTAAAAATAAATAAATAAAAGAAGGCTAGAGCATTAGAAGGATATGAGGATAGGTTTATTTTAGACTGGCTGCCTAGGGAAGGTCCCTATGAGGTCGTGACATTTGAGTCAAGGCCTAACTTACAAAAAGCCATCCAAGCGAGTATCTGGGCAAAAATTGTTCCAGGCAGAGACAGCAGTTCCTCTTATAAGAAAATGTTCCTGTCATTCATTCTGTAACATTCTTTCTTTCTCTCTTTGTAACCCATTTTGTATCCTTTGAGGTTGTATAAAATCAATGAGCATCTGTTTCCTAAAAATGAGGTCAAATTATTTATTTTCTTATGTAAGAACCTACGAAGGTCACACCGACAGGGTTTTGCATGCACCACACATTCACAAAACACCCTTTGACGTGCCTCTGTATTTGTAGGAAGTGACAGCACGTGACTTGGACATTGTGTTTACTTTCCTCATTTGTATAACGTCCAGAACACTACTGGCATGTCCTGCTGCTTAATCAATATGTGCTGATGGCTGACCATGCCTGAAAGGAACATTCTGACTCTCCTGGGCCTGTTTATAAAATCCTCATTGCCAGTGAAGCTTCAGTTTTTAAATTTTGCAATACAGTTTTGCACTTTGTAATTTTTCTGACACTAATAAGAATAATAGCTAACTTAATTGGAGGCTTGTGTGTGGCTCACTATACTAAGTACTTCACATGGATTAGCTTTATAATCCATTTGATTAAAAGGTAAATTCTCTTATTATAATCTCCATGTTACAGATGAGAAAACAGGCGCTCAAAAAAGGCCAGGGTTGAAACCACTATTAAATGGCCGACTTATGCCTTGAAGCAGTCTCTCTTACTGTCAGCTCTGTGCTTGAGTGGTTAACATTGAAACAAGTGAAGAAAGAGCAGAGAAAAAGAAAAAAGCATCTGTCTGGGTACACATGGACATACAGTGCAGAATAATAGGCATCGGAGACCACAAAATGTGGGAGGGTGGGAGCAAGGTGAGGGCTAAATACTTACCCATTGGGTACAGTGTTCACTATTCCATGCAACATATGCCTGTAAGAAACCTGCCCTTGTGCCTTCCAAATATATGAAAATAAATTTAAATGTTTTTAAAAAGCATCTGTCTATTCCTTTACATTTGTCTTTGAAATTTTCAAAGCACCGTTTTCTAACGTTTTTTATTTACCCCAGCCTTCTAACTTTCAAGTACACTTTTCTAGCTGGATATTTGCTTTGCTTTCCCTTAATTCAAACTAGGAACTGCAGGGACTTTATAAATGAAACGACTGATGTGTGTGTGTGTATATATATATATATATATATATATATATATATATATATACATACACATACATATGAGAGAGAGAGTTTTGTTTTCAGCCTGTCTGTTCTTCAACACCCTCTAAGGAATTGTAAGTCAAGCTTTTCAGAGCTCTGCCTACTTTGACAGACATTGTATCTCATACATTGACAGTGCCCCAACACTAAGGGGTCTCTCCCCTCACTCAGATAGTAAAGAACATCACGTCCCCTACCAGACCAAATGCTGTACGCAATTTTGCAATGCCAGCTCAGGCCCTCTTTACACAGATACTGAAAGATCCTCCTGCCTGAGAGTGAACATCTAAAAATGGCTTCAGCCAGTCTTTGTGAATAACTTTCTATTCTTGTGGCTTCCCCACAGTCCTGGTCAGGGAAAAAGTCCAGAGAACATGCAACAGTGAAAAGATGTGAGGCTTCTCTCATTGCATCCTGGATTCCCCCACCTTGCTCAGGAAGTGGGTGGCCGTTTTTGCAGTTAAATGACTTCCTGCCTTGGATGGCTTGGTCAGACATGTTTTAGACTTCTGGAACTCAGACAAGGTGTCTGCTATTTGCTTTGAAAGACTCAGGTGGGTTTCACTATCATTCCCTTTGCTGACCACAACTGCTTCAATAATTTATGCCCTGGAAAAGATCAGCACTTCAGGGCAAATTAACATGAGAAAGATTTATGAAACCACAATAGGAGGGCACTTTGAGAAACCATCCAAGAGCTGTTGCACAAAGCTATACAAGCTAGGTTCCAAGCAGGACCAACGCCAGATAGAATCATCAAAGAAATAATGCTCCTTTTGGTACCCTCTCTTCTTCTGTCCATCCCTTCCACTCCAGCATCTGCCAATATGGTCTGTGTAGCACTCAGCTACACAGAAGGCTGGTGATGTCATTCAGGAATTCATTTTCATTGATTATTTTGTTAATTTGTTTAAAACTTATGTTTGTTAAAGAGAATTTGTACACCCACATTCGTAGCAACATTACTTTTTGGTTAGAAGCAATCCAAGCGTCCATCAATAGAGGAAAGATAAATAAAATGTGATATATACATGCACACAATGGAATAAAATGAATGAAGCTTGGAGACATTATGCTAAGTGAGATAAGCTATTCACAAAAAGACAAATACTGTATGATTTCATGTATGTGAAGTACCTAGACTAGTCAAATTTTAAAGACAGAAGGTAGAATGGTGTGACTCTTGCCTATAATCCCATCACTTCAGGAAACCAAGGCAGGAGGATTGCTTGAGCCCTGGAGTTGTAAACTAGCCTCGGTAACATAGTGGAATCCCCATGTCCACAAAAAAAATTTTTTTTAACTTAGCCAGGCATGATGGTGCTCACATGTAGTTCCAGCTACTTGAGAGACTGAGATGGGAGTATCGTTTGAGCCCAGGAGGTCAAGGCTGCAGTGAGCTGTGATCATGATACTGTACTGCAGCCTGGGTGACAGTACCATGTCTCAAAAAAGAAAAAAGAAAGGATAATGGTGGTTGCCAGGGGCTACAGCAGGGGCATTCAATCTTTTGGCTTCCCTGAGCCACATTAGAAGATGAGGAATTTTCTTGGGCCACCCATAAAATACACTAACACTGACAATAGCTGATGAGCTTTAAAAAAAAAATCACAAAAAAATCTCATAATGTTTTAAGGAAGTTAACAAATTTAGGTTGGGCCACATTCAAAGCCATCCTGGGCCACAGGCAGCCTGCAGGCCATGAGTTGGACAGGCTTAAATTAGAGGAAGGGGAGAATGAAAAATTAGTGTTTAATAGGTATCGTTTCCATTTTGCAAGATGATGAGGTCAGGGGATGGATGGAGTGATGATAGCTCAGTAGTTTGAATATACTTATTGCCACTGAACTGTACACTTAAAAATCATTAAGCTGGTACATTTTATTACTAACTGCATTTTACCACAATTTAAAATAACTTTTAAAAACTAATAGAAGTTCTTATGTCTAAAATGTCACATTTTTAAAGCTGAAAATGGAGGTATAATTCAATTTATAGCACAAATTACCAAACTCAGACTAAACATATTTTGGTCAAAAAAATTTTTTTAATTATGTTTGTGTGTATGCTAGACATTGTATGAGGTACTTGACATGTAGTTCTAAAAAAAAGAGAGAGAAAGAGGATCTAAGATAGCCAAATAGGAACAGCTCTGGAGTGCACTCCCAGTTAGAACAATGCAGAGGATGAGTGATCACCACATTTCCAAACGAGTTATTACTGTCCACAGACCAGGAGATTCCCAGGCTGAAAAGCACCACGAGTTTCCAGTATGGCTCTTTCAGCCAGTGCAGCGGGTCTCCACACAAAAACTCGCAAAAATCTTTGTGGCCATTTCAATTGGCGCCTGGAATGCCTGGAAGACAGAGCCACCCATTCAACTGAAAAAAAGGGGGCTGAAACAGGGAGCCACATGATCTGGCTGGGCGGGTCCCACCAGGTCCCACCCCCACAAAGACTAGCAATCTGAAACTCTCTGGATTGAGAGTTTCACAGCAAGCACAGCTGGACCAAGGACAGTCCAGCTCTGTGGGGGGAAGGGTGTCTGCCATTACCGAGATAGTCCACCACTACCGAAGCAGTCTGCCACTACTTAGGCAGTCCGCCATTACAGAGGCAGTCCACCATTACACAGGCAGTCCACCATTACACAGGGAGTCTGCCATTACTGAGACAGACCATCATTACCGAGGCAGTTCCAACTATATCTCTATAAACAAAACTACATGGAAATTCACACAGCAGCTGGGTAGAGCCCATTAGCTCAGCAACACCTCTGCAGGCAGACTGTGACTAGGCTACCTCCTTGCTAGGCAGAGCATCTCTGAAAAAAGGCAGCAGCATGTCAGGAACTTATAAATAAAGCCCCACCTTCCCAGGACAGAGGACCTGGGAAAAAAGGTGGTTATGAGTTCCGCTGCAACAGACTTAAATGTACCTGCCCAGCAGCTCTGAATGCAACAATGGAGTTCACAGCTCAGCACTTGAGCTCCTATAAGAGACAGACTGTCTCCTCAAGCAGCTCCCTGACTCCCATATATCAAAAGAAACACCTCATAAAGGAGAGCTCAGGCTGACATCTGGCAGGTATCCTTCTGGGACAAAGATAACAGAAGAAGAAATTGGCAGAAACCCTTACTGTTCTGCAGCTGCCACAGATGGAGTTTAATTAGATCCCATTTGTCTATTTTGGCTTTTATTGCCAATGCTATTGGTGTTTTAGTCATGAAGTACTTGCTTATGCCTATGTCCTGAATGGTTTTGCCTAGGTTTTCTTCTAGGGTTTTTATGGTGTTAGGTCTTATGCTTAAGCCTCTAATCCATCTGGAGTTAATTTTAGTGTAAGGTATCAGGAAGGGGTCCAGTCTCTGCTTTCTGCACATGGGCTAGCCAGTTTTCCCAACACCACTTATTAAACAGGGAATCCTTTCCCCATTGCTTGTTTTTCTCAGATTTGTCAAAGATCAGATGGTTATAGATGTGTAGCATTGCCTCTGAGGTGTCTGTTTTGTTCCATTGGTCTATACCTCTGTTTTGGTACCAGTACCATGCTATTTTGATTACTGTAGACTTGTAGCATAGTTTGAAGTCAGGTAGTGTGATGCCTCCAGCTTTGTTCTTTTCACTTAGGATTGTCTTGCTATGTGGGCTCTCTTTTGGTTCCATATAAAGTTTAAGATGTTTTTTTCCAGTTCTGTAAAGAGGGTCATAGGTAGCTTGATGGAGATAGCGTTGAATCTATAAATAACTTTGGGCAGTATGGCCTTTAACTGATAAGCAACTTCAGCAATGTCTCAGGATACAAAATCAATATGCAGAAATCACAAGCAATCCTATACACCAATAAGAGACATAAAGAGAGCCAAATCAAGAACAAACTGCCATTCATAATTGCTACAAAGAGAATAAAATACCTAGGAATACAACTAGCAAAGGATGTAAAGGACCTCTTCAAGGAGAACTACAAACCACTGCTCAAGGAAATAAGAGAGGACACAAACAGATGGAAAAACATTCCATGCTCATGGTTGGAAGAATCAGTATCATGAAAACGGCCATACTGCCCAAAGTTAAACTCCAGAGCTTCTGCACAGCAAAAGAAACAGGCAACCAACAGAATGGGAAAAAATTTTTGCAGTCTACCCATCTGACAAAGGGCTAATACCCAGAATCTACAAAGATCTAAAACAGATTTACAAGAAAAAAGCAAATAAACCCATTCAAAAGTGGGCAAAGGATATGAACAGACACTTTTCAAAAGAAGGCATATATGATACCAACAAACATATGAAAAAATGCTCATCATCACTTATCATTAAAGAAATGCAAATCAAAACCACATTGAGATACCATCTCATGCCAGTTAAAATGACAATCATTAAAAAATCTGGAGACAACAGATGCTGGAGAGGATGTGGAGAAATAGGAACACTTTTACATTGTTGGTGGGATTGTAAATTAGTTCAACCATTGTGGAAGATAGTGTGGCAATTCCTCAAGAACCTAGAAATAGAAATTCCATTGAACCCAGCAATCCCATTACTGGGTATATATCCAAAGGATTATAAATCGCTCAATTATAAAGACACATGCACACATATGTTCATTGCGGCACTGTTTACAATAGCAAAGACCTGGAACCAACCCAAATGCCCATCAATGATAGACTGGACAAAGAAAATGTGGCACATATACACCGTAGAATACTATGCAGTCATAAAAACCAATTAGTTCGTGTCCTTTGTAGGAACATGGATAAATCTGGAAACCATCATTCTCATCAAACTGACATAAGAACAGAAAATCAAACACCACATGTTCTCACTCATAGGCGGGTGTTAAACAATGAGAACATGTGGACACAGGGAGGGGAGCATCACACACTGGGGTCTGTTGGGGGGAATAGGGGAGGGACGGCACGGGGTGGGGAGGTTGGGAAGGGATAACATGGGGAGAAATGCCGGATATAGGTGATGGGAGGATGGAGGGAGCAAACCACATTGCCATGTATGTACCTATGCAACAATCATGCATGTTCTGCACACGTACCCCAGAACCTAAAGTGCAATTATATATATATATATAATAATCCTAGACCTCAAAGAACTTACAAATATATACCACAATGTCCTGAGTGAGATGCTTTATTCAGTTCATACCTTCTTCCTCCAACAAATATTTAATGAGTGCCTACTATGCACCAGTCTCTCTGCTACCTACAAGTCCCCATTAGTGAACAAGATAGATACAGATGACACTCTTACAGGACTACCAGTGTAGCAAGGAAAAAAGATAATAAACAAAAAATTATTGTTTTCCCAGGCCAGGTGCAGTGGCTCATGCCTATAATCCCAGAACTATGGGAGGCCAGTGAGGACAGATCACTTGAGGTCAGGAGTTTGGGAGCAGCTTGGCCAACACAGTGAAACCCTATCTCTACTTGAAAAAAACAAAAATTAGCCAGACATGGTGGCACATGCTTGTGGTCCCAGTTACTTGGGAGGCTGAGGCAGGAGAATCCCTTGAACCTAGCAGGCAGGAGTTGCAATTTGTTGAGACTGAACCACCACACTCCAGCTTGGGAAACAGAGAGAGACTCCATCTCAAGAAAAAGAAAAAGAAAGAAATTATTGTTTCTCTAAGCCCTCTCTGCTCCATCAAGATTTACTGGTTCTCTGTATGGTCACCTTCTAGACTCTAACAGATGACCATATCAAATCTGCTAATGATTTCCAGATATAAATAAAGCTTCTAACCATTATCCCTCCCACATTTGTGGCATGTCCATGTGGTAACACAAGAAACAATATGTTAACCCAGGATTCTCCAAAATATGGTTTTTATTCCACAGATGGGTTGCAAAATAAATTTATGTGAAATGCAGAACTTTTCAATTGTTATAATGTACATTAGGAAAAAGCTAAATGAGAACATCAAACCTGTGGTTTCATGGGTGTTACTATTTGGTATGAGGCTAAATTCAAAGGTGATTTCAATTAAAGAAAAATACTGAAATAATCATTTAAGCAAATGGCAAAATTAGAAAGTTGGGGCATAACACAATCCGAAGGGGGCTGATATTTATGAAAATAGGAGTGACTCCATTGGCAGAATGGCCAATGAGAATGAAACACAGGGTTTGTTGTGCCTTCATATCATGCCATGAGCCTAGCCTGACTCCATCCTTAATGTTCTCTTTTCTCTCTAGCTCTGCAACCTTAAGGGGCACCCACTCTGCCTCACACTGAATGATGATGTATACTGAGAATTTCTTCCTTATCTGTTCACCAATTCAGCTTCCCCTGAAACGGCTTAATCTAGTGAGGATGGTGGCAAAAATGTGCCGACAGTTAAATATCTTTGGAACTTGGGTTCTGGCCATGCTGTGTTTGTCTCTTCCCAGTTGATGTTGTGACAAAATAAAGGTGGAAGGAGAAACTGTGCTGTCATTCATTACCTGCCTATCTACTCTCCTAGAATTCTAGTGCAAAGTTTTGGAGAAAACAGAAAAATAAGTGTTGAGTTTTATTCCAGGTTTTTTTTTCTATCTATGGTATTCTAACACATGCGAAAAAACCCACATGCCATTTGACTTTTATTTTTGGACTTGAGTGTTTTGCCTCTACCTTGGAACAACATTATTTAGTAAAAGGTCATGAATGTTAAAGTAGGACTTAAGTGGCTTCACTTGGACATCTGACATTTGGAATACTCTCGATCAGGGACTTACTTACCAGGGAAGCTGAATCTATCCATAGACCTCAAATCCCATGGATTTCAAGCTGGATGCAGTACTAGAGATTTGCCTGCTGCCAAGCGTCTCCCGAGAAAGCATCCTAGCCAAAACCCTTGGTTGCAGGTGACAGAAACCCAACACAACCGGCAGAGGCCAAAAGGGACAGCTATCTGCTGACAGAACTAAGAAGTTCCAGAAGTGTAATTGGATATTAGTACTCAGGGAAGGAATGTATGTATATGTATGTCTTCCCCATCTCTTGGCTTTTTTTTTTCTTAATAATTGGCCTCATTTTCTTTTACTAAGAAGAGGCTACTTCCAAAAAGCCAGGAAGATGTTCTTCAATAATCTCAGCTTATTCCCTTCCAGCCACGTGACCCCAAAGACAAGAAGAATTCTCCTCTGACTTCAATTTTTAAAAAATCTAGTCCAGCATATTTCACAAGTCCATGCCCATGCTCATGCCCACGTTGGGCCAAGGGGGTGAATGGCAGCCCCATCATAATTACATGGTTATAAATTCCTAGAAAAGAAAGAACGTTGGACAATAATGCCTACTGCAGGAATCTGCCCTACCCACTGCCCTAATTGAACAATTAATCATATTCTGTATTACCCAACCCATGTGGCAATAGCTAATTAGATTAGGTTTGAGTTCCTAAGCCAAATACAGTTCATCTATCCAATGCCTCTGTTTTTTGTGGCCTGGCTTGAAAAGTGGCATGGGCCAAACAGATTTTTCCTCCTGGAATTTGAAAATGGGAACCCTAGAGACTGAGCCATTTTGTTGGGGCAGTGAACTAAATGTCACAGTAAAGTAGAAGACATGACAGACAATTGTGGACAATGTGCAATTGTAGCTATGAAGAAGCCAGTCTACAGAGATGGAGGTCAAGGCAGAGAGAAACATTGATTCTGAGACCACAGTGCCTACAAAAGAGATATGCAGGAAGTAGCTGACTCAATTTACTAGGAGTTTCAGTACCTGAAAATTTTGTGTTTGGGTTGAAAGTCCAGGTAAGAAAAGGCTGACCTATTTAGTGATTTTACGCACATTGTCTTATTTTCTCTTTGTAGTAACTCCATTAGAAGGTATTTACTTTCTCCATTTTTACCAGTGAATAAACTGAGGCTCAAAGAACATATTTGATGTTTCTTAATGTGACTTTCTTCAAGCTAGAAAGTCTCTAAGTAGAGAATGCTTTTCCCCTACTCCAAGTTGCCTCAGAACCTTGAGTGGTAGAGATCTGGCTGGAGACATGGATTTGGAAATCATCGGCTTAGACTCTCAGAGGTACTCATTGAAGCCAAAGGAGGGAATGAGGCTGTGAGGCTGTCAAGTGAAAGTACACAGTTAAGGAATTATTTAATAGCCTCATCTATTGGGCACTCGCTGTGTGCACATTATATACTAGTAATGATCAATTGTATGTGTTGAATTAACTGAGCCACAGCATGCTCATATGTCTGGTTAAACATTATGGCTGGGTATGTCTGTGAAGGTATTTCTGAAAGAGATTGATACTTGAATAGATAAACTAAATAAAACACAGACAGCCCTCCCCAGTGCAAAAGGGTATCACCCAATTCACCGAGGCCCCGAATAGAACAAAAAGGCAGAGGAAGTTTGAATTCATTCTCTGGCTCACTGTTTAAGCTGAGACACCGATATTCTCCTGCTTCAGCTCTCCTGGTTCTCAGGTCTTTAGCTTTGGACTGGAATCTACACCAACAATTATGGAGCTCTCAGGCTTTTGACCTTCACCTCTGGTTTTCCTGAGTCTCTGGCTTGTAGATGGCAGATCATGGAGCCTCAGCTTCTGTAACTGCATGAGAGAATACCTTACAACAAATATCATGTTTGTTATATCTATAAATAATGTATATTTGTATTTATTTATATATAATATTTATATCTACTTTATATAATTTATATTTTAATTTATTTATATATAATTTATATTTATAGATAATCTATGTATAATTTATATTCATATGTATTTCTTTATACATAGATATATATATATGTCCTATTGGTTCTATTTCTCTGAAGAACACTGACTGCTATAGTATTCTGTCAACAGAAGAGATATTGGGGTAGAGTTTGCAGAGGTCACAGTGACCATGTTTCTAGGTGTCATGAGATGGAAGGAAACTCAAGTACTTTGTATTCTAGGATTTGGCCATTTTCCTGCCATGCTCATGTTCCATTACCCTTGTAGGGTGCCAAGTCTGAAAAAGTTAATCTTCCTTAGCCATTTGAATCTGTAAACATTTCTTGCAACAAGCCTGAAAGACCAGACTAAAGAGAATGAGATGGGACCTGGAGAATGTCAAAAGTGAGTATCGGCTCATGCCTGTATTCTCAACATTCTGGGAGGCCAAGGCATGAGGATCACTTGAGGCCAGCAATTCAAGACCAGCCTGGGAAAAATAATGAGACCCTGTCTTTACAAGAAATTTAAAAACTAGCCAGGCATCGTGGCAGGTACCTGTAGTCCCAGCTACTCAGGAGGCTGATGCAGGAGGATAACTTTAGCCCAGGAGTTTGAGGCTGCAGTGAGCTATGATTGGGCAACTATAGTCTAGCCTAGGGGACAGAGCAAGACTTTTGTCTCTTTAAAAAAAAGTGAGTATCAGGTTAAATATGGTGACACTTCCACCCAGTCTTGATAAACAAGGTTCCAAATTGAGTTAATTTTGCCCCTAGTGAATTCAAAACATTCTAACATTTTCATAAGATTCTTAACAGCAACAAAAATGTTAAGTGTGATTCATTAAGTCAGCACCTTGTTTTTTAAGGTTATTAGCACACACTGACATACATTTTAAATAATAAATAAATGCACTGAGATGATTTTTTAAATATTCCCTTATACTTCCTTTTACTCCATGACCCTTCTTTCCTTCTTGCACTCAACAAATTGCAGCAGCTAGACAGTATGCTTACAGCCCTAGGGGAAAAAATACCAAAGCAAAACTCAGAGAACAAAGAGACAAAGCCATGGCTTATGAGTTTCAAAATAGGCTGCTGAAACCCACACCAGAGATAATAGTTTTGAAAGGGTTTCTGAGCCCCAGAAGCCAGGCTTTTGAATATCAAAAAGCCACAGCACACCCTGAACAACAGATTGGGGAAAATAGCCTCCCCTCTAGCTCTAGACAACGTACAGACTCCATGGGCTAGGTGCAAGAGAAGACAGTTTGAAGAGAAGAAAGTCAGATGGGGGTGAGCATCACCTGGAGAGAAGACCACTGTGGACAAATCTCCCTCAGCCCTTCAGCACCTGTTTGTGAGATCAACAACAGAGGTCTAACCTAAGAGAAAATGCTCAGGGTTCTCAACCTCAGTGCTACTGACATTTTGGCTAGATAATTCTTTACTGTGCACTGAAGGTTGTTCAGCAGTATCCCTGGTCTCTTCCGACTAGATACCAGCAGCAAACATTCACTGGGGGTGCAGATGGGAGCTCAAAATTAGCCCCAGTTGGGAATCAATGAGACCAGGATATATTACACACACATACATGTATATATTTCTAATAAAAGAGTTATATGTGTTTGATACAGAAAACTTCAAATATACAGAAAATCACTCTCAAAATAAAAAGTCAATCATGCTTCATCCACTCAGAACTAATCATTAATGTTTTATCTATCTCCAATTTTTCCTATATATTTTATTTCAACCAAACCAAAAGTTGAGGTTATATAATAAAATACTGTTTTGTAGTCTGGAATTTTTTGTGGATTATATGTTGTGAAATTTCATAGAGGTATAGTTTTCCTTTCTATAGCCATAACATAATCTATTTCGACAATCTGTTTTTGTTGGATATTTAGATTACTCCCAATACTTCACCATCATTGGTAATACTTTAATGAATATCTTCATATATTCCTTTGATTGTTTTATTAGGAAAAATTTCTAAGGAATGTTCTTAGAGAAAAGCTAGCTGATATGTTGGGGTTTGGATCTGTAATATTTACTATCTCAGTGGTGTAAGTCATAGTTTTCTGACTTAACATATACAATTTTTTTTAATAGTGCTTTTAACTTTCCAGAGTACTTTCCACCTTGTCAAGCATGCAGGGCAGCTACCAATGGTTCCCATTCTACTGATGAGAAAACTAATGTCATAGAAGTTAGACAACTTGCATATGGCAACATAATTATTTTACAAGAATGCTAAAACCCATCTCACTTGAATCCTGAGCTTTTGCTATTAGTGCTCACTTTGGCAGCATGTATACTGCCGAAATTGACATAATCCAGAGAAAGAAGATTGGAATGCCCCCTACTGACAAATAATATGCACATTTGTGAACTCGATGGTGTTAAGAAAATTTTAAATTACAAGTCCTATTTCTAAGTGCAATTTTCTATAAATTTCAGAGGTCCCAAAATGTAATCAAAGCTATGGACCTCAAATGCATGAATCTACCAGTTCCCATGAAAAATTCCACAACCAATCTTGTCTCCAGATTCTGATTTGGAGGGTTAATATCTAAAGTGCTAATTCCAACATCTGCTTCTTTCTTATCCCTGAAGCCAAATTAAGTTGGCACAGTCTGTTTTTACTTCCCTCTAATACAGATTTATTACCAATTAATTTCTTATCGAGGAAAAACAATCCCATCATAAGTATTTTAGATAATGACATCTAAGTATATTATATTGCTTTAAGTCTGAACAGTTAGACTAGAGAATGCATCCAATGTTCATTACTCTTAATGCTTGCATTCTTCTTTCATGTTTTGATTCATCACAAAAAAAAAAAAAGAAAGAAAATGCTACCCACTGCTTTGACTCATTTTTAGGTTTAATGAGATTAAATAAATTCTGGGGAGGGGGAGAAGAGCACAGCTTACTAATGTTTTAAGTGGTTTATGGAAATATTCCTACCATGGGCACAATTTTAAACCAAAGCCAACTTCTGCAGTGCTATTGAAGGCTAATGAATGCCTTAATAACACGCAGAGGAAAATGTGATTAGTTGATTAGATACAGAAATATTCTAGACCTCTAAAATATAGTTAGAAAAACAACTCAATTGTACTTAGAGACAAAACTCATGACAAAGAATTATCTTAACTTCCCAGTGATCCATTTCACCACCCATTAATAATGAGTGATCTTCTTGGCAGTGTATGTTGAGATAATTGACACTGATTTGAGGTTTAGACTTTAAAGCTCCAGATAAACTTTGAACCAATTCCTCTCAGTTATAATAAAACCTGGAAAATTTAGAGCATCATATAACTTTTCTATTTCCTAGAACCTAGTTGTTCCCAATCCTTCTTTCAGTTAATTAAAATTCTTTTGCAGGGATGTACTTTGTAAAAACAAAGTATTAAACAGATTCTTTTGGAAATTTTATTTGTCTTTTCACAGTGGCCTATGTAGTCTTTGGAATGGTTCTGTGTGTGTGTGTGTGTGTGTGTGTGTGTGTGTGTGTGTGTAAGACTGTTACCTTCAAATAGACTTGCTTTCTAATAGTTAGACATCCTTATGGAAGTGTATATTACATAAAGCTGAAATAAACAGAGTTTTTTTAGAGTCTAGCAAATTCCAATAGGGTTGTTATTTGATCCTGGAGTCCTGAGCAATGGGATAGAGGAGATGTCACACTGCTTGGACAAAGAAGACAAATATCAGATAGCAGAGGCCATCTGAACACAAAGGCAGTTAGAGAGCTCTCAAAGAATGTGAAGGACAAGTAGACAGGAAGAAACATGCAGAGCAACAGTAAAAAATCATTAAAAAAAAAAACTGATACATAGGCCAGGAGTGGCAGCTCACGCCTGTAATCCCCGCACTTTGGGAGGCTGAGGTGGGCAGATAACTTGAGGTCAGGGGTTCTAGGCTGCACTGGCCAACAGGGTGAAACCCCATCTCTACTAAATAAAAAAAAAGAAAAGAAAAAATACAAAAAATTAGCTGGATGTGGCGGCGTGTGTCTGTAGTCTCAGCTACTCAGAAGGCTGAGACAGGAGAATCGCTTGAACCCCAGAGACAGAGGCTGCAGTGAGCCGAGATTGCGCCACTGCACTCCAGCCTGGATGAAAGAGTGAGACTTTACCTCAAAAAATATATATATATTCTCCAACATAGATGAATCTTGAAAACATTTTGCTCAATGAAATAAGCAAATTACAAAAGAGTACACATCATGTGATTTCATTTCCATGAAATGTCCAGAATAAGCAAATCTATAAAGAGAGCAAAGACACTAGTAGCCAGGGGTCAGAGAAAGCAGAAATGGAGAGTGACTGCTTATTAAGTTTCTTAGTATAGATAGGGTTTCTTCTGGGGTAAAGACAATTTTCCAAAATTAAGTAGTGGTGATGGCTGCGCAATTCTATCAATATATCGAAACCACTGAACTGTACACTCTAAACGGGGTGAATTTTATGGTATGTAAATGATATCTCAATAAAGCAGTTTTTTTTGTTTGTGTTTTTTTAAAAAAGGCAGAGACAGAATTAAAGAGTCAGAATAAAAGAATCAAGAGCCTGAGATTGACAGAGGATTCCATCTGAGAAGCTTTTTTCCCCTCACTGGTTTAAGTTGGCTAATGAGGTTGCCAGACAAGTTTGATGTGACTAATTGGGAATTTTTTTAAAAGCAAGATAAAATCAACATTGGGCTTGTGCCAGCCAGATTCAGCAAATGTTGCCCAGGCACCTACTATACACTAGTCATCTAAAATACAAAGAGATTGTGGCCCTTTTGGAGTGACAAGCTTTTAACTAAAAAGTAAAATATTTTCACCTGGGCACAGTGGTTCATGCCTGTAATGCCAGCACTTTGGGAGGCCATGGTGGGAGGAACAATTAAGCCCCGGAGTTCGAGACCAGCCTGGGCAACATAATGAGACCCTATCTCTAGAAAAAAATTAAAAATTATGCATAGTGAGAGGATCACTCAAGTCTAGGAGATCAAGGTTACAGTGAGCTGTGATCATGCCAATGAGCCTGTACAACTGAGTGAGATTCTGCCTCAGAAAAAAATCCTAAATTTTTTTTTAAAGGAGGTACTCCTACTAAGAATTAGTGGTTTGTTTTTTTTTTTACACAACAATTTACTTATTGAGAGCCTCCTCTCCCCGCCTTTGCAGTCTCTAGATCCACTGTTTCCACTTACAGATTTTGTACCCAAGCCTCAGAAAGACAGCTGGGGGCATGGGCGCTAAGTACTGTTCAATGAGACCCATAACCTGGCTGTTTAACTCTCTTCCGCATACTGCAAGAACATGGCCGGCAGATCCAGCTCCTCATATAATGCCTTCACCCAGGCCACCTTCTCGGCCTCCTTCTGCCCGTAATTTTCCTTCAGGATCTGTACTGTTCTGGAGTGGCCTGTTGCAGACACTGAACTACCAGCCAGCTGCATTTGTCGTCTGGATGTCAGTGCCAAATTTGCCGGTCACACTAGGGTCCCCAAAGAGGTCAAGGTAATCATCCTGAATCTGAAAGAACTCTCCCATCTCCAGCAGGATCTTCTTGGCATTGGCACGCTCCTTCTTGCCATCAATTCCTGCCAGGTACATGGCTGCAGCTACAGGAAGGCAGAAGGAGTAGAACTCCATCTTGTACTTGACAATAGATTTGTACCACTTTTCAGTGAATCTGCTGAGATCCACATTGCCCTGGGCAGTGTGATGAGGTCCAGGGTCTGCCCAATCTCAGTCTGATAGGAACTCTGTAGGAAGAGCTCAATCAGGTTCAAGTAATAGGGCTGCCCCCAGCAGTAGAGCTTCAGAAGGGGGTAGATCCATGATTCCAGAAGGATAGCATCATTGATGGCATCCAAACCCATGCCTGGCTTCTGATACCAGCAGATCTGTCCCTGGCAGGTGAGAGATGAATCCATGATGTCATCTGTCACCAGGAAGAAAGCTTACAGCAGTTCCACACACAAGCCCACAGTCAAGGCCGCTGGAGACTATCAGCATCCTGTTTCCTTGGCTCCACCAGCTCCTGGAACACCACTAGCACCATCAAACCCCAGTGTTACTTTTCCTCCAATGGCATTGTACTCCAGGACTTCCTTGAGCCGGGCAATAGCATCTCCTGTCTCTGGGTACCCCATCTCATCCTCAGTCAGCATCCTAACTATCTGGGAGAACTGCTGAATGAAATCCTGCTTTTCTTGGGCATAAACATCTGATTTTTGGTCTCTATTCATTCTGAGGAAGGAGCAAAGGGTGCGGGTTCCTGCTCCAAGAATGAGTTTTTTTACATGATGAAATTATGGTATTTTCTTTTTCCCAGTAGTCTAGAATGTAATGACTGTTGTATTATAAAGAAGGGGAAATGCATTTTTAAAGGAAAAAGCATTACAGTGTGATAAAATACATGCTCTATGAAAGCACACAGGAAGGAGAAAGACGTTGGGACTGAGGAAGGAAGGTCAGAGAAAGCTTGACAGGCAATTGTTTGATATTAACCCCAAGAGATGGGAATCATGGGCTTGAAAGTGAATGAGGATGTTCCTCCATCCTTCAAGCCCCCATCCTGACACCAGCTCCTCTCCAGAGAACTGAGAGGGTGCATGCTCAGGTCCAGGGAAATGTCATCTAACCCGTCTCCTTTCTCTGTGGCCTCCACCCATGATCAGGGCCTCCCTTTTGCTTCAGTAAGGGCAGAAAGACTGTTAACAAATAAAAGTCATTAGGAAAGAATTTGCTTTTGGGTTTGGGCCAGTGGGTACCCCTTCAGACTGCACATAATATGGCAAGACAATTCTCCATCACTTTAGAAGTTAGCATCGGGGGCTTCACCATTAATGCCCACACAGCATGTGGTAACAGGTAGAGAAAAGCCTCTATCAGTTCAATTACTCTGAAGGAGAGAGGGTCACCTTTCCAAAGCTGATGCAGAGTTCATTCTTCAGTGTGAGCTGTGCTCATCATGGCAGTTCTGATCCCATCCTCCTTTGCAGTTCTTGCAGTTATCCCTTCTCTGAAGGAATGAAAGAAAATGATAAAAACTACACTGGCTCAAACCCATGGGCCATCCCCTCATATATTCTGAGTATGTCATGGAGGAATTCTACTATGATAAAATAGCACAGGTTTTGGAGTTAGGCATTGGGATTGGAATCCTGGCTCAATTAACTCAGCAGCTAATAGGCTTTTGGAAAGTTATTCCAGCTCTCTGGTGCTTCCTGTGTTCCTTTACAAAGTGAAAATAGTATTAAAACTTCCCTCATGGTTGAAAAATATGCATACAATCACCTGGCACCATAGGTACAAAACAAATTTGAAATCACTTTTATTAGTTTTTCTAATGAGAGACTCCCTATAGCAATGTCTACAAAAGTTTAACAACATTACTAGGCTGGGTGCGGTGGCTCACGCTGTAGTCCCAGCACTTTGGGAGGCCAGGAGGCAGAGGTTGCTGTGAGCCAAGATGGTGCCACTACACCCCAGGCTGGGCAACAGAGCGAAACTCTGTGTCAAAAAAAAAAAAAAGTCAAGTTTAACAACATTACCTATGAATTTGAGCCAGTGTAGTTTTTATCATCATCTTTCATTCCATCAGAAAAGGCTGGGATAACTCCAAGGACTGCAAAGAAGAATGGAATCAGAACTGCTGTGATGAACACAACTCAGTGAAAAATATATATATGTATTAGTTTATTCTCACATTGCTATAAAGAACTACCTGAGACTGGGCAATTCATAAAGAAAAGAGGTTTAATTAACTCACAGCTTTGCAAGCTGTACAGTAAACCTCAGGAAACTTAAAATCATGGTGGAAGATGAAGGGGAAGTAAGCATCTCTTACCATGGCAGAGGAGGAGAGAGAGAGTGCCAAGGTGCTACACACTTTTAAACAACAAGATCTAGTGAGAACTCATTCACTAACACAAGAACAGCAAGTGGGAAATCTGCCTCCATGATTTAGTCACCTCCCATCAGGTCCCTCCCCCAACACTGGGAATTACAAGGGGACAGCAGATTTGGGTGGGGACACAGAGCCAAACCACATCAATATACATATCTATATCTGTTATCTCTTTTATTAGAACTGTCTTGGTTGCAAAAACAGAAATCCAATGTTACTGGCTTAGAGACTCTCCAAAAAATAAGGGAATATTTGTTGATTCACATACATGAAAAACCCAGGGCAGTTTGGTTTCAAGCACAGTCATATTTTGTTACCCAAATAATACCATCCTAAACTGCTCTCTCTTCAGGTTTTAATCTTTGTTTTTATGTGTGGTTAAAATGAGTTAACATACATAACATGCTTAGAATGGTGCTTAGTTCCTAATAAGAACTACATAAATATTTGCTACTATTATTTCATTTAATCCTCCCCACGATCCTAGGAAGCATGTACCATTATTATTCTTTTTTTACAGATACAGAAAGTGAGGTCATACAGCTATTCAATAATGGAGCTGGGTCAGGCAGTCTGGTTCAGAAGGCTTTCTTGACCAATTTTCCAACTGTCTCCTCATTGGACTAGAAAGGAAGGTTGAGCCTTGATTGTAAAGGGCTAGGAAACAACCCCTACAGGACAGATTCTTTAAAAATAAAGCATTTGAGCAAGAAAGCTTGGGCCCTTTGCCCCCTGATGGGTACCATCCTCTCAAATCTGTCTTTTTTCTTTCTGAAAGTGAAAATAAGTTTCTACTTTTACAATTCATGCATGAATCTTACTAATCCTTCACAAAGGCAGTTTCACCCACTCAAAAATTCCAGAGACAGGGCTGGGCATGGTAGCTCATGCGTATAATCCTTTGGGAAGCAGAGGCAGGCAGATCACCTGAGTTCAAGAGTTCTGGATCAGCCTGGCCAACATGTTGAAACCTCATCTCTACTAAAAATACAAAAATTAGCTGGGCATGGTGGCAGGTGCCTGTAATCCCAGCTACTTGGGAGGCTGAGGCAGGAGAATCACTTGAACCCAGGATGTGGAGGTTGCAGTGAGCTGAGATTATGCCACTGCACTCCAGCCTGGGCAACAGAGCAAAAACTCAGTAAAAAAAAAAAAAAAAATTCCAGAGACAGGAAATACTTGGAATATGGGTCCTTGAATTGGTTACTCTTTGCTGGCAACTCCATCTCCCAACTCGAATCTATTTTATGCTCTAGCCTGTGCTTCTGCTTGGTTCTGTGTCCTCTGCAGGTGATGGGCTGAACCTCTAGATTCCCTCACTTCTAGTTTCTGATTGGGTTTGGCCAATGAGGTGTCTTCCTTTGTGGCCTCAGGCCCACAAGTGGTGACAGCTTCCCGTGATTTCTAACCCCTGAGGGCTTTGCCGCCCCCACCTGGTTTTCTTCACTCAAACCATATCTTTGCAAAGAGCCCCTTTGCATCATTCTCTTCCACTAAAATCTTGGAGTTTGCCATCAGTTTCCAGGCCTATATCATGGCTGTTGCGGGCTCTTAGCACTCCTACTTACATGACCTCCTTCCTCTATCAAAAAGCTATTAAAAATTAAAAAAACAACTTTTTAAATATTGAAAATTATATTTTATGATTGTGTCGATATAACGACATGCCATCTAGACTGGATTATAATCATTTTTTTCCAATTTCAAACAAAATTAAAATATTCCATGGGCCCTAGGCACTGTGCCTACTGCACCTAATGGAGAAGTTGGCCCCAGTTATTTTCTACAGAGGCCACTCTAACAGATGCATTCTCTTAATGACAGGCCTAACTGACAGAAAATGAACAGGAGCTCCCCGGCAGGTGGGCTACTATCAAGTTAAAATCATAATCCTTGGATCAGATTTCCCAAATAGCCTGTTTCCATTACAGTGAGCCCAGTATTCTTGTCCTTAAGCAGATCCTATTTCCAAGTCACAGCTATGATGACAAGATAACAGAAAAAAAACGGTGTATCTACTGTTGAATTAATGCCTAATTCATTTGCTGTTCACCACATTCCAGTGATGGGAGGCACAGCAATCACATAGTTAATTAATAATTCTCTATTTCCTCTATGTTAATATATCACTCTATACCTGAGAAGGAGAGAACATTTTCCATATGTTCTCCACTCAAAAATATGCTTTTTCTCTTTTTAAGAAAAGATCACATTTTTGTTCTCAGTTGAAATTTGTTTTGTTTTTAAATGAGATCTGAGAAGTTTTTGAATGATGCATACTGCCTTTAACTGACAATTTGTTAAGTATTGATGATATTGAAGGTTATATTTAGGGTTCTATTTGTTCACCCAGCTCTCAATCTGTGACCGTCTCATACACCAGGCAGAAAGTAATGGAAAATGTGAAATTACGTCAGGAAGAAGACAAAGCTAGACAGCAGCAGTACTTTTAAATCTAAAACCAGCAGTTATTGATTTTCTGTTGGAGGTAAACACCTCATACTCTAACCAAATGTGGGACTGATGCTACTTGAGATTCTTTCTTTGCCTTTTTAAAAACTTCATTTCTAATTGCAAGTTAATGCCGAATTTAAATCCCTAAGCCCCTGGATTTTTCTGCACTTCTTCCCAGTTGGTTCTCTGATTGACTGGAGGAATGAGGAGGTTCTGGAAAGGACAAGGGAAGCTGAGAGTTTGCCCCTCAGCACCCTAAATATCAACCATAAAACTAATGAACTGTGGCAACTGAATTGTCTAAGTTCATTCCAAATTATGTCTTGGTAAAGTTCATCTTTGTTTTCAATTATCATCCTGGAATCATAAATGTCGAATCCAGAGTGCAGCTTCTCAGCTCTCTGAATCTTGTTTGCCTTCTTCTTACTGTTAAGCCTTTGCACTGGGTATGTGGTGGCCCGCTGCACTGGATACCTGGGGCAACGGGTACAAGTTCTCTCCTTAAAAATATCAATCTCTTTTTAAAGGAGCAAATCTGAAAGAATCTCTGAAAAAAATTGCCGAGATTCAGTGAATCTGCATTTTTGACATGCCACTAAGGATGGTGTTTTTAAGTATATCCTCTTTATTCATAACCCAGTTATAAATCTTATTTTAAGTCTTTTTTTTTCTTCATTCTCTTATGACTATATAACATTTACCCTGACAAGTTTATAAAGAATATTGAGGTTGATACTTGCTGGTCTTAGTAGAAATTAATCAAAATCCATCTGTTCCCTTCTCAGCCTGGACATTTTCATTACAACTAAACCAGGGATTATAGGATTCTTACATCTTCTTTTTTTCCCTGCACAGTTCAGTTGATTTAGAAACAATGATTAAAGCTGCTTACTTTAAGGAAGATTGTTTCCAATCTTCCCTTCTTGCAAGGCAGAGAAAGATGAAAGCATCTTGATCCTGAAATATTTATATCTAAGACTGGAAATCTGTATCAGAGGCATGATGAACGATTGCAACCAAAGACTTTTTTATTTTAAAGTCATATTTCTTATCTTTACACTTTCACTTCCCTTACAAGTTTGAGGAAATAAAGGCCAAATTCATTCACTGCCCCCACCTCAAGTAGACAGATTTTCTACCTTTATTTAATTCTAAGTCTAGTGTGACATAATAAAGAGACATGCAGAGAAAGATTACCTTTCTGACACTAACTATTTATAGGGATAAATATCAGTTATCCTTATGTGGCCTTAGAATGACTGCTTTCAAAGGAATGGAGAATACAAATTAGGGGGAATGAATGTAAGCCTCCCACAAGGGGATTCCTTGATCTGGGATTGAAGAAATCTAAAGAATTAGAAGTGATTACTAGAGAGTAATTCTAGGTTTACACAGCCTCAGACAGGTGCTCTAATTAACTACTCTCATTCTTTTTTCCTATCTGGTTTTCATGTCTTTTTCCCGTCTCATGCCCTTTTAATTGAGGTAAAATGCTCAGATCTTAAGTATACAGTTGGATGAGCTTTGACAAATGTATACACCCATGCAACCACCACCCCAATCAGGATCTAGAACATTCCATACTCAATTTTTGCGTAGCAGTTTTTAAAAATGAGTATTATTACAGTCCTCTGCTACTAGGAACAAACTCCTCTCTAAATGGCAGAAAAAAAAAATAAAACAAAGGACTGTGAGTTGGTCCCCTATGGAGCCAAATGCTGTTTGAAACCAGTCCGTGTCGGGGGCCTTTTAACAACATAACAAAAAGAGGAAGTGATCTTGACCGGCAGGCAGAGGGGTTGGCGTCATGGCCCAAACATCAGATTAGAAGCACAATGATTCCCCGGGACTGGACGCTAAATCCTGGCAGACAACGTAGCCTTTCATCTTCTAAAATGGATAAATTGAATGAAGCAAGGCCAATTCTGGGCCAAGCTGTTGGATGAATTTTTTTTTCTTTAAGTTCCTAACTGTTCTACATAGACATTAAAACGTCCATTACTGCAGACCTAGAAATTGTCCTTCTGTCCTTGACATTTCCTCCTTCCTCACTAGTTCCTTTGTAACAGGAAGCCAGCTATCCGCCTTAGTTCCCAGCCCTCTGTTTACTGCACCTCAGGGGTGCTTCCTTTACGGCAGGATCCCCCTAGATAAAAGGAAAATTATAAACACTCATCCTTAGAAATTTTGAAGGGAATATATATACAGCCTAAGGAGTGCAAAAGGCTCTGCACTTCATTCAGCTATCAGTGCTCAGGGACTCTAAGTACGAAAATGAAGATGAACTGGCTGTGAAGTGTAATAAAGGGAGCTGAATTACAGGGAGTTGTTTTTGTTTTTTAGCAAGAGTTCTGTACTGGCAAGTTTTATTGTCACCATATTGCAATATCACAATGGACTGAAGGATCTCTGAAGCCAGGCTATTTGGGTTCAAGTTCTGACCCTGCCACACATCTGATACACGACTTGGAACAAACTATTTTTCTGTGCTTTTATTTTCATTTCTTTAAAATGTGGACAGTGATAGTCCCTAGCTCAGGAGTCAGTGAACTTTTTCTGCAAAAGGCCAGACAGAAAATACCTTAGGCTTTGCAGGCCGTGGGCTCAGCTGCAGCTCCTCAGCTCCGTCTTGTAGCATGAAGTAGCCACAGACAATATGCAAGCCAATTGGTGTGAACATGTCCCAATCAAACCTGCTGAATGGACTCTGACATTTGAATCTTGTATCATATTCATTTGTCAAGAAATATCCTTCTTTTGATCTTTTTTCAACCACTTAAAAACATAAACAATATTCTTAGCTTACAGGCCGTACAAAAACAAGTAGCAGCCACATTTGACCATTGGGCCATATCGAGCTGGTCTACTGCTGACTTAGTTTGCAAGTTTGTTTGAATATTACACCGGTAAAGCTCTTAGATAAGTGCCTGACACATCGCAAGCACTACTTCCATGTTGTTATTTATTATTATTATCTAGAGGACCATGATGAATGCTATACTCTCCAGAGATCTGATATCAGTTTTATTTCCCAAAAAGTCAACCTTATGGGCTTCTAGTTTTGAGAAAAAGAGAGAAAATGATCTTAGTGTCTTCCTCCAATATCTAAGAAAGATACAGCGAACACTCTCCCCAGATATGGATCCAACATACACAGTGTGCCATTGTATAGATCTCATCATTTGGGGAATGATTTTTTAAAGCCATTGCTGTCCATTTTTGCACATTAAATCCCACAAAGAGATTTATTTACAACATTAAATCATTTCTTTGTGCTGCCTGGCTACATTTTTAACTATTAAAATATTCATCACACACTCTAAGAACCTAATGCCAAGTGTTTTATGACCTTTTAAAGGATGGCTTCTTTAAAAAAAAAGAAATCACCTTCAAATGTGGATGTCAGTTTCCAAGTGGGGCTAAGGAAGAAAAGTCTATTGTCAAATATCAAGGGGATAAACAAGAGATCATTGCCCATAAAAATACCACCAGAGACGGGCTGATCAAACAGAAATGTACTTAATGTGTAAAGCTGTGGATTAGGGAGGTAGGGATGGGAAGTGATAAGCAGTTTGGAGCAAAATTTGTTTGCTCCTTAGTATGAGAAACACACTAGACTGTCCACAGCAATGGTCTCAATAGAGGGCAATTTGGGGCTCTAGGAGACATTTAGCAATGTCTATAGACATTTTTTATTGTCAGGGATTACTGCTGGCATCTAATGGGTAGAGGTCAGAGGTGCTGCTCAACATCTTACAATGCACAGCACAGCCTCCACAGGAGGGAATTATCTGACCCAAAACGGTCAGTAGTGCCAAAGTAGAAAAATCTTATAGACCCAGGAACTACCGTGGCCGACCCCCACGTCACACCTGACTTTATTTTGCTGTTACTTCGAATTGGCTATTACAGTCATGTGTCAAACAGCTAAAGATAAACACTAGAAAGCAACCCTTGCTATGTTCCTGTGAAGGATCACAATTCAGTTTGAACTCTCCATCCGCCCACGTTTTCAAAGGCATCGTGATGGAAAAATTGCAAGATTGGTGTTCATTTAAATTACACAAATTAATTCAATTACCCTGAAGAAAACTGGTACCAGATCACCAGATTGCTGAGCAACTGATGCTAATTTTGTAATTCAATTTACTAATGAGGTAATGTGACAAATGTTTAAAAGCTACTCAGCTGTAGCTAGAACCAAGCCATCCAAGGAAGTTTGTACCTGCTGTGTATTTGGATACAAATCTACTCCCTGTTCTTGACCAAAATGAATCTGTTCAATTTCCTTAAGTAAATAAAGCTCTTTAGACCAACACAAGGTGAATGAAGAGGTGAAAATGAACTTCCATCCTTTTGCAAAGAATCAAAATACTAAATAAGCAAAAAAAAAACCAACCTAATGAAAAGCTTGAGTCAACTTATGAAAAGTTAAAATAATTCTGATTAATCTTAATGTAACTTAAAATTGTAAGTACTCTAATTAACGTTATACATTTAAGTTTTAAAACTTCGTCAGTTTAAAACTTTCATTTTACAATCAAATTCTATTTATTCTATTTAAATTAAACTTAAATATTTAAATTAAACTTAAAGAATGTAGAGTGCTTTACAATTTTATTTAAATTTATCTATATTTGTAGAGTACTTTATAATTTATGAAGTGCATTCACATATATTATCTCACTTGAGCCCTAAAATAATTCTGAGAAGCAGGAATGACAGGTATTATTATCCTTGATTTACAGATGGAAACACAGGTTTGAATACTTCATATAGGTGCTTTTGGCTTAACAGAGGACTCAGCTAATACTATAATGTTTTACAAAATTGGATTTTGAGGGAATATGGTACAAACAACTGTTTCTCTTCTCTATTGCTGAGTAAACAACCCAATGCTCAGTGACTTAAAACGACAAATATTTTGTTGTATTTCACAACTTAGTGGGGCATGAATTCAGGCAGAGCTCAGATCCTTCTGCTCCATATGGCGACTGTTGACTGGGACCACAGGAATTGCTCTGTGGTGTTCAGCTGGTAGCTGGTTTGGAGGCTCAAGAGAGCTTCACGCACACATCTGGTGCCCTGGTGAGACAGCTGGAAGGCCAGGCTCAGCTGAGTCCCTCTCTCTACATGAGTCTAAGGGCCACATAGTTTCTCCAGCAGGGTAGTCAGATTTCTCAATGGCGGCTTGGACACCAACAGCAATACTCCAAACAACAGGAATGGGAAGCTGCCAGTCTTTTGATGCCTGGGCCTGGGTACTGGCTTAGGGTCACTTCTGCCATACTGAATTGGTGAAAGCATCTGTGGAGCCCTCCCAGAATTAGGAGGTGGGAGGGCAAGAAATACACTCCACTTATTGATGGAAAGAATGTCAAGACATTTATGGCTATCTTTAATCAGCCACTTAACCTTAAGAATCTCTTCCAACTTAAATATCAAATGATAGCCCAATGACGCTGATTTCTTCCCTGACCTTGGGAGTGATTCTTCCCAAAAAAAACTTATACCAGGAGAAACTCCAAACCAGAGAGCTGATGAAAGCAGTGCTCAGCACCTGTGTGTTCACCTGTATTCTTTGTTGATTTACTACTGTCTTTGATCCTATCCATTCCTTTGGCTTCAGCTACCAAATCTATGCCCATGATTTCTATTCTTTCGAGCTCCAGGACTGAGTTCACCAGAAATCTCCATTTGGATACAAATTCAGCACATCACAAATGGAACTTACCATCTTTCTTTCCAAACCTGCCTCTCTTTTGCCTTTGCTGTCTCAGCAAGCTATGCAACCACCCACTGTATTTTCCAAATCTGTAGCATCCTTCAGATGTAGCATCCTCCACTGCTCCTTCTCCCTCACCTTCTGCAGCCAATTGATAACCAAGGCCTATCAATTCTAACTGCTAGTACTACCACATTATTCCATCCTCGCTGCCACTCTTCCTTCTGGGCTTCTACTCTCTTCCCCTTACTATTTCCCCGACAGTACAGAGATCAGATTTTAGAAAGGTCACTCTAGGACCTTATGTTGCTTCCTATTTTGGTTGGGAGGTGTACTGTTGAGGATAAAATCTAAATTCCTTAATGTAATTTATAAATGTTATTCTTGTGTGATTTAATTTAAAGACACCAAATGCCCTCCTGCCACACACATTTCTCTCACTAGCATTGCCAATAAAATGTCCATATTATCCATTCCTTCTAGTTAAGGCACCTGAAGTCCTTATCAATTGCAAGTGGTATCTAAGAGGTGTGGCCCCAGTTAACCCTTTAGCAGTCACTAACTCCTTTAAGTCATTCATGAAAGTATCTCTGTGGCTATTTGGTCCTTCTGAGACTGGTCATAGGATAGTTAAGTTATGAAAAAAGGCAAGGGTTGTCTAAGTTAATGTCTGGAGCCCTTTCTGATGTATTCAAATCAAAATAATTTGCTGGTGAACATAAAATATAAAAGCATCTGGAGAGATTCTGCATTGTGAAATTATTCTGTATGCCATTTTTTTGAAGAAGAATTTAAAAGTTGCTATTATTAGTACAAAAAAAGAAAAAAGAAAAAAGAAGGAGCTGGCCAGTGTAAATAGCCACTTAGGATACAAAATTTCAAAATAGTCTAACCAGTTTCATTTGATAAGATTAGCATAATAGAGAACCAATTAAATCCCTCCCCCCAAAAATAAATTCCAAGGGATGACTTAAATATATTGGTCACATATAAATTTGCAATATCAATCACTTCTGGAAAGGAGGCACACATCAGGCAAGACTTAAAAATTGTTTCCATATATAGCTCAACTTCTCCATTATAATAGTATTTATTACTATGATAGAATTTGACCTTTAATAGAATTTAACATTTGTGAAACTCAAGTTCTATCTCCTCCTCATCAATCTTCCACTGATGCTTCACTTCCCCAAATTCTTATCCTGCTGCCTAGAAGTAGAACACTGGCAAGTGACCACCACCATCAGACATTCACCGTCCTTACTCTCCCTCATACCTGAATGTTGACTATTTGCGCTGATGCTCCTTCATCATGTATATCTTACTTCACCCATGTTTTTCTAACACATCTGCCACATTTCCCATCTTCGTCTTTCCCAGCAGCTTCTTAAGCCCCCACATTTTTTTTCCAGGCTTGAAATTTTTGATATTTTGCATTTTTAAATTTCAATAGTTTTTGAAGAACACATGATGTTCAGTGGCATGGAAAAGTTCCTTAGTGGAGATTTCTGAGATTGTGGTGCATCCATCACCCAAGCACTATACACTGTACCTAATGTATAGTCATTTATCCCTCATACCTCTCCTGCCATTCCCCCTGAGTCCCCAAAGTCCACTGTTTCATTCTTATCCCTTTGCATCCTCATAGCCTAGCTCCTACTTCTTTTTTTTTGAGACAGAGTCTCACTCTGTCGCGAGGTGCCAGACTGGAGTGCAGTGGCACAGTCTCGTCTCACTGCAACCTCCACCTCCTGGGTTCAAGGAATTCTCCTGCCTCAGCCTCCTGAGTAGCTGGGATTACAGGCATGCGCCACCATGCCCAGCTAATTTTTGTATTTTTAGTAGAGATGGGATTTCACCATGTTGGCCAGGATGGTCTCGATCTCCTGACCCTGTGATCCGCCCGCCTCGGCCTCCCAAAGTGCTGGGATTACAGGCTTGAGCCACCGCGCCCAGCCTTCTAGCTCCTACTTATAAGCAAGAATATACAATGTTTGGTTTTCCCTTCCTGAGTTACTTCACTTAGAATAATGGTCTCCAACTCTGACCAGGCTGCTGTGAATGCCATTATATTGTTCATTTCTATGGTTAAGCTCCTACATCTTATTACTCTACTTTTCAATGCTCTGTGTCATTCACCAATAAAATTGAACTCCAATGATAATGGCAATGATGATTAGATTATTTAAATTTTTCATCTTTGATGTTATGTCATCTTGAACCATCTCCTATAATCCTCGTATCACCACTATGATGTCTAAGTATCTTGTTTACAGAACAGGAAATTTAGACTTAGAAAAGTCAAATGTTTCTGCTGAGGTCCTATAATTAATCATGTTTTACAAAGATATTCTGATAAGGTTGGAACGGAAAACTAAACTGGGATCAATCTGTCAAAATCACCTTTTTATACACTAATATATTTATGAATAAAATGATAGAATGTTGAGAATTTGCTTCAAAATAATCCAGTGCAGGAGGGAGTGGAGTATAGATAAAATAAGAATGCCCATATATTGATGACTTGTGAGTGAGTGATAGGTGTCTGGGCATCCATTATACTATTCACACTGCTTTTACATTTCTTGGAAGCTAACCACATGAAAAGATTTTGGGATTTGTTTTGTTTTGAGACAAGTTCTCATTCTGTTGCCCAGGCTGGAATACAGTGGTGCAATCATGGCTCACTGCAGCCTTGACTTCCTGGGCCTATGGATCCTCCCTGCCTGACCTCCTGAGTAGCTGTGACTATAGGCGTGCAGCCATGCCTGGCTAACTTTTTTGTATTTTTTTGTAGCAACAGGGTTTTGCCATGTTGCCCAGGCTGGTTTTGAGCTCCTGGATGCAAGAAATCTACCCACTTTGGCCTCCCAAAGTGTTGGGATTACAAGTGCAAGCCACTGTGCCCGGCACCTAAAAAGGTTTTTTATTGT